>NW_027361806.1:28337500-28967500 GCF_039654945.1 Dendrobates tinctorius | reverse complement strand
CATCGTGTATCCAGGAGCCGCAGCTCCTGGATACCCAATGTTTACATTAGAAACCAGCGTCGCTGATCGCTGGTCTCTCTCTGCCACACGCAGTGATGTGTGCTGGCCAGCGGGAGACCAGTGATCAAAAAATGTCCCAGGCCGATCAAGCACGATCAGCGATCCCCGTCACACACAGCGATCTCGTTGGCGAGATCGCTGTGGTGTCACAAAATCAGCAGTTGTGCACTCTGGTAAGTCTGAGAACAGGTCCCTATTTCTCTGGAACAGTTCCTGGCGCTGCTGTTTCTGGGCCTTCGACAGCGTCTCCGCTATGGTGACACCTCCAACATTGCCTTCTAACTTGCCCAGCAATCAAGGCGTTTTAGCCGGTTCTCTGTCTTGCCACGGCTTGATGAGGTTTACATGGTTGATCTGATATGGTTTCCATCTTCCTGGCTGATGAATCTTATAGTTTACCTCACCAAGCTTCTCCACAACTTCATACGTCCCTTGCCATTTGGCCAAGAACTTGCTCTTCACAGTAGGAATTGGCACACAAACTCGGTCTCCTGGATTAAACTGCCTCACTCTGGCTGACTGGTTTTAGACCCTGGCCTGAGCTCTTGTGCCTGGAGATGTCCTTTTATGATGGGCACCACCTTTGCAATCCTCTGCTGCGTCAGTGCCACAAGTTCAATGACGCTTCTGTGGGGGGTGACTTCGGCTTCCTAGGTTTCTTTGGCTATATCCAGGAGACCTCGTGGATGTTGGCCATACAAAAGTTCAAAGGGTGAGAACCCCGTAGAAGCCTGTGGAACCTCATGGATGGAAAAGAGCAGATACGGTAACCTCTCGACAAGGCCATCCGTCTGAGGATGGTACACTGAAGTCCTAAACTGGGAGATTTGCAGGAACTTGCATAACTCCCTCATCAGCTTTCTCCTAAAAGGTGTTCCCTGGTCGGTCAGGATCTCCTTCGGTAAATCTGTATAGGAAAATGCATGTACCAATTTGCAGGCTATACTCTTCGTGGAGGAGTTTCTCAGGGGAATTGCCTCAGGATAGCATGTGGCAAAGTCCAGGATGACCAATATATACTGATGCCCACGAGCAGATTTAACCAGGGGACCGACCAAGTCCATAGCAATTCTCTCGAACGGCACTTCAATAATGGCACAAGGGTACTCCGAAAGTGAGAGGTGGGGGCGGTTAACTGACATGTGGGGCAGAACCTGCAATAGTTTAATATTTCCCGGTGACACCTGGGCCAATAGAATCTGTTCCTGCTTTTTTTCCTCTCCCAGATGTCCCCCCAACACCTTCCATCTATAGGGGCCCGGCGCTATTAACTGTTCCACCAGCTCCTCCCACACTTTCGTGACCCGATACAATTCCCCACTCATAAAATAGGGAAACCTTGTGTCCGCCCGACTCCTGTGCAACCCCATTAATGACAGCGACATTATTGAAGGCTTCTTTCAGAGTTGGGTCCCTATGTTGTACAGACCCAACATTCTCACTGGTCACCCTTAACTCTGGAAAGTCAGACACATGGGACACTTCCTCTTCATCCCCCACAAGGGCACAAAAGGGGAAACAGCCTGCCTCTGGGTGTGGTGATACCTTATTAGGGTTCACTGGTTTCCTGTTCACATCAGTGACCTCAGAACCCTTCCCCCACATATCCCAAAATAAACAAAAGTCCCGGCCTATAATAATAGGGTGCAACAAGTCTCGAACGACGCAGACCTCATGGGATTCAGTACCATGGGCTGCTTCAATGTCCTCTCTGGCCATAGGGTATTCCTTCGCGTCACCATATATGCACTGAACGCCGACTTTTTCCCCCGGGATCAGTTAGAGAGGAAACATGACCCCCACAAGGGTCACCAGACTCCCGGAGTCTAACAGTGCCATTACCTCCCTCCCGTTCACCTTCATGGGACACTCTTGAGGCCCCTTTTTGGGTGGAGAGTTCACACTGCAAGCCGGATATGCATATTATGAACTACGACGTCCCATCTGCTCAGGGGTCAGGGGACAACGGGCGGCTATATGGCCTGGGCCGTGGCACCTCCAGCAAACAATATCACCTGTAGGGACCTTGGGCACCACCTCCCCTGCCCCTTTGGACACCCCACCCCCTTTTGGGCCTTTGCCCCCGTGTGGGAGGACCCCCCCAGTATGGACTGGGCTGCTTTCCCATGGAACCTTCAACCTCCTGGTATCTCTGGACCAGTCCAACCACTTCATCAGCATACTGGGGATCACCCTGGGGAACCCAAGTCTGCAAGGGTCTCGGCAGGGAGTCCATTACTACCCGTTCTACCATCTGCACAGGCGTAGAGGACTCTGGCTGCAGCCACTTCTGGACCAGGTGCAACAGGTCAAACATTCGAGAGTGTGGTGGTTTGTCCCTGTGATACGCCCAGCATTGAACCCGCTGCACCCCGAGAAATTGTTACCCCCAATAGTGCAAGAATCTCAGTTTTAGCTTGCCATACTCTTTGGCATCCTGACAAGCTAAATCATAGTACACTTTATGGGGTTCTCCTGTCAAGTATGGAGCCAGTACCTCTGCCCACTGCTATGGTGGGAATTTCTCCCTTTTGGCAACCCTTTCAAACACCAATCAGGAAGGCCTCAACATCATCCCCAGGTGTCATTTTCTGCAAAGCCCGTCTTACCGCCTTTCGGATGTGGATGTCATCAGCCGGACCTGGGGCGCTCGTCCTGCCCTGGATGGCGGCGGTAGACAGAAGCTGCATCTGCTGCTGACTCTGCTGTAGCAACAGCTTGTTGGTCTTTTGCTGTTGCGATTGGACAAAGTGTTTCAGCAGATCCTCCATTTTGTCTGGCGATGCTTGTTGGCTTGCAACAGACTTAACTCAGGACACGCAGTCCTTCCTGGAGCAGTCGCACGTCTCTGCTGGAACGCTGCCCGCACGTCTACCACTTGTAAGATTTTACTCACTTGCCTGCAGTTTTCATAAAAATGTTCCGTCAGGTTTATTTGCTCCATAAAGGGAAGGTGCCACAATTTTTTTTGTATTAAATATGATTGTTTTACACCATGTTCCAAATTATTATGCAACTGATATTTTTCTCTGATTTTCCTAAGTGGTCGGTGCAAATGACAGTAAGTCTAATTAAAGTCATCACCGGTTAGATTATACATTGAATTTTATTGAGGAAACCTACCAATGATAACAGTATAATCTCCAAAATTAATAAAAACTCAGAATGCCCTGTTCCAAATTATTAGTCATAGTAGAATTTCTAAACATTTGATATGTTGTAAGGAACTGAAAATGCTCATTTGTGGAATTTGCAGCATGAGAAGGTCACATTCACTGAACAAAAAAGCTATTTAACTCCAAAACCTCCTAACAGGCCAAGTTCCATGTTAACATATAACAGAAGGGTTCCTATCACCTTCACAATTCTTGCATTCATTGAACTTGTGAGTTTTTGGAGAGTTTCTGCTTGGATTTCTTTGCAGAAGGAAGGTTTCTGCCAGGCAAGTTCATTGGATTAAGAGACCAGCTGCTAAAAAGCTAATTCTCAATTCTTCTCCTAAACTTCATTGTCTATTATCCTTTTGTAAACACCCAGAAGGAGAGGAGACATCCCACCCGGAGCAGCTCCAGCCCACATTTTCAGCACATGGTATGGCATGCCAGCCGTACACTAGGCAAATGGCAAATTTCAGCAGCTGCTCCCCGTAGTGTTTCAAACTGGAACGTATTAACATTTTTAAATTATTTTTCATATTTTACTCCATTAACAATTATAATATTGGAAAAACAAATCAAAACATTAATACTTTACATTTTTTCAATTGCTGATTTTTTTTTTATGGCACCTTCCCTTTAAGTTTAAGCAAACAAAAGATGGCCTTCTGTGGCACAAAGTTGAAACAAACAGCAGTTCACATAGCACAGCGGGTCTGCCCTCGCAGGTCAGTGTCTTCGCAAAACACACACTGGAAGCCTCCAGTCACAGACCATGTGACAAACAGCCTCCATTATATAGGCTGTCACCACACCCAGAGGTGAGGTATGTGGGTAGCCAGACCCCCCCCATCTCATAGCTAACCGCAATCCGGGTTTCATCACTGAGACAAGCCATCTCTGTGACACATACCTCCCATCGACTATGCGAACATTAGCCACACCACAAAGCACAGTGTTGTGAATTCACTCTCTGGCTTCCCTCTGTTGATTACTGAAGGTAGTGGAGCTGGTCAGATTGACAGAGGGGTTGCGAGTTCCCTTTCTGGGCTCCCTCTGGTGGTTACTGGAGGTAGTGGAGCTGATCTGATTGACAGAGGCTTGCCACCTGATGAGGAAGATGAGTGGAGATCTGGGGTTTCTGATAACTGACTCCCTCTATCCCTGCTGGTGATTTTCTTCCTGTGCCTTCTGAGGTCTGATGTCTCCTGCTCTTTCCCTGCATGGTTCAGCTAAGTGTTCATTTGTTATTCTGTTTGTATTTGATCTGGTTTTGTTTATCTCTGCTTTGAGTGGATCAACCAGCTCCGGCTGGGACTGTGATTGAATCACCGCCCATATGTTACTGCATGTGCCAGTTTGTTTTGTCCCCTGTTATATTGGTCTCTTTTTGCTTTGCTTTCAGAATATACCAGAGTGCTGATATAGTGGAGGGCGAAGTCGTGCAACTTCAGTGTTTTTGTGCATCAGACGTTTTGGACCTTTGCTGGGTTTTTTTGCGTGATTGCAGACAGCGTCTTTCCTTTCCTGTCTAGGCAGTGTGGGCCCCATCCTTTGCTCAGTCTATTTTCCTATCTGCGTTTGTGTTTTCACCTTGTCTCACTGACAATACATGTTGGGGGGCTATCTATTCCTTTGGGGTCTGCTCTGGGGCAGTTTAGATTTCCCCTTTCTTGCTTTAGGCTTAGTTAGCTCTCCGGCTGTGCCGAGGTGTCTAGGATCATCGTAGGCACGCTCCACGGCTACTGCTAGTTGTGTGGACAGGATCAGGGGTCTGCATCCGCTTAGTTACCAACCTCACTGGTTTTCTGTGGCTTAGCCTGGTCCTGCTATCCTCCTCGGTGACCCAACCATAACACACAGTAATTGGGTTCCTTAAAAGAAAACTTTCAATGTCTATGATGCCAGTGTGCAGCGGGCCTCATCGACGTGCCAATGAGTTGTCCTGGCAGCCGGGGTCTGCAGAAGACCAATGTCGCTTCCATCTTGGTCTTCCTATTCATACAGCGTCATTTTCTCTTGGTACTGGATATAGTATTGTAGTATGTAGGACAAGCGATCAGGCGACCACAGGGTTCAGTACAATACGGGGGAGTAAAAAAAAAAAAAAAAAAAATGACTTATTTTCCACAGTTTAGTTAAATATCAATTCGGTATCGCCATGTTTGGAAAAGTCTGATGATTATCCCATACGGCCAACTCAAAGAAGAAAAATCTAAATAAAATCGCCGGATTTCTGTCCCCCACATTTCCTTAAGATAATAGAACTGCGCCTTTTACATTAGTCGCTGACGTTCACCACTAATGAAGAGACACCATTATTAGTAGTCAACGCTCCTCTCATCAGCCGCCACGGTCCCTCCATGTCCTGAGGCTGTAAGAACGGTCTCCAAAACTCACAGTAATGGGAGAAAAGAAGCCGCGGGTTCACGATAAGAAAATAGAAAAAATAAAACTGTTGGAAAGTTCAGAGTTCTCTGCAAAATCCTGCAGCCATGTGACGCCCCGGCTCCGGCTGTGATTTGCATATCCCCCAGGATGCACCTGACCCGTCCTCAGAACTGTAACGTTTTCTCGTCATTTTCCGTTAGTTTTTGTAGTAAAGTTCAGTAACAGATCAGATACATTGTGTCCGGGGGCCGGAGAACGTGGCCCCCACCATCCACCCAGGAGCCGTCCTCTCCGCGGGGGTGATGGGCGCAGCGCAGGCCCCGGGTGACGCCGGCCGCTGTCCTCTCTATACTCTGGTTTCTCTTCAGATCGAATAAATCTTTCGCCTTTTACTAAAGATTTCCGTGGAGAGGAACAATTATGAGTTCTATATAATTTTTTGATGCCTGGCGCTCGCTGGGCTTCCTGCACTGGTGAATAACAGGTTAATCTGTGCCATAGCTGCTATACAGGAGACTGATCCTCTAATCTCTTGTTGGGGGTCTGCGTTTTTTCTCTTCTGTGGTTTAGTTGGATTTTGTCTTCATTAACGAATCGTAAGATTTTCTTGGGATTATTTAGGATTACTTGTCTCCTGTTTGACCAGGCCCCATGAACAAGCAAAATGCTAAAAAGATTTTCAAAGGGGATTTGTCCACGTCCCCAAAACACTTTTTATTTCCCCTTACTATACTGTGACACGTGCCGCAGTTGGTGGCGCCACAACGTTCGTAATAGACCTTGTCCTGTGATCTGCTAATCAGCGTGGGACCAGTGGAGCAGAGTTCTCCCAGACCAATGATGGCTTCCTGGCTCTGTGGGTGCGGGGATGTGATCTGCAGGACGGTGTCACCTTTGCCGCCCTGACACTGCAGTAATCCGGTGAACGCACCGATATGGCGCAGAGGGTCCAGCAGCCGTCTGTGCAGATGTCACAGCTGGCGGTGTCCTGCATCATCATCACCTGTCCAAACATATGAACTTCAGTCTCTCATCAAACAACCCCAGCAGATTGGGGAACATTCACCACTTTCTGAGGGGTCCCGACATGTGAAGCTTTAAAACTGCACATTGCAGATTATATCTCTACCATTGTACAAGATCGGGGGTCGGGCAGATCACGGCTCCTGGAGGTTCTGCAATGTAGGGAGATCCTCCTTGGGGCGACCTGTACCCATCCAAAAATTCCTCTCACATAAGCAGTGAGGAGCCAGGTGTCACCTGCCTCGTTATTTCCTTACTCATTAGTTTAAGGCATACCCTCCCTGTGTGACCCCGGAGCTGTCGCCCTGTGGGGCCCCCGGACTGTATTAGGGAGAGCTGATTGGCGCCTCCTCCGCCTCGTGTCACACGGTGGAATTACATAATAGTCAGTGCTCGGTGATGAGGACGAGGTGTGAAATAATCGTACATAACCTATTAATAATACACCCTTGAATGATCATCTCAGGTGAAATGCATTATGGGTAGTGACGACCTCAGATTGCCGCCGCCGCCCACTTGTTGTGTACTGCCGCCATCATGCACTGTAAAGCCTGGGAATAATAATCCTATGTCCACATCCAGAACCTGCAGTGATCTCCTGCTGGATCCCGTGTGCCCAGAATTGTCCGGTTTCATCAGAGGCCGTAGTATGGCGGCATTCTGCGCTAGCAGTAATATGGCGGCACATGAGCTGTATATTGATGTGGTGCTGCCTGGTGTCAGACACCTCGTTATGACGGCTCTATGGAAGGCAGCATTTTCTGTGCATCATTTCTTGAGACTACCGGGATCTGACAGCAGCTTTTTTCTTCCTACTCATTTTGACAAATCTCATTTCTTACTGCCCAAGTGGAAGATACAGAAAGGAAATGGAGACATGCTCTGCCCACAGGCTGTGCCTCATCTACATAATACCCATGATGCACCAAGACGCTGATGGACTAATATACACAACACTATCTCCATTAAAAGGAAATGCGTACATCAGATCCATTGGTACACAAAGCTCTGAACAGTACCGCAACCACCCGACATCTCCTCATCTGTCCACCACCCTGTCTTCTCCTCAGTGCTGCACCGCCCTACATCTTCTCATCTGTCCACCACCCTGTCTTCTCAGTGCTGCACCGCCATACATCTCATCTGTCCACCACCCTGTCTTCTCCTCAGTGCTGCACTGCCCTACATCTCCTCATCTGTCCACCACCCTGTCTTCTCCTCAGTGCTGCACTGCCCTACATCTCCTCATCTGTCCACCACCCTGTCTTCTCCACAGTGCTGCACTGCCCTAAATCTCCTCAACTGTCCACCACCCTGTCTTCTCCACAGTGCTGCACCGCCATACATCTCATCTGTCCACCACCCTGTCTTCTCCTCAGTGCTGCACTGCCCTACATCTCCTCATCTGTCCACCACCCTGTCTTCTCAGTGCTGCACTGCCCTACATCTCCTCATCTGTCCACCACCCTGTCTTCTCCACAGTGCTGCACTGCCCTAAATCTCCTCAACTGTCCACCACCCTGTCTTCTCCACAGTGCTGCACCGCCATACATCTCATCTGTCCACCACCCTGTCTTCTCCTCAGTGCTGCACTGCCCTACATCTCCTCATCTGTCCACCACCCTGTCTTCTCCTCAGTTCTGCACTGCCCTAAATCTCCTCAACTGTCCACCACCGTCTTCTCCACAGTGCTGCACCGCCATACATCTCCTCATCTGTCCATCACCCTCTTCTCCACAGTGCTGCACCGCCATACATCTCATCTGTCCATCACCCTGTCCTCTCTACAGTGCTGCACCACCCTACATCTCCTCCTCATCTGTCCACCACCCTGTCTTCTCCACAGTGCTGCACCGCCATACATCTCATCTGTCCACCACCCTGTCCTCTCTACAGTGCTGCACCGCCCTACATCTCCTCATCTGTCCACCACCGTCTTCTCCACAGTGCTGCACCGCCCTACATCTCATCTGTCCACCACCCTGTCCTCTCTACAGTGCTGCACCGCCCTGTCCTCTCTACAGTGCTGCACCGCCCTACATCTCCTTCTCATCTGTCTACGTTACCCATCCTCTCTACAGTGCTGCACCACAGATAAGTCATCATACAGATGAGTCACTGGCATGTAACAGTCGCTGCCCTTGGTAGAAGTAGACAAATAATTATTTTGTTGTTCTATCATTGCACAAGATCGGGGTCAGGCAGATCACTGCTCCTGGAGGTTCTGCAATGTAGGGAAATCCTCCCTGAGGTGACCTGTACCCATCAAAAAATTCCTCTCACATAAGCAGTGAGCCAGGTGTCAGCTGCCTCATAAATTTCCTTACTCAGTTTAGGCCCCATTACACATAACGATGTCCCAGCGATCCCACCAACGATCTGACATGGATGGGATCGCTGGGACATCGTTAGCCAGCCCCTCCAGCGATCAGGACCAGCGAGCAAGCTGGTTTGTAATGTAAACATCGTGTATCCAGGAGCCGCAGCTCCTGGATACCCGATGTTTACATTAGAAACCAGCGTCGCTGATCGCTGGTCTCTCTCTGCCACACGCAGTGATGTGTGCTGGCCAGCGGGAGACCAGTGATCAAAAAATGTCCCAGGCCGATCAAGCACGATCAGCGATCCCCGTCACACACAGCGATCTCGTTGGCGAGATCGCTGTGGTGTCACAAAATCAGCAGTTGTGCACTCTGGTAAGTCTGAGAACAGGTCCCTATTTCTCTGGAACAGTTCCTGGCGCTGCTGTTTCTGGGCCTTCGACAGCGTCTCCGCTATGGTGACACCTCCAACATTGCCTTCTAACTTTCCCAGCAAGCAAGGCGTTTTAGCCGGTTCTCTGTCTTGCCACGGCTTGATGAGGTTTACATGGTTGATCTGATATGGTTTCCATCTTCCTGGCTGATGAATCTTATAGTTTACCTCACCAAGCTTCTCCACAACTTCATACGTCCCTTGCCATTTGGCCAAGAACTTGCTCTTCACAGTAGGAATTGGCACACAAACTCGGTCTCCTGGATTAAACTGCCTCACTCTGGCTGACTGGTTTTAGACCCTGGCCTGAGCTCTTGTGCCTGGAGATGTCCTTTTATGATGGGCACCACCTTTGCAATCCTCTGCTGCGTCAGTGCCACAAGTTCAATGACGCTTCTGTGGGGGGTGACTTCGGCTTCCTAGGTTTCTTTGGCTATATCCAGGAGACCTCGTGGATGTTGGCCATACAAAAGTTCAAAAAGGGTGAGAACCCCGTAGAAGCCTGTGGAACCTCATGGATGGAAAAGAGCAGATACGGTAACCTCTCGACAAGGCCATCCGTCTGAGGATGGTACACTGAAGTCCTAAACTGGGAGATTTGCAGGAACTTGCATAACTCCCTCATCAGCTTTCTCCTAAAAGGTGTTCCCTGGTCGGTCAGGATCTCCTTCGGTAAATCTGTATAGGAAAATGCATGTACCAATTTGCAGGCTATACTCTTCGTGGAGGAGTTTCTCAGGGGAATTGCCTCAGGATAGTATGTGGCAAAGTCCAGGATGACCAATATATACTGATGCCCACGAGCAGATTTAACCAGGGGACCGACCAAGTCCATAGCAATTCTCTCGAACGGCACTTCAATAATGGCACAAGGGTACTCCGAAAGTGAGAGGTGGGGGCGGTTAACTGACATGTGGGGCAGAACCTGCAATAGTTTAATATTTCCCGGTGACACCTGGGCCAATAGAATCTGTTCCTGCTTTTTTTCCTCTCCCAGATGTCCCCCCAACACCTTCCATCTATAGGGGCCCGGCGCTATTAACTGTTCCACCAGCTCCTCCCACACTTTTGTGACCCGATACAATTCCCCACTCATAAAATAGGGAAACCTTGTGTCCGCCCGACTCCTGTGCAACCCCATTAATGACAGCGACATTATTGAAGGCTTCTTTCAGAGTTGGGTCCCTATGTTGTACAGACCCAACATTCTCACTGGTCACCCTTAACTCTGGAAAGTCAGACACATGGGACACTTCCTCTTCATCCCCCACAAGGGCACAGAAGGGGAAACAGCCTGCCTCTGGGTGTGGTGATACCTTATTAGGGTTCACTGGTTTCCTGTTCACATCAGTGACCTCAGAACCCTTCCCCCACAGATCCCAAAATAAACAAAAGTCCCGGCCTACAATAATAGGGTGCAACAAGTCTCGAACGACGCAGACCTCATGGGATTCAGTACCATGGGCTGCTTCAATGTCCTCTCTGGCCATAGGGTATTCCTTCGCGTCACCATATATGCACTGAACGCCGACTTTTTCCCCCGGGATCAGTTAGAGAGGAAACATGACCCCCACAAGGGTCACCAGACTCCCGGAGTCTAACAGTGCCATTACCTCCCTCCCGTTCACCTTCATGGGACACTCTTGAGGCCCCTTTTTGGGTGGAGAGTTCACACTGCAAGCCGGATATGCATATTATGAACTACGACGTCCCATCTGCTCAGGGGTCAGGGGACAACGGGCGGCTATATGGCCTGGGCCGTGGCACCTCCAGCAAACAATATCACCTGTAGGGACCTTGGGCACCACCTCCCCTGCCCCTTTGGACACCCCACCCCCTTTTGGACCTTTGCCCCCGTGTGGGAGGACCCCCCAGTATGGACTGGGCTGCTTTCCCACGGAACCTTCAACCTCCTGGTATCTCTGGACCAGTCCAACCACTTCATCAGCATACTGGGGATCACCCTGGGGAACCCAAGTCTGCAAGGGTCTCGGCAGGGAGTCCATTACTACCCGTTCTACCATCTGCGCAGGCGTAGAGGACTCTGGCTGCAGCCACTTCTGGACCAGGTGCAACAGGTCAAACATTCGAGAGTGTGGTGGTTTGTCCCTGTGATACGCCCAGCATTGAACCTGCTGCACCCCGAGAAATTGTTACCCCCAATAGTGCAAGAATCTCAGTTTTAGCTTGCCATACTCTTTGGCATCCTGCCAAGCTAAATCATAGTACACTTTATGGGGTTCTCCTGTCAAGTATGGAGCCAGTACCTCTGCCCACTGCTATGGTGGGAATTTCTCCCTTTTGGCAACCCTTTCAAACACCAATCAGGAAGGCCTCAACATCATCCCCAGGTGTCATTTTCTGCAAAGCCCGTCTTACCGCCTTTCGGATGTGGATGTCATCAGCCGGACCTGGGGTGCTCGTCCTGCCCTGGATGGCGGCGGTGGACAGAAGCTGCATCTGCTGCTGACTCTGCTGTAGCAACAGCTTGTTGGTCTTTTGCTGTTGCGATTGGACAAAGTGTTTCAGCAGATCCTCCATTTTGTCTGGCAATGCTTGTTGGCTTGCAACAGTCTTAACTCAGGACACGCAGTCCTTCCTTACAGCAGTCGCACGTCTCTGCTGGAACGCTGCCCGCACGTCTAACACCACTTGTAAGATTTTACTCACTTGCCTGCAGTTTTCATAAAAATGTTCCGTCAGGTTTATTTGCTCCATAAAGGGAAGGTGCCACAATTTTTTTTGTATTAAATATGATTGTTTTACACCATGTTCCAAATTATTATGCAACTGATATTTTTCTCTGATTTTCCTAAGTGGTCGGTGCAAATGACAGTAAGTCTAATTAAAGTCATCACCCGTTAGATTATACATTGAATTTTATTGAGGAAACCTACCAATGATAACAGTATAATCTCCAAAATTAATAAAAACTCAGAATGCCCTGTTCCAAATTATTAGTCATAGTAGAATTTCTAAACATTTGATATGTTGTAAGGAACTGAAAATGCTCATTTGTGGAATTTGCAGCATGAGAAGGTCACATTCACTGAACAAAAAAGCTATTTAACTCCAAAACCTCCTAACAGGCCAAGTTCCATGTTAACATATAACAGAAGGGTTCCTATCACCTTCACAATTCTTGCATTCATTGAACTTGTGAGTTTTTGGAGAGTTTCTGCTTGGATTTCTTTGCAGAAGGAAGGTTTCTGCCAGGCAAGTTCATTGGATTAAGAGACCAGCTGCTAAAAAGCTAATTCTCAATTCTTCTCCTAAACTTCATTGTCTATTATCCTTTTGTAAACACCCAGAAGGAGAGGAGACATCCCACCCGGAGCAGCTCCAGCCCACATTTTCAGCACATGGTATGGCATGCCAGCCGTACACTAGGCAAATGGCAAATTTCAGCAGCTGCTCCCCGTAGTGTTTCAAACTGGAACGTATTAACATTTTTAAATTATTTTTCATATTTTACTCCATTAACAATTATAATATTGGAAAAACAAATCAAAACATTAATACTTTACATTTTTTCAATTGCTGATTTTTTTTTTATTGCACCTTCCCTTTAAGTTTAAGCAAACAAAAGATGGCCTTCTGTGGCACAAAGTTGAAACAAACAGCAGTTCACATAGCACAGCGGGTCTGCCCTCGCAGGTCAGTGTCTTCGCAAAACACACACTGGAAGCCTCCAGTCACAGACCATGTGACAAACAGCCTCCATTATATAGGCTGTCACCACACCCAGAGGTGAGGTATGTGGGTAGCCAGACCCCCCCCATCTCATAGCTAACCGCAATCCGGGTTTCATCACTGAGACAAGCCATCTCTGTGACACATACCTCCCATCGACTATGCGAACATTAGCCACACCACAAAGCACAGTGTTGTGAATTCACTCTCTGGCTTCCCTCTGTTGATTACTGAAGGTAGTGGAGCTGGTCAGATTGACAGAGGGGTTGCGAGTTCCCTTTCTGGGCTCCCTCTGGTGGTTACTGGAGGTAGTGGAGCTGATCTGATTGACAGAGGCTTGCCACCTGATGAGGAAGATGAGTGGAGATCTGGGGTTTCTGATAACTGACTCCCTCTATCCCTGCTGGTGATTTTCTTCCTGTGCCTTCTGAGGTCTGATGTCTCCTGCTCTTTCCCTGCATGGTTCAGCTAAGTGTTCATTTGTTATTCTGTTTGTATTTGATCTGGTTTTGTTTATCTCTGCTTTGAGTGGATCAACCAGCTCCGGCTGGGACTGTGATTGAATCACCGCCCATATGTTACTGCATGTGCCAGTTTGTTTTGTCCCCTGTTATATTGGTCTCTTTTTGCTTTGCTTTCAGAATATACCAGAGTGCTGATATAGTGGAGGGCGAAGTCGTGCAACTTCAGTGTTTTTGTGCATCAGACGTTTTGGACCTTTGCTGGGTTTTTTTGCGTGATTGCAGACAGCGTCTTTCCTTTCCTGTCTAGGCAGTGTGGGCCCCATCCTTTGCTCAGTCTATTTTCCTATCTGCGTTTGTGTTTTCACCTTGTCTCACTGACAATACATGTTGGGGGGCTATCTATTCCTTTGGGGTCTGCTCTGGGGCAGTTTAGATTTCCCCTTTCTTGCTTTAGGCTTAGTTAGCTCTCCGGCTGTGCCGAGGTGTCTAGGATCATCGTAGGCACGCTCCACGGCTACTGCTAGTTGTGTGGACAGGATCAGGGGTCTGCATCCGCTTAGTTACCAACCTCACTGGTTTTCTGTGGCTTAGCCTGGTCCTGCTATCCTCCTCGGTGACCCAACCATAACACACAGTAATTGGGTTCCTTAAAAGAAAACTTTCAATGTCTATGATGCCAGTGTGCAGCGGGCCTCATCGACGTGCCAATGAGTTGTCCTGGCAGCCGGGGTCTGCAGAAGACCAATGTCGCTTCCATCTTGGTCTTCCTATTCATACAGCGTCATTTTCTCTTGGTACTGGATATAGTATTGTAGTATGTAGGACAAGCGATCAGGCGACCACAGGGTTCAGTACAATACGGGGGAGTAAAAAAAAAAAAAAAAAATCACTTATTTTCCACAGTTTAGTTAAATATCAATTCGGTATCGCCGTGTTTGGAAAAGTCTGATGATTATCCCATACGGCCAACTCAAAGAAGAAAAATCTAAATAAAATCGCCGGATTTCTGTCCCCCACATTTCCTTAAGATAATAGAACTGCGCCTTTTACATTAGTCGCTGACGTTCACCACTAATGAAGAGACACCATTATTAGTAGTCAACGCTCCTCTCATCCGCCGCCACGGTCCCTCCATGTCCTGAGGCTGTAAGAACGGTCTCCAAAACTCACAGTAATGGGAGAAAAGAAGCCGCGGGTTCACGATAAGAAAATAGAAAAAATAAAACTGTTGGAAAGTTCAGAGTTCTCTGCAAAATCCTGCAGCCATGTGACGCCCCGGCTCCGGCTGTGATTTGCATATCCCCCAGGATGCACCTGACCCGTCCTCAGAACTGTAACGTTTTCTCGTCATTTTCCGTTAGTTTTTGTAGTAAAGTTCAGTAACAGATCAGATACATTGTGTCCGGGGGCCGGAGAACGTGGCCCCCACCATCCACCCAGGAGCCGTCCTCTCCGCGGGGGTGATGGGCGCAGCGCAGGCCCCGGGTGACGCCGGCCGCTGTCCTCTCTATACTCTGGTTTCTCTTCAGATCGAATAAATCTTTCGCCTTTTACTAAAGATTTCCGTGGAGAGGAACAATTATGAGTTCTATATAATTTTTTGATGCCTGGCGCTCGCTGGGCTTCCTGCACTGGTGAATAACAGGTTAATCTGTGCCATAGCTGCTATACAGGAGACTGATCCTCTAATCTCTTGTTGGGGGTCTGCGTTTTTTCTCTTCTGTGGTTGAGTTGGATTTTGTCTTCATTAACGAATCGTAAGATTTTCTTGGGATTATTTAGGATTACTTGTCTCCTGTTTGACCAGGCCCCATGAACAAGCAAAATGCTAAAAAGATTTTCAAAGGGGATTTGTCCACGTCCCCAAAACACTTTTTATTTCCCCTTACTATACTGTGACACGTGCCGCAGTTGGTGGCGCCACAACGTTCGTAATAGACCTTGTCCTGTGATCTGCTAATCAGCGTGGGACCAGTGGAGCCGAGTTCTCCCAGACCAATGATGGCTTCCTGGCTCTGTGGGTGCGGGGATGTGATCTGCAGGACGGTGTCACCTTTGCCGCCCTGACACTGCAGTAATCCGGTGAACGCACCGATATGGCGCAGAGGGTCCAGCAGCCGTCTGTGCAGATGTCACAGCTGGCGGTGTCCTGCATCATCATCACCTGTCCAAACATATGAACTTCAGTCTCTCATCAAACAACCCCAGCAGATTGGGGAACATTCACCACTTTCTGAGGGGTCCCGACATGTGAAGCTTTAAAACTGCACATTGCAGATTATATCTCTACCATTGTACAAGATCGGGGGTCGGGCAGATCACGGCTCCTGGAGGTTCTGCAATGTAGGGAGAGCCTCCATGGTGCGACCTGTACCCATCCAAAAATTCCTCTCACATAAGCAGTGAGGAGCCAGGTGTCACCTGCCTCGTTATTTCCTTACTCATTAGTTTAAGGCATACCCTCCCTGTGTGACCCCGGAGCTGTCGCCCTGTGGGGCCCCCGGACTGTATTAGGGAGAGCTGATTGGCGCCTCCTCCGCCTCGTGTCACACGGTGGAATTACATAATAGTCAGTGCTCGGTGATGAGGACGAGGTGTGAAATAATCGTACATAACCTATTAATAATACACCCTTGAATGATCATCTCAGGTGAAATGCATTATGGGTAGTGACGACCTCAGATTGCCGCCGCCGCCCACTTGTTGTGTACTGCCGCCATCATGCACTGTAAAGCCTGGGAATAATAATCCTATGTCCACATCCAGAACCTGCAGTGATCTCCTGCTGGATCCCGTGTGCCCAGAATTGTCCGGTTTCATCAGAGGCCGTAGTATGGCGGCATTCTGCGCTAGCAGTAATATGGCGGCACATGAGCTGTATATTGATGTGGTGCTGCCTGGTGTCAGACACCTCGTTATGACGGCTCTATGGAAGGCAGCATTTTCTGTGCATCATTTCTTGAGACTACCGGGATCTGACAGCAGCTTTTTTCTTCCTACTCATTTTGACAAATCTCATTTCTTACTGCCCAAGTGGAAGATACAGAAAGGAAATGGAGACATGCTCTGCCCACAGGCTGTGCCTCATCTACATAATACCCATGATGCACCAAGACGCTGATGGACTAATATACACAACACTCTCTCCATTAAAAGGAAATGCGTACATCAGATCCATTGGTACACAAAGCTCTGAACAGTACCGCAACCACCCGACATCTCCTCATCTGTCCACCACCCGGTCTTCTCCTCAGTGCTGCACCGCCCTACATCTTCTCATCTGTCCACCACCCTGTCTTCTCAGTGCTGCACCGCCATACATCTCATCTGTCCACCACCCTGTCTTCTCCTCAGTGCTGCACTGCCCTACATCTCCTCATCTGTCCACCACCCTGTCTTCTCCTCAGTGCTGCACTGCCCTACATCTCCTCATCTGTCCACCACCCTGTCTTCTCCACAGTGCTGCACTGCCCTAAATCTCCTCAACTGTCCACCACCCTGTCTTCTCCACAGTGCTGCACCGCCATACATCTCATCTGTCCACCACCCTGTCTTCTCCTCAGTGCTGCACTGCCCTACATCTCCTCATCTGTCCACCACCCTGTCTTCTCCTCAGTTCTGCACTGCCCTAAATCTCCTCAACTGTCCACCACCGTCTTCTCCACAGTGCTGCACCGCCATACATCTCCTCATCTGTCCATCACCCTCTTCTCCACAGTGCTGCACCGCCATACATCTCATCTGTCCATCACCCTGTCCTCTCTACAGTGCTGCACCACCCTACATCTCCTCCTCATCTGTCCACCACCCTGTCTTCTCCACAGTGCTGCACCGCCATACATCTCATCTGTCCACCACCCTGTCCTCTCTACAGTGCTGCACCGCCCTACATCTCCTCATCTGTCCACCACCGTCTTCTCCACAGTGCTGCACCGCCCTACATCTCATCTGTCCACCACCCTGTCCTCTCTACAGTGCTGCACCGCCCTGTCCTCTCTACAGTGCTGCACCGCCCTACATCTCCTTCTCATCTGTCTACGTTACCCATCCTCTCTACAGTGCTGCACCACAGATAAGTCATCATACAGATGAGTCACTGGCATGTAACAGTCGCTGCCCTTGGTAGAAGTAGACAAATAATTATTTTGTTGTTCTATCATTGCACAAGATCGGGGTCAGGCAGATCACTGCTCCTGGAGGTTCTGCAATGTAGGGAAATCCTCCCTGAGGTGACCTGTACCCATCAAAAAATTCCTCTCACATAAGCAGTGAGCCAGGTGTCAGCTGCCTCATAAATTTCCTTACTCAGTTTAGGCCCCATTACACATAACGATGTCCCAGCGATCCCACCAACGATCTGACATGGATGGGATCGCTGGGACATCGTTAGCCAGCCCCTCCAGCGATCAGGACCAGCGAGCAAGCTGGTTTGTAATGTAAACATCGTGTATCCAGGAGCCGCAGCTCCTGGATACCCGATGTTTACATTAGAAACCAGCGTCGCTGATCGCTGGTCTCTCTCTGCCACACGCAGTGATGTGTGCTGGCCAGCGGGAGACCAGTGATCAAAAAATGTCCCAGGCCGATCAAGCACGATCAGCGATCCCCGTCACACACAGCGATCTCGTTGGCGAGATCGCTGTGGTGTCACAAAATCAGCAGTTGTGCACTCTGGTAAGTCTGAGAACAGGTCCCTATTTCTCTGGAACAGTTCCTGGCGCTGCTGTTTCTGGGCCTTCGACAGCGTCTCCGCTATGGTGACACCTCCAACATTGCCTTCTAACTTTCCCAGCAAGCAAGGCGTTTTAGCCGGTTCTCTGTCTTGCCACGGCTTGATGAGGTTTACATGGTTGATCTGATATGGTTTCCATCTTCCTGGCTGATGAATCTTATAGTTTACCTCACCAAGCTTCTCCACAACTTCATACGTCCCTTGCCATTTGGCCAAGAACTTGCTCTTCACAGTAGGAATTGGCACACAAACTCGGTCTCCTGGATTAAACTGCCTCACTCTGGCTGACTGGTTTTAGACCCTGGCCTGAGCTCTTGTGCCTGGAGATGTCCTTTTATGATGGGCACCACCTTTGCAATCCTCTGCTGCGTCAGTGCCACAAGTTCAATGACGCTTCTGTGGGGGGTGACTTCGGCTTCCTAGGTTTCTTTGGCTATATCCAGGAGACCTCGTGGATGTTGGCCATACAAAAGTTCAAAGGGTGAGAACCCCGTAGAAGCCTGTGGAACCTCATGGATGGAAAAGAGCAGATACGGTAACCTCTCGACAAGGCCATCCGTCTGAGGATGGTACACTGAAGTCCTAAACTGGGAGATTTGCAGGAACTTGCATAACTCCCTCATCAGCTTTCTCCTAAAAGGTGTTCCCTGGTCGGTCAGGATCTCCTTCGGTAAATCTGTATAGGAAAATGCATGTACCAATTTGCAGGCTATACTCTTCGTGGAGGAGTTTCTCAGGGGAATTGCCTCAGGATAGTATGTGGCAAAGTCCAGGATGACCAATATATACTGATGCCCACGAGCAGATTTAACCAGGGGACCGACCAAGTCCATAGCCATTCTCTCGAACGGCACTTCAATAATGGCACAAGGGTACTCCGAAAGTGAGAGGTGGGGGCGGTTAACTGACATGTGGGGCAGAACCTGCAATAGTTTAATATTTCCCGGTGACACCTGGGCCAATAGAATCTGTTCCTGCTTTTTTTCCTCTCCCAGATGTCCCCCCAACACCTTCCATCTATAGGGGCCCGGCGCTATTAACTGTTCCACCAGCTCCTCCCACACTTTTGTGACCCGATACAATTCCCCACTCATAAAATAGGGAAACCTTGTGTCCGCCCGACTCCTGTGCAACCCCATTAATGACAGCGACATTATTGAAGGCTTCTTTCAGAGTTGGGTCCCTATGTTGTACAGACCCAACATTCTCACTGGTCACCCTTAACTCTGGAAAGTCAGACACATGGGACACTTCCTCTTCATCCCCCACAAGGGCACAGAAGGGGAAACAGCCTGCCTCTGGGTGTGGTGATACCTTATTAGGGTTCACTGGTTTCCTGTTCACATCAGTGACCTCAGAACCCTTCCCCCACAGATCCCAAAATAAACAAAAGTCCCGGCCTACAATAATAGGGTGCAACAAGTCTCGAACGACGCAGACCTCATGGGATTCAGTACCATGGGCTGCTTCAATGTCCTCTCTGGCCATAGGGTATTCCTTCGCGTCACCATATATGCACTGAACGCCGACTTTTTCCCCCGGGATCAGTTAGAGAGGAAACATGACCCCCACAAGGGTCACCAGACTCCCGGAGTCTAACAGTGCCATTACCTCCCTCCCGTTCACCTTCATGGGACACTCTTGAGGCCCCTTTTTGGGTGGAGAGTTCACACTGCAAGCCGGATATGCATATTATGAACTACGACGTCCCATCTGCTCAGGGGTCAGGGGACAACGGGCGGCTATATGGCCTGGGCCGTGGCACCTCCAGCAAACAATATCACCTGTAGGGACCTTGGGCACCACCTCCCCTGCCCCTTTGGACACCCCACCCCCTTTTGGGCCTTTGCCCCCGTGTGGGAGGACCCCCCAGTATGGACTGGGCTGCTTTCCCACGGAACCTTCAACCTCCTGGTATCTCTGGACCAGTCCAACCACTTCATCAGCATACTGGGGATCACCCTGGGGAACCAAAGTCTGCAAGGGTCTCGGCAGGGAGTCCATTACTACCCGTTCTACCATCTGCGCAGGCGTAGAGGACTCTGGCTGCAGCCACTTCTGGACCAGGTGCAACAGGTCAAACATTCGAGAGTGTGGTGGTTTGTCCCTGTGATACGCCCAGCATTGAACCTGCTGCACCCCGAGAAATTGTTACCCCCAATAGTGCAAGAATCTCAGTTTTAGCTTGCCATACTCTTTGGCATCCTGCCAAGCTAAATCATAGTACACTTTATGGGGTTCTCCTGTCAAGTATGGAGCCAGTACCTCTGCCCACTGCTATGGTGGGAATTTCTCCCTTTTGGCAACCCTTTCAAACACCAATCAGGAAGGCCTCAACATCATCCCCAGGTGTCATTTTCTGCAAAGCCCGTCTTACCGCCTTTCGGATGTGGATGTCATCAGCCGGACCTGGGGTGCTCGTCCTGCCCTGGATGGCGGCGGTGGACAGAAGCTGCATCTGCTGCTGACTCTGCTGTAGCAACAGCTTGTTGGTCTTTTGCTGTTGCGATTGGACAAAGTGTTTCAGCAGATCCTCCATTTTGTCTGGCAATGCTTGTTGGCTTGCAACAGTCTTAACTCAGGACACGCAGTCCTTCCTTATAGCAGTCGCACGTCTGCTGGAACGCTGCCCGCACGTCTAACACCACTTGTAAGATTTTACTCACTTGCCTGCAGTTTTCATAAAAATGTTCCGTCAGGTTTATTTGCTCCATAAAGGGAAGGTGCCACAATTTTTTTTGTATTAAATATGATTGTTTTACACCATGTTCCAAATTATTATGCAACTGATATTTTTCTCTGATTTTCCTAAGTGGTCGGTGCAAATGACAGTAAGTCTAATTAAAGTCATCACCCGTTAGATTATACATTGAATTTTATTGAGGAAACCTACCAATGATAACAGTATAATCTCCAAAATTAATAAAAACTCAGAATGCCCTGTTCCAAATTATTAGTCATAGTAGAATTTCTAAACATTTGATATGTTGTAAGGAACTGAAAATGCTCATTTGTGGAATTTGCAGCATGAGAAGGTCACATTCACTGAACAAAAAAGCTATTTAACTCCAAAACCTCCTAACAGGCCAAGTTCCATGTTAACATATAACAGAAGGGTTCCTATCACCTTCACAATTCTTGCATTCATTGAACTTGTGAGTTTTTGGAGAGTTTCTGCTTGGATTTCTTTGCAGAAGGAAGGTTTCTGCCAGGCAAGTTCATTGGATTAAGAGACCAGCTGCTAAAAAGCTAATTCTCAATTCTTCTCCTAAACTTCATTGTCTATTATCCTTTTGTAAACACCCAGAAGGAGAGGAGACATCCCACCCGGAGCAGCTCCAGCCCACATTTTCAGCACATGGTATGGCATGCCAGCCGTACACTAGGCAAATGGCAAATTTCAGCAGCTGCTCCCCGTAGTGTTTCAAACTGGAACGTATTAACATTTTTAAATTATTTTTCATATTTTACTCCATTAACAATTATAATATTGGAAAAACAAATCAAAACATTAATACTTTACATTTTTTCAATTGCTGATTTTTTTTTTATGGCACCTTCCCTTTAAGTTTAAGCAAACAAAAGATGGCCTTCTGTGGCACAAAGTTGAAACAAACAGCAGTTCACATAGCACAGCGGGTCTGCCCTCGCAGGTCAGTGTCTTCGCAAAACACACACTGGAAGCCTCCAGTCACAGACCATGTGACAAACAGCCTCCATTATATAGGCTGTCACCACACCCAGAGGTGAGGTATGTGGGTAGCCAGACCCCCCCCATCTCATAGCTAACCGCAATCCGGGTTTCATCACTGAGACAAGCCATCTCTGTGACACATACCTCCCATCGACTATGCGAACATTAGCCACACCACAAAGCACAGTGTTGTGAATTCACTCTCTGGCTTCCCTCTGTTGATTACTGAAGGTAGTGGAGCTGGTCAAATTGACAGAGGGGTTGCGAGTTCCCTTTCTGGGCTCCCTCTGGTGGTTACTGGAGGTAGTGGAGCTGATCTGATTGACAGAGGCTTGCCACCTGATGAGGAAGATGAGTGGAGATCTGGGGTTTCTGATAACTGACTCCCTCTATCCCTGCTGGTGATTTTCTTCCTGTGCCTTCTGAGGTCTGATGTCTCCTGCTCTTTCCCTGCATGGTTCAGCTAAGTGTTCATTTGTTATTCTGTTTGTATTTGATCTGGTTTTGTTTATCTCTGCTTTGAGTGGATCAACCAGCTCCGGCTGGGACTGTGATTGAATCACCGCCCATATGTTACTGCATGTGCCAGTTTGTTTTGTCCCCTGTTATATTGGTCTCTTTTTGCTTTGCTTTCAGAATATACCAGAGTGCTGATATAGTGGAGGGCGAAGTCGTGCAACTTCAGTGTTTTTGTGCATCAGACGTTTTGGACCTTTGCTGGGTTTTTTTGCGTGATTGCAGACAGCGTCTTTCCTTTCCTGTCTAGGCAGTGTGGGCCCCATCCTTTGCTCAGTCTATTTTCCTATCTGCGTTTGTGTTTTCACCTTGTCTCACTGACAATACATGTTGGGGGGCTATCTATTCCTTTGGGGTCTGCTCTGGGGCAGTTTAGATTTCCCCTTTCTTGCTTTAGGCTTAGTTAGCTCTCCGGCTGTGCCGAGGTGTCTAGGATCATCGTAGGCACGCTCCACGGCTACTGCTAGTTGTGTGGACAGGATCAGGGGTCTGCATCCGCTTAGTTACCAACCTCACTGGTTTTCTGTGGCTTAGCCTGGTCCTGCTATCCTCCTCGGTGACCCAACCATAACACACAGTAATTGGGTTCCTTAAAAGAAAACTTTCAATGTCTATGATGCCAGTGTGCAGCGGGCCTCATCGACGTGCCAATGAGTTGTCCTGGCAGCCGGGGTCTGCAGAAGACCAATGTCGCTTCCATCTTGGTCTTCCTATTCATACAGCGTCATTTTCTCTTGGTACTGGATATAGTATTGTAGTATGTAGGACAAGCGATCAGGCGACCACAGGGTTCAGTACAATACGGGGGAGTAAAAAAAAAAAAAAAAAAATCACTTATTTTCCACAGTTTAGTTAAATATCAATTCGGTATCGCCGTGTTTGGAAAAGTCTGATGATTATCCCATACGGCCAACTCAAAGAAGAAAAATCTAAATAAAATCGCTGGATTTCTGTCCCCCACATTTCCTTAAGATAATAGAACTGCGCCTTTTACATTAGTCGCTGACGTTCACCACTAATGAAGAGACACCATTATTAGTAGTCAACGCTCCTCTCATCAGCCGCCACGGTCCCTCCATGTCCTGAGGCTGTAAGAACGGTCTCCAAAACTCACAGTAATGGGAGAAAAGAAGCTGCGGGTTCACGATAAGAAAATAGAAAAAATAAAACTGTTGGAAAGTTCAGAGTTCTCTGCAAAATCCTGCAGCCATGTGACGCCCCGGCTCCGGCTGTGATTTGCATATCCCCCAGGATGCACCTGACCCGTCCTCAGAACTGTAACGTTTTCTCGTCATTTTCCGTTAGTTTTTGTAGTAAAGTTCAGTAACAGATCAGATACATTGTGTCCGGGGGCCGGAGAACGTGGCCCCCGCCATCCACCCAGGAGCCGTCCTCTCCGCGGGGGGTGATGGGCGCAGCGCAGGCCCCGGGTGACGCCGGCCGCTGTCCTCTCTATACTCTGGTTTCTCTTCAGATCGAATAAATCTTTCGCCTTTTACTAAAGATTTCCGTGGAGAGGAACAATTATGAGTTCTATATAATTTTTTGATGCCTGGCGCTCGCTGGGCTTCCTGCACTGGTGAATAACAGGTTAATCTGTGCCATAGCTGCTATACAGGAGACTGATCCTCTAATCTCTTGTTGGGGGTCTGCGTTTTTTCTCTTCTGTGGTTGAGTTGGATTTTGTCTTCATTAACGAATCGTAAGATTTTCTTGGGATTATTTAGGATTACTTGTCTCCTGTTTGACCAGGCCCCATGAACAAGCAAAATGCTAAAAAGATTTTCAAAGGGGATTTGTCCACGTCCCCAAAACACTTTTTATTTCCCCTTACTATACTGTGACACGTGCCGCAGTTGGTGGCGCCACAACGTTCGTAATAGACCTTGTCCTGTGATCTGCTAATCAGCGTGGGACCAGTGGAGCAGAGTTCTCCCAGACCAATGATGGCTTCCTGGCTCTGTGGGTGCGGGGATGTGATCTGCAGGACGGTGTCACCTTTGCCGCCCTGACACTGCAGTAATCCGGTGAACGCACCGATATGGCGCAGAGGGTCCAGCAGCCGTCTGTGCAGATGTCACAGCTGGCGGTGTCCTGCATCATCATCACCTGTCCAAACATATGAACTTCAGTCTCTCATCAAACAACCCCAGCAGATTGGGGAACATTCACCACTTTCTGAGGGGTCCCGACATGTGAAGCTTTAAAACTGCACATTGCAGATTATATCTCTACCATTGTACAAGATCGGGGGTCGGGCAGATCACGGCTCCTGGAGGTTCTGCAATGTAGGGAGAGCCTCCATGGGGCGACCTGTACCCATCCAAAAATTCCTCTCACATAAGCAGTGAGGAGCCAGGTGTCACCTGCCTCGTTATTTCCTTACTCATTAGTTTAAGGCATACCCTCCCTGTGTGACCCCGGAGCTGTCGCCCTGTGGGGCCCCCGGACTGTATTAGGGAGAGCTGATTGGCGCCTCCTCCGCCTCGTGTCACACGGTGGAATTACATAATAGTGCTCGGTGATGAGGACGAGGTGTGAAATAATCGTACATAACCTATTAATAATACACCCTTGAATGATCATCTCAGGTGAAATGCATTATGGGTAGTGACGACCTCAGATTGCCACCGCCGCCCACTTGTTGTGTACTGCCGCCATCATGCACTGTAAAGCCTGGGAATAATAATCCTATGTCCACATCCAGAACCTGCAGTGATCTCCTGCTGGATCCCGTGTGCCCAGAATTGTCCGGTTTCATCAGAGGCCGTAGTATGGCGGCATTCTGCGCTAGCAGTAATATGGCGGCACATGAGCTGTATATTGATGTGGTGCTGCCTGGTGTCAGACACCTCGTTATGACGGCTCTATGGAAGGCAGCATTTTCAGTGCATCATTTCTTGAAACTCCCGGGATCTGACAGCAGCTTTTTTCTTCCTACTCATTTTGACAAATCTCATTTCTTACTGCCCAAGAGGAAGATACAGAAAGGAAATGGAGACATGCTTTGCCCACAGGCTGTGCCTCATCTACATAATACCCATGATGCACCAGGACGCTGATGGACTAATATACACAACACTCTCTCCATTAAAAGGAAATGCGTACATCAGATCCATTGGTACACAAAGCTCTGAACAGTACCGCAACCACCCTACATCTCCTCATCTGTCCACCACCGTCTTCTCCTCAGTGCTGCACCGCCATACATCTCATCTGTCCACCACCCTGTCTTCTCCTCAGTGCTGCACTGCCCTACATCTCCTCACCTGTCCACCACCCTGTCTTCTCCACAGTGCTGCACTGCCCTAAATCTCCTCAACTGTCCACCACCCTGTCTTCTCCACAGTGCTGCACCGCCATACATCTCCTCATCTGTCCATCACCCTCTTCTCCACAGTGCTGCACCGCCATACATCTCATCTGTCCACCACCCTGTCTTCTCCTCAGTGCTGCACTGCCCTACATCTCCTCATCTGTCCACCACCCTGTCTTCTCCTCAGTGCTGCACTGCCCTAAATCTCCTCAACTGTCCACCACCGTCTTCTCCACAGTGCTGCACCGCCATATATCTCCTCATCTGTCCATCACCCTCTTCTCCACAGTGCTGCACCGCCATACATCTCCTCATCTGTCCATCACCCTGTCCTCTCTACAGTGCTGCACCACCCTACATCTCCTCCTCATCTGTCCACCACCCTGTCTTCTCCACAGTGCTGCACCGCCATACATCTCATCTGTCCATCACCCTGTCCTCTCTACAGTGCTGCACCGCCCTACATCTCCTCATCTGTCCACCACCGTCTTCTCCACAGTGCTGCACCGCCCTACATCTCCTCATCTGTCCACCACCCCTGTCCTCTCTACAGTGCTGCACCGCCCTGTCCTCTCTACAGTGCTGCACCGCCCTACATCTCCTTCTCATCTGTCTACGTTACCCATCCTCTCTACAGTGCTGCACCACAGATAAGTCATCATACAGATGAGTCACTGGCATGTAACAGTCGCTGCCCTTGGTAGAAGTAGACAAATAATTATTTTGTTGTTCTATCATTGCACAAGATCGGGGTCAGGCAGATCACTGCTCCTGGAGGTTCTGCAATGTAGGGAAATCCTCCCTGAGGTGACCTGTACCCATCAAAAAATTCCTCTCACATAAGCAGTGAGGAGCCAGGTGTCAGCTGCCTCATAAATTTCCTTACTCAGTTTAGGCCCCATTACACATAACGATGTCCCAGCGATCCCACCAACGATCTGACATGGATGGGATCGCTGGGACATCGTTAGCCAGCCCCTCCAGCGATCAAGCTGGTTTGTAATGTAAACATCGGGTATCCAGGAGCCGCAGCTCCTGGATACCCGATGTTTACATTAGAAACCAGCGTCGCTGATCGCTGGTCTCTCTCTGCCACACGCAGTGATGTGTGCTGGCCAGCGGGAGACCAGTGATCCAAAAATGTCCCAGGCCGATCAAGCACGATCAGCGATCCCCGTCACACACAGCGATCTCGTTGGCGAGATCGCTGTGGTGTCACAAAATCAGCAGTTGTGCACTCTGGTAAGTCTGAGAACAGGTCCCTATTTCTCTGGAACAGTTCCTGGCGCTGCTGTTTCTGGGCCTTCGACAGCGTCTCCGCTATGGTGACACCTCCAACATTGCCTTCTAACTTGCCCAGCAAGCAAGGCGTTTTAGCCGGTTCTCTGTCTTGCCACGGCTTGATGAGGTTTACATGGTTGATCTGATATGGTTTCCATCTTCCTGGCTGATGAATCTTATAGTTTACCTCACCAAGCTTCTCCACAACTTCATACGTCCCTTGCCATTTGGCCAAGAACTTGCTCTTCACAGTAGGAATTGGCACACAAACTCGGTCTCCTGGATTAAACTGCCTCACTCTGGCTGACTGGTTTTAGACCCTGGCCTGAGCTCTTGTGCCTGGAGATGTCCTTTTATGATGGGCACCACCTTTGCAATCCTCTGCTGCGTCAGTGCCACAAGTTCAATGACGCTTCTGTGGGGGGTGACTTCGGCTTCCTAGGTTTCTTTGGCTATATCCAGGAGACCTCGTGGATGTTGGCCATACAAAAGTTCAAAGGGTGAGAACCCCGTAGAAGCCTGTGGAACCTCATGGATGGAAAAGAGCAGATACGGTAACCTCTCGACAAGGCCATCCGTCTGAGGATGGTACACTGAAGTCCTAAACTGGGAGATTTGCAGGAACTTGCATAACTCCCTCATCAGCTTTCTCCTAAAAGGTGTTCCCTGGTCGGTCAGGATCTCCTTCGGTAAATCTGTATAGGAAAATGCATGTACCAATTTGCGGGCTATACTCTTCGTGGAGGAGTTTCTCAGGGGAATTGCGTCAGGATAGCATGTGGCAAAGTCCAGGATGACCAATATATACTGATGCCCACGAGCAGATTTAACCAGGGGACCGACCAAGTCCATAGCAATTCTCTCGAACGGCACTTCAATAATGGCACAAGGGTACTCCGAAAGTGAGAGGTGGGGGCGGTTAACTGACATGTGGGGCAGAACCTGCAATAGTTTAATATTTCCCGGTGACACCTGGGCCAATAGAATCTGTTCCTGCTTTTTTTCCTCTCCCAGATGTCCCCCCAACACCTTCCATCTATAGGGGCCCGGCGCTATTAACTGTTCCACCAGCTCCTCTCACACTTTTGTGACCCGATACAATTCCCCACTCATAAAATAGGGAAACCTTGTGTCCGCCTGACTCCTGTGCAACCCCATTAATGACAGCGACATTATTGAAGGCTTCTTTCAGAGTTGGGTCCCTATGTTGTACAGACCCAACATTCTCACTGGTCACCCTTAACTCTGGAAAGTCAGACACATGGGACACTTCCTCTTCATCCCCCACAAGGGCACAGAAGGGGAAACAGCCTGCCTCTGGGTGTGGTGATACCTTATTAGGGTTCACTGGTTTCCTGTTCACATCAGTGACCTCAGAACCCTTCCCCCACAGATCCCAAAATAAACAAAAGTCCCGGCCTACAATAATAGGGTGCAACAAGTCTCGAACGACGCAGACCTCATGGGATTCAGTACCATGGGCTGCTTCAATGTCCTCTCTGGCCATAGGGTATTCCTTCGCGTCACCATATATGCACTGAACGCCGACTTTTTCCCCCGGGATCAGTTAGAGAGGAAACATGACCCCCACAAGGGTCACCAGACTCCCGGAGTCTAACAGTGCCATTACCTCCCTCCCGTTCACCTTCATGGGACACTCTTGAGGCCCCTTTTTGGGTGGAGAGTTCACACTGCAAGCCGGATATGCATATTATGAACTACGACGTCCCATCTGCTCAGGGGTCAGGGGACAACGGGCGGCTATATGGCCTGGGCCGTGGCACCTCCAGCAAACAATATCACCTGTAGGGACCTTGGGCACCACCTCCCCTGCCCCTTTGGACACCTCACCCCCTTTTGGGCCTTTGCCCCCATGTGGGAGGACCCCCCAGTATGGACTGGGCTGCTTTCCCACGGAACCTTCAACCTCCTGGTATCTCTGGACCAGTCCAACCAGTTCATCAGCATACTGGGGATCACCCTGGGGAACCCAAGTCTGCAAGGGTCTCGGCAGGGAGTCCATTACTACCCGTTCTACCATCTGCGCAGGCGTAGAGGACTCTGGCTGCAGCCACTTCTGGACCAGGTGCAACAGGTCAAACATTCGAGAGTGTGGTGGTTTGTCCCTGTGATACGCCCAGCATTGAACCCGCTGCACCCCAAGAAATTGTTACCCCCAATAGTGCAAGAATCTCAGTTTTAGCTTGCCATACTCTTTGGCATCCTGCCAAGCTAAATCATAGTACACTTTATGGGGTTCTCCTGTCAAGTATGGAGCCAGTACCTCTCCCCACTGCTATGGTGGGAATTTCTCCCTTTTGGCAACCCTTTCAAACACCAATCAGGAAGGCCTCAACATCATCCCCAGGTGTCATTTTCTGCAAAGCCCGTCTTACCGCCTTTCGGATGTGGATGTCATCAGCCGGACCTGGGGCGCTCGTCCTGCCCTGGATGGCGGCGGTAGACAGAAGCTGCATCTGCTGCTGACTCTGCTGTAGCAACAGCTTGTTGGTCTTTTGCTGTTGCGATTGGACAAAGTGTTTCAGCAGATCCTCCATTTTGTCTGGCGATGCTTGTTGGCTTGCAACAGACTTAACTCAGGACACGCAGTCCTTCCTGGAGCAGTCGCACGTCTCTGCTGGAACGCTGCCCGCACGTCTACCACTTGTAAGATTTTACTCACTTGCCTGCAGTTTTCATAAAAATGTTCCGTCAGGTTTATTTGCTCCATAAAGGGAAGGTGCCACAATTTTTTTTGTATTAAATATGATTGTTTTACACCATGTTCCAAATTATTATGCAACTGATATTTTTCTGATTTTCCTAAGTGGTCGGTGCAAATGACAGTAAGTCTAATTAAAGTCATCACCCGTTTAATTACCGTATTTTCCGCTTTTTAAGACGCACTTTTTTTCCCCCAAAATTGAGGGGAAAAAGGGGGTGCGTCTTACAAAGAGGATATACATTTGCGCTGCCACTGAGGGTACTTGCCGCGGCACTCTGTGCCCTGATGCTGCCGCTGCGCTGTCTGCTACGCTCCTGTCCCCCGGTGGTTTCTTCCGCCCCACCGCCGCCGCCGCGCTCTGTCCCGTTCAGCGTGGGGGGGTCTCTGTCGCTCCATGCCTGCTTTCTTCCTGGAAAATGGCCGCTGCGCATGCGCAGACGGACATCTCGGCACTGAAATCTCGGGAGATGAGATTTCAGCCCAGCAGCAATGTTCCACTCCGGCCTCCTCCATCACCACCCCTGGAAAGCAATAAGATGCATGGATTATAAGATGCACCACCATTTTATTAAAAATAAAGTTTTTTTCCTATTTTTCTCCTCAAAATTTGGGGTGCGTCTTATAATCCGGAGCGTCTTATAAAGCGAAAAATACAGTATACATTGAATTTTATTGAGGAAACCTCCCAATGATAACAGTATAATCTCCAAAATGAATAAAAACTCAGAATGCCCTGTTCCAAATTATTAGTCATAGTAGAATTTCTAAACATTTGATATGTTGTAAGGAACTGAAAATGCTCATTTGTGGAATTTGCTGCATGAGGAGGTCACAATCACTGAACAAAAAAGCTATTTAACTCCAAAACCTCCTAACAGGCCAAGTTCCATGTTAACATATAACAGAAGGGTTCCCATCACCTTCACAATTCTTGCATTCATTGAACTTGTGAGTTTTTGGAGAGTTTCTGCTTGGATTTCTTTGCAGAAGGAAGGTTTCTGCCAGGCAAGTTCATTGGATTAAGAGACCAGCTGCTAAAAAGCTAATTCTCAATTCTTCTCCTAAACTTCATTGTCTATTATCCTTTTGTAAACACCCAGAAGGAGAGGAGACATCCCACCCGGAGCAGCTCCAGCCCACGTTTTCAGCACATGGTATGGCATGCCAGCCGTACACTAGGCAAATGGCAAATTTCAGCAGCTGCTCCCCGTAGTGTTTCAAACTGGAACGTATTAACATTTTTAAATTATTTTTCATATTTTACTCCATTAACAATTATAATATAATACTTTACATTTTTTCAATTGCTGATTTTTTTTTTTATGGCACCTTCCCTTTAAGTTTAAGCAAACAAAAGATGGCCTTCTGTGGCACAAAGTTGAAACAAACAGCAGTTCACATAGGGTGGACCCGCTGTGCTCTCAGGTCAGTGTCTTCGCAAAACACACACTGGAAGCCTCCAGTCACAGACCATGTGACAAACAGCCTCCATTATATAGGCTGTCACCACACCCAGAGGTGAGGTATGTGGGTAGCCAGACCCCCCCCATCTCATAGCCAACCGCAATCCAGGTTACATCACTGAGACAAGCCATCTCTGTGACACATACTTCCCATCGACTATGCGACCATTAGCCACACCACAAAGCACAGTGTTATGAATTCACTCTCTGGCTTCCCTCTGTTGATTACTGAAGGTAGTGGAGCTGGTCAGATTGACAGAGGGGTTGCGAGTTCCCTTTCTGGGCTCCCTCTGGTGGTTACTGGAGGTAGTGGAGCTGATCTGATTGACAGAGGCTTGCCACCTGATGAGGAAGATGAGTGGAGATCTGGGGTTTCTGATAACTGACTCCCTCTATCCCTGCTGGTGATTTTCTTCCTGTGCCTTCTGAGGTCTGATGTCTCCTGCTCTTTCCCTGCATGGTTCAGCTAAGTGTTCATTTGTTATTCTGTTTGTATTTGATCTGGTTTTGTTTATCTCTGCTTTGAGTGGATCAACCAGCTCCGGCTGGGACTGCGCTGAATCACCGCCCATATGTTACTGCATGGGCCAGTTTGTTTTGTCCCCTGTTATATTGGTCTCTTTTTGCTTTGCTTTCAGAATATACCAGAGTGCTGATATAGTGGGGGGCGAAGTCGTGCGACTTCAGTGTTTTTGTGCATCAGACGTGTTGGACTTTTGCAGGTTTTTTTGCGTGATTGCAGACAGCGTCTTTCCTTTCCTGTCTAGGCAGTGTGGGCCCCATCCTTTGCTCAGTCTATTTTCCTATCTGCGTTTGTGTTTTCACCTTGTCTCACTGACAATACATGTTGGGGGGCTATCTATTCCTTTGGGGTCTGCTCTGGGGCAGTTTAGATTTCCCCTTTCTTGCTTTAGGCTTAGTTAGCTCTCCGGCTGTGCCGAGGCGTCTAGGATCATCGTAGGTACGCTCCACGGCTACTGCTAGTTGTGTGGACAGGATCAGGGGTCTGCATCCGCTTAGTTACCAACCTCACTGGTTTTCTGTGGCTTAGCCTGGTCCTGCTATCCTCCTCGGTGACCCAACCATAACACACAGTAATTGGGTTCCTTAAAAGAAAACTTTCAATGTCTATGATGCAAGTGTGCAGCGGGCCTCATCGACGTGCCGATGAGTTGTCCTGGCAGCCGGGGTCTGCAGAAGACCAATGTCGCTGCCATCTTGGTCTTCCTATTCATACAGCGTCATTTTCTCTTGGTACTGGATATAGTATTGTAGTATGTAGGACAAGCGATCAGGCAACCACAGGGTTCAGTACAATACGGGGGAGAGAAAAAAAAAAAAAAAATCACTTATTTTCCACAGTTTAGTTAAATATCATTTCGGTATCGCCGTGTTTGGAAAAGTCTGATGATTATCCCATACGGCCAACTCAAAGAAGAAAAATCTAAATAAAATCGCCGGATTTCTGTCCCCCACATTTCCTTAAGGTAATAGAACTGCGCCTTTTACATTAGTCGCTGACGTTCACCACTAATGAAGAGACACCATTATTAGTAGTCAACGCTCCTCTCATCCGCCGCCACGGTCCCTCCATGTCCTGAGGCTGTAAGAACGGTCTCCAAAACTCACAGTAATGGGAGAAAAGAAGCCGCGGGTTCACGATAAGAAAATAGAAAAAATAAAACTGTTGGAAAGTTCAGAGTTCTCTGCAAAATCCTGCAGCCATGTGACGCCCCGGCTCCGGCTGTGATTTGCATATCCCCCAGGATGCACCTGACCCGTCCTCAGAACTGTAACGTTTTCTCGTCATTTTCCGTTAGTTTTTGTAGCAAAGTTCAGTAACAGATCAGATACATTGTGTCCGGGGGCCGGAGAACGTGGCCCCCGCCATCCACCCAGGAGCCGTCCTCTCCGCGGGGGGTGATGGGCGCAGCGCAGGCCCCGGGTGACGCCGGCCGCTCTCCTCTCTATACTCTGGTTTCTCTTCAGATCGAATAAATCTTTCGCCTTTTACTAAAGATTTCCGTGGAGAGGAACAATTATGAGTTCTTTATAATTTTTTGATGCCCGGCGCTCGCTGGGCTTCCTGCACTGGTGAATAACAGGTTAATCTGTGCCATAGCTGCTATACAGGAGACTGATCCTCTAAGCGGTATGGTGACTGCTCGTATATACAGATCTTCTCTTGTTGGGGTCTGCGTTTTTTCTCTTCTGTGGTTTAGTTGGATTTTGTCTTCATTAACGAATTGTAAGATTTTCTTGGGATTATTTAGGATTACTTGTCTCCTGTTTGACCAGGCCCCATGAACAAGCAAAATGCTAAAAAGATTTTCAAAGGGGATCTGTCCACGTCCCCAAAACACTTTTTATTTCCCCTTACTATACTGAGACACGTGCCGCAGTTGGTGGCGCCACAACGTTCGTAATAGACCTTGTCCTGTGATCTGCTAATCAGCGCGGGACCAGTGGAGCCGAGTTCTCCCAGACCAATGATGGCTTCCTGGCTCTGTGGGTGCGGGGATGTGATCTGCAGGACGGTGTCACCTTTGCCGCCCTGACACTGCAGTAATCCGGTGAACGCACCGATATGGTGCAGGGAGTTCAGCAGCCGTCTGTGCAGATGTCACAGCTGGCGGTGTCCTGCATCATCTTCACCTGTCCAAACATATGAACTTCAGTCTCTCATCAAACAACCCCAGCAGATTGGGGAACAGTCACCACTTTCTGAGGGGTCCCGACATGTGAAGCTTTAAAACTGCACATTGCAGATTATCTCTCTACCATTGTACAAGATCGGGGGTCGGGCAGATCACGGCTCCTGGAGGTTCTGCAATGTAGGGAGATCCTCCTTGGGGCGACCTGTACCCATCCAAAAATTCCTCTCACATAAGCAGTGAGGAGCCAGGTGTCACCTGCCTCATTATTTCCTTACTCATTAGTTTAAGGCATACCCTCCCTGTGTGACCCCGGAGCTGTCGCCCTGTGGGGCCCCCCGGACTGTATTAGGGAGAGCTGATTGGCGCCTCCTCCGCCTCGTGTCACACGGTGGAATTACATAATAGTCAGCGCTCGGTGATGAGGACGAGGTGTGAAATAATCGTACATAACCTATTAATAATACACCCTTGAATGATCATCTCAGGTGAAATGCATTATGGGTAGTGACGACCTCAGATTGCCACCGCCGCCCACTTGTTGTGTACTGCCGCCATCATGCACTGTAAAGCCTGGGAATAATAATCCTATGTCCACATCCAGAACCTGCAGTGATCTCCTGCTGGATCCCGTGTGCCCAGAATTGTCCGGTTTCATCAGAGGCCGTAGTATGGCGGCATTCTGCTCTAGCAGTAATATGGCGGCACATGAGCTGTATATTGATGTGGTGCTGCCTGGTGTCAGACACCTCGTTATGACGGCTCTGTGGAAAGCGGCTATAGATTGTAGGAAAGTGCGGCATTTTCTGTGCATCATTTCTTGAGATTCCCGGGATCTGACAGCAGCTTCTTTTTCGTCACACTCATTTTGACTAATCTCATTTCTAGTTTGGGGATTTTTTTGTTCCCAAAAAAGCTTGAACAGATCTGTGACGAGAGACTTACAGAAGTAATCACCTCCCGAGTGTACACCCTGCAATGCTGACTGCCTTCCTATCGCTCATCTCATCCCCCGCCGCGGTCCCTCCGCGTCCTGTGACTGTAAGAACGGTCTCCAAAACTCACAGTAACGGGAGAAAAGAAGCCGCGGGTTTAGGATAAGAAAATAATACCGTAATATTGTTTGAAATTTCAGAGTTCTCTGCAAAATCCTGCAGCCGTGTGACGCCCCGCCCCCGGCTGTGATTTGCATATCCCCCAGGATGCACCTGACCCGTCCTCAGAACTGTAACGTTTTCTCGTCTTTTTCCGTTAGTTTTTGTAGTAAAGTTCAGTAACAGATCAGATACATTGTGTCCGGGGGCCGGAGAACGTGGCCCCCACCATCCACCCAGGAGCCGTCCTCTCCGCGGGGGTGATGAGCGCAGCGCAGGCCCCGGGTGACGCCGGCCGTTCTCTTCTCTATATTCTGGTTTCTCTTCAGATCGAATAAATCTTTCGCCTTTTACTAAAGATTTCCGTGGAGAGGAACAATTATGAGTTTCGAATAATTTTTTGGTGCCTGGCGCTCGCTGGGCTTCCTGCACTGGTGAAAAGCAGATGAAGAGAAGGTGATGGAGCTGTGAATGGTGTTATGGCCAACGGATTCAGCAGCGACTTCCTCGATCTTGTTCTAAGCTTCACCGGGGATCCGTCTCCTTGGTCCGTAAATTAATCAGTAAATGATAAGCTGCTGTTGTTTGGCAATACGGCTCTGTGCTGCACAACGCTAATACTGCCCAAGTGGAAGATACAGAAAAGAAATTATTTCTATAGCACCATTGGTTCCATGGTGCTGTACATGAGACAGGGTTACATACAAATTAGATATCACAGTAAACAAACTAACAATGACAGACTGATACAGAGGGGAGAGGACTCTGCCCCGGGGGGCTTACATGCTACAGGATGGTGGGGAAGGAGACAGTAGGTTGGGGGGTTGCAGCAGTTCCGCTGTTGGTTGAGGTGATATCTCCGGTAGTGGTGAGGAGGTAGCGGGATCACTGCAGTCTGTAGGCTTTCCTGAAGAGATGGGTTTTCAGGTTCCGTCTGAAGGATCGAAATGTGGTAGATAGCCGGACGTGTTGGGGCAAAGAATTCCAGAGCATGGGGGATATTCGGCAGAAGTCTTTGAGGCGGTTGGATGAGGAGTGAAGAAGTGTGGCGGAGAGAAGGAGGTCTTGGGAGGACCGGAGATTACGTGAGGGAAGATATCAGGAGATTAGTTTGGAAATATAAGCAGGAGACAGGTTATGGATGGCCTTGTAGGTCAGTATTAGTAATGTGAACTGGATACGCTGAGGGAATGGGAGCCAGTGAAGACATCTGCAGAGGGGAGAAGCGGAGGAGTAGCGAGGAGAAAGATGAATTAGTCGGGCAGCAGAGTTAAGGACGGACTGGAGGGGTGCGAGAGAGTTAGAAGTTAGGCCACAGAGGAGGATGTTGCAGTAGTCAAGACGGATGATGATTAGGGCATGCACAACCATTTTGGTAGAGTGAGGGTTGAGGAAAGGATGGATCCTGGAAATATATTTGAGCCGGAGGAGACAGGAGGTGGAGAGAGCTTGGGTGTGTAGTTTCAAGAACAGGGCAGAGTTGAGGGTTACTCCGAGGCAGCGGATTTCCAGGACAGGGGAAAGTGTAATTTCATTTATTGTGATAGATCAGGTAGGGAAGGTATGCGAGAAGGAGGATAGAGAATTAGTTCACATTTGTCCACATTGAGCTTGAGGAAGCGAGAGGAGAAGGGGGATATGGCTGATAGACACTCCGGGATTCTGGACAGCAGAGAGGTGACATCTAGACCAGAGAGGTAGAGCTGAGTGTCATCAGCATATAGATTGTACTGGAAACCGTAGAACTTTGAGTTGTCCCAGGCCAAGGGTATAGATTGAGAACAGAAGGGGTCCTAGGACAGAGCCTTGAGGGACACCAACAGAGGGGGGGGGGGGGGCGAGATGAGGAGGTGGTGTGGGAGTAGGGAACGCTAAATGTGCAGTTGGGTAAGTATGCTCCACCCACAGGATGTGCCTAATCTTCATAATACCCATGATGCACCAAGAAAAGATGCTGCTAGACTAATAAAAACACTCTCCATTAAAAGGAAATGCGTGCATCCAGATCCATTGGTACACAAAGCTCTCTACAGTGCTGCACTGCCCTATATCTCCTCATCTGTCCACCATCCTACATCTCCTAATCTATCACCTACCCATCCTCTTCCTCTCCACAGTGCTGCACCGCCCTACATCTAATCTCTATAAGGCTATGTGCCCATGTAGCGTTTTATTCAGGACACTAAAAACCGGACTCCTTCCCAGAAATCGTGCGTTTTTTTCCTTGCGATTTCACCGCGATTTTCGTGTGCGATATTCAAGCACTTTCCAAGCGATTTGAAGCATTGCTTGGAAAGTGATTGACAGGTTGGTCAAACTCGTCAAACATAGTGTTTGACAAGTGTGACCAGGTTTTTACTATTGAGGCCGCCTATGCGGCTTCAGTAGTAAAAGATAGAATGTTAAAATGCTAAAAAAAAATTAAAAAAAAAAAAAAATCGGGGTATATTTACCTTCCAACGTCCCGCGCTGCATTCCCGGGCCTCAGCGTTCCCAATAATGCCTTGCAAGACCTGTGATGACGTAGTCTCACGTTACTATAGCGATCTCGCGAGACTACGTCATCACAGGGCCTTGCCGCAAGGCATTACTGGGAACGCTGAGGCCGGGAATGCAGCGCGGGACGCCGGAAGGTAAATATACCCCGATTTTTTTTTTATTCTTTTTTTTTTTACAGGGCTATGGTACCCAGGGCCTGGAGGACAGTCTCCTCCACACCGTGGGTACCAACCGCACATGAGACGCTTAACTTCCCGCATGGTGGGCATAGCCACATGCGGGAAGTAAGCGGTTCTCATGCATTCCTATGGGTGCGGAATCGCGGCAATTCTTTGCGATTCCGCACAAAAGAATGAGCATGCTGCGATTTTTTCCGCGATGCGATTCCGCCGCGGAAAAACGCGCAGCATTAGCACAGCATGTGCGGAATGCCATAGGAATGCATGGGGGGCGTTCTGTACACAATTTTTAAATGTTTTTACAGCGTTTTCGCGCCGAAAATCGCGGCAAAAACGCTTAAAAATCGCTACGTGGGCACACAGCCTAATAATAATAGTAATCTTTATTTATATAGCACCAACATATTCCGCAGCGCTTTACAGGTTAACAGTTTCAAACACAACAGTTATAAGTAACATCGTTAACAATACAATAATGAAAACAAAATAAGATGACCCTGCTCGTGAGCACTTACAATCTACAATGAGGTGGAGGAGATATAAAGTACAGGTGTGTATTTACGATGATGGTCTGGCCATCTTGAGGGGGTGCAGGATAGATATAGTGAATGGGCTACACACGCACACTTACACATAAAATAACTTTGACTAGGGAATGTGATAGGCCGCTCTGAACAAATGTGTTTTCAGGGAGCACCTAAAACTGTGCAAGTTGTGGCAGGTCCTAATTTCTTGAGGTAGAGCATTCCAGAGGATTAGCGCAGCGCAGGAGAAGTCTTGGAGTCGGGAGTGGGAGGTGCGGATTAGTGCAGAGGTTAGTCGAAAGTCTTTTGCAGAGCGCAGCGGTCGGCTAGGCCGATAGACAGAAATGAGGGAGGAGATGTAGGGGGGTGCCGCACTGTGGAGAGCTTTGTGGGTGAGAACAAGTACTTTAAATTGGATCCTATAATGAATGGGTAGCGAATGTAACGATTGGCGAAGAGCGGACGTGTCAGAGTACCGATTAGCCAGATGGATGACCCTGGCTGCTGCATTAAGTATGGACTGGAGAGGGGATAGTCAAGTAACGGGGAGGCCAATTAATAGTGTTGCAGTAATCCAGGAGGGAGTGGATCAAGGCAACAGTAAGGGCTTTTGTTGTTTCCTTGGTGAGAAAAGGGTAGATTCTGGAGATGTTCTTTAGGTGTAAGCGGCAAGAGATTGCATATGAGATGTGAAGGAGAGATTGGTGTCAAACATAACACCGAGACAGCGCATCTGCTGCCGGGGTGTTATTGTGGTGCCACCCACGGAGAGGGAAATGTCAAATTTAGGGAGGCACAGACGGCGAGCACAGATGAAATTCAGCTTTGGAGAGGTTGAGTTTCAGAGTGGACATGATATTGGAGACTGCGGAAAGTCACTGGCGTTCTGTAGTACAGCGGGGGTGAGGTCAGGGGATGACGTGTATAGGTGTGTGTCATCAGCATAAAGATGGTACTGAAAGCCAAATCTGCTGATGGTCTGTCCAATTGGGGCCGTGTAGAGAGAAGAGACGGGGGCCAAGGACTGAGCCCTGAGGTACCCTGACAGCGAGAGGAAGTGGAGATGACGTGGAGCCAGAGAACAAAAGAGTGAAGGAGCGGTCAGAGAGATAGGAAGAGAACCAGGAGAGTGCAGTGTCCTTAATGCCTAGTGACTGGAGCCTAGACAGTAGGAGATGGTGGTCAACAGTGTAGAAAACTGCAGAAAGGTTGAGAAGAAAGAGCAGAGAGTGGTCACCGTTACATTTTGCTGTCAGAAGGTCATTGGTTACTTTGAGGAGTGCAGTTTCTGTCGAATGTAGGGGGCAGAAGCCGGACTGTGAAGGGTCTAGGAGGGAATGAGTGGAGAGATAACAGGTAAGGTGGGAGTAGACCAGGCGCTCCAAGAGTTTAGAGATGGAGGGGAGATTGGAGACTGGTCTGTAGTTGTTTGTGCAGGATGGGTCGAGAGCAGGTTTCTTTAGTAATGGAGTAACGATGGCGTGATTGAAGGAGGATGGGAAAATGCCAGAGGAGAGGGAGAGATTAAAGATTGTAGTTAGGCGAGTTGTGATGACTGGAGAGACTGGAAGAGATGTGAGGCAATGGGGTCAGTAGTGCATGTAGTCAGACAAGAAGAGATGAGTCTGGAGACTTCTTCTGTGATGGGATCAAATGTGGAGAGTGAGCCAGGGGAAATGCAGTGAGGGATGGAAGTCACAGGACTTGGTGGTTGGGAGCAGATTTCCTGACGGATATTATCTATTTTCCCTATAAAGTGGGAGGCCAGGTCATCAGCACAAATTTCTGTGATAGGGGCTTGTGCTTTCGACCTGAGGAGGGAGTGAAAAGTGTCAAAAATTTTCTTGGGGTTGTTGGATAGTGAGAAGATCAGGGTGGTGTAGCAGGTCTGTTTAGCGAGGTGAAGGGACCAATATACAGAGAGCAGTATACAGGGACCAATATACAGAGAGCAGTACACAGGGCACAATATACAGAGAGCAGTATACGCGGGACCAATATACAGAGAGCAGTATACGGGGGACCAATATACAGAGCAGTATACTGGGCACAATATACAGAGAGCAATATACGGGGACCAGTGTACAGAGAGCAGTATACAGGGACCAGTGTACAGAGAGCAGTATACGGGGGACCAATATACAGAGAGCAGTATACGGGGGACCAATATACAGAGAGCAGTATATGGGGACCAATATACAGAGAGCAGTATACAGGGCACAATATACAGAGAGCAGTATACGGGGACAAATATACAGAGAGCAGTATACGGGGATCAATGTACAGAGAGCAGTATACAGGGACCAATATACAGAGAGCAGTATACAGGGCACAATATACAGAGAGCAGTATACAGGGCACAATATACAGAGAGCAGTATACGGGGATCAATGTACAGAGAGCAGTATACGGGGTCCAATGTACAGAGAGCAGTATACGTGGACCAATATACAGAGAGCAGTATACGGGGACCAATATACAGAGAGCAGTATACGGGGACCAATATACAGAGAGCAGTATACGGGGACCAATATACAGAAAGCAGTATACGGGGACCAATATACAGAGAGCAGTATACGGGGACCAATATACAGAGAGCAGTATACGGGGACCAATATACAGAGAGCAGTATACGGGGACCAATATACAGAGAGCAGTATACGGGGACCAATATACAGAGAGCAGTATACAGGGACCAATATACAGAGAGCAGTATACAGGGACCAATGTACAGAGAGCAGTATACGGGGACCAATGTACAGAGAGCAGTATACACGGACCAATATACAGAGAGCAGTATACGGGGACCAATGTAAAGAGAGCAGTATACGGGGACCAATATACAGAGAGCAGTATACGGGGACCAATATACAGAGAGCAGTATACAGGGACCAATAAACAGAGAGGAGTATACAGGGACCAATATACAGAGAGCAGTATACGGGGACCAATATACAGAGAGCAGTATACAGGGCACAATATACAGAGAGCAGTATACAGGGCCAATGTACAGAGAGCAGTATACAGGGACCAATGTACAGAGAGCAGTATACAGGGACCAATGTACAGAGAGCAGTATACACGGACCAATATACAGAGAGCAGTATACACGGACCAATATACAGAGAGCAGTATACAGGGACCAATATACAGAGAGCAGTATACAGGGACCAATATATAGAGAGCAGTATACAGGGACCAGTGTACAGAGAGCAGTATACGGGGACCAATAGTCTTAGTTACTCACCGGTTAACGGTATTTTTCGGAGTCCATGACAGCACCACCTGAGAGAGGGGATCCGCCCTTCTTAGGAACAGGAAAACCTACAGATACAAAAGGGCGGCACCTCTCCCACGCATCAGTTGGATTACAGAGTATAAAAAGAGGACCTCCAAGGTTAATGCATGATTATATGTACAACAATATCAATACTTAAATCTTTATCACCCGTGGATATGTACAAAGGGAAGACGTGCACACCCAAATTAACTAAGGGAAGGGAATCTATGGGTGCTGTCATGGACTCCGAAAAATACCGTTAACCGGTGAGTAACTAAGACTTTATTCGGTCTTCCATGACAGCACCACCTGAGAGAATTACAGAGAGTAATCACTACTTTAGGGGGGGGACTACAGCCTGCAGAACCCTGATACCGAAGGAGAGGTCTGCAGAGGCACCCAAGTCTAGTCTATAATGACTATAAAAAGTGCTCGGAGAGGACCAAGTGGCCTCCTTACAAATCTGGTCGATGGAGACTTCCGACCTCTCGGCCCACGAGGTTGCCACGGCTCTGGTGGAATGCGCCTTCAATTTCTCCGGAGCTACTCTACCTTTTGAGGCATAAGCTAACGAGATTGCTTCTCTAATCCACCTGGCTAGTGTACTTTTGGACACCTTAAGACCTTTCCTAGGGCCTTGGTAGGAGACAAAGAGAGCATTGTCTTTCTTCCAGGGATCGGTAGCTGCTAGATACTCCAAGAGGCATCTCCTAACATCTAAAGTGTGTAGCTTCTCCTCTTTCTCATTAGTTGGTTTAGGGAGGAAGGATGGAAGGACTATTTCCTGCGACCTATGAAAGCTGGAGGCTACTTTTGGTAAATACGCTGGGTCGGGTCTAAGTATTACCCTATCCTTCTTTACCTGAAGAAAAGGTGGGCGCCTAGACAATGCCTGAATGTCGCTTACCCTACGGGCTGACGTTATGGCTATTAGGAAAGCTATTTTGAGGGACAGGCTCCTAATAGAGGCCGACGAGATGGGTTCAAATGGCGCTTCTGTCATAGCTGTGAGGACTAGGTTCAAATCCCATGGCGCGAGTCTATTCTTTACTATTGGTCTGGATCTACTCGCTGCTTTGATAAATCTTTTGACCCAATAATTAGCCGCGATGTTGCAGCTAAAGAGGGCCCCTAAGGCGGATACCTGTACTTTAAGGGTACTGGTGGAGAGACCCAAGTCCAGCCCTTTTTGTAAAAATTCCAAGATCTGGCCTATGGGGACGGAATCACCAGTATTTACATTTGAGCTTTCGAGGAACCTTTTCCAAATTCTGACGTAAATCTTAGTTGTCACCACTTTCCTACTTTTTAGTAGAGTGTCAATTAGGTCTGGGGAGAAGCCTTTACTTTCTAGCAGTGACCGCTCAAATTCCACGCCGTGAGATGTAGGCCAGCCACCTGAGGGTGGAAGACCGGGCCCTGGGACAGAAGGTCCGGGATGTCCGGGAGAACCCAAGGATCGTCTACCGACATGATCCTGAGGTTCGAAAACCATGCTCTTCTGGGCCAGAACGGGGCGATGACTATGACCCTTGCCCTGTCTTTCCTGATCTTCCTCAACACTAGAGGAAGTAGAGATAGGGGAGGAAAGGCGTAGGCTAGCCTGAAGTCCCATTTTATCAGAAGCGCATCTACTGCCAGAGGAGTCTCCCTGGGATTTAGGGAGCAAAACTGTGTCGTTTTCGAGTTCTCCTTGGTGGCGAATAGATCCACCTCTGGCTGACCCCATCTCTGCACAATCTGAACGAAAATGGAGATGTTTAAGGCCCACTCTCCTTGTTTTAACAGATTGCGGCTTAGGAAATCTGCCGCGATGTTCTCTTTCCCTCTTATGTGAAGAGCCGTGAGATAAAAAATGACGCTCTGCTAGCTGGAACAACTGTCCTGCCACATTCATCAGAGTTCTGGATCGAGTTCCGCCTTGGTGGTTGATATAGGCCACGGCCACTCGATTGTCCGATAGAACTCGTACGTGATGGCCCTGTAGATACATAAGGAGCTCTTTAGCTGCGAGTACTACCGCTGTTAATTCTTTCAAATTAGAAGACATTTGTATCTGATCTCGTTCCCATAGGCCCTGGACCAGAATTTCCTCCATATGCACCCCCCAACCGGAAGGACTTGCATCCGTGGTGACCACGCGGGTAATGTTATACTCCCAAGGGACCCCTCTAGACAAGTTATTTCTTTCTAGCCACCACTCCAGGGACTCTATTGTGTTTCTGGATAAGGTCAGTCGACCTTCTAAGTTACCCCCCAGGATTCTCTGATACCATAAAACTTCGCCCTGTAGAGTTCTCGTATGATCTTGGGCCCACTGGACTGCGGGAATGCAGGATGAGAGGGAACCCAACAGGGACATGGCTTTCCTGAGGGACATGGAGGGGTTGTTGGAGGCGTTCAGGACCCGGCCATGCAGGTGCAGCAGCTTCTCTGGGGGCAGACGGCATTCCTGCTTTTTTGAATCTAGGGTTAGGCCTAGAAATTGTTGAATTTTTAATGGCTGCAAACGGGATTTTTTGATATTAAGTAGCCATCCCAACCGCTCTAGAGCCGCCGTTGTTTTCTGTAATTGTTCTAAACACTGCTCGGCTGAACTGCCTATTATAAGGAGGTCATCTAAATAGGGGACGACTAGAATGTTTAGCTCGCGCAGATGGGCCATCACTTCTGCCATCACTTTGGTGAATACTCGGGGCGCAACCGCCACCCCGAAGGGTAGGGCTGTGTACTGGAAGTGCTGGATTGACGCATCCAACTGAACCGCCAGTCTAAGGAAAGATTGGTGTGCTAGACCTATGGGTATATGATAGTAAGCGTCTTTCAGATCTAGGACCACCATGAAGCAGTTTTGAAACAGCATTTTTATTGCGGTGTTAATTGTTTCCATTTTAAATGGACGTACAACCAGGAATTTATTGAGGGCTTTGAGGTTAAATATAGCCCTAAATAAGTCGTCCGGTTTACGGACCGAGAACAGGGGGGAATAGAAGCCTTTCCCCCTCTCTTCCTCTGGAACTCTCGTCAGGACTTTTTTGTCCAGTAGCTCGAGGACCTCGGTCTCCAGGGCAGCTTGTTCTAGCGGGGAAGATTTGAGTGGAGTTACCTTGAACCGATCTTGGGGAACGCAGGAGAACTCTAGGTGCAGTCCTGTAGCTATCACCCCCAGTATCCAGCTGCTATTTGAGATTCTGGCCCAGGCCGGGTAGAAGGCAGATAATCTTCCTCCTACCGGAGCCACTAGTCATTGGGGCGGCTTCTTATTATCCCGTGATGGACCTTCTTGGCGCCCCCCTCCTCCATACATGAAGCCCGTACCTCTGGTTTTTTTGTTGTCCCATCTGTTCTGATCTCTGGCCTGTCTCCTGCGGGAATACCCTTTCCTAGAAAAGGGACGTCTCCAGGATGTATTCGGCAGACTCGGAAATTTCTTTTTCTCATCCCCGGCCTTCTCTAACAGTTCGTCTAGGACGGGGCCGAACAAGTATTCACCCTCACAGGGGATAGAACAGAGACGGGACCTGGCTTGGATATCTCCCGGCCAGCATTTTAACCAGAGGGCTCTTCGGGCCGAATTAGACAAACTTGCAGACCTAGCCGCCATTCTTACTGAGTCCGCCGAGGCATCTGCCAGAAAGGCAGCAGCATTCTGGATAATTGGAAGAGACTTACGGATGGAGGCTCGTGAGGTTCCATCCTTTAGCTGAGAGTCCAATTGATCCAGCCAGACCATCATGGATCTGGCTGCGCACGTGGCTGCTATTGCTGGCCTTAGGGCGCCTGCTGACATCTCCCATGTGCCCTTTAAAAAGGAATCTGCCTTTTTATCTAGGGGGTCTTTAAGGGAGGCCATATCGTCGAAGGGTATAGATGACTTTTTTGAGGCCTTAGCTACCGCTGCATCCAGCTTGGGGGCCTTATCCCATCGACTTACTATTGGGTCCTCAAAGGGGTATCTACGCTTGAAAGCAGGCGGCATAGAACCCCTTTTTTCCGTTTTTTCCACTCCCTGTCTATCAGGCTCTGGACTTTTTCGTTTAGTGGAAAAGTCCTTTGTTTTCTGGGGTCTAGACCCCCGAACATAATGTCCTGAGCAGACAGTTCTGTCTTTTTTTCTTCTACCCCATGGTTGACCTTATGGTTTTAATTAATTTATCCATTTGGTCCAAGGGAAAGCAGAACCGGCTGGAATCCTCTTCGGAAGAAGAGGAGGAGGCCGAGGACTCTGAGGAGATATCTTCCTAGGGCCGACTGAAGACTCTGAGCCTGAAACACTAGCTCGTCTTCTTTTAGAAGAACCTTCTTTTGATAGGGCTTTTATTTCAGTCCTGATTAATTGCCTCAGGTCTGTAGCGAAGCTTGGAGCTTCTTCCGCTACCTGCATAAATAGGAAAGAGTGTAAGAGTCTGATACTCCACTCACGTTCTACCCCTCATCTCCGTCCCTACCGTCTGTCTCACGCAAGACTGACACAATCTCTTGGGGTGGCCATCTGGTAAGGGGCAACTACAGAGGGCACATTCCTTGTGCTTCTGCTTCCCTGTGGCCTTCTTCCCCTGAGAATCAAACACATAAGGGGACACTGCATCAGGGTACATTCTCGCAGATCTCTTACCCTTGCAGATGAGGACAGGTACCGGATCATGGGGGGCTGCGGGAGGATCCTTTGACCTAGAGGAACTGCTGTGGCTCCGTCCACTCGAACGTTCCTCCTTCCTCTTAGGTTGGTCACTGGGGCGCTTTGCCACGGGCTGCACCTCTTGTGGGTCCATGGGGGCTTCTGTTGTGTCCATCGCTGGGCCTCCAGAAGCACCTCAGCAGCGATGCCTTCTGTTTTAAGAAGGCTCCCCCTCCGGATTAGCAGGAACTCTGTCCGGTGTTCGGGCCCCCATTGGACCGCTCCCCGCGATCCTCCCCCTCCCCTTCAGGTGCCCGGCCCCCTCAGGCGGCGGGCGCGCATCGGCGCGCGTTCACCACAATCGGAAGCCGCCGGCATCCGACTTCCGGTTTCGGCGCTAGGCCCCGCCCCCTTCGCCGCGTCACTTCCACCGCGCGATAGAGGCCACAGGGACGCGCGGCAAGGGGCTAGCACTGCGCCGCCGGCTCGGAACCGCCGCTCCCTTTGTGGGACACCGCCGGCGGCGCCCGCCCGAACGGACCGCACCCCCGGGGGAAGGAGACACAGGGGGACCCGCTTACCTCACCGGCCCCGTGGAGAAGGCGACCGCCGGACCCTGTCTCCGCCTGCTCTTACCACTGCTGTGGAAATCCTACCCGGACCCACCGTGGCGCATCCAGGGCGCCCAGCGAGACCGAGGTAGGAGAACCCCCCGCTACCTGAGTCGGTCTGCTGGCCTGGGATTCGGTTATCCATGACGGACGATCTGTAGGGAGTTCTGTCCTTGTTAGGCACAGGAAACCAACTGATGCGTGGGAGAGGTGCCGCCCTTTTGTATCTGTAGGTTTTCCTGTTCCTAAGAAGGGCGGATCCCCTCTCTCAGGTGGTGCTGTCATGGACGACCGAATAAATACAGAGAGCAGTATACGGGGACCAATATACAGAGAGCAGTATACAGGGACCAATATACAGAGAGCAGTATTACAGGGGACAGTGTACAGAGAGCAGCATACAGGGACCAATGTACAGGGACCAATGTACAGAGAGCAGTATACAGGGACCAATGTACAGAGAGCAGTATACGGGGACCAATATACAGAGAGCAGTATACAGGGACCAATATACAGAGAGCAGTATACAAGGGACAGTGTACAGAGAGCAGCATACAGGGACCAATGTACAGGGACCAATGTACAGAGAGCAGCATACTGGGACCAATGTACAGAGAGCAGCATACAGGGACCAATATACAGAGAGCAGTATACAGGGACCAATGTACAGAGAGCAGTATACAGGGACCAATGTACAGAGAGCAGTATACGGGGACCAATGTACAGAGAGCAGTATACGGGGACCAATGTACAGAGAGCAGTATACGGGGACCAATGTACAGAGAGCAGCATACGGGGACCAATGTACAGAGAGCAGTACACGGGGACCAATGTACAGAGAGCAGTACACGGGGCCAATATACAGAGAGCAGTATACAGGGACCAATATACAGAGAGCAGTATACGGGGACCAATGTACAGAGAGCAGTATACGGGGACCAATGTACAGAGAGCAGCATACGGGGACCAATGTACAGAGAGCAGCATACGGGGACCAATGTACAGAGAGCAGCATACGGGGACCAATGTACAGAGAGCAGCATACGGGGACCAATGTACAGAGAGCAGCATACGGGGACCAATGTACAGAGAGCAGTACACGGGGACCAATGTACAGAGAGCAGTACACGGGGCCAATATACAGAGAGCAGTATACGGGGACCAATATACAGAGAGCAGTATACGGGGACCAATGTATAGAGAGCAGCACACGGGGACCAATATACAGAGAGCAGCATACGGGGACCAATGCACAGAGCAGTATACGGGGACCAATGCACAGAGAGCAGTATACGGGGACCAATGCACAGAGAGCAGTATACGGGGACCAATGCACAGAGAGCAGTATACGGGGACCAATGTACAGAGAGCAGTATACGGGGACCAATGTACAGAGAGCAGTATACGGGGACCAATGTACAGAGAGCAGTATACGGGGACCAATGTACAGAGAGCAGTATACGGGGACCAATGTACAGAGAGCAGTATACGGGGACCAATATACAGAGAGCAGTATACGGGGACCAATATACAGAGAGCAGTATACGGGGACCAATATACAGAGAGCAGTATACAGGGCCAATGTACAGAGGGCAGTATACAGGGACCAATGTACAGAGAGCAGTATACAGGGACCAATGTACAGAGAGCAGTATACACGGACCAATGTACAGAGAGCAGTATACACGGACCAATATACAGAGAGCAGTATACACGGACCAATATACAGAGAGCAGTATACAGGGACCAATATACAGAGAGCAGTATACAGGGACCAATGTACAGAGAGCAGTATACGGGGGACCAATATACAGAGAGCAGTATACAGAGAGCAGTATACAGGGACCAATGTACAGAGAGCAGTATACAGAGAGCAGTATACGGGGGACCAATATACAGAGAGCAGTATACAGAGAGCAGTATACAGGGACCAATGTACAGAGAGCAGTTTACAGGGCACAGTGGCTTCTTCTCCAGTGAAGACAGAGGATTTTTCTTTCTCATCTGCTTTTCACCAGTGCAGGAAGCCCAACGAGCGCCGGGCACCAAAAAATTAGACGAAACTCATAATTGTTCCTCTCCACGGAAATCTTTAGTAAAAGGCGAAAGATTTATTCGATCTGAAGAGAAACCAGAGTATAGAGAAGAGAACGGCCGGCGTCACCCGGGGCCTGCGTTGCGCTCATCACCCCCCGCGGAGAGGACGGCTCCTGGGTGGATGGCGGGGGCCACGTTCTCCGGCCCCCAGGCACAATGTATCTGTTCTGTTACTGAACTTTACTACAAAAACTAACGGAAAATGACGAGAAAACGTTACAGTTCTGAGGACGGGTCAGTTGCATCCTGGGGGATATGCAAATCACAGCTGGAGGCGGTCTCAAGGTTATCCCTCCAGTATATCTATTGTCTAATCTATTGTGTTATTTCTGTGCTGTCTTGTGTATGTGATTCTTCAGATGTTGTATTAGTCTTTGCCTCATGAAGAGACCGGAGGAGTCTGGAAAGCTGCAATGTGTCACCATCTTTTCAGTTCGCCATTAAAAGTTATCAACCACTGAGGACTCTCAATTCTGAATATTTTTCCTCCAGTATAAGGCTCATTCAGGGACCTGCGCTTACATGTTTAGCAAAGTAAAGACCCAGCGTGAAGCCAGCGGGGATGGGAGGAAAACTGCGGGAACAGATCCCTGAATGGTGACAGGACGTTCTCGTCTTTTACTCCATGTTTCAGGGCACAGTAATAATGTCTCATATAGAGGGGACGTGTACAGACAATAAAGACATCACAGAGTAACAGATCACCGGGAGGAGCGAGGGTCCTGATCACCAGCTACAATCTATGAGGAAATAGGGGGACACGAAAGGTAAAAATAAGTGTTATTGTACGGTTCAGCCATCAATCTAATTAATAGTGGTTATGGTATAAAGCTGCATGCTCCGGCCATTATTATATCACCTACCCGTCCTCTCCACAGTGCTGCACCGCCCTACATCTCCTCCTCATCTCTATCACCCTACCTATGTTGTCCATTCTGCAACTGATCTATGACTGACATCCTACATAATCCAAATCTCCCACTTCATCGCCAAGACTTCTCTCGTGCTGTGCTGGTTTTTTGGAATGCTCTACTCCAGCTGATCTAATACCTAGCCCTCACATTTTTGTGTTTTTTAGTCACATCTCTGTAGACAGGCCCATCACTGCACTTCACTAACCTAACTCTCCACTGTTCCCTCTTTCTAAATTTTCCTCAGACTCTGAACCTTCTTACTCATTTGTCTCCAGTTCCACCATGCACCAATAGCACACGGTAACTGCACTAATGTTTCAGTTTGTTTCCACTCTCAACCCCATAGTCCTGCACTGTCTACAACCCCCCTTAATCCCTACACCCAGTAAGGAACTGGTCATCTCTCCACATCCACAACATAAAATCCTCTCTCTCTGAAGAGGCGATCTGCATATCTCTCTCCATATACAGACAGCCCTCTCCTGCTCCTCCTCACTGCTGGCAATACCTCACCAAATCCTGGTCCTCTTCACCACATACCTCTCATCCACACTATCACATTTCCATCACCTCTCCAACCTTATACCCATTCGCCCAGTCCCCGCTTCCTCAGCCCCACTAACATATCTGTGGAACACTCGCTCTGTCTGCAACAAACTTTCCTACATCCATGACCTCATCATTACAAACTTTCCTTCCTCGCCATCATCGAAACCTGGCTCACCCCCTCTGACACAAACTTGCCTGCTGCATTTTTATATGGTGGATTCCAACTTCTCACCCCCCCACCCACCCCAGCTGCAAGCATGGCGGAGGAGTTGGTTTTCTCCTGTCAGATAACTGCTCCTTCACCCAAATCCCACTGCCACCATCCCTTTGTTAGAGGTGCACTCTGTGTACATCTGCTCCCCTTCCAACTAGCTGTCATTTACTGTTACCAATGGCTACCAACAACCTTCTTCGACCACTACACCACCTGGCTACTTCATTTCTTTTCCACTGACATGCCCACTATCATCATGGGCGATAATCCCCATTGACACTTCCCACTCAGCCGTCTCTACACTTCTCTCACTTCCTCCTTCGGCCTCAATCAATGGTCTTCTGCAGCCAACCACAAAGATGGCCACACACTGGACCTCATCTTCACCCTCCTCTGCTCCCTATCTAGCCTCACTAACTCACCTCTCCCTCTTTCCAACCACAACCTACTTACATTCTCTTCCTTCTCCAGGTCCACCATCCCGACTCCACAAACTTGCACACCCTCGCAGAAATCTCACTTTGATTCACACTCACTGTCTGAATCCCTTATCTTTCTTACAGACATAAGTTCCGTACACAATGCGGATGCCGCTCTATATAACACCATAATAGCTGCCGCTCTGGAATTGGTTGCACCTCTCACATATCAAAGCTCACACAATCAACAGGGAACCCTGGCACAGCAGTCTAACGAACTGAGGTGGGCTTCCAGGATTGCTGAGCAGAGATGAAAAAGATCCAATTCCAACGAGCACTTAATCACATTCAAACAGTCCCTCACTACTTTCCAGTCCCCACTCACTGCAGCAACACAAACCTACGTCTCATCTCTCATATCCTCCATCTCACAACCCTTAACAGCTACACAACACTTAATTCTTTTCTCCGGCCCTCAGCACCTCCTCCTTCCTCTCATCTCAGCTGAAGACTCTGCCTCTTTGTTCAAGCAGTAGATAGATAACATCAGACACAGCTTTTCCCTGAAGTCCCAGCAGCCCTTTCTCATAACTACTCAGCCCTCCTCCTCCAAAAGCAGCTTCTCCAACATTACAGAAGATCAACTTTCCTCTCTACTCTCCAGATCACATCTCACCACCTGTGCACTTGATCTGATCATGTACCTCATCCCAAACCTCACCACAGTCTTTATCACAGGAAAGATGTATATCTTTGTACCGTGTTAGCCAGTAGATAGAAAAATAATCAGAATTGAGAGTCCTCAGTGGTTGATACCTTTTAATGGCTAACTGAAAAGATGGTAACACATTGCAAGCTTTCAAGACTACTCAGGTCTCTTCATCAGGCATAGACTAATACAAAATCTGAAGGGTCACATATTTATGCACAATACAGCACAGAAAAAATGCAATAGATGAGACAAGTGACGTGAAGCAGAATTATGATTATGGGAGAGGGAGAAACAAATATTGCTCCAGTTCATAGATAAGGAGTCCGGATGTTTTATTGTCCTCTGATTGGGGTCTCCTAATGTGTTGTGATGCCCCCACAAGGTCTTAGGAGCAAATTCTGGTATTGAAAGGTAACTTCACATCTCAACAAAGAGAAAAGTCTGCGCGTATAAATTTATGATGACCTTTGACACTCAATGCTGGAATGAATGTGTCACATGGATTTATGACTTTTTACATCAATTAAGGAATTTGCTCCTAAGACCTTGTGGGGGCATCACAACACATTAGGAGACCCCAGAGGACAATAAAACATCCGGACTCTTTATCTATGAACTGGAGCAATGTTTATGTTTCTCCCTCTCCCATAATCATAATTCTGCTTCACGTCACTTGTCTCATCTATTGCATTTTTTCTGTGCTGTCTTGTGTATAAGTATGTGACTCTTCAGATTTTGTATTAGTCTAGCCTGATGAAGAGACCTGAGTAGTCTTGAAAGCTGCAATGTGTCACCATCTTTTCCGTTCGCCATTAAAAGGTATCAACCACTGAGGACTCTCAATTCTGAATATTTTTCACAGTCTTTATCCAAACCCTAACCCATCTCTTCAAACTGTCACTAACAACCAGTGTCTTCCCCTCATACTTTAGACATGTCGCAATCATACCCAACCTCAAAAAGTCCTCCCTCGCGGGCAGGGTCCCCTCTCCTCCTGTACCAGTCGCTGACTTGTATTATTCCGGATTATTGTACTTGTTTTTATTATGTACAGCCCTCTTCACATGTAACACGCCATGGAATAAATGGCAGTATAATAATAAATAATAGTGACCGGAGCATGCAGCTTTATACCATAACCCCTATTGATTAGATTGATGGCTGGACCGTACAATAACACTTATTTTTACCTTTCGTGTCCCCCTATTTCCTCATAGATTGTAGCTGGTGATCAGGACCCTCGCTCCTCCCGGTGATCTGTTTCTCTGTGATGTCTTATTGTCTGTACACGTCCCCTCTATAATGTAAAGTGCTGCGGAATATGTCGGTACTATAGAAGAGACATTATTACTATTACTGTGCCCTGAAACATGGAGTAAAAGACGAGAACGTCTTGTCACCATTCAGGGCTCTGTTCCTGCAGTTTTCCTCCCATCCCCGCTGGCTTCACGCTGGGTCTTTACTTTGCTAAACACATAAGCGCAGGTCCCTGAATGAGCCTTATACTGGAGGAACAACCTTGTGACCGCCTCCGGCTGTGATTTGCATATTCCCCAGGATGCACCTGACCCGTCCTCAGAACTGTAACGTTTTCTCGTCATTTTCCGTTAGTTTTTGTGGTAAAGTTCAGTAACAGATCAGATACATTGTGTCCGGGGGCCGGAGAACGTGGCCCCCCACCATCCGTCCTCTCCGCGGGGGTGATGAGCGCAGCGCAGGCCCCGGGTGACGCCGGCCGTTCTCTTCTCTATACTCTGGTTTCTCTTCAGATCGAATAAATCTTTCGCCTTTTACTAAAGATTTCCGTGGAGAGGAACAATTATGAGTTTCGTATAATTTTTTGCTGCCCGGCGCTCGCTGGGCTTCCTGCACTGGTGAAAAGCAGATGAGAAAGAAAAATTCTGTTTTCACTGCAGAAGAAGCCACTGTCCCCTGTATACTGCTCCCTGTACATTGGTCCCCGTATACTGCTCTGTACATTGGACCCTGTATACTGCTCTCTGTACATTGGTCCCCGTATACTGCTCCCTGTACATTGGTCTCCGTATACTGCTCTGTACATTGGACCCTGTATACTGCTCTCTGTATACTGCTCTCTGTACATTGGTCCCCGTATACTGCTCCCTGTACATTGGTCTCCGTATACTGCTCTGTACATTGGACCCTGTATACTGCTCTCTGTATACTGCTCCCTGTACATTGGTCTCCGTATACTGCTCTGTACATTGGACCCTGTATACTGCTCTCTGTATACTGCTCCCTGTACATTGGTCCCCGTATACTGCTCTGTACATTGGACCCTGTATACTGCTCTGTACATTGGACCCTGTATACTGCTCTCTGTATACTGCTCTCTGTACATTGGTCTCCGTATACTGCTCTGTACATTGGACCCTGTATACTGCTCTGTACATTGGACCCTGTATACTGCTCTCTGTATACTGCTCTCTGTACATTGGTCTCCGTATACTGCTCTGTACATTGGACCCTGTATACTGCTCTCTGTATACTGCTCCCTGTACATTGGTCTCCGTATACTGCTCTGTACATTGGACCCTGTATACTGCTCTCTGTATACTGCTCCCTGTACATTGGACCCTGTATACTGCTCTGTACATTGGACCCTGTATACTGCTCTCTGTATACTGCTCTCTGTACATTGGTCCCCGTATACTGCTCCCTGTACATTGGTCTCCGTATACTGCTCTGTACATTGGACCCTGTATAATGCTCCCTGTATATTGGTCCCCGTATACTGCTCCCTGTACATTGGTCCCTGTATACTGCTCTCTGTACATTGGTCCCCGTATACTGCTCTCTGTACATTGGTCCCCGTATTCTGCTCTCTGTACATTGGTCCCCGTATTCTGCTCTCTGTACATTGGTCCCCGTATTCTGCTCTCTGTACATTGGTCCCCGTATTCTGCTCTCTGTACATTGGTCCCCGTATTCTGCTCTCTGTACATTGGTCCCCGTATTCTGCTCTGTACATTGGACCCTGTATACTGCTCTGTACATTGGACCCTGTATACTGCTCTCTGTATACTGCTCTCTGTACATTGGTCCCCGTATACTGCTCCCTGTACATTGGTCCCCGTATACTGCTCTCTGTACATTGGTCCCTGTATACTGCTCTCTGTACATTGGTCCCTGTATACTGCTCTCTGTACATTGGTCCCTGTATACTGCTCTCTGTACATTGGTCCCTGTATACTGCTCTCTGTATATTGGTCCCCGTATACTGCTCTCTGTACATTGGTCCCTGTATACTGCTCTCTGTACATTGGTCCCTGTATACTGCTCTCTGTACATTGGTCCCCGTATACTGCTCTCTGTATATTGGTCCCCGTATACTGCTCTGTACAATGGTCCCCGTATACTGCTCTCTGTATATTGGTCCCCGTATACTGCTCTCTGTATATTGGTCCCCGTATACTGCTCTCTGTATATTGGTCCCCGTATACTGCTCTGTACATTGGTCCCTGTATACTGCTCTCTGTGCATTGGTCCCCGTATTCTGCTCTCTGTACATTGGTCCCTGTATTCTGCTCTCTGTACATTGGTCCCTGTATACTGCTCTCTGTATATTGGTCCCCGTATACTGCTCTCTGTATATTGGTCCCCGTATACTGCTCTGTACATTGGTCCCTGTATACTGCTCTCTGTATATTGGTCCCCGTATACTGCTCTGTATATTGGTCCCCGTATACTGCTCTCTGTATATTGGTCCCCGTATACTGCTCTCTGTACATTGGTCCCCGTATACTGCTCTCTGTACATTGGTCCCCGTATACTGCTCTCTGTACATTGGTCCCCGTATACTACTCTGTACATTGGTCCCCGTATACTGCTCTCTGTACATTGGTCCCCGTATACTGCTCTCTGTACATTGGTCCCCGTATTCTGTTCTCTGTACATTGGTCCCCGTATACTGCTCTCTGTACATTGGTCCCCGTATACTGCTCTCTGTACATTGGTCCCCGTATACTGCTCTCTGTACATTGGTCCCCGTATACTGCTCTCTGTACATTGGTCCCCGTATACTGCTCTCTGTACATTGGTCCCCGTATACTGCTCTCTGTACATTGGTCCCCGTATACTGCTCTCTGTACATTGGTCCCTATATACTGCTCTCTGTATATTGGTCCCTGTATACTGCTCTCTGTATATTGGTCCCTGTATACTGCTCTCTGTATACTGGTCCCTGTATACTGAGGGCCGTCTGGAGACTTCAGTTGCTGTCACTATGGAGCCGGCTCTTGGTCATCTAAATCACGGCCTCCAGTCTGCAGATGTTATATGTAAGAAACCCCAAAAATTAAGCTTGGATCAAGTTGGTATACCTCACATAAAACGCATGTTCACATCGGCCATAGAGCGCACAAAACCTACAAGAAACAAAATGAGCCGAAACCCTGCAGTAACTGAAGTAGTAAAAAGCACAAGAGCATCCGTGGAGAGGAACAATTATATATAATTTTTGCTGCCCGGCGCTCGCTGGGCTTCCTGCACTGCTGAGAAGTAGAACTGAAACTGTCCTATACGCAGTACAAAGCAAGTTATTACTCCTATGTGGTGTCCTGCGCCTCGCAGTGATTGAGGGGGGGGGGGGGTCGAGTATGAAGTCTCCCGGTAATTGGGGTCCTGCGCCTCGCAGTGATTGGTGTCTGGGGTGAGTCCTGCGCCTCACAGTGATTGGGGGGGTCGAGTATGAAGTCTCCCGGTAAATGGGGTCCTGCGCCTCGCAGTGATTGGTGTCTGGGGTGGGTTCTGTGCCCTGCAGTGATTGGGTATTGCGCCATCTTAATATGAATTTTTATGGACCTAAAATTGTAGTAATTTTCATTATCACTGTAGTCATCAGTCGGGGATGCTGCAGGTCTAAGGCCCAGGAGAGGCTCTGACGGTGCCCGATGCAGCAGCACGTCACAGGCGGGCAACTACACTGAATTACTCCATACAGGAAGAAATGGTGCCAAACAACAGCGCTGGCGCCTGCCACAGACTTGCTGTGACCGTGATTAGGATCCATATCTTATCTCTGCGAGCCTCCACATTTTGCACTTACTGTTACTGATCTCCATGTCATCTATCACTGTACAAGATCGGGGGTCGGGCAGATCACGGCTCCTGGAGGTTCTGCAATGTAGGGAGATCCTCCATGGGGCGACCTGTACCCATCCAAAAATTCATCTCACATAAGCAGTGAGTAGCCAGGTGTCACCTGCCTCGTTATTTCCTGCTCATTAGTTTAAGGCATACCCTCCCTGTGTGACCCCGGAGCTGTCGCCCTGTGGGGCCCCCCGGACTGTATTAGGGAGAGCTGATTGGCGCCTCCTCCGCCTCGTGTCACACGGTGGAATTACATAATAGTCAGTGCTCGGTGATGAGGACGAGGTCTGAAATAAATGATAGAAATGTTATTGACGCAGGTGAAATGCATTATGGGTAGCGAATGGCTGCTGGGTGTGGTGACATCATTGCCACCTCCCATTTCTATAGTGCCGCCATCAGTACCATGTAGTTGTATTGGTTTGGACACAACGCCGGATCGCAGCGCAGACGTCACATTACAAATAATGGATCCGCCTGTTCTGTGCGGTGATTATGTAATTTTTGGATGAGTGGAGGATAATTTTTTGTATCTGTTTCTGTACTGGTAACTGTATGTTGGGTAACGGCGCAGTATGGAGGCACCGAGACCGCACGTCTGGGGGGGAAATTCGGGATATGGAGCCCAAATAACCGCAAGCCCCGCCCCCAGAGGCGCCTCATCTGCACAGCACCCAGGATGCCCTGGGGAGAGCACTTACAATGTAGCACTTGTTTGCTGCAGAGATGGTTATGCTGTCGTTACCGGATTGTCGCTGGTTTTGGGTTTTGCTCTTTGGCTTCTCTTCTACTGATGAAATATTTATCTGCAGTTGGGGACAAAGAACGAGATCACAGAACGTCCTCAGATTTCTCGTGAATACATTTTCACCTTTTACTAAAGATTTCCCTGGAGAGGAACAATTATGAAAAAATAACTAATTTTCAGAATTTGCGTTTGAGATTTGGTAGATGTAAAGTTTTCACGTATCCTCCGGCTGGGCGATAGTAGGTGCCAGCCCGGTGACCGGCAGCGCAGGGCACCGCTTTCCCGTCTGGCACTCCTGCCCCTCACAGTCCCAAAAGGACCCTGAGGAAAGCGGAGCAGCATCCTACTGCCCCGAAGAAATGGCTGGAGCGGTGATCGGGCTGGGGCCAGCAGTTAGACCACCCCACCTATTCTGTGGATAGGATCTAGCATTCAGAATACCCATTTAAGGTTTTTTACTTCCCGATCAGTAATTTTAGAATTGAGAACAATAAAAATGAGGTTATTTATAGCATTCCCCTTTAAATAATACAGATGTCCCCGCTTTAGGTGGTCGCTCATTGCTTTCCTCCGCTCACTGGTCACTTTTTCCTGTGTTGCAGCTTTGCAGTTGATCAGAGAATTGACGAGAACGGAGGTTCGGCCGGATTTATTGCAAGAACTTGTGAAGCTGCTCAGACCGTCATGGAAGGACGGCGGGAGGGCGAAACCGCAGATCTTAGAAGGTGGGTGATCGACAGGTGGACAATTCTCAGATGTCTCATCCCTGAACTGAAACATGGTGTCTTAAAGAGAAACTGAAGCAGAGCAAAGAATATTTACCGCACATGTACAAAATACTGATTTGATTTTGGTGCAAAATCTCAAATGCAATAAATGACCAGAACATTGATGGGGTCAGTGCGGCGGCCCTTCCATCTGTGGGGTGCACCGCTGTGAACCCCTATAACTCCATTTTACAAATCTACACAGAAATCATTGATTTTTTCTCATCAGATCCTGATGCGCCCGCCATCTCGGCCCCTTTACCCATCTTCATCCAGCAGGCGGCCTGTGCCAAGGCCATAGGGTAAGTGCAGAACGGGTGCACATGGTATCTCCCAAGCTGTGATAACACTACCACCCAGTTTGTGACTATCGCATGTTGGGAGTTGTAGTTTAGCATTAGCTGGGAAGGAACAGGTCTCTGGTGTACGACGTATCTTCCATGTTGATGCTGTGACCTCAGCCGCTGCCTCTACCTCCAGGATGTTGGCGCGGGAGTCCTCGGAGCTGTGTGACCAGATGATCCGGCTGAGGGTTGTACATCACCTGCTGTACGTCATGGGGAACATGGATCACACGGAGAGTCAGAGACAGGCCAGCCTCGCCGTGCAGGTGAGCACCGCAGGTTATTCTACCCCCGCACTACTTGTAGGCAGAATGCAGCCCGAACGCAGCTCTAGACCTGAGTGGAGTACAGACTGCAGTCCGGTCTTGTTTCACGTCACCGCAGCGCTCACACTCCATGGCCAATTAGAATTGTGCGCTCATTATGTGTTGCGCTGTGATCTCATAGGCTGCTGTCCGTTACCGCACTGATCGGATCTGATCTATCCCCGATTCTTCCTCACTTTTCAGTACTTGGCATCCGTGTCCCCAGTTGTAGAAGAACAAGTGAGGCTCGCCATTGGAGAGAAGCTGTTCCAGATGCTGATGGTAAGATGGGGGTTCTGTCATGTGACTGGAGCTGCTGCAGCCCCCCAGCCTGATCCCGCGAGGGCAGGGCCTTGGCCCCTCTGTACCATCTTTCTCTTATTTCCTTCCCCTTCATGTTTTGTACGTAAATTCCTCATGTACAGCAGCCGGGAATCAATGCTCCTCTGGGGCTGCACATTGGGGTCAATGGTCTCCTCCAGCTCCGGATCTACAGTCAGCTCATAGAATATCCAGATCCGGGCGTTCTGTTCCACTAAACGTTCTTATCTTGGTAGCCGGAGACTGTCGACATGCTGCTGTTGATGGATCCGAGCTACTTGTTTCCTCCATAGCAGTTTGTATAATTGTGTCCTGCAGTGAATGGTCCCAGCGACCCTTCATTTCACCCTGGATGTGACTCCTTTTCCCGTATCCAGTAGACGTATCAGGTATTTATGTGCTCATGTGGCGGAGCCACAATCTGTGGACGTCCACACAAACCACAGAGTGTTCACACCACGGATTTCAGACGCGTCTTTCACAAACCCGACGCTGCAGGAATCAGACATCTTTTGTCCTGAAGCGTCCCTTTTGGAGGAGTCTTCTGTGGATTTTTTGTAATTGTACATAAAAACTAGAGAGCGTCTTCCAAGCAAACTCTGCCGGCAGACCGGTCGGGTCACTTGTCAGCCTTGTGGCGCCTTTGGAGACATGAAGTGGTTGAACGCTGCTGACAAGACTGAACACGTGAACAGGTTCATTTCTACATTTTTGCATGTTCTTTCGACCATTTTCTTAGCTCTTTTCAGGCGGGTTATAGAAAGGATCCACTGGGGAAAAAGACGCTGTGTGCACATGCCCTAAGAACGCCACTGAAAATTCTGTCAGCAGTAACTATTCCTACTTGTTGTCGGTTTCCAAGCAACAATTGTATATTTGTAAAAGAATAGTTAGTAACAATCATAAAAAGACAATGTGGTGGGAATTTGTTTTTAGAATTTTTTTTGTGTGCAGATCTGCTCCATAATCCACTTCAGAAACTCTTCCAATGTATTTCTATGGGAAATACCCTTTTCTGGTCCTATGAGGAGTTTTTCTGAGCATTTTTTTCCAGCGCCTAACTCAGCACTGTCCAATCAGACGACTGCAAAAGAAAACACACTCGAGGAGGAAAACTCAGCAAAAATTCTTCAGGAAATGAACAAAAACTTGATTTTGATTGGGACAAAAAAACAAAACAAAAAAAAAACAAAAAAAAAAAAACACACCTGTGTGAACCGAAGACTCCGGGAATATTGGTCTAAATTCAGACAAGCGCAAGACAAATCACCCGAATTTCATCCACAAAACACTGATGATTCTTCATCCGTGTCGTCGGTTTTTAAACATCAGCAATGAATAAAATGTAGATGACTGAATTTACGTTACTACCTGCAATGAATCCAAAAAATTCCGATGTGCTAAGGATGATCCGTGCGAGGTCTGATCCTTCTGCGCCCCCATAGACCTGACTAGGTGAGTCTCGTCGCACATACGGCCGCCACCAGAACAAGCTCCAACTTTTTTTTCCACATCGACACTTTCTGCGACAAATAACAAGAATTGCATTTTATCATAGACAGCGTATAATACTCTAGTCTGAACAAGCCCTAAATGTAAGGATTCTGCGTGGCTACGTGACAGACGGGTCATTGGACTCCTGAGAGCGGCCGAGTGACTTCCCACTGCGCAGGATCCATTTTTGGTCCATGTCAGGTTTTAGTTCCTTGTTGCATTTGTTTTTCACATTTTCTCCAAGTGTAAAACGTGCGCGGGGGGGGAACCAGGGGAATCGGGTAAAACACGGGCGGGGGGGGGGGGGGGGGACCGGGGTTTGGGGACCGGGTAAAACGCGCGCGGCGGGGGGACACCGGGTAAAACGCACGCAGCGCGGGGGACACCGGGTAAAACGCACGCAGCGCGGGGGACACCGGGTAAAACGCACGCAGCGCGGGGGACACCGGGTAAAACGCACGCAGCGCGGGGGACACCGGGTAAAACGCACGCAGCGCGGGGGACATCTTTTTTGTTTATGATTAGGGATGAGCAAATAGCTGCCATGGGAGCCCGGATACCTGGAGCGCTCCCTATAATCAGCTGATTACACCTGCATGTGTCGCGGCTGTGTGACAGTCACATGTATGGATATAGCCTGTGTGTAGGGCTCTCCATACACGTGTTGTGATAGTCACACAGCCGCGACACCTGATTATTGGGAGCGCTCCAGGTATCCGGGTCCTGATGCAGCTGGTCAGTAAGCGCTATTCGCTCATCCCTATTTACGATGCCTTCCACCTGAAACGGAGATTTTGATCCGCGACAGGGAACAAGGTAAGACGCGCCGTGCATCTATGGCTGCCACCATTTTCTGATAGTTTTGCAGTTTCCACGCAGCGAGATGCTGGTTGGTATAACACCGCCACAGTCGAGTACCGCCATTACAGTTGTCATCTATGTGCTGCCATATCCCAGCTGTACAGATCGCTAATACTGCACCCCAGAAATGACAACATAACGGCAGCAGGTCCCTCACACGATCGTCCACTGTCTCTGCAGGAGAACGCCGACATGTTGTACATGAAGTTGGATCTGATACAAGTGGACGTTCTGGTGTCCAACCAAGTGAACATCCCCGGCGGTGAGTGTGGGGGAGGCGAGCGCGGGAGCAACCGCCACTGATCGCCACCTGAGATCTTTATCTGCAGATCACTAGATCCAGATACATTGGGTCTGATCTACTGACAATCTGATGCTGCCGGAATAGCCCGGCTCTGCAGTGCGATCAGCGGCAGACGTCTGCGGGAAAGCCTTTCATTTTATATATATTTTTTGCAGTAAAGGAAGAGTCAGAATGACGACTGCCCCAGAGACACGGAGGACGCCGCTGATCCCACATCTATTCCACAGTTTTCAAGTATTATCGTAGGGCAATTTAAGTAACCGATTCACAGCAAAACCCTTACAGTGATCATAAAATCCAAAAACCTTATTACAAAATAAACCGGCCTGGAGTATTACCTGCTTCAGGTTTTCTTGCTCGTTTGCTGTGGAATGTGAATGTCGCATGGCTTGTTTGTTGGCGCGCCGCTGCTCAGCGTATTGCTGAACTGTAGGAGGGTTTCTGACCGGTACATAAGAGTCATTGACCGTGTAATGTCTGTCTTTAATACTGTTTCTGGTAATCCGTGTCTTCCATTCCTCCGTCATAAATACCCCTGTGTGCTAAAAATCTATAGAATTAATCATATATTCAGGGTTATCTTGTGAAAAACCCACAATACACGGATATATGAATATAGTGGTCCACTGACCACAGTCAGTACATAAGCAGAGCTAGAGGAGGAAGGAGAGTCTGCGGATCCATTCAAGACCAAGTAGGATCTTCCGTGTAGAGTGTTGCTAGTGATCAACAGATTACGCATCAAGAATTTATTATACCGAAGACATTCAACTCCTCCTTCCCCTTCCCCACCTGCTTTCTTCACATCCCTGCCTATTAAGGCCTTATAGGGGTAGCAGGGAGAGCCGTGGCAGACCGGGGGCGCCACTGCGCAGGTCATAGGGCGCCAACCTCCGCATGCCAGGCAGGGTCAAGTAGGTCAGAGTAGGGACAGGCACCTCCCTATGGCTATCAGTCTGTGGGTGGTGGTGTGATGCAATACTAATCATTATTAAAGGTGAATTTTATATATTTTGCAATAAAGTTTGTGGATTTTATGATAACTGTTAGGGTTTTGCTGTGAAATGATCCCACATCTACCGACTGTGACTGGAAGGTTCTTTATATACACGAGCGGCCAGAAAACCTGTAAATACCGCGCACAATAAAGGAGGAGACGTCACTAGCGGCACGGACATCCTCTATACACGTCCTGAAACACTGCGGAAGCCTGCACCCCTCTACTACACAGCTGCTGCAGAACATCCCAAGAATGATGGGAAGTCTACTGCCGTAACATCATGTTTCACCCTCCAGAGCTGCAGTCACTATTCTGCTGTTACATCATGTTATCCTCCAGTCACCTCCAGAGCTGCACTCTCTATTCTGCTGTTACATCATGTGTTATCCTCCAGTCACCTCCAGAGCTGCAGTCACTATTCTGCTGTTACATCATGTGTTATCCTCCAGTCACCTCCAGAGCTGCAGTCACTATTCTGCTGTTACATCATGTGTTATCCTCCAGTCACCTCCAGAGCTGCAGTCACTATTCTGCTGTTACATCATGTCTTATCCTCCAGTCACCTCCAGAGCTGCAGTCACTATTCTGCTGTTACATCATGTCTTATCCTCCAGAGCTGCAGTCACTATTCTGCTGTTACATCATGTCTTATCCTCCAGAGCTGCAGTCACTATTCTGCTGTTACATCATGTCTTATCCTCCAGAGCTGCAGTCACTATTCTGCTGTTACATCATGTCTTATCCTCCAGAGCTGCAGTCACTATTCTGCTGTTACATCATGTCTTATCCTCCAGAGCTGCAGTCACTATTCTGCTGTTACATCATGTCTTATCCTCCAGTCACCTCCAGAGCTGCACTCTCTATTCTGCTGTTACATCGTGTCTTAACCTCCAGAGCTGCACTCACTAATCTCCTGTTACATCATGTCTTATCCTCCAGAGCTGCACTCACTATTCTGCTGTTACATCCTGTCTTATCCTCCAGTCACCTCCAGAGCTGCACTCACTATTCTGCTGTTACATCCTGTCTTATCCTCCAGTCACCTCCAGAGCTGCACTCACTATTCTGCTGCTACATCGTGTCTTATCCTCCAGTCACCTCCAGAGCTGCACTCACTATTCTGCTGTTACATCGTGTCTCATCCTCCAGTCACCTCCAGAGCTGCGGTCACTATTCTGCTCTTGCTGCTGGATCATGGGAACCACAAGTGCCAGAGCCGGACTGACCATCCGTCACCTCCTGTGATGGGGAAGGCTGCCCGGGACTGACGGACATCCCTCCACAGACAGACAGCGCCCCAGGCCCGGACCCCTCCCCCCCACAGCGGAGGTGATCCTGCTCAGAGAAAACTGCGCTGATACATCACCGGGACCCCCGGACATTCCACTGGACTCATCCCCGCCTGACTCTCCCGCCTGTCACGTCACTACCAGTGAGCGCCCTCCTCACCTGCTCGTCCTCAGCGCATGCGCGCGCACCCTGCTTTCCCGCCTTCTGTAACTGACGTCACGCCTCCCAGGCAGCCACACACTCCAGCACGCCCTTCTTCCGGACAGGAAGCGGTCGCTGCTCTCACTTCCGCCCGGATATTTGCATATACCCATAATGCCTCACTGTCGGCGCTGATCGTTGCAGTTTATTTTCTATCATTATCCCGAGTTGTATTTACCGGAGGCGGCGGCAGCGCGTCACAGTCACATGAGTCATCAGCGGGAGCGCCGTATCCTGCCGGTCGCCATGATATGTCGGGGGTGGCTGCGCGGCCGGCTCCGGGGAGGAGGCAGAGAGTGGTATACTCTGGTTTCTCTTCAGATCGAATAAATCTTTCGCCTTTTACTAAAGATTTCCGTGGAGAGGAACAATTATGAGTTTCATATAATTTTTTGATGCCCGGCGCTCGCTGGGCTTCCTGCACTGGTGAAAAGCAGAACTAATGCACCACCAAGAGAGGGCGCTGTACACAGGAGGCCGCGGTCAACGCCGATCTCTCCTCTAGAGGGCGCCGTACACAGGAGGCCGCGGTCAGCGCCGATCTCTCCTCTAGAGGGTGCCGTACACAGGAGGCCGCGGTCAGCCCCGATCTCTCCACTAGAGGGCGCTGTACACAGGAGGCCGCGGTCAGCCCCGATCTCTCCTCTAGAGGGCGCTGTACACAGGAGGCCGCGGTCAGCCCCGATCTCTCCACTAGAGGGCGCTGTACACAGGAGGCCGCGGTCAGCGCCGATCTCTCCTCTAGAGGGCGCCGTACACAGGGGGCCGCGGTCAGCCCCGATCTCTCCTCTAGAGGGCGCTGTACACAGGAGGCCGCGGTCAGCGCCGATCTCTCCTCTAGAGGGCGCTGTACACAGGAGGCCGCAGCCAGCGCCAATCTCTCCTCTAGAGGGTGCTGTCAGCGTCAATCTCTCCACAACAGAGCACTGTACACAGGAGGCCGCAGTCAGCGCCAGTCTCTCCACAAGAGGGCGCTGTACACAGAAGGCCGCGGTCAGCCCCGATCTCTCCACTAGAGGGCGCTGTACACAGGAGGCCGCGGTCAGCCCCGATCTCTCCACTAGAGGGCGCTGTACACAGGAGGCCGCGGTCAGCCCCGATCTCTCCTCTAGAGGGCGCTGTACACAGGAGGCCGCGGTCAGCGCCGATCTCTCCACTGGAGGGCGCTGCACACAGGAGGCCGCGGTCAGCACAGATCTCTCCACTAGAGGGCGCTGTACACAGGAGGCCGCGGTCAGCGCCGATCTCTCCACTAGAGGGCGCTGTACACAGGAGGCCGCAGTCAGCGCCGATCTCTCCTCTAGAGGGCGCTGTACACAGGAGGCCGCTGTCAGCGCCAATCTCTCCTCTAGAGGGCGCTGTACACAAGAGGCCGCAGTCAGCGCCAGTCTCTCCACAAGAGGGCGCTGTACACAGGAGGCCGCGGTCAGCGCCGATCTCTCCTCTAGAGGGCGCCGTACACAGGAGGCTGCAGTCTGCGACGATCTCTCCTCTAGAGGGTGCTGTCAGCGTCAATCTCTCCACAAAAGAGCACTGTACACAGGAGGCCGCGGTCAGCGCCGATCTCTCCTCTAGAGGGCGCTGTACACAGGAGGCCGCGGTCAGCGCCGATCTCTCCTCTAGAGGGCGCCGTACACAGGAGGCCGCGGTCAGCGCCGATCTCTCCTCTAGAGGGCGCCGTACACAGGAGGCCGCGGTCAGCCCCGATCTCTCCTCTAGAGGGCGCCGTACACAGGAGGCCGGGGTCAGCGCCGATCTCTCCTCTAGAGGGCGCCGTACACAGGAGGCCGCGGTCAGCCCCGATCTCTCCTCTAGAGGGCGCCGTACACAGGAGGCCGGGGTCAGCGCCGATCTCTCCTCTAGAGGGCGCCGTACACAGGAGGCCGCGGTCAGCCCCGATCTCTCCTCTAGAGGGCGCCGTACACAGGAGGCCGCGGTCAGCGCCGATCTCTGCTCTAGAGGGCGCCGTACACAGAAGGCCGCGGTCAGCCCCGATCTCTCCTCTAGAGGGCGCCGTACACAGGAGGCCGCGGTCAGCGCCGATCTCTCCTCTAGAGGGCGCCGTACACAGGAGACCGGGGTCAGCGCCGATCTCTCCTCTAGAGGGCGCCGTACACAGGAGGCCGCGGTCAGCCCCGATCTCTCCTCTAGAGGGCGCTGTACACAGGAGGCCGCGGTCAGCGCCGATCTCTCCTCTAGAGGGCGCTGTACACAGGAGGCCGCAGCCAGCGCCAATCTCTCCTCTAGAGGGCGCTGTACACAGAAGGCCGCGGCCAGCGCCGATCTCTCCACTAGAGGGCGCTGTACACAGGAGGCCGCGGTCAGCCCCGATCTCTCCTCTAGAGGGCGCTGTACACAGAAGGCCGCGGTCAGCACCGATCTCTCCTCTAGAGGGCGCTGTACACAGGAGGCCGCGGTCAGCGCCAATCTCTCCTCTAGAGGGCGCTGTACACAAGAGGCCGCAGTCAGCGCCAGTCTCTCCACAAGAGGGCGCTGTACACAGGAGGCCGCGGTCAGCCCCGATCTCTCCTCTAGAGGGCGCTGTACACAGAAGGCCGCGGTCAGCACCGATCTCTCCTCTAGAGGGCGCTGTACACAGGAGGCCGCAGTCAGCGCCAATCTCTCCTCTAGAGGGCGATGTACACAAGAGGCCGCAGTCAGCGCCAGTCTCTCCACAAGAGGGCGCTGTACACAGGAGGCCGCGGTCAGCACCGATCTCTCCTCTAGAGGGCGCTGTACACAGGAGGCCGCGGTCAGCGCCGATCTCTCCTCTAGAGGGCGCCGTACACAGGAGGCTGCAGTCTGCGACGATCTCTCCTCTAGAGGGTGCTGTCAGCGTCAATCTCTCCACAAAAGAGCACTGTACACAGGAGGCCGCGGTCAGCACCGATCTCTCCTCTAGAGGGCGCTGTACACAGGAGGCCGCGGTCAGCGCCAATCTCTCCTCTAGAGGGCGCTGTACACAAGAGGCCGCAGTCAGCGCCAGTCTCTCCACAAGAGGGCGCTGTACACAGGAGGCCGCGGTCAGCACCGATCTCTCCTCTAGAGGGCGCTGTACACAGGAGGCCGCGGTCAGCGCCGATCTCTCCTCTAGAGGGCGCTGTACACAGAAGGCCGCAGCCAGCGCCGATCTCTCCTCTAGAGGGCGCTGTACACAGAAGGCCGCAGCCAGCGCCAATCTCTCCTCTAGAGGGCGCTGTACACAGAAGGCCGCAGCCAGCGCCGATCTCTCCTCTAGAGGGCGCTGTACACAGAAGGCCGCGGTCAGCACCGATCTCTCCTCTAGAGGGCGCTGTACACAGGAGGCCGCGGTCAGCGCCGATCTCTCCACTGGAGGGCGCTGCACACAGGAGGCCACGGTCAGCACCGATCTCTCCACTAGAGGGCGCTGTACACAGGAGGCCGCGGTCAGCACCGATCTCTCCTCTAGAGGGCGCTGTACACAGGAGGCCGCGGTCAGCGCCGATCTCTCCTCTAGAGGGCGCCGTACACAGGAGGCCGCAGCCAGCGCCAATCTCTCCTCTAGAGGGTGCTGTCAGCGTCAATCTCTCCACAAAAGAGCACTGTACACAGGAGGCCGCAGTCAGCGCCAATCTCTCCTCTAGAGGGCGCTGTACACAAGAGGCCGCAGTCAGCGCCAATCTCTCCTCTAGAGGGCGCTGTACACAAGAGGCCGCAGTCAGCGCCAGTCTCTCCACAAGAGGGCGCTGTACACAGGAGGCCGCGGTCAGCACCGATCTCTCCTCTAGAGGGCGCTGTACACAGGAGGCCGCAGTCAGCGCCAATCTCTCCTCTAGAGGGTGCTGTACACAGGAGGCCGCAGTCTGCGACGATCTCTCCACTAGAGGGCGCCGTACACAGGAGGCCGCAGTCAGCGCCAATCTCTCCTCTAGAGGGTGCTGTACACAGGAGGCCGCAGTCTGCGACGATATCTCCACTAGAGGGCGCCGTACACAGGAGGCCGCGGTCAGCGCCAGTCTCTCCACTAGAGGGTGCTGTACACAGGAGGCCGCGGTCAGCATCAATCTCTCCACTAGAGGGCGCCGTACATAGGAGGCCGCGGTCAGCGCCGATCTCTCCACTAGAGGACGCCGTACACAGGAGGCCGCGGTCAGCACCGATCTCTCCACAAGAGGACGCTGTACAATCGAGGGGTCAGTGCTTTTCTGTATTACGGGGGCACTGTGAGGGCTCTTGTCTTTATTACGGGGGCACTGCTGTGTTTATTATGGGGGCACTGTGAGGGCTCTTCTGTTTTTATTATGGGGTGTAACACAGCGTTTACTTCTTGTGTTGGGGGACACTCGCTTGGCAACGGGATTAAAGCACACAGGAACGGATTTCTCACACAGTCTATCCGGTTTACTGAAGCATCATAAACTGCACCGTATGCCTCTTTACACTTCACAGGCTTAACACATAGTCCATAACACTTCTTAGTACACGGCTTTAATACGCAGTCTCTAAACATGCTGGACCTTACTCCATCCAGTTACCATGGGTGACTGCACAGTTCATAAACATCCACGGAACACCATAGGCACTAACAGTCTTTTCCACTGGCAGATACTTATCTGCCCATAACCCCCTTGTCTGGCGTTACCTTACAGGAGCTCCTGCTCCACACACGGACTCCCGTCAGTCCTCTCTCCAGGGGGAAGCTGCCTTATTGGGATCACCGTCCTTATGACCGGGGCACTGTTGATAGTCCAGACCTGTAGAAGGAATGGTAGCTTCCCCTACGCAATGTCGTCACAGACTCTGCAAATGCGGCCTCTCCGTGTGCTATTCAGGAAGTCCACGCCTTGGACCTTCCAACACACAGGCCTTCAGGTCCATGGCCTCAACATGTGCTTCCAGGAATCTGATACCATTCCCAGGACCTTCCAACACACAGGCCATCCAGAACCTTACACTCTAACATGTGACCCAAACCAGGGTCACACTATGTAGCTGTTGCCGCCCCCACCAGTGGGCGGTTTATGTGTGGTTAGACAGTCCCGCCCAGCTCTCCGACTAACCCTATAAGCTCCCCTATTATAAACTAAGCAAAACTCATGGAACTACAAGTCCCAGCACAACATTATTTCGGGCTTAGAGCGCAGAGGACCTCTGCGACACATACCGGCCATTTACAATCATGCCGTTCACTGACTCACTATCATAATCACAGATACTATACATACATCAACCCCAACCAATCAAACGGGATAAAGAGGCATAGGCAAATGTTATAATTGCTAAGGCTATCCCCGTTTCGCCTTAATGGCTTCTTCACAATGATTGCCCCCATTGTAAGAAGCCATTACGGTGAACTGCGCTGTCGGGGTGGGGCAGTAAGAGACCGGGACACACGTCCATATAGCTAATGGCATATTGATGAATTAGCAATTGTTTTTTGTTGATGCACTGAAGCACTTTACAACTTTATATGCTGCTATGTGACTATTCTCCGTTGTGATTGATACCTTGATGTAATAGATGGGCACTATGCAGGTTTAAATTATTTTTGCTGGTGGTTGATATCAGGAGATAGCTTTAGGCTATGTGCCCACGTAGCGTTTTAAAACACACAATGAAAACCGGACTCCTTCCCAGAAATTGCGCGGAAATTTTACCACGATTCTGTTCGCGATTTTGCCGCGATTTTCTCAAGCACTTTCCAAGCGATTTGAAGCATCGCTTGGAAAGTGATTGACAGGTTGGTCACACTCATCAAACATAGTGTTTGACAAGTGTGAGCAGCTTTTTACTATTGAGGCCGCCTATGCGGCATCAATAGTAAAAGATAGAATGTTAAAAATGATTAAAAAAATCGGGGTATATTTACCTTCTGACGTCCTGCGCTGCCATCCCGGCCTCAGCGTTCCCAGTAGTGCCTTGCGAGACCTGTGATGACGTAGTCTCGCGTTACTATAGCGATCTCGCGAGACTACGTCATCACTGGACCTTGCCGCAAGGCATTACTGGGAACGCTGAGGCCGGGAATGCAGCGCGGGACGTCGGAAGGTAAATATACCCTGATTATTTTATTTTTTATTCTTTTTTTTACAGGGGTATGGTACCCAGGGCCTGGAGGACAGTCTCCTCTCCTCCACACCGTGGGTACCAACCACACATGAGACGCTTAACTTCCCGCATGGTGGGCATAGCCACATGCAGGAAGTAAGCGATTCTCATACATTCCTATGGGTGCGGAATCGTGGCAATTCTTTGCGATTCCGCACAAAGAATGAGCATGCTGCGATTTTTTCCGCGATGCGATTCCGCCGCGGAAGAAAGCGCAGCATTAGCACAGCATGTGCGGAATGCCATAGGAATGCATGGGGGGCGTTCTGTACACGATTTTTAAATGTTTTCGCGCCGAAAATCACGGCAAAAACGCTTAAAAATCGCAGCGTGGGCACACAGCCTTAGCGATTGTAACATTTGCTACTGATTTTACCAACACTGGTTCTCTTTTTGCCTATTGTCCCCATTTTTTAGCTGTTTGAGAAATTACCTTTGATTATTGTATTTTAATGTTACAAATAAATATTTAATTTTATCTATGGTGTTTGTCTATGCCTATAATATTGATATGAGGATGGTGATATATCTTCAATGGACATTTGATATTCATAATCACAGATACGCCTACGACTGCCATGCAGTCCTATGACCTCAATACGCTTCCGTGCGTATTCTGAGGAGCACATACAGCACCCCCTAGCTGTAACAGGGGTCACTGCTTCACATGGGGCACTGTGAGGCTTCTGTCTTTATTACGGGGGCACTGTGGGGGCTCTTCTGTCTTTATTATGGGGGCTCTTCGGTCCTTATTACGGGGGCACTGTGGGGGCTCTGCTATCTTTATTACAGGGGCACTGTGAGGGCTTTTCTGTATTACGGGGGCACTGTGGGGGCTCTTCTGTCTTTATTATGGGGGCATTGTGGGGGGGTTTCTGCATTATGGGGTCTCTGATGTCCTTATTACGGGGCCACTGTGGGGGCTATTCTGTCCTTATTATGTGGGCACTGTGGGGGCTCTGCTGTCATTATGGGGGCACTGTGGGAGCTCTGCTGTCATTATTATGGGGGCACTGTGAGGGCTCTTCTGTCTTTATTACGGGGGCACTGTGGGGGTTCTGCTGTCTTTATTACGGGGGCACTGTTGTCTTAATTATTACGGGGACACTGTGAGGGCTTTTCTGTATCATGGGGGCTTGTTCTGTCCTTATTACAGGGGCACTGTGGGGGCTCTCCTGTCCTTATTACCGGGCCCTTCTGTCTTCATTATGGGGGCACTGTGGAGGCTTTTCTGTCCTTATTACGGGGGCACTGTGGAGGCTTTTCTGTCCTTATTACGGGGCACTGTGGGGACTCTGCTGTCTTTATTACGGGGGCACTGTGGGGGCTCTTCTGTCGTCACCATGGGGGCACTGTGGGGGCTCTGCTAACTTAGGGGGCACTGTGGAGGCTTTTCTGTATCGGGGGGCTCTTCTGTCTTTATTATGGGGGCATTGTGGGGGGGTTCTGTATTATGGGGTCTCTGCTATTAGTGGGGCACTGCTGTCCTTATTACGGGGCCACTGTGGGGGCTCTTCTGTCCTTATTATGTGGGCACTGTGAGGGCTCTGTCATTATGGGGGAACTGTCAGAGCTCTGCTGCCGTTATTACAGGGGCACTGGGGGGGGGGGGCTCTTCTGTCCTTATGTGGGCACTGTGTCAGGATCCTGACAGCGCCGACGTACGGCCTCCGCTGAGCAGGGACTCACCCGCACTATAGGGGACCTGGGGACAGGTACAGCCGGAAAGAACAGATGCACAGGACCTGTGGACGCTTAAGTTTAGCAAGCAGTCACAGAACCTACGGTCATGTGACTGCAAGGGGGCGGGGCTTAGCGTCCTGCTTTCAGGGATGGCAGGACACTATATAAAAACTCAGAGTCAGGCAAAACGGAGGTCATACACAGTACAGGCAAGCGCGGTACAGGAGGGATATTCAGGAGGGAGGTCAGACAAAGCCAAGGGTCATACACAGCACGGGCAAAGCAGGTACAGAGTCAGCAAACCAGAGACGTAAACCGTAACAGAGCAGGGTCAGAATACCAGGACTTTCAGAACAGCAGAGAGAATTATAGGCTCCCCCCCTGCCTAAAATCCAGGATCTTTATGATAAGAGTATTCGATCCCACGCATTGAAAATTTCATCCGATCCCTCTCACCCGGGACACTCCTCATTCCAACTACTCCCTTCAGGACGTCGCTTCAGAGTCCCCAAATGCAGCACCAACCACCATATGAACAGCTTCTATCCACTCTCTGTTCAACAATTAAATCGTCATGTGTAGACTATATACTGTATCTGTCTTGTTAGATGTTACTTGTTGTATCTGTTGTTATATATTATGTTACCTCTTTGCCACAAAGAATTCCTTGTATATATGTAATATGTACTTGGCGATAATAAATTTGATTGATTGATTGATTGAATACCAGGCAGACGGACAAGGATTGCGGGGGCACTGTGGGGGCTGTTCTGTCCTTATTGCGGGGGCACTGTGGGGGCTCTTCTGTCCTTATTGCGGAGGCACTGTGGGGGCTCTTCTGTCCTTATTGCGGGGGCACTGTGGGGGCTCTTCTGTCCTTATTGCGGGGGCACTGTGGGAGCTGTTCTGTCCTTATTGCGGGGGCACTGTGGGGGCTCTTCTGTCCTTATTGCGGAGGCACTGTGGGGGCTCTTCTGTCCTTATTGCGGGGGCACTGTGGGGGCTCTTCTGTCCTTATTGCGGGGGCACTGTGGGGGCTGTTCTGTCCTTATTGCGGAGGCACTGTGGGGGCTCTTCTGTCCTTATTGCGGGGGCACTGTGGGGGCTCTTCTGTCCTTATTGCGGGGGCACTGTGGGAGCTGTTCTGTCCTTATTGCGGGGGCACTGTGGGGGCTCTTCTGTCCTTATTGCGGAGGCACTGTGGGGGCTCTTCTGTCCTTATTGCGGGGGCACTGTGGGGGCTCTTCTGTCCTTATTGCGGGGGCACTGTGGGGGCTGTTCTGTCCTTATTGCGGGGGCACTGTGGGGGCTGTTCTGTCCTTATTGCGGGGGCACTGTGGGGGCTCTTCTGTCCTTATTGCGGGGGCACTGTGGGGGCTCTTCTGTCCTTATTGCGGGGGCACTGTGGGGGCTCTTCTGTCCTTATTGCGGGGGCACTGTGGGGGCTCTTCTGTCCTTATTGCGGGGGCACTGTGGGGGCTCTTCTGTCCTTATTGCGGGGGCACTGTGGGGGCTCTTCTGTCCTTATTGCGGGGGCACTGTGGAGGCTCTTCTGTCCTTATTGCGGGGGCACTGTGGGGGCTGTTCTGTCCTTATTACGGGGTCACTGTGGGGGCTCTTCTGTCCTTATTGCGGGGGCACTGTGGGGGCTCTTCTGTCCTTATTGCGGGGGCACTGTGGGGGCTCTTCTGTCCTTATTGCGGGGGCACTGTGGGGGCTCTTCTGTCCTTATTACGGGGGCACTGTGGGGGCTCTTCTGTCCTTATTGCGGGGGCACTGTGGGGGCTGTTCTGTCCTTATTACGGGGGCACTGTGGGGGCTCTTCTGTCCTTATTGCGGGGGCACTGTGGAGGCTCTTCTGTCCTTATTGGGGGGGGGCACTGTTCTGTCCTTATTGCGGGGGCACTGTGGGGGCTCTTCTGTCCTTATTGCGGGGGCACTGTGGGGGCTGTTCTGTACTTATTGCGGGGGCACTGTGGGGTTTTTCTGTATTATGGGGTCTCTACTGTCTGTTAGTGGGGCACTGCTGTCCTTATTGCGGGGGGCTCTTCTGTCCTTATTACAGGGGGCTGTTCTGTCCTTATTACGGGGGGGCTGTTCTGTCCTTATTACGGGGGGCTCTTATGTCCTTATTACGGGGGGGCTCTTCTGTCCTTATTCCGGGGGGGCTGTTCTGTCCTTATTCCGGGGGGCTCTTCTGTCCTTATTCCGGGGGGCTCTTCTGTCCTTATTACGGGGGGGCTGTTCTGTCCTTATTACGGGGGGGCTCTTCTGTCTTTATTACGGGGGGCTCTTCTGTCCTTATTACGGGGGGGCTCTTCTGTCCTTATTACGGGGGGGCTGTTCTGTCCTTATTACGGGGGGGCTGTTCTGTCCTTATTCCGGGGGGGGCTCTTCTGTCCTTATTCCGGGGGGGGCTCTTCTGTCCTTATTACGGGGGCTCTTCTGTCCTTATTACGGGGGGGCTGTTCTGTCCTTATTACGGGGGGGCTGTTCTGTTCTTATTCCGGGGGGCTCTTCTGTCCTTATTACGGGGGGGCTGTTCTGTCCTTATTACGGGGGGGCTGTTCTGTCCTTATTACGGGGGGCTCGTCTGTCCTTATTACGGGGGGCTGTTCTGTCCTTATTCCGGGGGGCTCTTCTGTCCTTATTACGGGGGGGCTGTTCTGTCCTTATTACGGGGGCTCTTCTGTCCTTATTACGGGGGGGCTGTTCTGTCCTTATTACGGGGGCTCTTCTGTCCTTATTACGGGGGGCTCTTCTGTCCTTATTACGGGGGGCTGTTCTGTCCTTATTACGGGGGGCTCTTCTGTCCTTATTGCGGGGGGGCTGTTCTGTCCTTATTACGGGGGGCTCTTCTGTCCTTATTGCGGGGGGGGCTGTTCTGCCCTTATTACGGGGGGCTCTTCTGTCCTTATTACGGGGGGCTGTTCTGTCCTTATTACGGGGGGCTCTTCTGTCCTTATTACGGGGGGGCTGTTCTGTCCTTATTACAGTGGGCTGTTCTGTCCTTATTACAGGGGGCTGTTCTGTCCTTATTACGGGGGGCACTGTTGTAGTTATTACGGGGGGCTCTTCTGTCCTTATTACGGGGGGCACTGTTGTCGTTATTACGGGGGGCTCTTCTGTCCTTATTACGGGGGGGCTCTTCTGTCCTTATTACAGGGGGCTCTTCTGTCCTTCTTCCGGGGGGCACTGTTGTAGTTATTCCGGGGGGGGCTCTTCTGTCCTTATTACGGGGGGCTGTTCTGTCCTTATTACGGGGGGCTCTTCTGTCCTTATTACGGGGGGCTCTTCTGTCCTTATTACGGGGGGCTGTTCTGTCCTTATTACGGGGGGCTCTTCTGTCCTTATTACGGGGGGCACTGTTGTAGTTATTACGGGGGGGCTGTTCTGTCCTTATTACAGGGACTGTTCTGTCCTTATTACAGGGGGCTGTTCTGTCCTTATTACGGGGGGCACTGTTGTAGTTATTACGGGGGGCTCTTCTGTCCTTATTGCGTGGGGGGCTCTTCTGTCCTTATTACGGGGGGCTCTTCTGTCCTTATTACGGGGGGCACTGTTGTAGTTATTACGGGGGGCTCTCCTGTCCTTATTACGGGGGGGCTCTCCTGTCCTTATTACAGGGGGCTCTCCTGTCCTTATTACGGGTGGCTCTTCTGTCCTTATTCCGGGGGGGCTGTTCTGTCCTTATTACGGGGGGCTCTTCTGTCCTTATTACGGGGGGCTCTTCTGTCCTTATTACGGGGGGCTGTTCTGTCCTTATTACGGGGGGCTCTTCTGTCCTTATTACGGGGGGCACTGTTGTAGTTATTACGGGGGGGCTGTTCTGTCCTTATTACAGGGACTGTTCTGTCCTTATTACAGGGGGCTGTTCTGTCCTTATTACGGGGGGCACTGTTGTAGTTATTACGGGGGGCTCTTCTGTCCTTATTGCGGGGGGGCTCTTCTGTCCTTATTACGGGGGGCTCTTCTGTCCTTATTACGGGGGGCACTGTTGTAGTTATTACGGGGGGCTCTTCTGTCCTTATTACGGGGGGGCTCTCCTGTCCTTATTACAGGGGGCTCTCCTGTCCTTATTACGGGGGGCTCTTCTGTCCTTATTCCGGGGGGGCTGTTCTGTCCTTATTACGGGGGGCTGTTCTGTCCTTATTACGGGGGGGCTCTTCTGTCCTTATTACGGGGGGCTCTTCTGTCCTTATTACGGGGGGCTCTTCTGTCCTTATTACGGGGGGCTGTTCTGTCCTTATTACGGGGGGATCTTCTGTCCTTATTACGGGGGGGCTCTTCTGTCCTTATTACGGGGGGCACTGTTGTAGTTATTACGGGGGGCTCTTCTGTCCTTATTACGGGGGGCTCTTCTGTCCTTATTACGGGGGGCTCTTCTGTCCTTATTACGGGGGGCACTGTTGTAGTTATTACGGGGGGCTCTTCTGTCCTTATTACGGGGGGCTCTTCTGTCCTTATTACAGGGGGCTCTCCTGTCCTTATTACGGGGGGCTCTTCTGTCCTTATTCCGGGGGGGCTGTTCTGTCCTTATTACGGGGGGGCTGTTCTGTCCTTATTACGGGGGGCTCTTCTGTCCTTATTACGGGGGGCTCTTCTGTCCTTATTACGGGGGGCTCTTCTGTCCTTATTACGGGGGGCTCTTCTGTCCTTATTACGGGGGGCTGTTCTGTCCTTATTACGGGGGGCTGTTCTGTCCTTATTACGGGGGGATCTTCTGTCCTTATTACGGGGGGCTCTTGTCCTTATTACGGGGGGCACTGTTGTAGTTATTACGGGGGGCTCTTCTGTCCTTATTACGGGGGGCTCTTCTGTCCTTATTACGGGGGGCTGTTCTGTCCTTATCAGGGCTGTGGAGTCGGTAAGCCAAACCTGCGACTCCGACTCCTCAATTTCCCTTACACCGACTCCGACTCCACGACTCCGACTCCCACACATATTGCTTATATTTAAGTGAAAAATTTATTGTAGTACAATGTGAACCTCAGACATTTAATCATTTTTATGATCCCATAATCAAGATATTTAGATAGAACAGAATATATATTGGTGTACTACCCGGTTTTCATTCTTTTTGGTACAGATACGATATGGATAGACAGATATGGATAAATGGATATATAGATAGAGCAGATTTCTAATCTGCTTTTGCTATTGAAACCATTATCTATGAGCTCAAAAACCTTTCAGGTGATGCGGTTTTTTAAAAAGATGATCAGCTTTTGCAGCTGAAAAAAGTATCCTCAAAAAACACAGGAAAAACGCTGTGTGTGAATGTAGCCTTAGATCAGGAATAGAACAGCCATTTATAGGACATTTCATAACTTTCCCAAATTCCTATGAAAAAATATTCAGCACATCCTGCACTGAACTACTGTACCCAATTTATTATATATTTTAGGAGTCGGAGTCGGTCCATTTTATACCGACTCCAACTCCGACTCCGACTCCACCAAAATGAGCTCCGACTCCGACTCCACAGCCCTGGTCCTTATTACGGGGGGCTGTTCTGTCCTTATTACAGGGGGCTGTTCTGTCCTTATTACGGGGGGCTCTTCTGTCCTTATTACGGGGGGGGCTCTTCTGTCCTTATTACGGGGGCACTGTTGTAGTTATTACGGGGGGCTCGTCTGTCCTTATTACGGGGGGCACTGTTGTAGTTATTACGGGGGGCTCTTCTGTCCTTATTACGGGGGGGCTCTTCTGTCCTTATTACGGGGGGCACTGTTGTAGTTATTACGGGGGGCTCTTCTGTCCTTATTACGGGGGGCACTGTTGTAGTTATTATGGGGGGCTCTTCTGTCCTTATTACGGGGGGCTCTTCTGTCCTTATTACGGGGGCTGTTCTGTCCTTATTACAGGGGGCACTGTTGTAGTTATTACGGGGGGGGCTCTTCTGTCCTTATTACGGGGGGCACTGTTGTAGTTATTACGGGGGGCTCTTCTGTCCTTATTACGGGGGGCTGTTCTGTCCTTATTACGGGGGGCACTGTTGTAGTTACTACGGGGGGCTGTTCTGTCCTTATTACGGGGGGCTGTTCTGTCCTTATTACGGGGGGCTGTTCTGTCCTTATTACAGGGGGGCTGTTCTGTCCTTATTACAGGGGGGCACTGTTGTAGTTATTACGGGGGGCTCTTCTGTCCTTATTACGGGGGGGGCTGTTCTGTCCTTATTACGGGGGGCTGTTCTGTCCTTATTACAGGGGGGCTGTTCTGTCCTTATTACAGGGGGGCTGTTCTGTCCTTATTACAGGGGGGCTGTTCTGTCCTTATTACGGGGGGGCACTGTTGTAGTTATTACGGGGGGCTGTTCTGTCCTTATAACGGGGGGGCACTGTTGTAGTTATTACGGGGGGCTCTTCTGTCCTTATTATGGGGGGACTGTTCTGTCCTTATTACGGGGGGCTCTTCTGTCCTTATTACGGAGGGACTGTTCTGTCCTTATTACAGGGGGGCTGTTCTGTCCTTATTACGGGGGGGGCACTGTTGTAGTTATTACGGGGGGCTCTTCTGTCCTTATTACGGGGGGCTCTTCTGTCCTTATTACGGGGGGCTGTTCTGTCCTTATTGCGGGGGGGCTGTTCTGTCCTTATTACGGGGGGGCTCTTCAGTCCTTATTACGGGGGGACTGTTCTGTCCTTATTACGGGGGGACTGTTCTGTCCTTATTACAGGGGGGCTGTTCTGTCCTTATTACGGGGGGGCACTGTTGTAGTTATTACGGGGGGCTCTTCTGTCCTTATTACGGGGGGGCTCTTCTGTCCTTATTACGGGGGGACTCTTCTGTCCTTATTACGGGGGGACTGTTCTGTCCTTATTACAGGGGGGCTGTTCTGTCCTTATTACGGGGGGCACTGTTGTAGTTATTACGGGGGGCTCTTCTGTCCTTATTACGGGGGGGGCTCTTCTGTCCTTATTACGGGGGGCTCTTCTGTCCTTATTACGGGGGGCTCTTCTGTCCTTATTACGGGGGGCTGTTCTGTCCTTATTACGGGGGGGCTCTTCTGTCCTTATTACGGGGGGCTCTTCTGTCCTTATTACGGGGGGACTGTTCTGTCCTTATTACGGGGGGGCTCTTCTGTCCTTATTACGGGGGGCTCTTCTGTCCTTATTACGGGGGGGCTCTTCTGTCCTTATTACGGGGGGCTGTTCTGTCCTTATTACGGGGGGATCTTCTGTCCTTATTACGGGGGGATCTTCTGTCCTTATTACGGGGGGCTCTTCTGTCCTTATTACGGGGGGCTCTTCTGTCCTTATTACGGGGGGGCTCTTCTGTCCTTATTACGGGGGGACTGTTCTGTCCTTATTACGGGGGGGCTCTTCTGTCCTTATTACGGGGGGCTCTTCTGTCCTTATTACGGGGGGCTCTTCTGTCCTTATTACGGGGGGGCTCTTCTGTCCTTATTACGGGGGGCTCTTCTGTCCTTATTACGGGGGGCTGTTCTGTCCTTATTACGGGGGGCTCTTCTGTCCTTATTACGGGGGGGCTCTTCTGTCCTTATTACGGGGGGCTGTTCTGTCCTTTTTACGGGGGGCTCGTCTGTCCTTATTACGGGGGGCTGTTCTGTCCTTATTACGGGGGGGCTCTTCTGTCCTTATTACGGGGGGGCTGTTCTGTCCTTATTACGGGGGGGCTCTTCTGTCCTTATTACGGGGGGCTGTTCTGTCCTTATTACGGGGGGCTGTTCTGTCCTTATTACGGGGGGGCTGTTCTGTCCTTATTACGGGGGGGCTCTTCTGTCCTTATTACGGGGGGCTGTTCTGTCCTTATTACAGGGGGGCTGTTCTGTCCTTATTACAGGGGGGCTGTTCTGTCCTTATTACAGGGTGGCTGTTCTGTCCTTATTACGGGGGGGCACTGTTGTAGTTATTACGGGGGGCTCTTCTGTCCTTATTACGGGGGGCAGCAGTAGTTACAGTCACACTGCAGCGGTTCCTCCCTCACATGAGCCCTCTCGGCTTTGGCGCCGTCTGTCACGTTCCCTCTTGCTGTGATGGAGATCCTCTGCGCATGCGCCGTTTCACCAGACGCCGTGCGTTATGACATATGTGGGGGCGTGTCTTGTTTAAAAAGTGGCGGCGGCGGCGGCAGGCTGGCCGGGAAGTCCGCGGTGCTGCAGAGCGGCGGCGATAGCGGTTACCGGACGAGGCAGGGAGAGGCGCGGCGCCAGCTCTCACTCCGAGCTCTCCTAGCTTCCGCCCCTCTTTCCTTGGTCGGTGTTGGCGGTGCGCTGTACGTGACTCGTTATGGAGCTGTTGTCCAGAAGACTGGTGAAGGGCCTGGTCATCAAGATCATGCGGAGTAACGGTGAGTCCTGACCGGCACCGCCCGCTCTCTGCACCGGTGGGCGACATTCAAACCGTGTCCCACCCCTGTCGCTGGCGTTCATTGGCTCCTCGGTGACGGGCTTCTGCTCCTCTGCCACCGGATTGGCTGCTTCTCTTGTCATTCTAACGTGCTGATACAGTGAACACCGCCAGGTGGCGCCGTGATCGGCAATAAGTGACCCAGAGACCCCAAAATGTGACCCCCTGATACCGGCACCTCCCCTAATATGTGACATTGTGACCAGAGACCCCAATAATGTGCCCCCTGATACCGGCACCTCCCCTAATATGTGACATTGTGACCAGAGACCCCAATAATGTGCCCCCTGATACCGGCACCTCCCCTAATAAGTGACATTGTGACCAGAGACCCCAATAATGTGCCCCCTGATACCGGCACCTCCCCTAATATGTGACATTGTGACCAGAGACCCCAATAATGTGCCTCCTGATACCGGCACCTCCCCTAATATGTGACATTGTGACCAGAGACCCCAATAATGTGCCCCCTGATACTGGCACCTCCCCTAATATGTGACATTGTGACCAGAGACCCCAATAATGTGCCTCCTGATACCGGCACCTCCCCTAATATGTGACATTGTGACCAGAGACCCCAATAATGTGCCCCCTGATACTGGCACCTCCCCTAATATGTGACATTGTGACCAGAGACCCCAATAATGTGCCCCCTGATACTGGCACCTCCCCTAATATGTGACATTGTGACCAGAGACCCCAATAATGTGCCCCCTGATACCGGCACCTCCCCTAATATGTGACATTGTGACCAGAGACCCCAATAATGTGCCCCCTGATACCGGCACCTCCCCTAATAAGTGACATTGTGACCAGAGACCCCAATAATGTGTCCCCTGATACCGGCAACTCCCCTAATAAGTGACATTGTGACCAGAGACCCCAATAATGTGCCCCCTGATACTGGCTCCTGCCCTAATAAGTGACATTGTGACCAGAGACCCCAATGTGCCCCCTGATACTGGCTCCTGCCCTAATAAGTGACAGTGTGACCAGAGACCCCAATAATGTGCCCCCTGATACCGGCACCTCCCCTAATATGTGACATTGTGACCAGAGACCCCAATAATGTGCCCCCTGATACTGGCTCCTGCCCTAATAAGTGACATTGTGACCAGAGACCCCAATAATGTGCCCCCTGATACCGGCACCTCCCCTAATATGTGACATTGTGACCAGAGACCCCAATAATGTGCCCCCTGATACCGGCACCTCCCCTAATATGTGACATTGTGACCAGAGACCCCAATAATGTGCCTCCTGATACTGGCTCCTGCCCTAATAAGTGACAGTGTGACCAGAGACCCCAATAATGTGCCCCCTGATACTGGCTCCTGCCCTAATAAGTGACATTGTGACCAGAGACCCCAATAATGTGCCCCCTGATACTGGCTCCTGCCCTAATAAGTGACAGTGTGACCAGAGACCCCAATAATGTGTCCCCTGATACCGGCACCTCCCCTAATATGTGACATTGTGACCAGAGACCCCAATAATGTGCCCCCTGATACCGGCACCTCCCCTAATATGTGACATTGTGACCAGAGACCCCAATAATGTGCCACCTGATACCTGCTCCTGCCCTAATAAGTGACATTGTGACCAGAGACCCCAATAATGTGCCACCTGATACCTGCTCCTGCCCTAATAAGTGACATTGTGACCAGAGACCCCAATAATGTGCCCCCTGATACCTGCTCCTGCCCTATTAAGTGACATTGTGACCAGAGACCCCAATAATGTGCCCCCTGATACTGGCTCCTGCCCTAATAAGTGACATTGTGACCAGAGACCCCAATAATGTGTCCCCTGATACCGGCACCTCCAATAATATGTGACATTGTGACCAGAGACCCCAATAATGTGTCCCCTGATACCGGCACCTCCCCTAATAAGTGACATTGTGACCAGAGACCCCAATAATGTGCCCCCTGATACCGGCACCTGCCCTAATATGTGACATTGTGACCAGAGACCCCAATAATGTGTCCCCTGATACTGGCAACTCCCCTAATAAGTGACAGTGTGACCAGAGACCCCAATAATGTGCCCCCTGATACTGGCTCCTGCCCTAATAAGTGACATTGTGACCAGAGACCCCAATAATGTGCCCCCTGATACTGGCTCCTGCCCTAATAAGTGACAGTGTGACCAGAGACCCCAATAATGTGCCCCCTGATACCGGCACCTCCCCTAATATGTGACATTGTGACCAGAGACCCCAATAATGTGTCCCCCTGATACCGGCACCTGCCCTAATATGTGACATTGTGACCAGAGACCCCAATAATGTGCCCCCTGATACTGGCTCCTGCCCTAATAAGTGACAGTGTGACCAGAGACCCCAATAATGTGCCCCCTGATACTGGCTCCTGCCCTAATATGTGACATTGTGACCAGAGACCCCAATAATGTGCCCCCTGATACCGGCACCTCCCCTAATATGTGACATTGTGACCAGAGACCCCAATAATGTGCCCCCTGATACTGGCTCCTGCCCTAATAAGTGACATTGTGACCAGAGACCCCAATAATGTGTCCCCTGATACCGGTACCTCCCCTAATATGTGACATTGTGACCAGAGACCCCAATAATGTGCCACCTGATACCTGCTCCTGCCCTAATAAGTGACATTGTGACCAGAGACCCCAATAATGTGCCCCCTGATACCTGCTCCTGCCCTATTAAGTGACATTGTGACCAGAGACCCCAATAATGTGCCCCCTGATACTGGCTCCTGCCCTAATAAATGACATTGTGACCAGAGACCCCAATAATGTGTCCCCTGATACCGGCACCTCCCCTAATATGTGACATTGTGACCAGAGACCCCAATAATGTGTCCCCTGATACCGGCACCTCCCCTAATAAGTGACATTGTGACCAGAGACCCCAATAATGTGCCCCCTGATACCGGCACCTGCCCTAATAAGTGACATTGTGACCAGAGACCCCAATAATGTGTCCCCTGATACTGGCAACTCCCCTAATAAGTGACAGTGTGACCAGAGACCCCAATAATGTGTCCCCTGATACCAGCACCTCTCCTAATGTGACAGTGTGACCAGAGACCCCCAATAATGTGATAATGTGCCCCCTGATACCTGCTCCTGCCCTAATAAGTGACAGTGTGACCAGAGACCCCAATAATGTGTCCCCTGATACCGGCACCTCCACTAATAAGTGACAGTGTGACCAGAGACCCCAATAATGTGTCCCCTGATACCGGCAACTCCCCTAATAAGTGACATTGTGACCAGAGACCCCCAATAATGTGTCCCCTGATACCGGCACCTCCCCTAATAAGTGACATTGTGACCAGAGACCCTAATAATGTGCCCCCTGATACTGGCTCCTGCCCTAATAAGTGACATTGTGACCAGAGACCCCAATAATGTGCCCCCTGATACCTGCTCCTGCCCTAATAAGTGACTGTGACCAGAGACCCTGATACCGGCAACTCCCCTAATAAGTGACATTGTGACCAGAGACCCCAATAATGTGCTCCCTGATACTGGCTCCTGCCGTAATAAGTGACATTGTGACCAGAGACCCCCAATAATGTGTCCCCTGATACCGGCACCTCCCCTAATAAGTGACATTGTGACCAGAGACCTCCAATAATGTGTCCCCCTGATACCGGCACCTCCCCTAATAAGTGACATTGTGACCAGAGACCTCCAATAATGTGTCCCCCTGATACCGGCAACTCCCCTAATAAGTGACATTGTGACCAGAGACCTCCAATAATGTGTCCCCCTGATACCGGCAACTCCCCTAATAAGTGACATTGTGACCAGAGACCCCCAATAATGTGTCCCCTGATACCGGCACCTCCCCTAATAAGTGACATTGTGACCAGAGACCCCAATAATGTGTCCCCTGATACCGGCAACTCCCCTAATAAGTGACATTGTGACCAGAGACCCCCAATAATGTGCCCCCTGATACCGGCACCTGCCCTAATAAGTGACATTGTGACCAGAGACCCCAATAATGTGCCCCCTGATACCGGCTCCTGCCCTAATAAGTGACATTGTGACCAGAGACCCCAATAATGTGCCCCCTGATACTGGCTCCTGCCCTAATAAGTGACATTGTGACCAGAGACCCCCAATAATGTGCCCCCTGATACTGGCTCCTGCCCTAATAAGTGACATTGACCAGAGACCCCCAATAATGTGCCCCCTGATACTGGCTCCTGCCCTAATAAGTGACATTGACCAGAGACCACCAATAATGTGACCCCTGATACCGGCACCTCCCCCTAATAAGTGACATTGTGACCAGAGACCCCAATAATGTCCCCCCTGATACCGGCACCTGCCCTAATAAGCGACACATTTTAACCAGAGGAAAAAAGTGGATTCTGCAGCCGAACGTCCTCCAGTTAGTAAAACTTGAAGTTTATTTCACAGAAACCTTAAAACTAGGACTGGTAGCGCAGAGCAGACGATGGAGGTGAAGCCACCGACCAGTTTCAGCCTCACTCATCAATGATGAATAAATGGCGACTTTCCCCTTCTACAAATATAGAATCATAGAATCATAGAATCGTAGAGTTGGAAGGGACCTCCTTGGCCATCTGGTCCAACCCCCTGCTCAAAGCAGGATTCGCTAAATCATCCCAGTCAGATGTCTGTCCAGCCTCTGTTTGAAGACTTCCATTGAAGGAGAACTCACCACTTCTCGTGGCAGCCTGTTCCACTCATTGATCACTCTAACTGTCAAAAAGTTTTTTCTAATATCTAATCTGTGTCTCCTCCCATTCAGTTTCATCCCATTGCTTCTAGTCTTTCCTTGTGCAAATGAGAATAAAGTTGATCCTTCTACAATGTGACAGCCCTTTAGATATTTGTAGACAGCTATTAAGTCTCCTCTCAGTCTTCTCTTTTGCAAACTAAACATTCCCAAATCCTGCAACCTTTCCTCATAAGACAGGGTTTGCAGACCGGTCATCATTCTGGTCGCTCTTTTCTGAACTTGCTCCAGTTTGTTGATGTCTTTTTTAAAATGTGGTGCCCAAAACTGGACACAATATTCCAGATGAGGTCTGACCAAAGAGGAGTAGAGGGAAATAATGACTTCACGTGATCTAGACTGTATGCTTCTGTTAATACATCCTAGAATTGCATTTGCCTTTTTTGCTGCTGCATCACACTGTTGACTCATATTCAGTCTGTGATCTATTAGTATACCCAAGTCTTTTTCACATGTGCTGTCACTTAGCCCTATTCCTCCCATTCTATATATGTTTTTTCCATTTTTATTGCCCAGATGTAGTACTTTGCATTTCTCCCTGTTAAAAACCATTCTGTTAGTTGCTGCCCACTTCTCCAGTTTATTTAAATCTTTTTGAATCCTCTCTCTCTCTTCTCTAGTATTAGCTATCCCTCCTAGCTTTGTGTCATCAGCAAATTTAATCAGTTTACCCTCAATTCCTTCATCTAAATCGTTGATAAAGATGTTGAACAATACAGGGCCCAGGACAGAGCCCTGTGGTACCCCACTTGAGACATTCTTCCAACTGGATGTGCAGCCATTTACGACCACTCTTTGGGTCCGATCACTAAGCCAGTTATGAATCCACCTAACAGTTGCCTTGTCCATTCCATACTTAATCATTTTTTCAATAAGGATTGTATGAGAGACTTTGTCAAATGCTTTGCTGAAGTCAAGATATAATATATCTACAGCATTTCCTTGATCCACCCAATCAGTGATACCGTCATAGAAGGAAATTAAGTTAGTCTGACATGACTTATTAGTTACAAACCCATGCTGACTCTGTTTAATCACTTCATTCTTATCCAGGTATTGACATACATGTTGTTTAATAATTTGTTCAAAGATCTTTCCTGGTATAGAAGTCAGACTCACCGGCCTATAGTTACCTGGGTCCACCTTCTTCCCCTTTTTGAAGATAGGAACAACATTTGCTCTTCTCCAGTCTTCTGGCACTTCTCCTGTTCTCCAAGAATTTTCAAAGATTATAGAGAGGGGTTCAAAAATTTCTTCTGCTATCTCCTTCAGTACTCTGGGGTGTAATTCATCTGGACCTGGAGACTTGAATTCATTTAGGCTAGCTAAGTGTTTCCTCACTATCTTTCTGTTTATAGATATCCTGGATTCTTCTATTCCCTTAATAGGACAGTGAATAACAGTTGATGTTACATTTCCTTTCTGAGAGAAAACAGATGCAAAATAGGAATTTAAAAGTTCAGCCTTCTCAACATCCTGTCTTACCATTTCATCATTTTCATCCTGTAAAAATCCTATAGCATCTTTGACTTTTCTTTTACTTTTGACATATCCCCAAAATCCTTTATTATTGCTTTTGACATCTCTTGCAAGCCTCAATTCATTTTCAGCTTTAGTTAATCTGATTTGTGCCCTGCAGGTTCTGCAGACAGCATTATATTCTTCTTTAGATATGCCTCCCTCTTTCCATTTTATAAACATTTTTTTCTTCCTTTTTAGCATGTGCTTAAGTTCTGTGTTCATCCATCCTGGTTTCCTTAACTGCTTCCTATTCTTCCCTCTTTTCGGAATTGTTAACAACTGTGCTTTGAGAATTTCATTTTTCAAGATTTCCCATCCTTCCTGGACATTTTTGTCTTTAAGGATATCCAGCCATTGGATCCCTCCAATTCTCTTTCTGAATCCCTTAAAATCTGCCTTTCTGAAATCTAACCTTGATGTCTGAGTCTTCACAGGTCTTCCGCCTCTAGTTATCCAAAATTCTAAAATAGCATGGTCGCTACCTCCTAGGGTCCCAGCCACTTTTACCTCCTCAACCATTTCCTCCCTGTTTATAAGGATTAGATCCAAGGTAGCAGTTCCCCTTGTTTTCTCCCTTACCTTTTGGAAGATAAAGTTGTCAGCAAGAGAGGATAAGAATTTCCTTGACCTGTTAGTTTTGCCTGAGAGAGATTCCCAACAAATGTCTGGATAGTTGAAATCTCCCATGACAACTATGTCATATTTTTGGGAGAACTTGGCCAATTGATGCATAAAGAGTTCATCCATATCTTCAGCTTGCACAGGCGGCCTGTAGTAAATGCCTACAATGGTGTCCTTTCCATTGTTCTGTCCTTGTATTCTTACCCAAACAGTTTCCACAGAACTCCCAGTCTCTGAAGCTTCAATCTCTGTGCAGATATACGCGTTTCTAACATACAATGCGACACCCCCTCCTCGTTTATCAAGTCTGTTTCTTGCAAATAAGTTGTATCCTTCTAGTCTTGTATTCCAATCATGTGTATTGTCCCACCAAGTTTCAGTGATTCCAATGACATCATATTTCTTTTCCTGTGTTAGTAGTTCCAATTCTCCTTGTTTGTTGCCCATGCTTTGTGCATTAGTATAGAAACATTTTAGTTTGTGATTGGTTTCTCTTTCTCCAATATTTTTATTAATTAGATTCTTTCGTCTTTGTTCTTCCTTTCCACTTCTAATAGCAGAGTTCTCAATAGCATTTGTCAGGTCTATGGCTTTTTCTGGTCTTTTGCTTCCCTTCCCATGTTGTTCTAGTTTAAAGCTCTCCTTACAAGTGTAGCAAGGCGACTTCCAAATACATGTTTTCCAGTCTTCGTAAGGTGCACCCCATCTCTAGCAAGTAGTCCATCGTATAAGTAGTTCACTCCGTGATCCAGAAATCCAAATCGTTGCTGACGGCACCATCGACGTAGCCAGTTATTCACCTGCAGAATCTTATTCCACCTCCTTGTTCCATGGCCATCCACTGGGAGGATGGAAGAGAAGACCACCTGCGCTCCCAGTTCTTTCACTTTCTTGCCTAAGTCTTCAAAGTCTCTGCAGACTTATAAACATCATCCCCTGTGCGCTTCCTCCAAATCAGTAGTCGCTGCATCCTCAATGTCCCCCACTATGTGCCTCCCACTCCCATGCCCCCCACTATGTGCCTCCCGCTCCCCCCCATTCATTATATTGTCGTGTCTTCTCTCCCACCCATCATTTGCAGGAAAGCTTATATTTCCAATCAGCCAAAAGAGATGGAATTTCCTTTGTCTCGATGCATTAAGCGACCCTGATATCTATGTCCCTTGCTCATTAGTAGGGTCGATGCTGGTGCAGTGATCCTGCTCCATTGCGGTGAAGGTTATGCTATCCCCCCCATCATCATTTGCTGTTGCTCTCCCCAGTGGCGCTCATACCTGCCGGCGCGTGCACTCCATCACTAGACAGTGAGGAGGGAGCTGCGCAGCCGTCCAGGTTTGATGCCTGTGGATCTCCTGGGAATCTCCAGCACTGCGGTGTGCGCCGCGCACTGTACTTGGTTACACCCTGGGGCCCAGACTGGATCAGGGCCCACTCTGTACTCCTCACTGAGCCCCATATGGCAGTAATGCTCTGATGGTGGCCCTGCCACTAATTATCTGTTTAGAACAGATCCGACAGCAATCTATTATCTTAGCAGGATGATAAAGTGGTGCAGATTACTTTTCAGTGTTAAAAAAAAAAAAAAAAAAAAAAAAGACACTGGAAAATGAATTGGTTAAAGAGTCGTCCATTTTTCTTCCATTTAAAACTGATCTGGTTGTTTCTTACTGGATCAGTTTCAAACAGATGATTACTGGACGTGTGAACATGGTCAAAGTACAATTATGTCTCTTTTCCTCTTATTGTGCCATTAATTCCACAGCTCCAGTCATCACTGTCCCCATCGGGGCTCACAACCTGCATTCCTTATCTGTAGGTGTATGGAGTGTGAGAGTAGAGGAAATACAGGGAGAATATACACACTCCTTGCACATGTCGTCCTTGGTGGGAAATGAACCAAATACCCAAGAGCGGCCATCCGGTGCTAGCCTCCACCCCCCGCGAGCAGCCGTCCGGTGCTAGCCCCCCTCCTGTGGGCGGCCGTCCGGTGCTAGCCCCCCTCCTGTGGGCGGCCGTCCGGTGCTAGCCCCCCTCCTGTGGGCGGCCGTCCGGTGCTAGCCCCCCTCCTGTGGGCGGCCGTCCGGTGCTAGCCCCCCCATGAGCCACCATACTACAATTCTCAGAACGGGTCTTCCTGAGCAGTGAGCACCTCCTGGTCATCAGTCTGGGGACCCCTCTGCCTGTCGGCTTTCACTGTGCAGCGTGGTTGAGGATTTCCTGTGATCTTTGGTTCGGTTTCTTGCCCCCTTTAGTCTTATGGTCTCTTCTGTATTTCAGGGGCTATTCACAGCGCGACCATCACGTCTATTGACCTGGACCGGCAGTCGGTGCATGTGGAGTGGAAAGAAGGCAACGCGAGTAAAGGGAAGGAGGTGCGTGTCTGCTCACGGGCGGCCGGCGTGGTGACGAGTGCAGCCGGTTATACTGAGCGCACTCAATGTCCCCGTATCCCCAGGGAGCGGTCTCTCTGCTGTAAGGTCTCATTGTGGTCATCAGCAGCTCCAGTCTCCACCATTGTGAATGGCGTTAAACTGCGGCTAAGGTTTCTTTACACGACCTCTGACCCCCAAAATCCTGAGACTAATGATGTGGAAGGTTTCCTGACCCCCCCCATTACCCCCTGGGGCAGGATACAAACAATGAAGGGGATCTCGCCTTCTTTCTTGTATTCTTGTCTGGCCCCTCAGACCTGGAGGTTGCAGACCCTCGCAATCCTCGTGCTCCCGGTCAGATGTGAGGGACATTGTTCCTGTTATCAGTAACCCAGAAGGGCGCAAAGCGTCAGTGCACAGGGTTATAAAAAGCGGCGGATCACTGCTCCGCAGGCCTCTATTGTGTGGTGTAAATGGCTGCAGTATGGCGGTCCCGCCGGTACAATTACAGCTGTATGAAATCTGGGGGATGTCCACACAACGTCTTTTTCAGGCCCGTTCCACCTGGAAGTCACCTGAGAAAGTGACGCAGAAAACTGAAGATGTAAAGTAACGTGGAGCCGACATCGTGCGCGATCAGACTCCTCTTACCGCTGGTAAATGCTGCAGGGTTCGCCTGCCGCGACATGGAGACCAGCAGCAGCGGCCGCTCTTCACTCACCACTAGTTATAGTGTAAATTGTGGGAAAAGTCACTGGTGGAGCTGCCGCACAACCTCGGGGGGTGCACAGGACACTCATAAGGTTTTTCTTTATACAGTTAAAGGGGATCTGTCACCCTTTTTATCCCCTATTGGCTGCCGGCATACACATCGGGGGCTTATCTACAGCACTCTGTAATGCATTCTGTAATGCTGTAGCTAAGCCTCCAATGTAACCTGAAAGAAGAAAAACACGTTATATTATACTCACCGGGGTCGGCGGTCCGGCGCCTCCCTTCATGCGATGACGTCCTCTTCTCCCATCCTGTAATGGCGCAGGTGCATTGCTCTGCCCTGGACCTCTCCCGACGCCTGTGCACTGCAGGACTCTGCTCTGCCCTCAACAGGACAGAGCAGTGCGCCTGCGCCGGAGCCATTACAGGATGGGAGAAGAGGACGTTATCGCATGAAGGGAGGCGCCGGACCGCCGACCCCGGTGAGTATAATATAACGTGTTTTTCTTCTTTCAGGTTACATTGGAGGCTTAGCTACAGCATTACAGAATGCATTACAGAGTGCTGTAGATAAGCCCCCGATGTCTATGCCAGCAGCTGCAAAGCCAAAAAGTAATAGATTCCCTTTAAGAAAACTTGTCGCCTTTTTCTGAGACCTGTAACTTTTTTTTTTATTGGATTTTTATGCATTTCTGGCATTACGATGTTTAGTTGTCCCCAGAGTTCAGCGTCCGGTTTACACTTGTACATTGCTCGGTCGGACTTTTCTGGCACAATATCACCTAATGCGTTTACTTAAAGAACTTTTTTTTTTATGTTTGAAAGGAAGACGACTTACAGGGGTAACAGGCGCCTCGACTGCACTGATTGCCCATCAGGTCCTTGTGACTGCGGGGGTCTGGTGTGTTCCCACCAGGGATGGCATCGCTAAGGCTGTGCCCACCTTGCGTTTCTGCCGTGTTTTTTTTTTTTTCCGCAGTGGAAACGCTTAAAAACGCATCCCCATGCATTGCATTCCTATGCGATTCCGTAGTTGCAGTGTCCATGCTGCGGATGTTACTGCTGCTGAATCATGTAGCTATAAAATCTGCAGCATGTTCATTATTTCTGCAGAATTGTGGTGATTCTGCAGCCATAGGAATGCATTGAAATGCTCACTTTGTGCATGGGACTATGCCCACCATGCATGAGGTGAGCACTTCATGTGCGGATGGTACCCAGGATCTGGAGGACAGAAGACTCTCCTCCAGGCCCTGGGTACCATAATCTTCTAAAAAATAGAATGAAAATAAAAATTAGGGATATACTCACCTTCTGATGGCCCCCAGACTCCTTCCCACCTCTCAGCCACGCTGCCAGCATCTTCTGGTCTCAGGGATGCTCTGCGCGAATCACCTGAGATGTCGCGGTCTCACGAGGTGAAAATAACAGTCTTTATTTTTTACATTTTCTCTTTTACTACTGATTCCGCATAGGCAGCATCAATAGTAAAAAGTTGGTCACACTTGTCAAGCACTGTGCTTGTGTGACCAACCTGTCAATCACCTTTCCAAGCAATTTGAATCATCACTTGGAAAGCGCAGGCATTCTGCAAGCTAAAGACTCGCAAAATGCTTGTCTTGCTGGAAAGCGCATTATTACCCGTGGCAGGGAGTTGCGGAAATGCTACGGACATTTCTGCCACGTGGGCACATAGCCTTACATGCAGCAGTCAGAGTGAGTGATTTACATGGGTAACCTGCAGCGATCGTAGCTGGCACCGCAGTGTAACTCCTGAGCTCATGGTCAACTGTCATATCGGGAGCTGTGACGTCGGCCATCTGTGCAGGGAGCCTTTCGGGGCAGAGTCCGTGCCCCGTGTGATGTAGGGGCGTCTGATCGATGCTTCCTGAAATAACTGGAGGTAATGGGACACCCTCCTGCGGCTCTCGGGGCCTGCACGGATTACAGCTGTACTAAGATTAGCCGCCCGGATCGGAGTGCTGCGGGTGCAGAGCTGCAGACCCTGATCTACGGACGGCTCGCTGCATCCTGTGACCCCAGATTTATCTTCTATTTTGGGGGGAACCCTCGCAGCCTTTTTTTTTTTTTTTTTTTTTTTTTCCTTCTTGACTCCATGGATGATTAGAATCTTCCTGTCCTTGCAGATCTCGTTTGTAGATGTGGGAGCAGTGAACCCGGAGTTGCTGGAAGGGCTGGACGAGCAGCCCAGTGTGAAGGAGAACATGCCCCCGCACAGGAACCAGGCCACCCAGGTAGAGCCGCTGGTATTCAGGGAAGGATGGTAACGTGCACGCAGTGGGGGGGCCACAGGGGCCAAAACTACTGTAATCTCATATTCTGTATGCAGCACCTCTTGCGAGCTGAGCGTGGTCTGGGGGCGGCAGGAGTATCCCCAGTCCTTTACACTGCAGGTACCTCCGGTTGTTGGATATAATGGAGACTCCTCATATTGGAGTATGAAATACGGGGTGAGGGCAACAAGCAGTCAGCCCACTGTGAGGGTCTCTGGCTGCACCGTAGTGGAGGCGTCATGCTTATTCCCATGTTGAGCAGAACCTAATGGAGCAGATTTATTAACCCTGGGGCACCATGTATGGGGGCGGGCAATGTGCCGGTGTGCCCCCTTGCTTTTAGTGCACTGGTGGTCTCGCTTGCTTTGGGCGGTGCGCTGCTGTCCATCTTTGGGGTGGGGGGGTGCCAGTGATCCCACCCTGTTACTAACTGTTACTTTCCTTTCTAAAGAATTCAAAAAGGAAAACAGTTTCCCGGATTCCTGCGCCCAAGGAAGGTGAGCTCTGTGCCCGCTGCCCGTCCGATGGGGACAGGTGCATTGATCATGGAGGGTTCCCCTTTATCCTCTGGTTTTGGGGGAATCGGTCTGGACTGCAGGCTGCTTATTGCAGAGGGCGTCTAATGTCCCTGTGGATCCCGATCTAGTGCACAGATCCTGCTGGGCCCATTGGTTCACCTGTAACTATGTTGTCCTACCAGAACGAGCTGGCAACTAACTCAGAAATGGCTCCTGAACTGTCTGTGCTGCAGTACCAGATATGACCATGCTCGGGGGGGGGGGGGGGGCATTTCTGGGAAGATTCCAATCAAGCCCTTGTAGCTTTACATGGAGATCAGGAAACTAAGCCAAGGAAATGGTAGAAGCCCCTTTTATATAAGAGCCTGAGTCTCCTGCTGTCCGGGGTAATGTGGGTCTGATAATGCTCCTGTTCGGTCTGATGTCTCTGCACCCGGGGGGGAGACAGCCGCGCTCTCGTCCTCGCACCAGGTGGTGTTGTGGGGGCTGCAGTGTTTCCTGTTCTCTCCGTCCCTCGTCTCTGGTGTCCAGGTTATAAATAGGTTTTCTTGATTGCGTCCCCTTAAGGCGCAGGCTGTGCTGGCCCCCGGGGGCCCCGCTGTGTCGGCAGAGGTTGCTCAGGATCTAGAGATTGTGGCAGAGTGCGGTGAAGTTTCCGGGTGCTGCCCCCCCCCCTCCCCCCCGTTACCCTGAGCCGCCAGAATCATAACTGATGAAATCCATTTCCTGTGCAGGTTTCTGAGAAAGCTGGGTGACCAGCAATATGGCCGCTATCGATGCTCTCTCCGAGGTCATTGCCCAGGCTTTACAGACTCAGAAATCTGCTTAAACACAAGTCAGGACTGTTAGAAAGCTGGGTGCTGTGAACAATATGGCTGCCAGTCGGCGGTCTGGGTGGGTGCGTAGCTTTTCTTCCATTATGGGGGCTAAGATCGTTCTTTCCTGCAAAACTGGGTGACAAGTAATATGGCTGCCATCAAGCACCTTTAGAAGGGTTGGCACCCAGCTTTCCTGCATTACTAGGTGGGCTGGCATGCATGGTGAGGGTTCACCAGCAGGGAAAGCTGGGTGAGGGGCAGTAATGGTGGTCCAGCGATCTAATTACTAGACAGGTGTGGGGGGCCTGGAGGTGGCGAGCGCTGTATTAGTGACCCAGCTTTCCCAGGCACAGACATGAAGAGGCTTACACTTGGCAGAAGGTGGCACCTTATAGAAATTCCTTCCTAGGTTAGCGCCCCACTGTCAGCTCACCCCCCCCCGTATACAGTTACATGCGCCCTGCAGGTGACGAGTGGATATTTCATGACTCTGATCTCCCCTCTCTTTATCCCTGAAGTGTCTGTACAGAACAGTGTGGAGAACGGAGCACCGACAGGTAACGGGGTCACTGCGGCTGCTTCTCACCCTGCCGCTGCTTATCCAGAACCGCCCTGTAGTGGCCGTATAATGGCGAATTTCCGCTCTCGCCCTGAGCTGCGGCTGCAATGTCTGAGGCTTCGGTGCCTCACTACATAGGATTGATCACATGTAAAACGGGAGCATCGACATAACGTTGACTCCAGAGAGTGATCCTGAGCGGTGACCTGACTGTGGGCCGGGGTCCCTGACCGCTAGGCTGTCTCTATAGGGGGCTTCTGGATAATGCTCCGGCCGCTCCTTCCCCACTGATCGCCCATCAGTCTGTTGGGACTGAACACTTTTTTTTATTTTGTGATTTTACTTCTGATTCACGGTTTATCTGTAGATTTAACTTGCCCAGAATCCCTTACAAACCTTGTACTGACCCTGAGGTCGGAGCAGGCACAGCATCTGGATTGAGACCCCCTGTTTCTCTGTACTGCACTGTGCCCCTATAAAGTGCCTTCAGGGCAGGATACCTGGGATGGGGCGCAGCACAGTCTCTGGAGGGGGAGAGGAGTCTGAGATGTGCACCATCCAGCTGCAGCGCAACCCTTTCATGGGGTCACTCTAATCAAATCCAGTATATGATATAAAGCACCAGCAGTGTTTGGCGCACAGCTCTGGAGGGTATGGCGCCAGGCAGGGTTGGGAGCGCAGCTCTGGAGGGTATGGCGCCAGGCAGGGTTGGGAGCGCAGCTCTGGAGGGTATGGCGCCAGGCAGGGTTGGTTGCACAGCTCTGGAGGGTATGGCGCCAGGCAGGGTTGGGAGCGCAGCTCTGGAGGGTATGGCGCCAGGCAGGGTTGGGAGCGCAGCTCTGGAGGGTATGGCGCCAGGCAGGGTTGGGAGCGCAGCTCTGGAGGGTATGGCGCCAGGCAGGGTTGGGAGCGCAGCTCTGGAGGGTATGGCGCCAGGCAGGGTTGGGAGCGCAGCTCTGGAGGGTATGGCGCCAGGCAGGGTTGGGAGCGCAGCTCTGGAGGGTATGGCGCCAGGCAGGGTTGGGAGCGCAGCTCTGGAGGGTATGGCGCCAGGCAGGGTTGGGAGCGCAGCTCTGGAGGGTATGGCGCCAGGCAGGGTTGGGAGTGGAGGCAGCATCACTCCGGTTCAGTACAAGGGCTTGTTGGATTCACGTTGGTCCCAGCTCCTGTAATCACAATCAATGGTGTCCGTCTCCTTGCTGTTTGGGGCTCACACTTTTCTAAACCTCCTAACCCCAGTCTACTCCCATTCGCAGCCATGTCTCTAGTCCAGTGTCCCATTCCCCACCACGGTTCTCGCGTTTCTTGCTGGTGTTGGAGCGTTTGTCTACACGTAACGTGTTAATTGTCCATGGTGATGTTTCAGCTCTGCGAGGACGCTCCATCAGGATGACCGCCATTCCTGAGACTCTACTGGCGGACCAGGAGATGGAGGTGGAGGCGACGCCGCAACCCATCCTCAATGCTGGTGAGTCGCGCTCTCTCCTGCGCCGTTGCAGTAAAGCTGTTGGGTATTTTCAGCAATCCCGCTGTGAGCGCTCAGCGTGACGTCTGGATCCTTGCCCCCAGGTGTAAGAACGCGCTCCACCAAGCTGAGCAGCATCGGCGAGCAACGACTTGCACCACGAGTGACGGAGGCCGCCGACTCCACCTGCTCTAATGCGAAGAACAATCAAGGTGACGATCGGGAGCCATGAGATGGGGGCGGCTGCCGGGAAATTGTCACATTTCATTTCTTTCCAGGTAGAAGAAAATCCAATATAGTGAAAGAAATGGAAAAAATGAAAAGTAAACGAGAGGAGCAACGAGCGCAGAACACCGAGCTGCGGAGCAAGCGCGCACAGGTGAGGTGGCTGCAGGTCGCGGGTGACGACTGTTACCATTAGATTACCCCCCCCCCCCCTTACCTGACACTTCCAGCGCTGCTGATCTTGGGGGTAATTTTATATAATTCTCTGTTCCCACTGATGAGCTGCTCGATCTGTGGTGTGTGAGGGGTGTATACATGACCGTACACCGCGTGTTCAGGCCTGGACGGGAACGATGCTCTCATCTCATGCCACTGCTTTCTTGTGCACAGGATTATGACACCAGTGTCCCAAACTGGGAATTCGGGAAAATGATCAAAGAATTCAGAGCAACGCTAGATTGTCAGAGACTCAGCATGAACGACCTGGTAAGAGCAAATGGCGGCACTGCCCGCGGGGTCTGATGATTGGCGGGAAGGGTAAAATCCCTGCTCCGGAGCACAAAATGTACATTGCATGCCTGCACTGCTGAGACCCATCTATACCTGATATCAGCCCCTCTTATAACGCTCCAGCACTGATATAATGTGGGGGGCTGCAGGCTTGCTGCAGACGTTCCTTGCTTCCATCCTCTGGCCTCTTCTGCGCTTTGTGAATACCGCCCGTCTCTCTGCATCTTGTGATCACCTGATCGTCTCTTCCAGGCAGATGAACATCGTATCTGTGTTTGCGTCAGGAAGCGGCCACTAAACAAACAAGGTCGGTGTGGTTTCCGCGCTGTGGACCTGGTGGTGTTGGTTAGATAACAGCTGATAACCTTTCCTCCGCTCCTCCCCAGAACTGGGTAAGAAGGAGATCGACATCATTTCTATCCCCAGTAAAAGTGTCGTCCTGGTTCACGAGCCGAAGCTGAAGGTGGATCTGACCAAGTACCTGGAGAACCAGGCCTTCCGCTTCGACTACACGTTCGACGAGAGCTCGTCTAATGACATGGTGTACAGGTAAGATGGCGCAGTGAGGCCGGCCCGCTACCTGTGACCTGGGAAGTCACGCGTCTGTCGCCTCCAGGTTCACAGCTCGACCTCTGGTCCAGTCCATATTCGAAGGAGGGAAAGCCACTTGTTTTGCTTACGGCCAAACTGGGAGCGGTAAAACGCATGTAAGTATGGACTCCACCTGGAGAAGGAACACTTGTAAGCAGAGACTTGCCATATGCATCCCGGGCGGGAGGTGGATGGTGAGGGGCACACACGAGGTCTGCATGGCATGAGTATGGACCCGGAGGAGCAACCAGTGGTCCTGCAGCTACACGCCATCACATCTGTCCCAGGAAGAGAAGAAATGTCATGTTGACTTGTTCCCTTCTCTGCAGACGATGGGAGGCGACTTCTTGGGGAAGAGTCAGAATGTCACCAAAGGCATCTATGCGTTTGCATGTAAGTGCAAGGACTTAATGATTCTCGTTCCTGAGTTTTGTACTCTGAAGGGTAGTGCATGCTGGGCATTGTAGTCCTGTCAGCTGTATCCTGAGCCTCGTTCTGTGCTTCTCTGCAGCTCGAGACGTCTTCCTCCTCCTCGCTCAGCCGCGGTACAGGGATCTGGATCTGGAGGTGTTTGTGACCTTCTTTGAGATCTACAATGGAAAGGTGGAGTGTTAGAGGGGTCCTGTGGTTTCCCGGTCAGTCTGCCGTTCCTTTGGATCTTGACTTCAGGTGACTGGAAGTTTTTGTATTTCAGGTGTTCGATCTCCTTAATAAAAAAGCGAAGCTCCGGGTCCTGGAGGATGGAAAGCAGGAGGTGCAGGTGGTGGGACTGGTGGAGAAGGAGGTCACCTGTGCAGAGGACGTCTTCAAAATGATAGAAATTGGCAGCGCCTGCAGGTGAGCGCCATGTGAGACGGATTCTGGAATGCCTTATAATTGCAGGGAATTGCATTATAAGCGATTTTCCTATGTTCCACCATTTCACACAAGGTTTAGGCTGTGATCGCGGCATGTGGGGTCAGTCCGCAGATTGTAGATTTGTCCCAGTATTCCAGAACTGCTCCTGGTGCAGTTCCCTGAACGTTAGAAGCTCCAGGTCAGTGATGGATCCTGACATTTCTCTTCACAGAACTTCAGGTCAGACCTTTGCAAACAGCAGCTCCTCGCGCTCCCACGCCTGCCTTCAGATCATCCTGCGGCGAAGGGGTCGGCTCCACGGCAAGTTCTCTCTGGTGGATCTGGCTGGGAACGAGCGAGGAGCCGATACGTCCAGCGCCGACCGCACCACTCGCATGGAAGGAGCGGAGATCAACCGCAGCTTACTGGCACTGAAGGTAATAAACGACGGTGACTGTATGTTTAGGGGGCTGTGTAATACTGTGTGGTGGATATAAAGGGCCGGTCCACCCTCCTTTATCTGCTGCTCTGGGGTCTTGTTCTCAGGTTACTGTTCTTTTCTGTGACTTCCCGCTGCCATTTCTTGCAGGAATGTATCCGAGCTCTGGGACAGAATAAAGCGCACACCCCGTTCCGAGAGAGTAAACTCACCCAGATTCTGCGAGACTCCTTTATTGGAGAGAACTCTCGGACCTGCATGGTAAGAGACGCCCATCTGACACTGCGGCCATCACTGATCTGATGAGGTCTCGTGTGGGCATTAAAGGGACTTTCTGCAGCTTAGGCTGCATTGCACAAGACTGCATCAGCTCACGGTCTCACTAATTTCAGGATCTCTGCTTGCTGTCAGTGAGGTTTTCCTCAGCTTCCATTACTCATGTTAGGTGCATTTCTACGGCTTTACTATCCTCTTTATTTGCAGATAGCGATGCTTTCTCCTGGATTCAACTCTTGCGAGTACACGCTGAACACGCTACGATATGCAGACAGGTAAGCGCCCTGCATGTAGATCAGATGATGGCTTTTATGTCCTTGTGTGAGCAGATGTCAGAGGGACTACAGAATATCACTGGTGTTTTCTCCATAGATTTTGAGCTAATTTTGCTTCTCGGCTATATGCAGCAATCATTGGGAGCAGTGTAGTCCTGCTGCAGGGAGCGCCCCCTACTGGCAGCTGCACACAGCACTGTATTATGTCTGCCCCTATGTTGGACCCTTCTCACAGCGTCGCTGCACCAAGGTATTAATCACAAAGTACTTTCCTATCCAGAGTGAAGGAACTGAGTCCATGCAGCGCAGACTATGCCGATAATCAGCAAATGGAAACTGAGAGCAGAGTCGACTCTCCATCCAGACTGGAGGAATCCGAGTGCTCAGACGACGTGAGTGACATAATAAGAATCTCTGGAAGTGTTCGGCCGACTTCAGATGTTGGTGACGTGCCAATTACATTGTATGAGACTGATGCAGCAAGGAGTATAAACCTGACACGTGTGGAGTTTTTTTTTTTTTTTTTTTTCTTGGGAATCTGTACAAATGTCTTGTACATTGTGACCCAGCTTTTCGAGGGTTCTGCATCTGCTTGGTGTGGATGGATCGTTGCACAACCAGGCAGGACTCTTCTGGGTACAGTTTTTGGTGATTACCTTCTCTTTTTAGCTGTCACTGAAAGATGAGGAACTTTCATCCCACATGAACAGTTTCCAGGCAGCGATGAGCCGTATCGGGGAGCTGGAGGAGAAGACGGTGGAGGAGCTGAGGGACATGGTGCAGGTACGTTCCCCGCTGCTGAGATACACTGACCTGTGAATTAAAGCGAACCTGTCAGCAGTTTTGGCCAATATAAGATACGGCCATCACCTTTCAGGGCTGATCTGCAGCATTCTATAGTGCCGCATTTCGGCCCCCAACCCAACCTGCAAGACAAGAAAGATAACTTTTATTTTTTTGCCCCGTGGGTTCCCCTGGTCATGCACCTTCATTGCTCAGACCCCCACGCTTTTTCCAGAGATCTGTAATCTGTGGAGAAGTCTCCCTGCAAGTATTCCGTTTCCCTGCAGCGCCCCCACAGGGTGAACAAGGCGATGCATTTAGCCTTTTCATATGTATACGCTGTAATGCAGTATGGGTCGTCCGGAGTAAGGGCAGCTCCGTGCACCCGCTCTACACTCGGCCCAGAGGTGACGTTTCTGCTCTTGCTCCCCTCGGCAGGGCACGCAGCGTTGCAGGTTCTGTCCTGTCTCCATGCTAATGTTCCGCCGCTTTTCATTGCAGAAAGGACCAGAATGGTCTAAGCTCTTAGAGATGACAGAACAGCCAGATTATGACATGGAGACGTTTGTGTCACAATTGGAATATCTCCTCCAAGAAGGCACCAAGGCGTTTGTGGCACTCAGTGGTAAGTCTCACAGGGTCCGAGAGACGTCTGCCGGTCTGTACAATCCCCAGCGTGAAACGGGGAGAGTTCTGTGTTGGTTCATGTATGGGGGGGGAGTCTTAAACATTGGCTTAACTGGTCCTAAAAGAAAAGATGAAGTCACTGTGGACACTGTTTTGCTCTATTTTCCAGTCCCCCAATTGCAGCCTGCAGTGTAAAGAATGGAGGTTTGTTTTTAGTGATGATGGCTGCTCCATGTTGCTGTAAACCTCACATTGCAATGTTAGAAATTGTCAGCTAAATGTAATGGGATGAGTGAATAAGAAATGAACACAATGATTGTGTATACGTGATCTTGGCTGTAGCCATTTGGCATCAGGATGAAAATCTCCCATTCTTTACACTGCAGGCTGCATTTATAGAACTGGAAGCGGAGCAGCCGATCTTGTATTGCAAGTGCGTAAATCACCGGCTTGAAGGGAAGTGATCATGTTACACCTGGTGTCTGATCTGCAGGAGATGAGCAGACTCGCATTTTGTAGGAAAAGATGGGGTGAAATGTTTGTTTCAGTGGTTGACAGTCTTGGCTGTGATTGTGCATTCAGAGATGGCTGTCAGTCACTAGTAGGACCGCCCGCTGGACTCCTATGTGTGCAAACAATGGCTTAAGTGAATAAAATAAGTTACTAATAAGTACTAGTATAATAACAGCAACTTTGCAGTCTACCCTTTCTTAAAAACTGGGAATATTGTTAATAGGGATTTTTAATTGTGTAATTTACAGCTCCTTGCCCAGGTTATTGGCCACCACTGCGTCTATTCCCAGTGCCAGGTCTCCTAAGCAAGGAGTGCAGATGAAGAGAGCGCTGCTCTGGCTGGGATCACTGCATTAATTTCATTGCTCTGTGCTGCTGATGCTGCAAAGACAAAGCTCTGCCCCTCCTTGTAGCATCAGAGCCCACCGCCTCTGAGACCAAAATATCCCCCTGTATAGGGGAACTAGAGCATGCATGCTACCCACTCTTCCTTAACCCCTTGCTGTCCTGAGTTACATGACCCACTATTCTCCATTCCAAGCTACAGTCACGATGATTTTGCAGTTTCTGAATAGACCTCAGTGCATTGTGGAAGCTTTGAAGGGACACAATCCTTGGGCTGAGTGGTCAGTCCCACCACTTGCCAGAAATGTGACCGATGTTGTCAATTTCATGATAAAACTGCTGTGAATGTGGAATGGAGCATTTTAAAATGAGAATATGAAAGTACTGGAGCTGTAAAGCAAAAGTTTTGTTTAACCCCTTCCCGACCTGTGACACAGCGTATGCGTCATGAAAGTCGGTGCCAATCCGACCTATGACGCATACCCTGTGTCATGAATTCAAAGCCCCCCTGCGGGTCGGGTGACCGGGGTCAATGAAAGGTCACCTGACCCGCACATACAGGGGGCTTTGTAATTCACCACAGGGGGCGTGGCTTTGCCCCCACGTGGCTACGATCGCTCTGATTGGCTGTTTCACTTTTAACAGCCAATCAGAGCGATAGTAATATTTCATCAATGAAAATTGATGAAATATTACAATCCAGCCATGGCCGATGCTGCAGTAGCATCGGACATGGCTGGAGACACAGATTTGACCCACCCACCGGCGATGGCCCCCCCTGCCACTGAATAACAGCGGCGATCTGCCGCTGCTGTCATCTGCCCCCCCTCCCATTCCCTCCGCTCCCCGCCAGCTTCCGATTTCCCCCCCCCCCCCCCCCCCACTCTCACCGCCCCCGGCACCTTCTAAGTCGCTCCCGGTGTCCGGCGGGTTCGGTTCATGGGCGCCGCCATCTTGGAAAATGGCGGACGCATGCGCAGTGCGCCCGCCCGAATCTGCCGGCTGCAGATTCCATTATTTCATTTTGATCACTCTCACAGTGATCAAAATGAAATGAAAAGTAAATGAACCCCCCGATTATCACCCCCATAGGTAGGCAGTACTAATAAAATAAAGAAAATATTTTTATTTTTCCATCAGGGTTGGGGTTGGAAAGAGGGTTGGGGTTGGAAAGAGGGTTGGGGTTGGAAAGAGGGTTGGGTTTATGGTTAGGGGTGTGTTGGGGTTAGGGTTGGAGTTAGAATTGAGGGGTTTCCACTGTTTAGGCATATCAGGGGGTCTCCAAACGCGACGTGGTGCAACCTTTGATTCCAGCCAATTTTGCGTTCACAAAGTCAAACGGTACTCACTCCCTTCCAAGCCCCGACGTGTGCCCAAACAGTGGTTTACCCCCACATATGGGGTATCAGAGTACTCAGGAAAAATTGCACAACAACTTTTGGGGTCTAATTTCTCCTGTTACCCTTGGGAAAATAAAAAAAATGGGGGCTAAAAAATTATTTTTGTGGAAAAAAAAGTTTTTTTTCATTTTCATGTCTCTGCATTATAAACTTCTGTGAAGCACTTGGGGGTTGAAAGTGCTCACCATACATCTACATAAGTTCCTTGGAAGGTCTAGTTTCCAAAATGGGGTCACTTGTGGGGGTTTCCACTGTTTAGGCACATCAGGGGCTCTGCAAACGTAATGACGACTGCAGACTATTCCATCAAAGTCTGCATTTCAAAACGTCACTACTTCCATTCCGAGCCCTGACGTGGCCCAAACAATGGTTTCCCCCCCCCCCCCCCCACATATGGGGTATCGGCGTACTCGGGACAAACTGGACAACAACTTTTGGGGTCCAATTTCCCCTGTTACCCTTGTGAAAAAAAAATAAAAAAATTGCGGGCTAAAAATCATTTTTTTTGAGGGGAAAACATGATTTTTTATTTTCACGGCTCTGCGTTATAAACTTCTGTGAAGCACTTGGGGGTTCAAGGTGCTCACCATACATCTAGAGAAGTTCCCTGGGGGGTCTAGTTTCCAAAATGGGGTCACTTGTGGGAGGTTTCTACTGTTTAGGCACACAGGGGCTCAGCAAATGTAACATGACGCCCGCAGACCATTCCATCAAAGTCAGCATTTCAAAATGTCACTACTTCCCTTCCGAGCCCCGACGTGTGCCCAAACAGTGGTCCCCCCCACATTTGGGGTACCAGCGTACTCAGGACAAACTGGAAAACAACTTTTGGGGTCCAATTTATCCTAGTACCCTTGTGAAAATAAAAAAATTGCAAACTAAAAAATTTTTTTTTAGGGAAAAAAAAAGATTTTTTATTTTCACTGCTCTCCATTATAAACTTCTGTGAATCACCTGGGTGATCAAAGTGCTCACTATGCATCTAGATAAGTTCCTTAGGGGGTCTAGTTTCTAAAATGGGGTCATTTGTGGGGGAACTCCAAAGTTTAGGCACACAGGGCATCTCCAAACACGACATGGTGTCCGCTAACGATTGGAGCTAAATTTCACTTCAAAAAGTCAAATGGCGCTCATTCCCTTCTGCGCCCTGCTGTACGCCCAAACAGTGGTTTATGACCACATATGAGGTATCTGTGTACTCAGGGGAAATTGCCCAACAAATTTTAGGATCCATTTTATCCTGTTGCCCATGTGAAAAGGAAATTTGTGTTGGAAAAATTAAAATGTCCATTTTTTCCTTCCACATTGCCTTAGCTGCTGTGAAACATCTGAAGGGTTAATAATCTTCTTGAATGTGGTTTTGAGTAGCTTGAGGGGTGCAGTTTTTAGAATGGTGTCACTTTTGGGTATTTTCTGCCATATAGACCCTCAAAGTGACTTCAAATGTGAGGTGGTCCCTAAAAAAAAAAAAAAAAAAAAAAAATGGTTTTGTAAATTTTGTTGTAAAAATGAGAAATCGCTGGTCAACTTTTAACCCTTATAACTTCCTAACAAAAATATTTTGCTTCCAAAATTGTGCTGATGTAAAGTAGACATGTGGGAAATGTTATTTAGTAACTATTTTGTGTCACATAACTCTCTAGTTTAACAGAATAAAAATTCAAAATTTGAAAATTGCGAAATTTTCGCCAATTTTCTGATTTTTTTTTTTTTTTTTTCACAAATAAACGCAAAAATTATCAACCTCAATTTACCACTAACATGAAGCCCAATATGTCACGAAAAAACATTCTCAGAATCGCTGGGATGCGTTGAAGCGTTCCAGAGTTATTACCTCATAAAGGGACACTGGTCAGAATTGCAAAAAATGGCCAGGTCATTAAGGTCAAAATAGGCTGGGTCATGAAGGGGTTAATAGTTAAGATCTAAAACTTGAGCTTCTGTTACTTGCCTACAAGTGCGGATGTGTCTGCTCACTGCCGCCCTGTAGACTGATTGCTCTCGTATAGCCGCTGTTCACACTCCTGCACTTTGTCATCTACAGAGAATGTGTCCTCGCTGCGGATCGCAATGCAGATGGAGGAACAGGCAAGCAAGCAGATCAGCAAGAAGATCAAAGCCACAAAATAAGTGCTGACGCTTTCAGGGTCTGCAGTCATATGGCCACTATCGGGGGCAGGTCAGGCCCTGGGGTCCTTTCTTTTTGGACTATGTTGTACAGTTTTTAAGTTGTGTATCTGAACAGATGACTGGTGACACCAGAATATTTTACTAATATTGAGCAATAAACACTTGAATATTACTGATGTTATGTCTTTGTCTGTCCACCGCCTTGTAAGATGAAGTGATGGAGGATCTGAGTGTGGAGACCCCAGCGGAACTGTCCGCTAAGTCAGCGACTTGCTGCACCCCTCGACAATTGCCAAACCACAGCCTAATTCCCTGCCCCTGACCTCCTTTCTTGCAGAATTGTGAATTGAAGCATCTTCAATCACTTCCATAGACAATAAATGGAGCATCGTGGTCCGACGCTCAGTGTGCCTGCATTCAATTTCCAGCCGACATAAGGAAATGGTCTGAAAAGCCACCGCTCAGGTACCCAGACCGTGGAGAACTGCCATAAAATAGGGGTGGGTGAATCCTTTTTTTTTTTTTTTTTTTTTTTTTTTTCTTTCTTCTCCCCCCAAACACCAATATCTGAGTTTCTGAACCAATCTGGGGCTGCAGTAAAAATTAAAGGGGTATTACATTCAGTGGCATATGAAGTGTAAACTATGAATGTCCGGTAGGTGCAGATCCTGCTTCCAGGAATCCTCCCTCCATCTGATCTGTAAGGATTCGCTCCCAGGTTACTGATGAAGATTTAGAAATGGCTTCTGCTTCCCCATCAAATGCTCTGCTTCTATGGGGTGTAAGCCTCTGTTAGAGACGCGTTCAATCTCTATACTGCACACAGGACTGGGGAGTTTTCCACTCTTTTATTTTGAACAGTTCCTAGTAAAAAAATAAAAAATGCTTTTATGAAGCGTATCTGCAGTATTTTTTTTAAATGTAAAATCTGCTTTTAAATCCTTTAAACTGGATGGCAGTGGGCGCGTGGCTACGGAGTGAACCGGAGAGGACGCTTACCGAGACAGCTCCTCATGATCCTGCGATTACACCCTTTCTGCCTGGCATACTTGGAGCGGCACGGACCCCTCTGGACCATCATAGGAGGACGGGAGCGGTCTTCTAACAGCGGGAGACTGGAGCGGGCGGCTGCTTCCCCACGAGGCCGCGGCCATCTTGGGCGCGCGGCTCTAACACAGAGCTGCGGCGTCGCTGGCACCGCTGCTCGGGCAGCGAAGAGAACGACTCACAGAACGGGGAGGACGCGCGGTGAGTGCCCTGAAAAATCGGGCCCTGCATGCTCTTTCCGCTCAGCCATTTTACTGCACTGGCCGGCGTTGGTATTGTGGGAGGTCTTGCACACCCTCCCCCCTGCGGCTGCTGTCTCTGTGGGGACCCCTCCCCTGGCTGCAAGGAACATTAACTGTTCAATGTGAATGCTGCCCTCTTAATTTCACGTGCCCACGCTCTGTGGCCTGAGCCATAATTATTAATAAGCCTGCTGTGCGTACTGCCTGCGGTGGACACTTTCAGAGCACATATCTCCAGCTTTCTTACTGGGTCAGACTGCAGCAGCCATGAGCAGATTTAAAGGGTCGGGAGCAGCAGCAGCAGAAAAACTAAAGGAGTATGCAAGACCCGATCCCTCTGAAGGTGCACGACTCCTGAGGAATACCTCCTGCCAAGTTCAACGTAAGAATCGACTTTCGGGGGGTGAGGAGGAGGCTGAGCAAGAGGAATTGACCCTTAAACAGGCGTCTGAGCAATTGATGCTGGCTATTTCCCTCACCAGAACATCCCTGACGGAAAAAATTGAGGATGTTTACACGGCTGTGGGGAGACTTCGTCACGATATACAGGCTATGAAGGAGCGAATTACAGAGGTGGAGACGAGGGTGTCCAAGGTGGAGGATTCCATCCCACCTATGGAGGCCAAGTTAACAAAGGTGGCGGACTCCATGAATGCTTGGAAGCAGAAGGCGGATGACTTGGAGAACAGGATGCGTCGGAATAATATTCGCATCATGGGTCTGCCTGAATGCTCGGAAGGTCGGCATCCTGAGCAGTTTCTGGAAGATTGACTTAAGACCTCCCTGGGAGATGATTTCTCGTCAGTGTTTGCTGTTGAAAGGGCTCATAGGGTCCCTACAAAACCTCTGCCTCCAGGGGCCCCACCTCGACCCTTCCTGGCACGCCTCCTCAATTGTAAAGACACCATTCTGCGTCTTGCAAGGCAAAAAAGTCCCATTAAGTTCAATAATGCTGTGATCTCCATCTTCCCGGACGTTTCCATGGAACTGCAGAAGCAGCGGGCACAATTCATCGAGGTCAAGAAACTGCTCGGGGAAAGAAATATTATGTACTCAATGATATATCCGGCCCGACTTCGGGTTGTTCACGGAGGTACCTCCGTGTTCTTCACGGGTCCGGCGGGGGCGACTGAATGGCTGCGTTCCCATGGGGGATCCCCTGCAAAGGAATCCCGATGTGCTGGCTGCTAATTTAGATCCTTTTATTTAAAGGTCTAATTGGAACTTTCATGGCGGGGATCTGGTTACCAACAATACCGGACACTGTGCTCAGTGATGGTATCCCCTGGCCTATTTTTTGATGGGGGTGTGAGACTATGCTCCTATAATGTTAGGTTCTTGTTTTGTTCACTCTTTTTCAAAAGTTTGTTTTTCTGGTTATTTAGGTAAATGCTGCAGCCGATGCCAACTCTAGGTGATATCTCTGCATTTTGTTCGGGCGCCGCTATGCAACATATATGGATGGGCGGAAATGGGTTCTGAATTGATATGCATGACCTGGAATGTAAGGGGCATAAAAACCCCCGGAAGAAAATTTAAGGTGTTCCCACAAATTAGGCAATATCGTCCTCACACTGTGACCCTGGTTGAGACACGCCTGACCAGAGATACTGTTCGGTGTGGGTACAATGGTTTATACATGCTTTTCATACCAGCTATTCAAGAGCGGTTTCATTGTTAATCCATAAAGATGTTCGGTGGGAGACCAGAGAGGCCCGGAAAGATCCTGCGGGACGGTTTGTGTTCGTACATGCGCTGATCAACTCTCAGAAATGTGTTATCCTGTGTATTTATAATCCCCTCCGGCCAATATGTCAATTATCCAGAAGGCATTGAGCTTTGCCCTAAATTACCCAGATGCAGATACCCATTTGTATGGGTGACTTTAATCTAGTCATGAATAATCATCTTGATAAACTGAGATTGGGTGATGGAATACAGAGTGGGGTCCCCTCCCCGGGCACATCCTCGCTGTCACAATTTATGGCGGGTGGCTGGATTTAGGGAGATTGCGCCATCCGGAGACAAGGGAATATGCCTGCCACTCCTCCACTAAACGCTCCCTGTCTCGTATAGATTACATCTTTGGATCCAGCAGCCTGGCGACATGGGTGGATGATATTGAACATGGCAGTAGGGGGATTTCAGACCACAGTCCGGTTGTTCTTAAACGTAGGTACGGACCGGTGAATAACAGGATAATGTGGAAATTAAACCCTTTCTGGCTGAAATTGATAAAACCACCTGATAAGACTATTGATCGGCTGCATTGCTTCATCTCGTCCCACCCTGAACCCCGAAATATTAATTTATTTTGGGACACTCTTAGAGCTTACCTGAGGGGTGGTTTATCCTCCACAGTCTTATATTAACCCCTTCCTGACATCAGACGTACTATCCCGTCCATGGGACCCGGGCCCCTATGCCCATGGACGGGATAGTACGTCTACCGTGATCAGCGGCGCCCACGTGGTGAGCGCCTCTGATCGCGGCCGGCTGTCAGCTGATTATCACAGCTGACACCCGGCACAATGTGTCCCCCGACACACTAACCCCTTGCACACCGCAATCAAACATGATCGCGGTGTACCAGGGGTTAAAGGGAAGCATCGGCAGGGAGGGGGCTCCCTCCGTGCTTCCCTGAGCCCCCCACGGCAGCACAATGTGCAGCGCTGCTGCGGGGGGCTTCTTCCCTGCAGGCCCCCGAATCCAAGATGGCAACGGGGGCCTGCAGGAAGCTGGCTTCCTCACTGCCTGCAAAGCGCAGGCATGAGGAAGTCTGCAGCAGTGCCTGTGACAGATCGCTGATCTGTCACAGTGATCTGTGATGTGACAGATCAGCGATCTGTCACAGGACAGTGATGTCCCACCTGGGACTATTTAATAAAGTAAAAAAAAAGTGTTAATTTTTAAAAAATCGCCAAATTAGAGAGAGAAAAAAAATATTCCCCCAATAAATCTATTTTTTAGAAATAAAAAAAAAAATAAATGTACACATATTGGGTATCGCCGCGTCCGTAACGACCCGCCCTATAAAACTATCCCATTAGTTAACCCCTTTAGCGAACCCCTTAAAAAATAAAAATAAAAAACGAAGCAAAAAAATAATTTATCATACCGCCAAACAAAAAGTGTAATAACGCGCGATCAAAAAGACGCATATAAATAACCATGGTACCGCTGAAAACGTCATCTTGTCCCGCAAAAAACGAGCCGCCATACAGCATCATCAGCGAAAAAATAAAGTTATAGCTCACAGAATAAAGCGATGCAAAAATAATTTTTTATATAAAATAGTTTTCATTGCATAAAACCGACAAAACATAAAAAAACTACCTAAATGAGGTATCACTGTAACCGTACTGACCCGAAGAATAAAACCGCTTTATCAATTTTATCGCACGCGGAACGGTGTAAACGCACCCCCCCAAAAGAAATTCATGAAACGCTGGTTTTTGTTCATTCTGCGTCCCAAAAATCGGAATAAAAAGCGATCAAAAAATGTCACGTGCCTGAAAATGGTACCAATAAAAACGTCAACTTGTCCCGCAAAAAATAAGACCTCACATGACTCGGTGGGTCAAAATACGGAAAAATTATAGCTCTCAATAAGTGGTGATGCAAAAACTATTTTTACAATAAAAAGCGTCTTTTAGCGTGCGACAGCCGCCAAACATAAAAACCGCCATAAATAGTAAATCAAACCCCCCGTTATCACCCCCTTAGTGAGGGGAAAATAATAAAATACATTTTTATTTCCATTTTTCCGTTAGGGTTAGGGCTGAGATTAGGGTTAGGGGTATGTTGGGGTTAGGGTTGGAGTTAGAATTGGGGGGGTTTCCACTGTTCGGGCACATCAGGGGCTCTCCAAACGCAACATCGTGTCTGATCTCAATTCCAGCCAATTCTGAGTTGAAAAAGTCAAATGGTGCTCCTTCCCTTCCAAGCTCTGCCATGCACCCAAACAGTGTTTTACCCCCACATGTAGGGTATCGGCCTACTCAGGACAAATTGCAAAACAATTTTTGGGGTCCAATTTCTCCTGTTACCATTAGGAAAATAAAAAATTGGGGGCAAAAATATCATTTTTGTGGAAAAAAAAATGATTTTTTTATTTTCACGTCCGAGCGTTACAAACTTCTGTGAAGCCCTTGGGGGTTCAAAGTGCTCACCACACATCTAGATTAGTTCCTTAGGGGGTCTCGTTTCCAAAATGGGGTCATTTGTGGGGGTTTCCACTGTTTAGGTACATTAGGGGCTCTCCAAAGGCAACATGACACCTGCAGACCATTCCATCAATGTCTGCATTCCAAAACGTCACTACTTCCCTTCCGAGCCCCAACGTGTGCCCATACAGTAGTTTTCTCCCACATATGGGGCGTCAGCGTACTCAGGACAAATTGGACAACAACTTTTGGGGTTCAGTTTCTCCTGTTACCCTTGGGAAAATTAAAAAATTGGACTAATTGATCAGGTTTGTGGGAAAAAAGAATTTTTTTTATTTTCACGCCCGGGCGTTATAAACTTCTGTGAAGCACTGGGGGGTTCAAAGTGCTCACCACACATCTAGATAAGTTCCTTAGGGGGTCTAGTTTCCAAAATGGTGCCATTTGTGGGGGGTTTCCACTGTTTTGGTACATCAGGGGCTTTCCAATCGCGACATGGTGTCCGATCTCAATTCCAGCCAAAAACGTCAAATGGCGCTGCTTCCCTTCCGAGCTCTGCCATGCGCCCAAATAGTGGTTTACCCCCCCACATGTGGGGTATCAGCGTACTCAGGACAAATTGCACAATAACTTTTAGGGTCTTGTTACCCTTGGAAAAATAAGAATTGAGGGTGGAAAGATCATTTTTGTGGAAAAAATGATTTTTTAATTGTACGGCTGTATGTTATAAACTACTGTGATTTTTTTCATTTGTCCACTTTCTGCTCCTTATTTTCTCCTCTCTTTCCCCTAGTTTCATATATATATTGGTTGTAACTATGGTTGTCATTGTTTTGACTTGTTTTCTTGTTCAACCTCAATAAAAATAATTGAGAGAGAAAAAAAAAAAAAAATTCTGTGAAGCCTTTGGGGGTTCAAAGTTCTCACCACATATCTAGACAAGTTCCTTGGGGGGTCTAGTTTCCAAAATGGGGTCACTTGTAGGGGGTTTCCAAACGTGACATGGCGTCCGATCTGAATTCCAGCCAATTTTGCATTGAAAAAGTCAAACGGCGCTCCTTCCTTTCTGAGCTCTGCCATGCGCCGAAACAGTCATTCCCCCCCACATATTCATACAGGTATCAGCGTACTCAGGACAAATTGCACAATAACTTTTGCAGTCCAATTTCTCCTGTTACCCTTGGTAAAATAAAAAAGATTGAACCTGAAGTATTTTTTTGTGAAAAAGTTAGATGTTCATTTTTTTTTTTCTAAATATTCAAAAAAATTCCTGACGCACCTAAAGGGTTAATAAACTTCTTGAATGTGGTTTTGAGCACCTTAAGGGGTGCAGTTTTTAGAATGGTGTCACTTTTGGGTATTTTCTATCATATAGACCCCTCAAAGTGGCTTCAAATGTGATGTGGTCCTAAAAATAAAATGGTGTTGTAAAAATGAGAAATTGCTGGTCAACTTTTAACCCTTATAATTTCCTAACAAAAAATTTTGGTTCCAAAATTGTGCTGATGTAAAGTAAACTTGTGGGAAATGTTAGTTATCAAGTTTTTTGTGTGCCGTATCTCTGTGATTTAAGGGCATAAAAATTCAAAGTTGGAAAACTGCGAAATTTTCAAAATTTTCGCCAAATTTCCGTTTTTATCACAAATAAACGCAAGTTATTTGACTGAAATTTTACCACTAACGTGAAGTACAATATGTCACGAGAAAACAATGTCAGAATCACCGGGATCCATGGAAGCGTTCCAGAGTTATTACCTCATAAAGGTACAGTGGTCAGAATTGTAAAAATTGGCCCGGTCATGAACGTGCAAACCACCCTTGGGGGTGAAGGGGTTAAACGAGTAACATCGGGGGAGGATGGCGAGATGGTGCGACGTTTGAAAGATTCGGAAGCCGCCTACATATCTGACCAAACTAATAACAATAGGGTGGAGTGGTTTACGGCTCAAAGGTTATACACTCAATGTGTTGACACTAAAACTAAACGTAAATAATTTTTTGCCCGACAATCTTATTTTGAGCTGGGGAATCGGGCAAGTAAATTCTTGGCTTATCCAGTGCGGCAGCATAATACAACTAACACAATCCTACAGACTCGCAGCTCTGATGGTGCTCTGGCCTCTACAACTGAGGAAATACTCTTATGATTATTATAGTTCACTGTACAGTTCTAAGTCTGACGGCCCGGGGTGTTTAGACTTCCTATCTGATAGTTTCCCACATTAAATCCTTCCCAACGGGCCTTTATAGATGCTGAGTTTACTCTGGAGGAGGTAGAGGATGCCATGAAGGATATGGCCTCGGGAAGGCCCCTGGGCCGGATGGATTTCCTGTCGAACTGTATAGGAGGTATCTGGAGATACTGGCGCCTCTTCTGCTGAAAGTGTTTCGTGAGATTTGGGAGGGGGGATGCATGCCGGAATCCTTTTATGAGGCCAATATAATAGTTCTGAATAAGGAGGAAAAGGACCCTTTGGATTGTGGATCTTACAGACCATTAGTAAATGTAGATTATAAGATCTTTACGAAAATTTTGGCCTACAGGTTGAATTCAGTCATATTAGACCTCATACACTCTGACCAAACTGGCTTTATGCCTGGTAAGAGCACCTCCATCAACATTAGACGAGTCCAGTCGGTGGTCCAATATAGCCCTCTGGTGTCGGATAATGAATGGGCATTGGCATCGCTTGATGCGGCCAAGGCCTTTGACTCTCTTGAGTGACCTTCATGCATGTTTGCAGAGATATGGATTCGGTGATAAATTTCAAAACTGGGTCAGTATATCATACATGAAGCTTAGGGCCCGAGTCATCGTAAATGGCTCCATATCTGAATCCTTTTCATTGCATAGGGGAACTTGGCAGGGGTGCCCCCTTTCTTCAGCCCTTTTTGCTCTGGCAATTGAAGCACTGGCAATTTGTATTCGATCAACCCCTAATATTGCTGGGATAGAAATAGCGGGTCGAATTGATACCATAGGCCTATATGCGGATGATATGGTAATATTTATGGACAAAGTGGAGGAAACCCTGGCGAGAGTGATCACCACTGTAAATAAATTCGGTAAATATTCTGGCCTATATATAAATTGGGAGAAATCTGCTGTGATGCCTCTTTCCCACGCTCCAATGCCACGACTTGAAACTCTCTCACCACTGCCCATTGTAACCAGTTTAAAGTATTTGGGTGTCCATATTTCCCAAGACAGTAAGTTCGATCTGCAACTTAATATACATCCATTGCTGGACATGGTTAAGGCCAAATTCCTGATCTGGGGTAAACGTCCGTTGTCTGTGGCTGGACGTATTGATTTAATTAAGATGATATTACTCCCCGAGCTTGGTTACTTTCTCCAGCATAGTGCTGTAGTGGTGCCCAGATCCTTTTTCGCTAATCTGAATTCCCAGATCACATCCTTCATATGGGGGAAGACCAGGCCCAAACCCAAACTATCCACTTTGCAGAGACCTAAGAGGGGAGGGGGGGCAGCGTTACCCGATTTCTTTCTGTATTTGGCCGGACAGGCCAAAGCCATAAGCACATGGACGCCCGGTGGTCACCTTCCTAATTCAGAGGGTCATCTTCTTCATATTGCACAGGTTGGTTGCACGTTAGGTTTTTTGGAAACGAGGAAAATAAATGTCCCACAGTTGTTGCCCCTGCTTCGTCTGGCACGGTCGGTGTGGAAGCAGATTAAAAGGGTGGTTGGATTTGAGGATATCATAGCTGATATGCCTCTGTGGAATAATGGTTACCTTCCAGCGTTACTCGAACATCCGTCTGCTGAGTTTTGGGTTCAATATGTTTACATGATGGGCGATCTGTATGATCGTGGAACTCTGGTATCTGTTGAACAACTGCAAGTTAATCGCAATGTCCCGAGATCCCAGTTTTTTTGATATCTACAACTGAGGTCAGCTATTCAATCGCATATAAGATCTGTAGGTGCAGACACTGTTATTTCGTCTCTACCCTTGATAGGGATCCTTAAGTCCCAGGGCCCCCAAGGTCTCATTTCCTCTCTATACACATATATGCTGTCGGTGGGGACAGGACCTGCTATAGACTCATCCCGAATGTGCAAGGAGAGGAGGGGAAGAAATATTAGTCCTCAATTAAGGTGTCTCCATCTGTTAATAATAAGATGGTACAATTATATATTATAAATCAATCATATTTAACTCCAACTCGACTCTTTAAGATGGGCCGATACCAGTCATCGGAATGTTTGAGATGCCATTCCATAGACGCAGACTTTATCCATATGATCGGGTGCTGTCCGGTCGTTGCACAATATTGGAGAGGGGTGATGTCATTATTAACATCCTTGGTACAAATTCCTGTTCCCCTTGAATCGCTGATCTGTCTGTCTGGAGTCTGGGATGAGACATGGGATCAATATGTTGGGATTTTTCTTCGGGAGACGTTGTTTATGGCACGAAAGGTACTGGCATTGCGGTGGATGGGAGGTTCATCCCCGTCTCTTGGGTCCTGGGTAAATTTAGTGAACTCGCTCATCCCATATGAACGCACACTATATCAAAATAGAGGGTGCCCGGGTAAATTTGAAAAGATCTGGGAGAGGTGGAATTCCTCTCACCTTACTTTGCAGAGGGGAGATGTCACATAATAAAGGATTAATGGTGTGGAAGTAGGCTGCGGAATAGTGTTAGTTTAGGTTTATGTTTTTTGTAGATGCGGCTTAAAAGTCAAGCAGATCTCATTATTCAAGTAATAATACAAGACCAATGTGATTTAAATGACATATTTTGTTCTGTATACAATTGGTACGCACAATTTGCTTTATATTTTCATATCGTATGAACATATATATATATTTTGCATTATGTTTAACATTATTTACCAGTATGTGTATTGTATACCTGTTTATGACTTAATAAATGAATTTAAAAAAAAAAAATCCTTTAAACTGAACAGGCTCTAAAAAAGGATGAGCTGCTGCACACGGCTCTAAAAGATGATGGGGTTTGCTCCTGGGGCCTAATGTCACAACTCCCATAACCTGCAGAGGAGCTGCGGCTTGCTGGAGCCGGCCGGGTGCACAGACCTTGTTCTGATGTATGAGGCCTCCAGAGATCTCTGCACCGCACACCATTGTTTCCTGTTAGTCCCGGCTCCTCTGCTGCCGGTGCTCTTCTGTGTGGCGGCTCACACATAGTTGAGGAGGCCACAGGTTCTGCATACCTGCCCTAAACCGATCTTTGTTCCTGTCTCCTCATTGGCCCATTACACCAGATCCTGTGAGGTCTGAGGAGGTGAAGGATGAGCAGTAAGTTTAGTCTGATTATGATCTACAATAAAACGCCCCATTGTGTTAGCGGGAAAAGTTAATATAATCACTTTTATGCCTAAAGACAAGTCTCCTCCTTGATGTGATCCCTTTATTGGCTAACCAGAAAAATTATATTTGCAGCTTTCAGAGCACAGCGGCCCCTTCTTATAAGTTGTGGGAGAGGTGGACTCCCCTGCTGCGCCTCTATATTGGGGCTCATACACAAAGCATTAGTGGTCGGCCACAAACCCACCTGTGATTTGGGACTAACTGATCCTATCTGGTGAGAGCAGGAACCTGTGAAAATGTGTACCCTGGCTTAGAGGGGCTGTCCATAGAGGAGCAGTGTGGCTCTTATACCCCAGTATAACAGCGCAGTGTTCATTCCTGTAACTGCTGCACGTAGCACTCACCAGCGCATGTGTGTATATATCGACCTATGCTATATGGATTTACTATACATATTCCTTCTCTCATACCCTGTTGGCTCCTGCAGTGATTTTACAGAAGCCGACCAATGAATTACTGGCTATTCTAATTATCTCTCTATTATATTATATATATATATATATTATAATCTTCCTTCTCATCCCCACTGGGGGTGGTCTTTGTTGTCCTTTCTCATTCTCGGGTCCTTTACCAGAGGCCTGGGAGTTTGAGGGTTTGGCGCAGGGTCTTAGTTGTTCCCAGCATTGCGCTTTTCTGGACAGAGAGCTCAGATGTTGCTCCTGGGATCTGTTGTAGCCTGCCACAAATTACAAGGGAGGATATATTCGTATAACCCACTGCTGCCACCAATTTCACATACCCGCTTCTCAGCACGTGACGTGGGGTTGCGCCTGCAAGGGTTAATCTGTCTCCTCTCACTCATTCCAGCATTCACCCTCTGTCCTATGCTGCAGTGGGAGCATAAATCACAGACCAAACACCCTGCTTCATACACGCTGCCACCACTCACCGAATACACGGGCGATGAGTCCCGGAAGTACTACTATGTGCCAATCACCAGGAGCGCACACTCTAAGGCTATGGATTCTTTAGAGCAACAAGGTTCAGTCTTATTAAAGTTTTAAGCTTTAATATGAAAGGTACAGTGCTTACAATAAAAGGATATAAAAATACAAATAAGTGACATACAAATATGCAAAAAGTGATAAAATAAAAGGGAGAAAACTTACAGAAATATCGAACTTTGCAGTCTGGTATTCTGTCCCCAAGGGGGGGGGGGGAATGTGAAATGGAGCACATCAGCTAGGCTGCCCCTCACTGTGAACAGGTTTCTATGTGTACAAGCCTAATTTATAGATTAACTTAGATATCGGATTTCTAGACCAGCCTCTCATGTTAATATTCTAATCCTTGGTTTGTGACTGAACCATGGTTATTTTACCAATGAATACATTATTTTTCTTTAAACACTATTTGTGTGACCTTTCTCATAGATGGTGTTAGGCTGCAATTGTCGTCTCCCCTGCAATTCTCAGTAAACTCCCCTGGTGAGATTGCCTTCTCAGGATAACATGAGGTCATGACCTGTGGGGATAGCTGCAGTGTAAGGACAGATGTTAATTTACTGTTGGTCATACATCCTATATACTGTACATATTTCTCCACATGGCCATTTTCCCATCTTAGGGGTCACTGCTCCTATCACCACTGGAATCACTGTTGCCTTCACCGTCCACATCTTCTCCAGTTCTCCTTTGAGGTCCTGGTATTTCTCCAGCTTCTCATATTCCTTCTTTCTGATGTTGCTGTCACTTGGCGCTGCCACATCTATTATCATTGCTGTCTTCTTATCCTTGTCTACCATCACAATGTCTGGTTGGTTAGCCAACACCCGCTTATCCGTCTGGATCTTGAAGTCCCACAGGATTTTAGCCTTTTCATTCTCCACCACTTTTTCTGGGGTCTCCCACCTGAACTTAGGGGGTCTTAGCCCATATGCTGCACAGATGTTCCTGTATACAATTTCCGCTACTTGATTGTGGCGTTTGGTATATGCTGTTCCTGCATTTTGCATCCTGTTACTATGTGTTGGATGGTTTCTGAGGTTTCTTTGCATAGTCTGCACCTTGGGTCTTGTCTTGTGTGGTGTATATATATATATATTTAATATTTCTTTATTCAGTCGCCACGACAGCACCACGAGAGAGGGGATTTGCCCTTCAGGGACAGGAAACCTACAGACTTAAAAAGGGCGGCCCTCTCCCTCGCCTCAGTTTGGTTTCCTGTCCCTGACAGGCGAACCTCTTCAGACATACTTGCGGAAGATGGAAGAGATTCCCAGGGCCGGCTGGTCGACTCAGGCAGCGGGGTCCCCTGGAAGCGCCCACGGCAGGAGGACTGCTGGTGAGGCGGCAGCAGGACAAAGCACCCTCCACGGGGAGGGCTGACGTTAGGGAGCCCGTCGCCATGTGTACCGGTAAGTATACATGATGGGACTGTCCTTCTTCGGGTCTGTACCGGCTGGCGGTGTCCGGGGCAGGAGTTCCTGCCTCTCGTGGGCGTCGGCGGCCGTGTGAGGCTCTGGCTGTGCGCGGCGGTGCGGTCTCGGAGTATGCCCGCCGCCGTCGGGGCGCGGCTGGAGTGACGCGACGGAAAGGGGCGGCCCCTGATGACGCAGCCGGGCGTGAGCCGAGAAGCCTGCGGCGCTGGCCTCTTCCGGGTGGCGTGACGCTGCACTGGGCCGGGTAGGCGGGGGGGAGGGTACGGGACGCTGCCCGTTGAACAGACGTCGCCTAGCGGGGCGAGGTCTCGGGGGGGGGGGGCGTGTCCCCTGCGCACATCACAGTACCAGGCAGGCCAGCTGGATTCGCCTGCTGGCCCCATCCGGGGTGGGTACCATTGGGGGAGGCCGGCTACTTAGAGGTGCTGCAGTGGTGTCCAGGTGCTTTCAGGTACCAGCGGTTCTCTGGGCCCAATACAACACCAGAACCCTGCAGTGGGACGTGTTGCACAACACTTATCGGCTAGAAGGTCGCCTAGAGAAAAAATTTGCATTATCCTACGAGTCAGTACAATCACTACGATGGTGGACTCACATACTAAACCTGCGTAGAGGGGTTCCCTGGATAAATCATATCTCCAGAGTCATAACCACAGATGCTAGTCCCAAAGACTGGGGGGGTGCATATGGGGGATATGTGGGTCCAGGGGGTATGGTCACCACCTGAGCAAAATTACTCGTCTAATCTAAAAGAGTTACTAGCTGTGGGGCGGGCCCTAAGTGGTTTCCTTATGTCCCTACAGGGCCGACATGTCGGGCTTCTCTCAATCAGGTAACCGTAGCCTACGTTAACCATCAGGGGGGGAACGCGCTCCAGGGCATTAATGGAGGTGGCAAATTGTATCTTTCAGATAGCCGAGGTTCAGCTACTATCCCTTACATCCCTCCATATAAAAGGGAAACACAATATTACAGCCGATTTCCTAAGCCGCAACAAGCTCAAACAAGGAGAGTGGGTACTAAACAGGGCCATCTTCGAGCAGATCATGCACAGGATGGGGGTCCCCAGAAATAGACTTGTTCGCCAACAGAAAGAACAGACAACTACATCAGTTTTGTTCTTTGGATCCCTGAGAAAACCCGCACGCAGTGGACGCTCTCCTGATCGCATGGAACTTCGACCTGGCTTACGTCTCTCCCCCCCCCCCCACTGAATCTAATACCGATAGTGTTGAGGAAGATCCGAGAAGACAGGGCTTGCATAATGCTGATGCTCAATGCTCAATTCTGGCCCAGGAGACCGTGGTTTCCTTGGCTGAGGAAGATGTCTGTGACCCAGCCATGGATTCTCCCGGCGCGCCCAGATCTCCTGTCGCAGGCTCTAGTATTCCATCTGGGTCGCCCTCCCAGGGCTGTGGGGTACTTGGTACCGGGCCGGTGTCAGGGGAATGTGTCACAGCAGCAGTGACCCGGTCCGTGGCCCTGGGCGCCCAAGCAATGGGGGGTTGTAGTTAACGGAATGGAATAGTTCGTGACGCCACCTTTGGTGTTTGGCAAGCAAGATGTTAAGCCAACGCTGCATGCAGATCCTCTGGGGCTGATGGTGTGTTGCAGCATAGATGGTGTAGCACCCCACAGGTGAAGCTGTAACCCCAGGGCAGTGTATGGGGCAGGCGGTGTGAGGAATGCTGGTACTCAGAGGTAGCGGTGCTGACGGTGTTGGCGCACAATGACTGGAAGACACCAGGGCTTGTAGTTCCAAAGCTTTACTCACAGTTCATGGTACACACTGGTGCCTGCCTCCGGGGCAGAGACTCAACCTCCCGGGCAAGTCAGGCTTCTCCTCTCCAACACTCCGCCAACATGTACCTTTCCTGAACGACTCCTCTATTGCGCCTTTTAGTGTGAAGAGCTCCAGTACCGTGGTTACTCTGAAGTTCCTCCTGTCAGATGTTCCTAACAACTCTCCTTGTACGGCAGACAGCTGTAGCCTACTTCGGGGACTCCCTTTATCCTGAGTCCCGGCTCCCTATACAGATGCTGTTGTGCCCCAAGTCTTGGATGGGAGTAATGCATTTACAGACAACTACTCCACCGGTGTCTGCTGCAGAACCATAAGTGTCCATTCAACATCGGGGACCGGGCCCCGGCCTTGCGCTGAGAGCCTATAGGCAGGGTTCCTCTTCCAACCCACAACTCCTCTGTTCTCCTACTCCTTCGTTCTGCGCTGTTCCTTCTCTCTCTTATGGAAGCTTAGGTTGCAGGTCTAAGTCTTTCTCCTTCTGTTCCTTTCCCGTGCCAGCTGGCTCAGATCATTGAGGCAGCTGCAGCACTCCTTCCTCTCTCTCTAGGGAGCTCGTTCCACTAAGACCAGTCCTCAGCCTCTCCTGACTGTCTTCCTCCGCCTTGACCTCCCGTCAGACTGACTTGTAATTCTAAACCTTCCCAACCTTTTATATATCTAATAATAATCTTTATTTTTATATAGCGCTAACATATTCCACAGCGCTTTACAGTTTACACACATTTTCATCACTGTCCCCGATGGGGCTCACAATCTATATTCCCTATCAGTTTGTCTTCGGAGTGTAGGAGGAAACCGGAGTGCCCGGAGGAAACATCAACATTCAACATCGGGGACCGGGCCCCGGCCTTGCGCTGAGAACCTATAGGCAGGGTTCCTCTTCCAACCCACAACTCCTCTCTGTTCTCCTACTCCTTCGTTCTGCGCTGTTCCTTCTCTCTCTTATGGAAGCTTAGGTTGCAGGTCTAAGTCTTTCTCCTTCTGTTCCTTTCCCGTGCCAGCTGGCTCAGATCATTGAGGCAGCTGCAGCACTCCTTCCTCTCTCTAGGGAGCTCGTTCCACTAAGACCAGTCCTCAGCCTCTCCTGACTGTCTTCCTCCGCCTTGACCTCCCGTCAGACTGACTTGTAATTCTAAACCTTCCCAACCTTTTATACATCTAATAATAATCTTTATTTTTATATAGCGCTAACATATTCCGCAGCGCTTTACAGTTTACACACATTTTCATCACTGTCCCCGATGGGGCTCACAATCTATATTCCCTATCAGTTTGTCTTCGGAGTGTAGGAGGAAACCGGAGTGCCCGGAGGAAACCCACGCAAACACGGGGAGAACATACAAACTCCTTGCATATGTTGTCCTTGGTGGGATTCTAACCACTGAGCCACCGTGCTGCCTATCTAACTCCACCCACCTCCCAGCACATCTCTTGTTACGATGCAAGGAACCACGAAAGGTGCTCTGCTATCCTCTAAGCATGGAGCCGCAATCTGGTCCATTGCTGAACTATCCTGTGTGTGGGGTGCAGGTGTTGGAGTGTGGAAAGGAGTTCCCAACTTACCTAGGTGATGGGGCACTACACCTTAGAAGGTGCAGTACCTCTGAGGCAACTGAGCCTCAGGGGCACCACACATCCGCGGGTATCCAATCTGCATCTAGCGGCTTGAAATTTGAAGGGGCACTACTGAGTGGAAAGGGCTTCTCCCGGGGTTTAGTCAACACTCTATTGAAAAGTAGAAAACCTTCCACGACAAACATCTATGTCAGAATTTGGAAAAAAATTCTTGTCAGCTTCGGGGGCGGAGGTTGGTAAAAAAATTCTTATTAACCAGATTTTGGAATTCCTGCAGAAGGGGTTAGAGATGGGTATAACCACGAACACACTCAGAGTCCAGGTTTCGGCCCTAGGGGCACTATACAACTGTAACTTAGTGGGCAATTACTGGGTATCCAGATTCATAAAGGCAGCGGCTCGGTCCAGGCCCATCATTAAGAAGCTAGTTCCATGGGATCTGAACTTGGTGCTATCAGCTTTAACAAAAGCCCTGTTTGAGCCTATTGATTCTGCCCCTATTAGAATCCTATCCTTCAAAACTGCCCTACTGGTCGCACTGACATCTGCCAGGAGGGTCAGTGACCTACAGGCTCGCTTTAGACTTCCCTGTATACTCAGTATAGGGAAGACAGAGTCCTGCTAAAACCAGACCCCTTGTATCTGCCCAAGGTTGCTTCAAAGTTTCACAGATTACAAGAGATCTAGTCCTTCCCTCTTTCTGCGCTAACCCTGCTAACCAGTCAGAGAAAACTTAATTCCCTAGACCTAAGAAGGTGTCTCCTTATATTACGGCCACAGATTCTTGGAAAAGGGACAATTCCCTATTCATATCCTTCCAGGGAGTTAGGAAAGGGCTTAGGGTGTCCGAGAACACTTTAGCCAGGTGGATTAGGGAGGCAGTTTCTTTGGCTTATACAGCAGGTGGCGCAGAAATTCCGGAAGGCATAAGAGCGCCCTCCACTTGAGCTGTGGAGACATCATGGGCAGAAAGGTCGGAGGTATCCATCGAGGACGTTTGTAAGGCAGCGATGTGGTCCTCTCCAGCTAAGTTTTTTAAACACTATAGATTGGTTTTGGGCGACTTCTCCGATCTCACAGTTGGGAGAAAGGTGCTTGCGGCAGCTGTCCTCCCCAGGTTCTCTACATCTCTGTAATTCTCTCGTGGTGCTGAATCAATGCCCAGCTACTGACAGGGAGCCGGGTTTTCAGGAGCCCACGACAGCACCGCTCCCTCCCTCCGTTTTCTCATGTACGGATCAGCACCTTTATTTCGGGAGTTAGGCTGTAGCCACGGGTGTGAAGAATATTTCATTGGATGTATATATATAAAATTGCTACTGACCAGGGAGGTCGTCTCATGGTATAAAACGATAAAGGACAGAGAGCTGTATGTAAAACCTCATGTAAAAGTCGCACAGAAGTCGCACGACACTCAGCGGACGCTCACGGACACTCACCGGACGCTCGCCGGACGCTCACGGACACTCACCGGACGCTCAGCGGACGCTCACGGACACTCAGCGGACGCTCACGGACGCTCAGCGGACGCTCGCCGGACGCTCAGCGACGCTCGCCGGACGCTCAGCGGACGCTCACCGGACACTCAGCGGATGCTCACGGACACTCAGCGGACACTCAGCGGACGCTCGCCGGATGCTCACGGACACTCACCGGACACTCGCCGGACGCTCAGCGGACGCTCGCCGGACACTCAGCGGACGCTCAGCGGATGCTCACGGACACTCAACGGACACTCAACGGACACTCACCGGACACTCACCGGACGCTCGCCGGACGCTCAGCGGATGCTCGCCGGACGCTCAGCGGACGCTCGCCGGACCCTCAGCGACACTCACCGGACACTCACCGGACGCTCAGCGGACGCTCACGGACACTCACCGGACACTCAGCGGACGCTCGCCGGACACTCACCGGACGCTCGCCGGACACTCACCGGACGCTCAGCGGACGCTCACGGACACTCACCGGACACTCAGCGGACGCTCGCCGGACGCTCAGCGGACGCTCGCCGGACGCTCGCCGGACGCTCACCGGACACTCAGCGGACGCTCGCCGGACGCTCGCCGGACACTCAGCGGACGCTCGCCGGACGCTCGCCGGACGCTCGCCGGACACTCAGCGGACGCTCGCCGGACACTCAGCGGACGCTCGCCGGACACTCACCGGACACTCAGCGGACGCTCGCCGGACACTCAGCGGACGCTCGCCGGACGCTCACCGGACACTCAGCGGACGCTCGCCGGACGCTCGCCGGACGCTCGCCGGACACTCAGCGGACGCTCGCCGGACGCTCAGCGGACGCTCGCCGGACGCTCACCGGACACTCAGCGGACGCTCGCCGGACACTCAGCGGACGCTCGCCGGACACTCAGCGGACACTCACCGGACACTCAGCGGACGCTCGCCGGACACTCACCGGACGCTCGCCGGACACTCACCGGACGCTCAGCGGACGCTCACGGACACTCACCGGACACTCAGCGGACGCTCGCCGGACGCTCAGCGGACGCTCGCCGGACGCTCGCCGGACGCTCACCGGACACTCAGCGGACGCTCGCCGGACGCTCGCCGGACACTCAGCGGACGCTCGCCGGACGCTCGCCGGACACTCAGCGGACGCTCGCCGGACACTCAGCGGACGCTCGCCGGACACTCAGCGGACGCTCGCCGGACACTCACCGGACACTCAGCGGACGCTCAGCGGACGCTCAGCGGACGCTCGCCGGACGCTCACCGGACACTCAGCGGACGCTCGCCGGACGCTCGCCGGACACTCAGCGGACGCTCAGCGGACGCTCGCCGGACGCTCACCGGACACTCAGCGGACGCTCGCCGGACACTCAGCGGACGCTCGCCGGACACTCAGCGGACGCTCGCCGGACACTCAGCGGACGCTCGCCGGACACTCACCGGACGCTCGCCGGACACTCACCGGACACTCAGCGGACGCTCGCCGGACACTCAGCGGACGCTCGCCGGACGCTCACCGGACACTCAGCGGACGCTCGCCGGACACTCAGCGGACGCTCGCCGGACGCTCGCCGGACACTCAGCGGACGCTCGCCGGACGCTCGCCGGACGCTCGCCGGACACTCAGCGGACGCTCAGCGGACGCTCGCCGGACGCTCACCGGACACTCAGCGGACGCTCGCCGGACACTCAGCGGACGCTCGCCGGACACTCAGCGGACGCTCGCCGGACACTCACCGGACGCTCGCCGGACACTCACCGGACACTCAGCGGACGCTCGCCGGACACTCAGCGGACGCTCGCCGGACGCTCACCGGACACTCAGCGGACGCTCGCCGGACACTCAGCGGACGCTCGCCGGACGCTCACCGGACACTCAGCGGACGCTCGCCGGACGCTCGCCGGACACTCAGCGGACGCTCGCCGGACGCTCGCCGGACGCTCAGCGGACGCTCGCCGGACGCTCGCCGGACGCTCAGCGGACGCTCGCCGGACACTCAGCGGACACTCAGCGGACGCTCAGCGGACACTCGTCTGCTTTTTCAGTCCAGAAATCGGACTGGTTTTTTTTCGTTGCATATGTGAATAACCCCCTGAGATGAAGACTTTGGCACAGGTCAGACAAAAGCGGTGACGCATCAGCCATCCCGCTATGTGAGACGCGGCCTGCAGCCACCTGATCGCTGCAATGTCACCAGACAGGGGACGTGGCTGCAGCGATATCGTTCACAATATCATGGCGTGTAACGGAGCCCTGGCGTAATAAACGCTGCTCCTCTCACCCCCTGCCAGCACGGGATGTTACGCGTTTTATCTCCGCCCGGCCACCGTACTCCCTGCTGGCGGCGCTATGTATGACGTCACATCCTTTACTCTCGCGAGATTTAGGGGTTAACAAATCTTCCCGAGAGGCTTTGCGTTTCCTCTTTCCTGCCAGCGCCTGAGGATGGGTATGTCATGGCTGCTCCGCTGTGTGTGCGGGGCTGACCCGCAATCCGCCTCCATCTGCCCGCTCCGAGTCTCGGGACTCCCGTTTGTTGCCAGGAGATGTCGGTTAGCGGCTGCGGTCACTAGGCCGGGGCTTATCTGGGAGATATTTAGCTGCGGAGGGTGGACACCGGGTGGTGGCGGTGTATGCGGGATGGACACAGTCGCCGCCATACTGTAGTGTAGCCGCGGCCGCACTCGTGGCCTCAACCTCCCGCCACGTGCTGCGCCCCCCGCGCCGGTGCTGTGAACCGTGCTCCCCCGCCAGAGCTGATGGTACTGTCCGTGCAGGCGCCCCGAGAGCCCCTGCGCCCTCTGCTGGCAGTGTCCTGCGCCCCCTGTTATTAGCAGGACCCCTGTGCTCTACAGTAAGCAGCCCCTGGTGTGGTCCCTGCACCCTCTGACCCCGGGCAGTGTCCTGCGCCCCCTGTTATTAGCAGGACCCCTGTGCTCTACAGTAAGCAGCCCCTGGTGTGGTCCCTGCACCCTCTGACCCCGGGCAGTGTCCTGCGCCCCCTGTTATTAGCCGGACCCCTGTGCTCTACAGTAAGCAGCCCCTGGTGTGGTCCCTGCACCCTCTGACCCCGGGCAGTGTCCTGCGCCCCCTGTTATTAGCAGGACCCCTGTGCTCTACAGTATGCAGCCCCTGGTGTGGTCCCTGCACCCTCTGACCCCGGGCAGTGTCCTGCGCCCCCTGTTATTAGCAGGACCCCTGTGCTCTACAGTATGCAGCCCCTGGTGTGGTCCCTGCACCCTCTGACCCCGGGCAGTGTCCTGCGCCCCCTGTTATTAGCAGGACCCCTGTGCTCTACAGTAAGCAGCCCCTGGTGTGGTCCCTGCACCCTCTGACCCCGGGCAGTGTCCTGCGCCCCCTGTTATTAGCAGGACCCCTGTGCTCTACAGTATGCAGCCCCTGGTGTGGTCCCTGCGCCCTCTGCTGGCAGTGTCCTGCGCCCCCTGTTATTAGCCGGACCCCTGTGCTCTACAGTAAGCAGCCCCTGGAGTGGTCCCTGCGCCCTCTGACCCAGGGCAGTGTCCTGCGCCTCCTGTTATTAGCCGGACCCCTGTGCTCTACAGTATGCAGCCCCTGGTGTGGTCCCTGCACCCTCTGACCCCGGGCAGTGTCCTGCGCCCCCTGTTATTAGCCGGACCCCTGTGCTCTACAGTATGCAGCCCCTGGTGTGGTCCCTGCACCCTCTGACCCCGGGCAGTGTCCTGCGCCCCCTGTTATTAGCAGGACCCCTGTGCTCTACAGTAAGCAGCCCCTGGTGTGGTCCCTGCACCCTCTGACCCCGGGCAGTGTCCTGCGCCCCCTGTTATTAGCAGGACCCCTGTGCTCTACAGTAAGCAGCCCCTGGTGTGGTCCCTGCACCCTCTGACCCCGGGCAGTGTCCTGCGCCCCCTGTTATTAGCAGGACCCCTGTGCTCTACAGTATGCAGCCCCTGGTGTGGTCCCTGCACCCTCTGACCCCGGGCAGTGTCCTGCGCCCCCTGTTATTAGCAGGACCCCTGTGCTCTACAGTAAGCAGCCCCTGGTGTGGTCCCTGCACCCTCTGACCCCGGGCAGTGTCCTGCGCCCCCTGTTATTAGCAGGACCCCTGTGCTCTACAGTATGCAGCCCCTGGTGTGGTCCCTGCGCCCTCTGCTGGCAGTGTCCTGCGCCCCCTGTTATTAGCCGGACCCCTGTGCTCTACAGTAAGCAGCCCCTGGAGTGGTCCCTGCGCCCTCTGACCCAGGGCAGTGTCCTGCGCCTCCTGTTATTAGCCGGACCCCTGTGCTCTACAGTATGCAGCCCCTGGTGTGGTCCCTGCACCCTCTGACCCCGGGCAGTGTCCTGCGCCCCCTGTTATTAGCAGGACCCCTGTGCTCTACAGTATGCAGCCCCTGGTGTGGTCCCTGCGCCCTCTGCTGGCAGTGTCCTGCGCCCCCTGTTATTAGCCGGACCCCTGTGCTCTACAGTAAGCAGCCCCTGGAGTGGTCCCTGCGCCCTCTGACCCAGGGCAGTGTCCTGCGCCTCCTGTTATTAGCCGGACCCCTGTGCTCTACAGTATGCAGCCCCTGGTGTGGTCCCTGCACCCTCTGACCCCGGGCAGTGTCCTGCGCCCCCTGTTATTAGCAGGACCCCTGTGCTCTACAGTATGCAGCCCCTGGTGTGGTCCCTGCGCCCTCTGCTGGCAGTGTCCTGCGCCCCCTGTTATTAGCCGGACCCCTGTGCTCTACAGTAAGCAGCCCCTGGAGTGGTCCCTGCGCCCTCTGACCCAGGGCAGTGTCCTGCGCCTCCTGTTATTAGCCGGACCCCTGTGCTCTACAGTATGCAGCCCCTGGTGTGGTCCCTGCACCCTCTGACCCCGGGCAGTGTCCTGCGCCCCCTGTTATTAGCCGGACCCCTGTGCTCTACAGTATGCAGCCCCTGGTGTGGTCCCTGCACCCTCTGACCCCGGGCAGTGTCCTGCGCCCCCTGTTATTAGCAGGACCCCTGTGCTCTACAGTATGCAGCCCCTGGTGTGGTCCCTGCACCCTCTGACCCCGGGCAGTGTCCTGCGCCCCCTGTTATTAGCAGGACCCCTGTGCTCTACAGTAAGCAGCCCCTGGTGTGGTCCCTGCACCCTCTGACCCCGGGCAGTGTCCTGCGCCCCCTGTTATTAGCCGGACCCCTGTGCTCTACAGTAAGCAGCCCCTGGTGTGGTCCCTGCACCCTCTGACCCCGGGCAGTGTCCTGCGCCCCCTGTTATTAGCAGGACCCCTGTGCTCTACAGTATGCAGCCCCTGGTGTGGTCCCTGCACCCTCTGACCCCGGGCAGTGTCCTGCGCCCCCTGTTATTAGCAGGACCCCTGTGCTCTACAGTATGCAGCCCCTGGTGTGGTCCCTGCACCCTCTGACCCCGGGCAGTGTCCTGCGCCCCCTGTTATTAGCAGGACCCCTGTGCTCTACAGTAAGCAGCCCCTGGTGTGGTCCCTGCACCCTCTGACCCCGGGCAGTGTCCTGCGCCCCCTGTTATTAGCAGGACCCCTGTGCTCTACAGTATGCAGCCCCTGGTGTGGTCCCTGCGCCCTCTGCTGGCAGTGTCCTGCGCCCCCTGTTATTAGCCGGACCCCTGTGCTCTACAGTAAGCAGCCCCTGGAGTGGTCCCTGCGCCCTCTGACCCAGGGCAGTGTCCTGCGCCTCCTGTTATTAGCCGGACCCCTGTGCTCTACAGTATGCAGCCCCTGGTGTGGTCCCTGCACCCTCTGACCCCGGGCAGTGTCCTGCGCCCCCTGTTATTAGCCGGACCCCTGTGCTCTACAGTATGCAGCCCCTGGTGTGGTCCCTGCACCCTCTGACCCCGGGCAGTGTCCTGCGCCCCCTGTTATTAGCCGGACCCCTGTGCTCTACAGTATGCAGCCCCTGGTGTGGTCCCTGCACCCTCTGACCCCGGGCAGTGTCCTGCGCCCCCTGTTATTAGCCGGACCCCTGTGCTCTACAGTATGCAGCCCCTGGTGTGGTCCCTGCACCCTCTGACCCCGGGCAGTGTCCTGCGCCCCCTGTTATTAGCCGGACCCCTGTGCTCTACAGTATGCAGCCCCTGGTGTGGTCCCTGCACCCTCTGACCCCGGGCAGTGTCCTGCGCCCCCTGTTATTAGCAGGACCTCTGTGCTCTACAGTAAGCAGCCCCTGGTGTCGTCCCTGCGTCCTGTTCTGGCTCCCGTTCCCCCTGTTATTAGTTCCCCTGTATCTTAGCGGACGGTGCCAGGCATTCTAGTTCCCGTTCCCCTGTATTTTATAGTGGCTGGTGCCTAATATTGTCCTTGTGCCCTGGAGGTTGCAGATTTGCCCCTGGAATGGGTGTGCACGGTTCTTGGGCTGCAGACCTGGTGCCAGGCTCCGGGCAGAGTGCATGTGATGACCTTTTCATGCTGCGAATTTCTGAACTTGCAATGTGGAAAACTCCCTTGGAGAGCTGAGCACTCTGCCCATCCTGCCACTGAATGTTTGGGGTCACTTATTTTGCTCTTATTATAACTGGTTTATCCCACAGGTATCTCAAGGGACAACTGGCACAAGCGCCGCAAGACGGGAGGCAAAAGGAAACCCTACCACAAGAAGAGGAAGTATGAGCTGGGCCGCCCTGCAGCAAATACAAAGGTTTGAGATTGGCATCTGTATTAGTGGGATTATCAGGGACTAATAACAGGGAGGGGGGGATACATCTGTCACCAATGGCTACGCTAGTTGTTAGGTCTGTTAGTGGCAGCACTGCTCTGTCCTGGCACTATCTGTGGGTGGGGGGTCGGAGATGAGCGGCGCGTGTGATGAAATGTTACCCTTAGGGCGGCAGTGGTGGTCGTTTTGGCCTCCGCTTATACTGCCGGCCGATGATAGGATCGTCATAGTTACACTGACGCGTTGCTCTAATTGCATTGAAGATTTCAGCGTTTTATGTTTTTAACTGAGGACGTAGTTTTCTTGCTCCAGATCGGTCCTCGTCGTATTCACACTGTGCGAGTCCGCGGCGGGAACAAGAAATACCGCGCTCTGAGGTTGGACGCTGGCAACTTCTCCTGGGGCTCTGAATGTAAGTGATGCCCTGAACTGTGCAGATCGGTGCTGTAACCTGGGAAAATGGGGGTAGATGTGAGCCACAAGTGACTGGTGGTACGTGTGATGAAAATGGAGACCTTATGTGAAGGCCTTACGGTCATTCTGACTTGTGGGCCTCACCATGATAGGATCTGTCATAGTGCTGACCGTGCCATCACGTTCTACTCTGTGCTCGTGAATGCGTCTGTTCTCACATTAACGTAATGTTTCTTTCCTGTAAGGTTGCACTCGCAAAACCAGGATCATAGACGTTGTCTACAATGCCTCCAACAATGAGCTGGTCAGAACCAAGACCCTGGTGAAAAACTGCATTATTCTGATAGACAGCACCCCCTACAGACAGTGGTATGAAGCACACTACGCCACACCTCTTGGACGCAAGAAGGGAGCCAAGCTGGTAAGTCATATTATGCTCTGCTGTAATCTCCCCTCCCCATGTCTTCCAGTGATGATAATTTTGTCCAGTTCTGCTACTGAATGGAAAGAGATGTCTTCCTCAGATCTATAGGAATCAATCTGAATTCGTGCAGGGCTGATCCTCCTGGTGATCGGCATGCTCTGGGGGCGCTCGTTCCAGAGACCTGCTGCAGTTGGATAGAGAGAAACCTCAGTGATAGCGACCACCGTTCCAATCATGTGACTGGTCTGATCAGAATCTGCTCGGGCTGCAGTCTCTGCCACATGCTTACTTTATACCCCTAAGGTTCAGGCAGCCGGTACTGGACCCTATGGTGGTGGTCCGCATGAAAGACTGCCCGAGCCTCCTAAAGGACTCATTAAGTCTATGGATAGTGAAAAGTTCTGGCACTTTTTGATCTTAACATAGTAGAGATCTTGAGACTGGTGAGATATTATTTGTAACATTATATTCCCGAGATCTGCAGACTTCAGGTAACTGAGGGTTCTAGTTGTTTTATGCCAGACCGTTCAGTGTATTAATGCAGGTGAAGTTAAGGGCCTGTCACACTAAGCGATATCTCTAGCAATATCGCTATAACTTGTGACGTTATAGCGATATTTCTAGAGACATCGCTGTGTCTGATACTTACCTACGACCCGCTTCCCCGCTGGTTATCGCTGATCGCGCAAGAACGTCCAGGACTGTTTCTCGTCGTCAGCTTCCTGTGGAGCCGGGCGGGAGGACACAGGATCGCCTAATGTGACAGGTAAGTAGCTACCCCCGTCCCCAGCGATGTCGCTGGTGAGATCTGCCTGTGTGGCAGCTCACTAGCGACCACTTGGCGATGTACCAGCGATCCTGACCGCGTCATATCGCTGGTCGGGATCGCTGGTGCATCGCTAAGTGTGACAGTTCCTTTAGACAGAAGAGCTCTGCCTGCACCTTGCACTGCAGTAACAAAAGCTGTGAGCAGGGAGATCTGTGAGTTCAGCCTCTAAGATGCAAACCTTTTTCGGCTCAATATGAAAAATCCTCTGAGGTGGTGATGTATTCCCACCTTAATGGGTTAAGACAGAATTGCTAGCATCTGCTCTGTGTAAGGGCTCGCTCACACTGGTGTAGAATACGGCCGAGCACTATGTGATGTTTTATAGGATTATTGCAAAAGAATGGGGAGACAAAAAAGCGCAATAGGGTCTTATCCACGTTACAAAGGAGGGAATAAAACAATAAACTTGCTCACCTGGTTAGGATGAGATAAGCGCATATAGTCTGGCGGCTGCTGCAGATCCACAAGTCCTCAAGGATGAGAAGAAATCATGTATTCAATGGGAATTTGCAGTTAAAACTCTGTGCTACCGCAGGGATAAATTCCAGGAGAGAGATGTCTTAGGGGCCCGTTACACACAGCGATCTCTCCAGCGAGATCGCTGTGTGACATCCAGCAGCGATCGCCCCCCCCGGGGTATCGCTGATCGTGCTGGATCGTCCTGGCCCGTTTTTTCATCGCTGGTCTCCCGCTGGCCAGCGCGCATCGCTGCGGGAGCCAGCGATGAGCGACGCTGCACGCTGGTTACCAATGTAAACATCGGATTTCTAAGGGCCCCGGGGCCCTTAGAAACCCGATGTTTACCCTAGATACCAGTGTGCACTGCAGGCAGGGCGGGAGGTGGAGGCAGAGCGGCGCACAGACCGGAGTAGCTTTATCTGCTACTCCAGTCTGTCGGACTGGAGTAGCAGATAGCAGAGCTACGTCGGTCTGTCTGTGCCGCTCTGCCTCCACCTCCTGCCCTGCCTGCAGTGCACGCTGGTATCTAGGGTAAACATCGGGTTTCTAAGGGCCCCGCGGCCCTTAGAAACACGATGTTTACGTTGGTAACCAGCGTGCTCGCTGGTCCTGATCGCTGGAGGGGCTGTCTATGTGACTGCTCACCAGTTATCAGCTAACAATGTCCCAGCGATCCCATCAACGTCAGGTCGTTGGTGGGATCGCTGGGACATCGTTATGTGTAACGGTACCCTTAGATTCAGTGGCTTTATTCAACGCGTTTCATCTCTCTCCTGGAATTTATCCCTGCGGTAGCGCAGAGTTTTAACTGCAAATTCCCATTGAATGCATGTTTTATAGGACCGCACTCGGCCCAATGTTCTATGGGGCAGTGCAGATTTGTGAATCTTTTCTCATGCCAATTCAGCAGCATGCTGCTAGTGACTCCGGAATTTAAGTCACTCGCCCAACCATACAAATCTGTGGGTGTGTGTGACATCGGGTTCCGCTCGGATGTAATCAGCGTGCAGTCCGACATCCGCAGACTCTCACAATGGAGAAATTGCGTTCTCCATCTTTGCACCTGTGCTGGTAGTCACTCATGCTGAATCGGATCACAGTAAGGCGACGCTCGGCCGGACAGAGATGGAGCTGAGTGTCATTAGCATAATCTGCTGATTTTCTCGCTTAAAAACATACATCAGTATGATGACCCCGGCCTTAACGAGGACCGGGATTGGCTTTGGACACAACAGCTGTATATAAGTGAGGAAATCCTTCCATGTGGATATTGGGCAGAGCGCGGACACTTGAGTCCATGGCTGGTCCTGTCTGGTGTGGATTATGGGCTTGATTAGTATATTGGGGCAGTTGTACCAGTGCAGAGAACCCCGACAGTCAGTGTGTGATGGTGCCCTGGTCATTTTGGGTTTATACTTTCCAGTCTCGCCTCCACCGCTCCTGTTTCAGTGCTGCTTTGTTCCCGCGCCACTTTCTGTAAGGACACTTGACTGACAGCGAATCTTTGGCAGCACCAGTGACAAGGACACTGCAGCTGCCAGTGATTGACTGCAGCAATCATGTGTCTGGATTTTAGGTGTTGGCATAACCTGATCGAATGGTTTGGAGAGCTGTGGTGCTTCTCCTTTTATTACTGACACTTAAATTTATTTGAGGGATAATTTTGGAAGCTGTTGAGTCAGAAAAGTGTGTCATGTCGCTGTGTCTGTCATCCACTGGGGCTTGTTAGCTGAACACCGGCCCATTAGTATCGCTGAGGTGTGTGAGATGTGATCCAGCACTGGTCCTGGTCAGTGAATGCCTCGTCCATCTTGTCTGTCATCTGACAGGGATTCAGATAAACTAAAGGGGCCATAGAGTAATGTCTCCAATGGTCTCGCGTGGCTTTGTAGCCAACTTTCCTTCTACATGGACTAATTGCTCTCACGGACAGATGGCAGCTTAGGTGCTAAGACCCCTGTGGCCATTACCTATCTTGCCACCACCAGTGTGAAAACTTTGCCGTTTTGCGTGCCGGCGCAGCTTCTGTTGCACCACAGATGCATTTGGTGATGGATCAGACGCTGCAGGCACAGAGGAGCGTGGCGGTGGATAAGGAAGGTTGTGACCATGTAGAGCCCTAAATATGTTCACATCTGGAATTACTTTCTTGCTTTTTATTTTCAGACCCCAGAAGAGGAGGAGATTCTGAACAAGAAAAGATCCAAGAAAACCCTGAAGAAATACGAAGAACGCAAAAAGACAGCGAAGATCAGTACTCTGCTTGAGGAGCAGTTCCAGCAGGGAAAACTCCTTGGTGAGTGGTCGGTGACAGGCGGCGTCACTCCCCCCCCCCCCCCCCCCCCCCCCCATCTTCTAGTCATCCCTTCTGCATCAAGAGGGATTTCTGAATGTTTCTCGAAATTTTAGATCGGAGCGTGACCTCATGGTAACATAATAGGAGCGAATGTTCCCTCCAGTGTCATGGGGCTCATTAAAAGGTTGCCCACTACTTGGACAACGCCTTCTCATACCCCTTGCTTGACCCCGATAAAATAAACCTTATACTCGCGTCCCCGTACCGGTGTCGTTCTCGCGGTGATGGCACTTGCTCTCCCAGCGGTTCCCGTGTGGCTTTAGGACTTGTGACCCCGGCACCCAATCAGCGTTGGCGTCACGGTCTCCGCCTTCGGACAAACTGAACACGAAGAGGGAGTCGGAGCCCAGGCTTCCTCTTCAGGTTCAATTTTTCCAAATGCAGAGAAATTGACGCCAGCACTGATTGGGTGCCGCGGTCACATGTCCTAAAGCCGCACAGGAACCCCTGGGAGAGTGAATGCTGACACTGCAGGAACGGCATCAGCACCGGGAGGAGTATAGTCTTAATATTTTATCAGGGCCAAGTGAACTCTTTAAGTAGTGGACAACTTCTTTAAGTGACTTGGTTTTCCTTAAAGGGGTCATCCGCTTTCTCTCTGTGCAGCTTCCTCCCACTTATTAGCACTTCTGTCCATACAATGTCTGGTCTCATTCTGTGACTTTCATACTGGAGGCTGATGGGCAGGTCCAGTCACATGCTCCTCCATCAGCGGTCATTATATGAGCAGATGAGCTAGTGAGTCTAAGGGCCCCGTCACACATAGCGACTCACCAGCGATCCCGACAATGATATGAACTTGTCAGGATTGCTGGTGTCGCTACATGATCGCTGGTGAGCTGCCAAACGGGCAGCTTCACCAGCGACGACGAGCGGGCGCGTCGCTGTGTACCTTAGTTACCAGCGCGCTGATGCAGGGAGCTGGTGACCAAGGTAAACGGCGTGTTTCTAAGCGCCGCGCGGCACTTAGAAACCCGCTGTTTACCTTGGTTACCAGCTCCTGCTCGCTGGCCATTGCTCTCCCGCCTGCCACACGCAGCGATGCGTACTGGCCAGTGGGAGACCAACGACCCAAAAAATGTCCAAAGCTTTCAAGAACGATCAGCGATACCTGGCAGGGGGGCTGGTCAGTGTCACACAATCTCGCTGGTGAGATCGCTGTGTGTGACGGGGGGCTTAAGTAAAACTGCAAGAACACCCCTGTAAAGGAGACCTATCAACATCAAACATAATCTGTAGGGGTCGAGAAAATCTAACTAAACATGGATAAATTCACCTTTGGAAGCATAATGACTGTGAATATAGACATAGCATCCCAAGTACAGGCCATGAGAGTAGCCATCTTGAGACTGGCAGATCAGTGTGCTGTCCTAATGACATGCCCCCGGATTCCAGGCCTGTCGCTGGGCGGCGCCTCTGGTCGGCGGCAGTGTGTCGCTGGGCGGCGCCTCTGGTCGGCGGCAGTGTGTCGCTGGGCGGCGCCTCTGGTCGGCGGCAGTGTGTCGCTGGGCGGCGCCTCTGGTCGGCGGCGGCAGTTTATTAACCTTAGTTTCACACTCCGCTTCTGCTGAACTTTCATGGGTTCTGTTTGGATCCCCCTAAAAACGGGACTGTGATGAAATAAGATAAAATGAGCTCCTTTTGTGCTTTTCTTTCTGAATATGAGAAGTGTATCCGCTACCTTTCTCTGCCCATATGAGCAAGTGGATATGTTCAGGAAAAAAAAAAAAACACACGGAGCTCATAGTAACTCCTTTCACTTCATAGCTATGGCCCCATTGGTCGTCCTTCTTTTAAACCCGTCTGAAGCCGCCTTCACACATGCGTGTTTACGTGGGGTATCCTTTTTTTTTTTTTTTTTTTTTTTTTTCACGGATCACGCATGTACCCACTATGGTGCATTTGATGAATTTTTCCATAAAATCAAGAGGTTTTTTTGCACCTTTTTAGAACATAAAGTTGAATGATCCTTTTAAAATGATCATGGCATACGCATCCAGCGCGTTCACCGCTCACATAGCATACGCATCCAGCACTCGCATCGCTCACGGCTCGCATAGTATATGCATCCAGCGCGCGCACCGCTCACATAGCAAACACATCCGGCGTGCACACTGCACACATAGTACATGCATCCAGCACGTGCACCACTCACATAGCATACCCATCAGCACACGCACGGCTCGCATAGCATATGCATCCAGCACGCACAGCGCTCATAGTATACGCATCCAGCGCGAATCGCTCACATAGTATAGGCATTGTGCACAACACTCGTAGGATACGCATTCAGCGCACTGCATTTTTTGCATGCCCAGCTGACGTTTTTAATACCATTTTGGTGCAAATACAATCCTTTATCACTTGTTATTGCATTCTATTGCAATGTCGCAGCGACGTTTTGAATTTTTTTTTTTTCTCGTTGCGCCGTTTACCGATGGGGCTAATTCTTTTTTTTTTTTTTTTTTATTGATTTCTGAATGCGGCAATACCAAATGTTTGATTTTTCAATGGGGCAAAGGGGGGTTATTTTTTTAATATTTAGCAGAAATGCTCACTTGCTATCATTGCCGACCATTGGGAGGAGCGCATAATGGTCCAGCAGTGATAACCATAGAGGTCTGCTGGAGACCTCTGGTTGTCATGATGGCACATTGGTGACCTGCGATCATGTGATGGGGTCACCAATGGGTGGGATTAGTGACGTGCTTCCGGTAAGCTCAAGTTAAATGCTGCTGTCAGAAATTGACAGCAGTATTTATCTAGTTAACAGCCGTGGGTGGATTGCTATTCCACCTGTGGCTGTTGCGGGCACATATCAGCTGTCGTGTCCGGAAAGGTGTGGGCTTAGCGCCGGAGTCTGCAGTAAACGGGGAGTCTGACATCGGCGTACTATTATGCTTGATGTCGGCAAGGGTTAACCTAAATAAGGATAATAGTGATTGGTCCTGTAAGTATCCACTCATCACTGGTGTCTGTGCAGAGATTAAAATACCAGTTACATAAAAATAAACCATTCGAGTCGTCTGGATAACACAGCATGCACTCTATGAATTATCGCCTTCAGTTGGGCGGTATTTTGTCTTTCTTCATCACAATCTTTATCTTGCAAGCAGTGAAGATCTAAGGAGACCTAAGTCCAGGGCAAAATGTGCACCAAAGTATGCAGCTCTACTTGTCCAATGCATTCTGCGCTCACTCATATCTTTGCAATTTTGAAACAAACTTGTATAAAAGTTTGAGTTCCTCCATATGATTTGCACAAGGCCCTGGGTTATGTGAAAGGTTAATGTGACAAGATGCAGATTTCCCGTTCATGTCACCGGTCGGTTTATGCTGAAGATGATTGTTTTTTTTTTTTCTTTTTTTGCATGTCACCCACAATATCTTTTTCCTCTTTTTTTAAATCGGCTGCATGCCCATCCTGAATACAGATAATCCAAATGTTCTGTGAGGAGTCTACAGATCGCGCCAGGCCCAGAAATCGGAGCTCCTGGGCTGCGAGATATTACCACTGTCTTTACCTTCAAGATGTTGTGGAGCAGCAGGAGAGACGATGTGAATCCTCAGCGGCTGCTCCATCCTGTGACGTCAGTCCATGGTCACATCTGACCGACATGATGTCAGCTTGTGTATAAACCATCCTGCACTATGATCGTGTATGGAGTAGTGTTCTGTAGACTGTGGTTCCATGCTGAGAGTTGTAGTCTTGGAACAGATGGAGAATAACTGGTGTCGAGTATAAGCATCACAGCCTGTAACCTGCTTCTCTTCTCTTTACAGCCTGTATAGCTTCCAGACCAGGCCAATGCGGCAGAGCTGACGGATATGTCCTCGAGGGCAAGGAATTGGAGTTCTACCTGAGGAAGATCAAGGCGAAAAAAGGCAAATAAACGTGTTCCAAAACTGTTCACTCAATAAACGGAAGTTTAATACAAGGCTCTGTGTGGCTTATTCACTGCCGGCTCATGTTACTTTGCACTGATAAGTGTCCCCTCAGTCGTCACCTTGGCTTTGGGGTCTCATTCCAGTGCTAGAACAAATCCTTTCCTGCAGAAAGGCTGGGGCCCTGCAATGTCCTTTCCTTCCCGATGGCTGGGTACAAATGCGTCATCAATGCTCTGTATGTGGATGATGCACAGTAAGAGTCAGTCTGCAGTGACGGGTTATTGGGCTGTTTGGGGGGGGGGGGGGGGGGATGTGCTTCTGGTACTTGTATGAGAAGGTTTGTGTTGCAAAGGAAGATCCTCGTGTAAAGGTGAAGTGATGTTTTTATCTAAAGGGATGTTATCAGACAAATGCTGCATAAATCGAACACAAGCTGTGCAGCTGCTGCCCTGTCCCTCTGAAATACTGCCACATATTGTGGACTGTGCAATATGGTCTCCAACGGCTTCTCCAGGACTGACAAGTGTACACTGCCAAAGACTTGACAGTCAAAGGGATCAGGACTAGGATTGATCGAATAGCTTTGTATGAGAGTTTATCTGAATCGCTATAGCTCTTACCGAATAGCTGCCTCAGTAACCTGGAGTGCTCCCTATAATCAGCTGTTCGGCGCCACAGCTGCATATTCTGCGGCTGTTTGGCAGTCACAGCACATGTATGGAGAACCCAACACACAGGCTATATCCATACATGTATTGTGACTGTGACACATGCAGCTGCAATCAGCTGATTATAGGGAGCGCTCCAGGTTACCGAGGCAGCTATTCAGATAAGCACTTATCTGAAGCTATTCGATCAACCCTAATCTGGACGGTTAGAAGCCGACTTGGGACATCCCTCGCAATAGTCAGCAGAGACTCATCGTCCCCGGCTTTTTTTTTTTTTTCCCGAGGACGTTGCAATACACGACCTGGCTGCAGTAATGCAGTAGGATTTATGCTGCCTGTGGTTTGGACAGTCAATGTAAGGACTGGTCCTTTTCACATTTTAATGGATTATAGGGTGAGCTATGAAGACTCAGTGCTGGGGAGCATCTAGTCCACATGGTAGCTGAGTGGTGGCTGAGTTTGCCAGGATGTGGTAATGGCTGCAAGAGACAAGTATGCAAGGCAACAATGTGTGGGGTGAGGTATGGAGGGACCTGACACGACCACTGTGTGTGGTAAACATCTGCCATGGAGTGTGAGACCTCGGATGTGTCCAGGACAGAGAAGAGTTAGGATTGTGTTTGATGCTGTGGACACAGATACCTTCACAGAGCAGGATATTGCAGCAAGTCTTATGCGGCAGGGAGTACAGAGCCAGCCAGGGCAGCGTGCACTCACTAACGTCCAGTCCCCCATATTGATGTCTGTATAAATTTCATAAACTGCAATTATCCATTGTGATTGTGTCGTTTGCTACTGGAAGGTAAAGTGAAAAAACACTGATTGCCAGTGTATGGCAGGCAATCCCGCTTTTGTTGGGGTTAACCACTGCAAAACATACAGGGTAGGGACTTGAGCAAGTCACTCGAACGCCCGTGATACTCTGCAAGCGCGAGTAGCGAGCACTTGCACTTCACACTAGTTTTTGCATTTACAGCTATGAGCTTTTCATATCAATCAATCAAATTTATTATCGCCAAGTACATATTACATATATACAAGGAATTCTTTGTGGCAAAGAGGCAACATAATATATAACAACAGATACAACAAGTAACATCTAACAAGACAGATACAGTATATAGTCTACACATGACGATTTAATTGTTGAACAGAGAGTGGATAGAAGCTGTTCATATGGCGATTGGTGCTGCATTTGGGGACTCTGAAGCGACGTCCTGAAGGGAGTAGTTGGAATGAGGAGTGTCCCGGGTGAGAGGGATCGGATGAAATTTTCAATGCGTGGGATCGAATACTCTTATCATAAAGATCCTGGATTTTAGGCAGGGGGGAACCTATAATTCTCTCTGCTGTTCTGAAAGTCCTTTGTAAGCGGAGTTTGTCATGCGCAGTGGCTCCCCCATACCAGACTATCAGAGAGGAACAAATCACAGATCTGATGACAGCATTAAAGAATAAGATCGGCAGATTCTTAGACAAACCATATCTTTTCAGCTGACGCAGGAAGAACATCCTCTGTTGTGCTTTTCTTATAACAGCATCCACATTTTTCCCCCATTTAAGATCATGAGAGATAACACCAAGGAATTTGGTCTCTGTGACCCTAAGAACCACTTCGTCATGGATGTAGATTGGAAGTATCTCATGTTGATCTTTCCTAAAATCCACAACCATCTCAGCAGTTTTTTTAGTGTTGAGTACAAGATTATTGGCTTTACACCAGTCACATATTCTTTCCACCTCACTCCGATACAAGTCTTCAGCATTTCCCCTGATGAGACCAGTGTCATATCATCGGCAAATTTCAAGATTTTTACTGAGTCTGCTGAAGAGATGCAATCATTCGTATAGAGAGAAAACAGTAACGGGGACAAAACACACCCCTCAGGTGCCCCAATGTTTGTGACCAAGGTGTCCGAAGTGAATGGTCCAACTTTTACACTCTGTATCCTGGCTGTCAGGAAGTTATAAATCCATAAGCATAAGTTAAGAGGGACTCCAAGAGCTACCATTTTCTTATGAAGTAAATTCGGATCAATGGTATTGAACGCTGAGCTAAAGTCCATGAAAAGAATCCGGACATATGAGTGCAGTTCATCTGTATGATCCAAAATGTACTTCAGTGCCAGATTGACAGTGTCGTTTGCCGAACGATTCTCCTTATAGGCAAACTGAAGCGGGTCCCATAGCTTCTGCGTGAATTTTATCAGGTGGGACATCATAATTCTTTCGATGACTTTCATAGCTACAGATGTGAGTGCTACTGGTCTATAGTCGTTCAACTCAGAGGATCCCTCTTTCTTGGGGACAGGGATAATTGTGGAATTTTTCCAACACTGAGGTACAACGCACTCTTTCAGTGACACATTGTATATATTTGTCAGTATAGGGGCAAGCTGGGTAGCACATACTTTCAGACACATTGGAGATACACCATCAGGGCCAGGTGCCTTTTTGACCTTAAGTCCCTTTAGGATGCGTATCACCTCTGCCTCGGAGATCACTACTTGGGTGTTGCACAATGAATGATCTTTATATGAACATACTGAGGAGCTTAGAGATGAATAGCCACTGTGTGTAGAGCTTGCCTCAAATCTGCAGTAGAATTCATTTAACTCTGCTGCCAGACTTCTGCTGGGGTTCACTATAGTGGGGTGGCTTTTATAATTGGTGACCTCTCTTAATCCTCTCCATGCAGATCTATTATCTTTTGATGAGAACCTTTCCTCCAGAATCTTTGCATACTCGTGTTTGGCTAACTTGATCTCTTTAGATAGCGAGTTCCTAAGTTTCTTGAATTCAGTAATATCGCCTGCTTTATAAGCCTCCTCTTTTCTCTTACGGATCAACCTGACTTTATTTGTAAACCACGGCTTGTTGTTTCCCCGAAAGTGGACAGATTTGGATGGAATAAACGTGTCTTCACAAAAACGGATATATGAGGACACTGCATCAACCCATTCATCCAGACCCGAGCATGTTTCCTGGAATACCTCCCAGTCCGTGCATTCAAAGCATGCTTGTAGTTGCAATTTTGCCTCCTCAGACCATGTCTTCTTTGTATAAACTGTAGGTTTGGATGTTTTCAACCTTTGCCTGTAGGCTGGAATTAAATGAATTAGACAATGATCTGAAAAGCCCACTGCTGCTCTCCTCACTGCCCTGTAGTCCCCTTTTATGACTATAGCAGTGATCAAGCGTATTGTTCTCTCTCGTGAAGCAGTTTATATGTTGAGTAAATTTGGGGAGATCCAGGTTGAGTTTTCCTTTGTTAAAGTCCCCCATTACGATCACAAATGCTTCTGGAGATCCTTTCTCCCATTCTGATATTTTGCAAGCTAATTCACCAATAGCAGCTTTAACAGATGCTTGGGGGGGAATATATACTGCAACCAGAACCACAGATGAAAACTCTCTTGGAGAGTAAAATGGTCTACAATTGAGTGCAAGGTACTCTAGATCTGGAGAGCAACCTTTTCCCAGTATGTTAACATCACAGCACCAGCTAGTGTTGAATATTGTATAGTGTTGAATATGCAGAATAGGAAATGTTTGTGCATGTTCTGATGTCTTTAATAAAACCGTGTGTTTCCACCAGCTGTGTAATGTGATTTTTCTCTGTCCATGTATAAACCCATAAAAAAAAATGCAGCATCTCCTCATGTTACATGTGTAAAGATCTATATTAATTCCTGACTCCTACTGTCCACCAGGATGGATACTGTGGGTGAATGTAGGGAAAATGTCTGATGCTCACAGATGGAGAGGCAAAGGAAATGATAATGCAACAAGACTATTCCCGTGCACAGTGCAGCCTTAGCTGGCAGGGCCTTTTATTGTTACGTCTGCACATTATGCCATAGAAGTCCAGAAACTGAAAATTCTTTGTGCCCAGATCCATAGTTTGCATTTTTTTTTTAAGCTTTTACTTTTTTCTACAGCAGAAATGTGTGTGATCTGCTATGTTGCAGAATTACAAGCATACAGTAATCACTGGGTGCTGGAGAGCATTTGTGTATAGACTTTCAATTTTAATAATCTATATAGCGCCAATCTGCATTCCAGATCAGTCTTGGAATGTGGGAAACCCACGCAAACGGGGAGAACATACAAACTCCTTGCAGATGTTGTCCTTGATGGGATTTGACCCCAGTGCTAGCCACTGCGCTTTTAAAAAGTCTGAAGTGTGGAAGCTCCGAGCTCCTGGACACAATGGTGAAAAGAAATAGGAAACAAATGGAATAATGTTGGAAACATTCCTTGTGCCTCCACATAACTCCCTGTTCACACTGGCCACTTTTCTTGTAAATTCCTTGAAATTAACAGACTGATGAGTCGTGTTCTCTGGAAATAGTGCAGCTGAGATGACCGCGGAGCCGGTATTACGTGAGGCCGCTCCGCCCGGGGTGAGGTGACCGCGGAGCCGGTAAGACGTGAGGCCGCTCCGCCCGGGGTGAGGTGACCGCGGAGCCGGTAAGACGTGAGGCCGCTCCGCCCGGGGTGAGGCGACCGCCGAGACTGTAAGACGTGAGGCCGCTCCGCCCGGGGTGAGGTGACCGCCAAGCCAGTAAGAGGTGAGGCCGCTCCGCCCGGGGTGAGGTGACCGCCGAGCCGGTAAGACGTGAGGCCACTCCGCCCTGGGTGAGGTGACCGCCAAGCCAGTAAGAGGTGAGGCCGCTCCGCCCGGGGTGAGGCGACCGCCAAGCCAGTAAGTGGTGAGGCCGCTCCGCCCGGGGTGAGGTGACTGCGGAGCCGGTAAGACGTGAGGCCGCTCCGCCCGGGGTGAGGTGACCGCCAAGCCAGTAAGAGGTGAGGCCGCTCCGCCCGGGGTGAGGTGACCGCCAAGCCAGTAAGAGGTGAGGCCGCTCCGCCCGGGGTGAGGCGACCGCCGAGACGGTAAGACGTGAGGCCGCTCTGCCCGGGGTGAGGTGACTGCGGAGCCGGTAAGACGTGAGGCCGCTCCGCCCGGGGTGAGGTGACCGCCAAGCCAGTAAGAGGTGAGGCCGCTCCGCCCGGGGTGAGGTGACCGCCAAGCCAGTATGAGGTGAGGCCGCTCCGCCCGGGGTGAGGCGACCGCCGAGACGGTAAGACGTGAGGCCGCTCCGCCCGGGGTGAGGTGACTGCGGAGCCGGTAAGACGTGAGGCCGCTCCGCCCGGGGTGAGGTGACCGCCAAGCCAGTAAGAGGTGAGGCCGCTCCGCCCGGGGTGAGGTGACCGCCGAGACGGTAAGACGTGAGGCCACTCCGCCCGGGGTGAAGTGACCGCCGAGACGGTAAGACGTGAGGCCGCTCCGCCCGGGGTGAGGTGACCGCCAAGCCAGTAAGACGTGAGGCCGCTCCGCCCGTGGTGAGGTGACCGCCGAGACGGTAAGACGTGAGGCCGCTCCGCCCGGGGTGAAGTGACCGCCGAGACGGTAAAACGTGAGGCCGCACCGCCCGGGGTGAAGCGACCGCCGAGACGGTTAGAGGTGAGCGCTCCCCCCGGGGTGAGGTGACCGCCGGGCCGGTAAGACGTGAGGCCGCGGCTTCTATGTCGTGAGTCGTGACGAAACGAGCTCCGTGAGAAGCCAGGAACCTTCAGAGCCTGATAATCGGGGGAATTGAATATTGATTGTGCAATCTCCGCCGGAAGTGACAGCAGTGGGGAAAGAGATGAGTGCAACACACAGCACGTGACAAAGCGGACCTGGGCTCCGGAATGATGGCCGCCGTCTCATTGTGGGCGGGGACTGATGAATTCACGCGAGGTTGGGGCGTATATAAGGCGCGGCTGCCGCTTGTTCCGTCTCTTTCCTGCGTGATGGTTGGAGGAGTGTGAGGTATGGAGGCAGCTACCGGGAGGCCGCATACAGAGGCGGCGTGATGTGGGCTGTGCACCGGGAGTATACAGCCGCTGTATGTCCGGAGGGTCCTGTATGTCGGGGGCGGCAGTGCCGGGGGTCCCTGTGCCTCCTGTATGTCGGGGGCGGCAGTGCCGGGGGTCCCTGTGCCTCCTGTATGTCGGGGGCGGCAGTGCCGGGGGTCCCTGTGCCTCCTGTATGTCGGGGGCGGCAGTGCCGGGGGTCCCTGTGCCTCCTGTATGTCGGGGGCGGCAGTGCCGGGGGTCCCTGTGCCTCCTGTATGTCGGGGGCGGCAGTGCCGGGGGTCCCTGTGCCTCCTGTATGTCGGGGGCGGCAGTGCCGGGGGTCCCTGTGCCTCCTGTATGTCGGGGGCGGCAGGGCCGGGGGTCCCTGTGCCTCCTGTATGTCGGGGGCGGCAGTGTTGGGGGTCCCTGTGCCTCCTGTATGTCGGGGGCGGCAGTGTTGGGGGTCCCTGTGCCTCCTGTATGTCGGGGGCGGCAGTGCCGGGGGTCCCTGTGCCTCCTGTATGTCGGGGGCGGCAGTGCCGGGGGTCCCTGTGCCTCCTGTATGTCGGGGGCGGCAGTGCCGGGGGTCCCTGTGCCTCCTGTATGTCGGGGGCGGCAGTGCCGGGGGTCCCTGTGCCTCCTGTATGTCGGGGGCGGCAGGGCCGGGGTCTGATGGGCATATACTGAACAGCTACGAAAATGGGCAACAAAGGGCATTAATGAAAAGGTTAAGTGACTTTGGGCTACTGATCTCACACACTGCAGACATATAGAACAGGGAGCCCCACATCACACCCCAGGACCCTCCAGCTGGGGCCAAATGGGGTCTGGGCATCAGAACTGGCATCAAAGTGGGCACACAGACTATATTCACAGATGTGAATAAGTAACTGTTTATAACCCTTTTGGGCCTGGCTGAAGGGTCCTGGGTTTGATGCCGGCGTCACTAAGTATGTAATGGTGGTGTGAGATCAGTGGCCTAAAGTAACTTAACCCCTCAACTGATGTCTTTACTTCAAATCTGTGAAAATCGTCTGTTTGCACTAGCCTAGCAGAGGGGGCTGCTCCTGTGTATTGGGGTGCGCTGTAGCCTAGCAGAGGGGGCTGCTCCTGTGTATTGGGGTGCGCTGTAGCCTAGCAGAGGGGGCTGCTCCTGTGTATTGGGGTGCGCTGTAGCCTAGCAGAGGGGGCTGCTCCTGTGTATTGGGGTGCGCTGTAGCCTAGCAGAGGGGGCTGCTCCTGTGTATTGGGGTGCGCTGTAGCCTAGCAGAGGGGGCTGCTCCTGTGTATTGGGGGTGCGCTGTAGCCTAGCAGAGGGGGCTGCTCCTGTGTATTGGGGGTGCGCTGTAGCCTAGCACTGGGGCTGCTCCTGTGTATTGGGGGTGCGCTGTAGCCTAGCACTGGGGCTGCTCCTGTGTATTGGGGGTGCGCTGTAGCCTAGCACTGGGGGTGCTCCTGTGTATTGGGGGTGCGCTGTAGCCTAGCACTGGGGGTGCTCCTGTGTATTGGGGGTGCGCTGTAGCCTAGCACTGGGGGTGCTCCTGTGTATTGGGGGTGCGCTGTAGCCTAGCACTGGGGGTGCTCCTGTGTATTGGGGGTGCGCTGTAGCCTAGCACTGGGGGTGCTCCTGTGTATTGGGGGTGCGCTGTAGCCTAGCACTGGGGGTGCTCCTGTGTATTGGGGTGCGCTGTAGCCTAGCACTGGGGGTGCTCCTGTGTATTGGGGTGCGCTGTAGCCTAGCACTGGGGGTGCTCCTGTGTATTGGGGGGGCTCTCTAGCCTAGCACGTGCGGACCCTGTGCTCTTAGTGGCTGAACCATCTGACTGATCTTCCTATGATGAGATCTATGTTCAGTTCTGCTACTGATGAGCTGCGATGACATCTCTACTTCTGAGGAAGTCCGGTCTGTAGAGCATCAGCTCCTGAGGTCGGGGTCCGGCTCCTGCAGTGCTGCCTGTGTTTGTCATCCCTTGTATGTGATCCTGGGGTCTCCTGTGGTGTCTGGGTCGCTCTGATGGCTTCTTCTCTTGCAGGTTTCCTGCGGCCGGACGTCTGGATGTTGGCGGCAGAGCGTGGTGAGAGGTAAGTGTGTGCTGGTGCCGTTTGTCCCTCTCTGTGGCCCTCACCAGACGTCTTCTAATGATGAGATCTTTGTCCAGTTCTGCTACTGACGTTCAGCGATGACATCGGCTAATCTGAAGCAGACTCCTCTGGTGGGGCACATCTTCCCACTTTTCTGAATGCTCCTCACTGCAGAGTGTTTGTTGCAATGTGTCACAGCAGCACATTCTCCCTGTGGTCACCTCTAGCTGCCAGTTCTTACAGGGATGTGGGGTAACTTGGTCCGGGGATCATTGTAGCCAGTCTCCTCCACAACCTCCGTGGCTGCCTGCCAGTCCTGTATTTGAGCTCGAGGTGGACCTGGGGCTGGTGACTCAACTGCTCTTCTCTAATCAGTGTCTTGTTTGTCCACAGGTTTCTGGGGATGAAGATTATTGTTGGTTTGTAATGTTGTTGTAGTTTTGTCTTCCTAATAAAGTTTTGTTCTACCGTCCACTGCCTCGGTTGTCTATTTTCTGCACTGCAGAGAGTCTCCTGGTCTCTTCCAGTGACCCTGGGGTCTTATTCCAGTGCTAAAGTGACCCCTTCCTGCAGAATGGCCGGGATCTGCTGTGACCCAGTCACTCCGATGGTTGGGTACAAGCCTCACGTTCTCATCCTTGTGGTTAATCTTTCATGGGTGTGGAGTGGGACTGACTATGGACCCTTCTGGTCCTCTGGTGTCTGCAAATTGGCTCTTCAGAGGACTAGCACCACCTATAGGGATCAGCAATCCGAAAAGGAAATGTTGACCCTCTAACTAGCCTTATCCCAAGACTTGGGATAAAAATCATTCGTGTGACAAGGATTTAGTGAGGTTTAGGATTGATACTTCCTATAGGTGGCGCTAGAGTTCTGAAGAGACCATCTGCAGCTGAAGTCTCCTCACCTTGGCATGTCTGGCTCGATGCGTCACACTCCACAAAGATCCAGTGTAACAATTCTTGTATACTGCTCATAGTTAATAAAAAAAAAAAAAAAAAAAACCCACTGGTGAAATCCCTTGTCCTGGATTAGAATATTAACATGAGAGGCTGGTCTAGAAATCCGATCTCCAAGTTAATCTATAAATTAGGCCTGTTCACAGTGAGGGGCAGCCTAGCTGATGTGCTCCATTTCATATCCCCCCCCTCCCTTGGGGACAGAATACCAGACTGCAAAATTTGAGTTTTCTCCCTAATTTCACGGTTTTGCATATTTGTATGTCACTTTTTATTTGCGTTTTTATATCCTTTTATTGTAAGCACTGTACCTTTTATATTAAAGCTTAAAACTTTAAGTCTGAGCCTTGTTGCTGTAAAGAATCCATAGCCTTAGAGCGTGCGCTCCTGGTGACTGGCGGACAGTAGTAGTATGTCTGGGACTCATCGCCCGTGTGTTCGGTGAGAGGTGGCAGCGTGTATGAGTGGGGTGTGCGGTCTGTGATTTATGCTCCCACTGCAGCATAGGACAGAGGGTGAATGCTGGACTGAGTGAGAGGAGACAGATTAACCCTTGCAGGCGCAACCCCACGTCATGTGCTGAGAAGCGGGTACGTGACAATCGGTGGCAGCAGCTGGATTCAGTGATTCTACAGGAGATCCACTCGTGATCAGTACAGTGGCGGATGTCTATACAGGGTTCCTTTGGACATTATGGCCGTGGCGAGCCACCGGGTGTAGTTTGCAAGACCTGATGTAGCTGCAGCACAAGCGCAATGTAGGCAGCTCTATAGATAATCACGACCGAGACTAGGAGCTCATACTCACAAGAGACTCGCTCAAAAACCTGGCACTGCTGCCGACACTCGGACCAGAGCGTGTGGCTACATGTATTTCTATGCCGCCGTCCGGTCCAAGTGCTGGTGGCAGTGCCAGGTTTTCACTCGCAAGTGAGAATGAGCCCTAATAAGGTCTAAAAATTACAAATGCATGAAAAAAAAAAATCATCTTGGCATGCTGAATCTCCTGGTTTATTAGCAATCTTTACCCCAATTATAACACGTGCAGAATAATTGCGCATCTTGAGCATAATACAGTACAGGATCAGTAATGTATGTGCACAGTGACTGCACCAGCAGAATAGTGAGTGCAGCTCTGGGGTATAATACAGGATGTAACTCAGGATCAGTAATGTATGTACACAGTGAGTGCAGCTCTGGAGTATAATACAGGATGTAACTCAGGATCAGTAATGTAATGTATATACACAATGACTGCACCAGTAGAATAGTGAGTGCAGCTCTGGGGTATAATACAGGATGTAACTCAGGATCAGTAATGTATGTACACAGTGAGTGCAGCTCTGGAGTATAATACAGGATGTAACTCAGGATCAGTAATGTGTGTACACAGTGACTGCGCCAGCAGAATAGTGAGTGCAGCTCTGGAGTATAATACAGGAGGTAACCCAGGATCAGTTATGTAATGTGTGTACACTGACTGCACCAGCAGAATAGTGAGTGCAGCTCTTGAGTATAACTCAGGATCAGTAATGTATGTACACGGTGACTGCACCCGCAGAATAGTGCAGCTCTGGGGTATAATACAGGATGTAACTCAGGATCAATAATGTATGTACACAGTGAGTGCAGCTCTGGAGTATAATTCAGGATCAGTAATGTATGTACACAGTGACTGCACCAGCAGAATAGTGAGTGCAGCTCTGGAGGATAATACAGGAAGGTTAATATCTGTATTTAGAGATAATATCCACTGTGGAGTAATACCTTGAGTAGGTTAGAAGTTACTTCAGGCATCTGTATCCTTTTCATGATCCCTAAATTCTGCAGTTTCTGAGCGATTTGCTGAGTAGCTGACACCTTTTTCCTCTGTGGAGTCATTTGCTGGATTCCTCTGCAGCGCTGACTTTAGGGTTGCAGAAGGGTGAGGCCTTAGTTTGTCCCTGGGATGAGCCGCTTGTCACCATATTCCACGGTGCAGGGTCCGGCTCATATCTTGGTCATAGATTTCATAAAGAGGAAGTTTCAGCCTCAGTTTCCTTAACTTAAGATTTACAGCCCCCTGATAACTGCGAGAGTAAATATCATTACACCCCCCCCAATAAATATGGAGCTCCCTGCTGGGAACCGGACAAGATGAGATACACGGCTCAGCAGACAGTATCACAGGATAGGATTAGATACACGGCTCAGCAGTCAGTATCACACAGGATAGCATTAGATACATGATCATCCGTCCACTGTCCTTATTGCACCTCTGTTGCATGTCCTCTTGGTATTGATGCCGCCTCTCATCTTCTTGATGTGCTGTCTCTTTACCATTTTCTTAGTTACTGTCTCTTCACAGTCATTCAACTCTGAGCTTTTGCAGCTGCCGTGATTTTCACTTTCGGCCACATGGGTTCATCTTATAAACGATAGTTTTGTTTTTTGTTTTTTTTTTCTGTATGCATCGTCCACTGGGGGGCGCTCATGGCTGCTGGGCGAATTCCTCCCGGTGGCAGGTTTCTGCTGTGACAGGAGCACTGCCAGCAGACGCAGCTCTGAGGGCGCCCACCATGGACCCCATAATGGGGGTTTATCCTATACAGAAATCAGTATATGAATTGATGAATAGTGACTCCGAGAAAACCATCCTCCTGCGTCAGAGGCAGATGTACTCGGAATATCATCTTTACCATATCAAAATCAACAAGATAGAGCAAATGAAAAATCCAAGGGATTGGCGTGCAGGACGGCGACACGTCCCACTGTACAGCTGCGCATACAATGGCGGCCAAAAGGTTTGCATTATTTTTTATTAAAAGTGTGGTTCCTTCTGTCTGGTTGTTGCCATTTTCCTGGTGATTTTAGTAAACCGGAAGCAAATGGTTGTCAGCGATAAAGATGAACATTGTTCTATCCATTTATCTGTTAGTTTTCAACAATTGCGGGGCCAAATGTTTTGCATATTTTCTCATTTGTAGTTGAATTTTACCTAAAATGTTTATTTTTTGTTTTTTTTTTTGGTTAAAACTTTGCAAAGACAAAGCCAATTCATCCCCAGATGTCAGGAAGCTGCTTATTCTGAGAGTGAAGTCATGAAAAGCCAGAAAGAGGGAACTATGGAATAAAGCTGCTCTCAGAGACAAGTGTCACTTGTCATAAAGAAAAAGAAGGTTATGGAACAGCTGACAAACCTAGAAGTGGACAACCACGGAAAACTTCTTCCAGAGGTGATCACATTATTAAGAATAAGTCAGATGTCCATGAAGTGCTGCACAGATGTCACACAAAAAGAGCGAGGAATATGGGGTCAAAGTGAGTGGCCAAACTGTGGGGCGACGGCTCAGAGCAGTAGGTGAATGCACGAGGTCCAGCACAGAAGCCTTTCATCTCTGCAAAGAACCGGAAGGTCAGACTTGTGTTTGCCAAAGAACACGGCCAATGGAAAGAGACAGATTGGTCTAAGGAGTTGTGTTCGAATGAATCCAAGTGCAATCTGGTAGTGATGGCGAGCACTATATATAGCGCCCAATAGGAAAACGTAATGATGTAAGGGACAAAACACCTACAGTGAAACGTGGTGGAAATTTCATGGTTTGGGGCTGCTTTTCTGCATAGAATTGATGGAAATATGAATGCTACCATGTACAAGAACATACTGGAGAATGTAATGCCACCATATGGTAAAACCAGAGTATGCAGGAGCTGGAAATATTAGCAAGACAATAAACCTAACCACACATCCAATTTAGTAAAAAATTGGTTAGCAAAGAAAAATGTTCGCCTGTTGCAAAGGCCGAGCCAATCACCCGATTAAGACTGCAGAGACCTGTGTGTCGTAAGCAGTGCTTTCCCGCCTCCCACCAATCCCCTAATAACAAAACACCGACAAGCATGAATGGGTTGAACAGGTTGGTCACAGTTTATTAATAAGCAGAGAGAGGCAAGTACAATTCGCAACGGACTCATAAGCTGTAAGCCCGCAACCGCTGGGCACGTCGGCTGATGAGCGGTTACGACCCTTGCCCCCCTCTACACTACCGCCACGGAGGATCATGTGTATGACCTACACAGGACTCCGACCGCCACACAACATCATTAAGGTCTGTTCAACCCCGTCCTGCAAATTAGTTAAAAACATCTAGCCCGATATCTGTTAAATGAACGCCGTCCGGTCTCAGGAGGGATGAGATGTCTTCTTCCAGATTGTGGTGGTGAACCACGATGCCGTAGTTCTCTTTGACAAACGTTGCCATCTTCGAGTTTATCTTTCTCCTTGACTTGTCGATGGCCTTAAGGTCTTTAGCTCCGTGCCAGACTGTTCGTGATATATCAGACCACACCACCACCATATCTGGTATAAGACAAACAGCTCGCTTTATGTCCGTCTTCATTGTCGTGAAGAGCTCTGCTCCTGTTGTCTTGCACAAATCATTACCACCAGCATGTAACACCAATATTAGCGGCCGGTTTTGCCATTTTACAAATTTTAACCAACTCCGGGAAGATCTGATCCCACTGGATCCCTCTCCAGTTGACCTCTAGTTGTGGGAAGTTAAAATTCTTTCCACCAGGGCGTATCTCTGCTCTTTTGCCCGCCCAATAAATAAAAGAATGTCCCAATACCCAAACTGCTGGCTTATGACCTCCTGTAAGAGACAAGATGTGTTATAGCAGGTCTGGTCTTATGTATCTCGCAAAGCATGCGGATTTCCAACGGCCCAATCTCTGCACTTCAGCTTCAGCTACACCGGCCCTAGCTGCTTCAGTGGCCGCTCCGATTCTAAAAGAATGCGTCCCGTATTCTTTAGGGTCTACACCGACAGCTTGTAGACATTTCTTAAAAGATTGTGTGAAATTGATATTTAGTAAGCGGGGACCTGTCGGTGTGAGAGAAAAAAAATCTACTTTCGTGTCTTATAGCCGCGTAGTGTCTGATTATTTTGACCGGGCATATGGGGCCATCTAGAGCCTTGACCAGGACCCACGACCCTCTACCAGTGGGATCACATTTGGATTTCCGCACTAATGCGCAGAGCGTCGCTGCATATTGCGAGATCCTCATATATTAACCCGCCTATTGATGCTGTTTTTGACTGCAGCACCAGTTCGCTGATTCGTAGCGCCCCGAAGAATGAAATAACAAACGCTGTGGATATTTGGGCTGACTCGTATTGTGACCTGCATAACGATTTAGATATTGTGATAACGTCGTTTAACAGACTTAAAGAAACGGGGCGACGATATTCCTGACTGGGTTGGAGCCTTTTACAGCCTTTAACGGCTTGCTTTATGAGAATATAGTTACATGGGCCCATCCCACTAGCTGAAAGAAAAAGGCTACTCCCGATAAATGACGCTGCGCTAATGTGCCCGACGCGCCTCTACTCCTGAGCTGATTCAGGAGTTCTACCACCACGTCGCATCTCGCCCGATCACACGTATCGACTGGCCTGCCTTTAATTAGCGTGCACCACTCTTCCCATGCCTTACCATAAACCTGCCAGGTAGCCGGTGTCACTGAGGCGCGGATCAAGGGCACCAGTGATTGGCCACTGTGTCCCAGAGGGAGGGAGGACAGTCGGCCCGTTGGTTCTGCGCTGGGAAGGAAGACTTTGAAGGCCTGCCAATCGGAAGACAACAGAGAGTTAACCATCTTATCGTCCACAGTAGACGTCACTGTGGCTTGGCACCAGATGTTGTGTCTAAGGCTACTTTCACATTAGCGTCGTGCGACGCACGTCGCAATGCGTCGTTTTGGCGAAAAAATGCATCCTGCAAAGTTGCCCGCAGGATGCGTTTTTTCTCCATTGACTTACATTAGCGACGCATTGCCACACGTCTCATTCGTCTTGCGACGGATGCGTCGTGTTTTGGTGGCCGTGACGCACACAAAAACGTTACATGTTTTTTGGTGCGTCGTGTACGCCATTTTCGACCGCGCATGCGCGGCCGAAACTCCTCCCCGGACATTACAATGGGGCAACGGATGCGTTGCAAAACTGCATCCGCTGCTCCCGTTGGAGAAAACTTTCACAACGTGCGACGCTACGGTGAAAGTAGCCTTAGGCATAATAGTGCAAGGCAGCGCAACAGCGAAAGAATCGGTGGCGATGAGGAAGACATACTGTTTAAGCATTTCGCACTTCCTGGGTTTTTGACTAGAAATCTGATATTTACATTTTTCAGTTTGTCACCCCATAGTCCGGTCCTTGTAGATTGTGACAAAACCATTTATGAAATCTCCACTCAACGCCAGACCTAGATCCTTGCTTGGCGTTTCCTGTGACATGGCATGTATGCCCATTGTAGGTTTTCAAATTTGTCCTCCAGACCGACAAATCCGCCTGAAGGGAGCGGTTGAGTCTGATTTGGTGACTTTTTTCGCTTCAAGGAAACTTTTAAAAGTTTTATTTATTTATTTTTTTTGTTATTTATCCGCCGGTAAACAAAAAACCATTTCATTGGTATCTATTTCAATGCAGAGGAAAGGGAGAACGTCACATAGCCCGTTCGTATTCATTGATGCAGTGGATTGCTGAATTGCTGCCTGTTTGGTGACGCACTACCCAGTGTAGGAAGGTACTGAACAGCTCGAAATAGTGACAGGAAATGGAGCAGCCCATCGGCAGGCACATGTTGAAATAAAACGGCTGGCCCACCTTAGAGCCCAACAAGTGGAAGTGTTCAGGAGGCAGAAAGCTAATTCTGTCGGATTTTGCACGAGTTCAACTGCTCTGTCAAAGGAATTGTAGGTTACGGAAGTGTCTTCTGGGGCATCGCATCGTTATCCGAATCGCCTTTTGGGTAAGAAAGATGATGTAGTAGCCTATAATTTCAATGTTCTTTTTTGGTTTACTTTCAATTGGGCTAGAATTCACATTTGCTGCGCCATAAGCCCAAGCATTTAACCACACAGCCATTAGCTTATAAGGCGAGATTCTGACATTTTTTGAAAGGCATTGATTTAACTGATATTTTTATGTAAAATCTTGGGGAGTTCGCATGTTCTACTTTGTGTAAAATTCTGGGAATTTGTTTGCTAATTTAAGCCCCAAGGGTGGTTTGCACGTTAACTCCCGGGCCAATTTTTACAATTCTGACCACTGTCCCTTTATGAGGTAATAACTCAAACGCTTCCATGGATCCCGGTGATTCTGACAATGTTTTCTCGAGACATATTGTACTTCATGTTAGTGGTAAAATTTCATTCAAATAACTTGCGTTTATTTGTGAAAAATACGGAAATTTGGCAAAAATTTTGAAAATTTCGCAATTTTCCAACTGAATTTTTATGCCCTTAAATCACAGAGATATGGCACACAAAAAACTTGGTAAGTAACATTTCCCACATGTTTACTTTACATCAGCACAATTTTGGAACCAAAATTTTTTTGTGTTAGGAAGTTATAAGGGTTAAAAATTGACCAGTGATTTCTCATTTTTGCAACGCCATTTTATTTTTAGGGACCACATCACATTTGAAGCCACTTTGAGGGGTCTATATGATAGAAAATACCCAAAAGTGACACCATTCTAAAAACTGCACCCCTTAAGGTGCTCAAAACCACATTCAAAAAGTTTATTAACCCTTTAGGTGCATCACAGGAATTTTTTGAATAATTAAAAAGAAATGAACATTTACATTTTTTTCACAAAAAAAATACTTCAGGTTCAATTTTTTTTATTTTACCAAGGGTAACAGGAGAAATTGGACTGCAAAAGTTATTGTGCAGTTTGTCCTGAGTACGCTGACACCTGATATGTGGGGGGAACCACTGTTTCGGCACATGGCTGAGCTCAGAAGGGAAGGAGCGCCATTTGACTTTTTCAATGCAAAATTGGCTGGAATTCAGATCGGACGCCATGTCACGTTTGGAGAGCCCCTGATGTACCTAAACAGTGGAAACCACCCACAAGTGACCCCATTTTGGAAACTAGACCCCCCAAGGAACTTATCTAGATATGTGGTGAGAATTTTGAACCCACAAGGGCTTCACAGAAGTTTATAACGTACAGCGGTACAGTTAAAAAAATCAGTTTTTCCACAAAAATTATCTTTTCACCCACAATTTTTATTTTCCCAAGGGTAACAGGACCCTAAAAGTTATTGTGCAATTTGTCCTGAATACGCTGATATGTGGGGGGGAACCACTTTCGGCGCATGGCAGAGCTCAGAAGGGAAGGAGCGCCGTTTGACGTTTTTGGCTGGAATTGAGATCGGACACCATGTCGCGATTGGAAAACCCCTGTTGTACCAAAACAGTGAAAACCCCCCACAAATGACACCATTTTGGAAACTAGACCCCCCAAGGAACTTATCTAGATGTGTGGTGAGAACTTTGACCCCTCCAGTGCTTCACAGAAGTTTATAACGCCCGGGCGTGAAAATAAAAAAATCTTATTTTTTTCCACAAACATGATCTTTTAGTCACCAATTTTTTTTATTTTCCTAAGGGTACCAGGAGAAAATGGACCCCAAAAGTTGTTGTCCAATTTGTCCTGAGTACGCTGATACCCCATATGTGGGAGAAAACTACTGTATGGGCACACGTCGGGGCTCGGAAGGGAAGTAGTGACGTTTTGGAATGCAGACTTTGATGGATTGGTCTGCGGGTGTCATGTGCGTTTGGAGAGCCCCTGATGTACCTAAACAGTGGAAACTCCCCACAAGTGACCCCATTTTGAAAACTAGACCCCCCACGGAACTTATCTAGATGTGTGGTGAGCACTTTGAACCCCCAAGTGCTTCACAGAAGTTTAGAACGCCCGGGCGTGAAAATAAAATCATTTTTTTCCACAAAAATGATATTTTTGCCCCCAATTTTTTTATTTTGTAAGGGTAACAGGAGAAATTGGACCCCAAAAGTTGTTTTGCAATTTGTCCTGAGTAGGCTGATACCCTATATGTGGGGGTAAAACACTGTTTGGGCGCATGGCAGAGCTTGGAAGGGAAGGAGCACCATTTGACTTTTTCAACGCAGAATTGGCTGAATTGAGATCAGACGCCATGTTGTGTTTGGAGAGCCCCTGATGTGCCCAAACAGTGGAAACCCCCCAATTCTAACTCCAACCCGAACCCTAATCTCAGCCCTAATCCTAATGGGAAAATAGAATTAAATACATTTTCTTTTAGTTTTATTATTTTTCCCTAACTAAGGGGGTGATAACGGGGGGTTTGATTTACTGTTTATGGCGGTTTTTATGTTTGGCGGCTGTCACACGCTAAAAGACGCTTTTTATTGTAAAAATAGTTTTTGCATCACCACATATTGAGAGCTATAATTTTTCCGTATTTTGACCCACCGAGTCATGTGAGGTCTTATTTTTTGCGGGATGAGTTGATGTTTTTATTGGTACCATTTTCGGGCACGTGACATTTTTTGATCACTTTTTATTCCGATTTTTGGGACGCAGAATGAACAAAAACCAGCGTTTCATGAATTTATTTTGGGGGGGTGCGTTTACACCGTTCCGCGTGCGGTAAAATTGATAAAGCGGTTTTATTCTTCGGGTCGGTACGGTTACAGCGATACCTCATTTAGGTCGTTTTTTATGTTTTGTCGTTTTTATGCAATGAAAACTATTTTATATAAAAAATAATTATTTTTGCATCGCTTTATTCTGCGAGCTATAACTTTTTTATTTTTTAGGTTACGATGCTGTATGGTGGCTCGTTTTTTTGCGGGACAAGATGACGTTTTCAGCGGTACCATGGTTATTTATATACATCTTTTTGATCGCGCGTTATTGCACTTTTTGTTCGGCGGTATGATAATAAATCATTTTTTGCTTTGTTTTTTTATTTTTTAAGGGGTTCGCTAAAGGGGTTAACTAATGGGACAGTTTTATAGGGCAGGTCGTTACGGACGCGGCGATACCAAATATGTGTACTTTTATTGTTTTGGGTTTTTTTATTTCCAAAAAATGAATTTATTGGGGGCATATTTTTTTTTCTAATTTATTTGGCGATTTTTTTTTTTTTTAAATTATTTTAACACTTTTTTTAACTTTATTATATTGTCCCAGGTGGGACATCACTGTCCTGTGACAGATCGCTAATCTGTCACATCACAGATCACTGTGACAGATCAGCGATCTGTCACAGGCATTGAAGGCACTGAGGAAGCCAGCTCCCTGCAGGCCCCTGTCGCCATCTTGGATTCGGGGGCCTGCAGGGAAGGAGCCCCCCGCAGCAGCGCTGCACATTGCGCTGCTGTGGGGGGCTCAGGGAAGCACGGAGGGAGCCCCCTCCCTGCCGATGCTTCCCTTTAACCCCCGGTACACCGCGATTGTGTTTGATCGCGGTGTGCAAGGGGTTAACGTGTCGGGGGCGGTCCGTGACCGCCCCTGACACATTGTGCCGGGTGTCAGCTGTGATAATCAGCTGACACCCGGCCGCGATCAGCGGCGCTCACCACGTGGGCGCTGCTGATCGCTGTGATGTATTATCCCGTCCCTGGGAATTAAGTCCCAGGGCACATGGACGGGATAATACGTCATATGGGATTAAGGGGTTAAGATTATTTGATTTTAGATTTTTTGCCGATGATTAAATGTGAAGTGGATAAAATCCGTATTTTAAACCGCGATGTGGCTGCTGGGCAGCTCCTTTATCAGGGTAAAGGCTTAGCCCGGGGCCTATGGCGGCTACGCCCGCTGGGATTGTGCCTCGTAAATTGATCTGAGGGTACACCTTGATGCAGGATGTCCTTGGATGTAACGATGGTAGCTGCGCAGTTGGTTTTGCTTTAGTAATAGATGTCGTTTGGCATTGGATTTTTTTTTTTTCTTTTTATAGGAGATGCCCCTCTCCGTATTGATTCATTATCGATTTATCAACGTTCACCACTATGCGTTGCCGAATGAACTATATCTGAGCTGGTGTACTCCGACTCCTAGTTGATCCGTATTCCACTTTTATATGTGAGATACATACTCCGCTGAGTCCACTCCAGGGACTCTTACACGGGACTGTTCCTCAATTTAACGGGGTAAAACCTGTAATCAGATCCATAATATAACCGCTGAGCAGCTTGTAATCGCTCCATTTGCCTGGCGGGTACACCATGATGTGGGGTGTCCGCATTCGCAGGAAGAGCATCCATGTCTATATTTACCAGACACATTGAATCAGCAGTATCCTTTGTGAATTAAGTGGGCCCCTGGTCCACGTGCAACCGTTGAGTCCTGGAGTAATTAGGGGTCGCGTATGAAGGGGGGGCTTCCTTTGATCCATCATCAGTGGTAGCCAAACATCTGTTCCCAGCCTAATTTGGGCTGTAGGGTCAGGCGCCTCTGGAACTGTACATTGTACCACGGCCAGGCGGAAACACCATCATTAATTTGAGTGATTTATAACACGTAGATCGCAGGGGTGAGAACACTCACCGCTATTTGACTCCAGCCGAGTGACTCCAGGTGATGGAGGTACTCAGGCTCCTGCAGTATCGTAGGTTCAGGTTAGGTGTCTGCTGTGTCCAGAAGCCCCGGGAGTGAGGGATAGATCCGTGGCGGCTTCTATGTGGTCCGTGTCTGCGGTGTTGGCTTCTATGTGGTCCGTGTCTGCGGTGTTAGCTGCTATGTGGTCTGTGTCTGCGGTGTTGGCTCCTATGTGGTCCGTGTCTGCGGTGTTAGCTCCTATGTGGTCCGTGTCTGCGGTGTTAGCTGCTATGTGGTCCGTGTCTGCGGTGTTAGCTGCTATGTGGTCCGTGTCTGCGGTGTTAGCTTCTATGTGGTCCGTGTCTGCGGTGTTAGCTCCTATGTGGTCCGTGTCTGCGGTGTTGGCTTCTGTGGTCTGTGTCTGCGGTGTTAGCTTCTATGTGGTCTGTGTCTGCGGTGTTGGCTCCTATGTGGTCCGTGTCTGCGGCGTTAGCTCCTATGTGGTCCGTGTCTGCGGTGTTAGCTCCTATGTGGTCCGTGTCTGCGGTGTTAGCTCCTATGTGGTCCGTGTCTGCGGTGTTATCTCCTATGTGGTCCGTGTCTGCGGTGTTATCTCCTGTGTGGTCCGTGTCTGCGGTGTTGGCTTCTATGTGGTCCGTGTCTGCGGTGTTAGCTCCTATGTGGTCCGTGTCTGCGGTGTTAGCTGCTATGTGGTCCGTGTCTGCGGTGTTAGCTTCTATGTGGTCTGTGTCTGCGGTGTTAGCTGCTATGTGGTCTGTGTCTGCGGTGTTAGCTCCTATGTGGTCCGTGTCTGCGGTGTTGGCTTCTATGTGGTCCGTGTCTGCGATGTTAGCTCCTACGTGGTCCATGTCTGCGGTGTTAGCTTCTATGTGGTCCGTGTCTGCGGTGTTAGCTTCTATGTGGTCTGTGTCTGCGGTGTTAGCTTCTATGTGGTCTGTGTCTGCGGTGTTGGCTTCTATGTGGTCTGTGTCTGCGGTGTTGGCTTCTACGTGGTCTGTGTCTGCGATGTTAGCTCCTACGTGGTCCGTGTCTGCGGTGTTAGCTTCTATGTGGTCCGTGTCTGCGGTGTTAGCTCCTATGTGGTCCGTGTCTGCGGTGATAGCTCCTATGTGGTCCGTGTCTGCGGTGTTAGCTCCTATGTGGTCCGTGTCTGCGGTGTTAGCTGCTATGTGGTCCGTGTCTGCGGTGTTGGCTTCTATGTGGTCTGTGTCTGCGGTGTTGGCTTCTATGTGGTCTGTGTCTGCGGTGTTGGCTTCTATGTGGTCCGTGTCTGCGGTGTTGGCTTCTATGTGGTCCGTGTCTGCGGTGTTGGATTCTATGTGGTCTGTGTCTGCGGTGTTGGCTTCTACGTGGTCTGTGTCTGCGGTGTTGGCTTCTACGTGGTCCGTGTCTGCGATGTTAGCTCCTACGTGGTACGTGTCTACCGTGTTGGCTTCTATGTGGTCCGTGTCTGCGGTGTTAGCTCCTATGTGGTCCGTGTCTGCGGTGTTAGCTGCTATGTGGTCCGTGTCTGCGGTGTTAGCTGCTATGTGGTCTGTGTCTGCGGTGTTAGCTGCTATGTGGTCTGTGTCTGCGGTGTTAGCTTCTATGTGGTCCGTGTCTGCGGTGTTAGCTCCTGTGTGGTCCGTGTCTTCGGTGTTAGCTCCTGTGTGGTCTGTGTCTGCGGTGTTAGCTCCTATGTGGTCCGTGTCTGCGGTGTTAGCTCCTATGTGGTCCGTGTCTGCGGTGTTGGCTTCTATGTGGTCCGTGTCTGCGGTGTTGGCTTCTATGTGGTCCGTGTCTGCGGTGTTAGCTCCTATGTGGTCCGTGTCTGCGGTGTTAGCTGCTATGTGGTCCGTGTCTGCGGTGTTAGCTTCTATGTGGTCTGTGTCTGCGGTGTTAGCTTCTATGTGGTCTGTGTCTGCGGTGTTAGCTTCTATGTGGTCTGTGTCTGCGGTGTTAGCTTCTATGTGGTCTGTGTCTGCGGTGTTGGCTTCTACGTGGTCTGTGTCTGCGGTGTTAGCTCCTATGTGGTCCGTGTCTGCGGTGTTGGCTTCTATGTGGTCCGTGTCTGCGGTGTTGGATTCTATGTGGTCTGTGTCTGCGGTGTTGGCTTCTACGTGGTCTGTGTCTGCGGTGTTGGCTTCTACGTGGTCCGTGTCTGCGATGTTAGCTCCTACGTGGTCCGTGTCTGCGGTGTTAGCTTCTATGTGGTCCGTGTCTGCGGTGTTAGCTTCTATGTGGTCTGTGTCTGCGGTGTTAGCTTCTATGTGGTCTGTGTCTGCGGTGTTGGCTTCTATGTGGTCTGTGTCTGCGGTGTTGGCTTCTACGTGGTCTGTGTCTGCGATGTTAGCTCCTACGTGGTCCGTGTCTGCGGTGTTAGCTTCTATGTGGTCCGTGTCTGCGGTGTTAGCTCCTATGTGGTCCGTGTCTGCGGTGATAGCTGCTATGTGGTCCGTGTCTGCGGTGTTAGCTCCTATGTGGTCCGTGTATGCGGTGTTAGCTGCTATGTGGTCCGTGTCTGCGGTGTTGGCTTCTATGTGGTCTGTGTCTGCGGTGTTAGCTTCTATGTGGTCTGTGTCTGCGGTGTTAGCTTCTATGTGGTCTGTGTCTGCGGTGTTAGCTGCTATGTGGTCCGTGTCTGCGGTGTTAGCTCCTATGTGGTCCGTGTCTGCGGTGTTAGCTCCTGTGTGGTCCGTGTCTTCGGTGTTAGCTCCTGTGTGGTCCGTGTCTGCGGTGTTAGCTGCTATGTGGTCTGTGTCTGCGGTGTTAGCTCCTGTGTGGTCCGTGTCTTCGGTGTTAGCTCCTGTGTGGTCCGTGTCTTCGGTGTTAGCTCCTGTGTGGTCCGTGTCTTCGGTGTTAGCTCCTGTGTGGTCCGTGTCTGCGGTGTTAGCTGCTATGTGGTCTGTGTCTGCGGTGTTAGCTCCTATGTGGTCTGTGTCTGCGGTGTTAGCTCCTATGTGGTCCGTGTCTGCGGTGTTAGCTCCTATGTGGTCCGTGTCTGCGGTGTTAGCTGCTATGTGGTCCGTGTCTGCGGTGTTAGCTGCTATGTGGTCTGTGTCTGCGGTGTTAGCTTCTATGTGGTCCGTGTCTGCGGTGTTAGCTTCTATGTGGTCTGTGTCTGCGGTGTTGGCTTCTATGTGGGCTGTGTCTGCGATGTTAGCTCCTATGTGGTCTGTGTCTGCGGTGTTGGCTTCTATGTGGTCCGTGTCTGCGGTGTTAGCTTCTATGTGGTCCGTGTCTGCGGTGTTGGCTTCTATGTGGTCTGTGTCTGCGGTGTTGGCTTCTATGTGGTCTGTGTCTGCGATGTTAGCTCCTATGTGGTCTGTGTCTGCGGTGTTAGCTTCTATGTGGTCCGTGTCTGCGGTGTTGGCTTCTATGTGGTCCGTGTCTGCGGTGTTAGCTTCTATGTGGTCTGTGTCTGCGGTGTTAGCTCCTATGTGGTCTGTGTCTGCGGTGTTAGCTCCTATGTGGTCCGTGTCTGCGGTGTTAGCTCCTATGTGGTCCGTGTCTGCGGTGTTAGCTGCTATGTGGTCCGTGTCTGCGGTGTTAGCTGCTATGTGGTCCGTGTCTGCGGTGTTAGCTTCTATGTGGTCTGTGTCTGCGGTGTTGGCTTCTATGTGGGCTGTGTCTGCGATGTTAGCTCCTATGTGGTCTGTGTCTGCGGTGTTGGCTTCTATGTGGTCCGTGTCTGCGGTGTTAGCTTCTATGTGGTCCGTGTCTGCGGTGTTGGCTTCTATGTGGTCTGTGTCTGCGGTGTTGGCTTCTATGTGGTCTGTGTCTGCGATGTTAGCTCCTATGTGGTCTGTGTCTGCGGTGTTAGCTTCTATGTGGTCCGTGTCTGCGGTGTTGGCTTCTATGTGGTCCGTGTCTGCGGTGTTAGCTTCTATGTGGTCCGTGTCTGCGGTGTTAGCTTCTATGTGGTCCATGTCTGCGGTGGAAGCGTGATAACAGCTCTTCGAGGGATAGTGGGAATGGTGACGGAAGTCATCTGAGGAGTAAGGGGTGCTGCGGTGTCTACGTCTGGAGCCGCTGCTACTGTGGGCTGTGTTGGGGACATTCACGCCAGCCATGAGGGGTTCACAAAGCGTATATGGGGCCGTGACCGTGAATAGTAAAGCTGTGCTGTGGGGAGGTGACCTGCGTAGCTCTATTTAAGAATAATGGCAGTATATGGGAGGGTAGGGGTGAATTTTTTTTTTTTTTTTAATTAAACTTACTTATATTAACTCTTTATTAGGTTATTGAGTATTTAAAGGGGTTTAATGTAGTGTTTGGTGCAATAACCATGGTTTTTTTAATTTTTTTATTTGACTTTGTACATTGTTCAGCTGTGGAGCGCTCTGCTCAGTCCGATTGGAGCAATCAGCGCGCTCCCCAGCTGCATTCCGCGGTATGTGACCTGTCTCCAAGTATTCTGCAGGCATTGTGGCAGATACACTGAAGACAGGGCCTGGGCTGTATCACGATCCCCGATGCAGGGACCTAAAGTGACGTCATTGAGTGGGCGGATCCGGGATGCAGCGAAGAGGGATGTAGGTGGAGTAATGCTGTGATGCGATGGGAGTGGGAGAATGAATTGCCACCATATGGTAAAACCAGAGTAGGCAGGAGCTGGAAATATCAGCAAGACATTAAACCTAACCACATGTCCAATTTAGTAAAAAATTGGTTAGCAAAGAAAAATGTTCGCCTGTTGCAAAGGCCGAGCCAATCACCTGATTAACTCCCTGTAGAGAGCCTTTGGGATGAGTTAGGCCATGTGCACACATTGAGCATTTGGTGAGTTTTTTACCCCAGTATTTGTAAGGCTGGGTTCACACTGCGTTAATGGTGTACGTTTACATAGCGGCATTAATGCTATGTCACGGATGCGTTAATGCACCCATAGACTTCTATAGATGAGCGCTAGGTTCACATTGCATTAATGCAGTCAGCTTAACGCACAGCGCGGGCGGACTGCGTTAACACTACTACTGATTTGTGATCGCGTTAGCCATGCGTTGAGCGGACTGCATTAACGCAATGTGAACCTAGCCTTAGCCAAAACCAGGAGTGGGTGAAAAATGCAGAAGTGGTGCAAATGTTTCTATGATGCTTTTCCTCTGACCGTTCCACTCCTGGTTTTAGCTACAAATACCGGGGTAAAAAACTCACCAAATACTCAATGTGTGCATGAGCCCTTGGGGTCACGAGTTGGGGACTGGACACAGAGCAATAAGGCTGAGTGCAGACGTACTTTTTGGCCCTGCGAATTTTTCCGCGCAGAATGGAAGAAATCCGCAGGTCAAATGACCTGCATTTTTCCTGCGGATTTCTTCCATTTTTCATGCGGTTTTCATGCGGTTTTCCATCGCGGTTTTCCCCCTGCGGATTTGGTGACAGGGGAGATGGAAAACCGCACAAAAGAAGTAACATGCTGCGGATTTTGTACCGCGGGAAAACCGCGCGGAAAAATCCGCAGCGTCTGCACAGCGTTTTTTTTTTACATTGATTTTAAGGCTACTGTACATCACAATGCAGAAACGCAACGTTTCTGGGCGGTAAAATCTGCTGCGGAACCACTGCAAATCTGCATCGTGTGCACACAGCCTAAAGATGAATTGTTTGCAGATTTGTGAATGGAGCGAGATCCCTCAGAATGTCTTATACCCGAGTGGTTCCAATGCCCCGTCAGTCCGTGCCGTAATTAAAGCAAGAGGTTCTGCTACAAAACTGCTAAGTTATGGCATCGTAGCAATGAATTTCTCTCTATGTTGTGATCAATAAATGCAAAACTTTTGGCCATCAGTTTTCTTTAAAGGGGTTTACCACTACTTTAAATTATCCCCCCAATGTATCCCCCCCCAGGGCCCCTAATGAATTTTGTAAATACCTTATTTTGCCTATACTGCCTGTGAGCGGCGCTATCTTGGCCGCTCACAGGCAGCACGTGACCCAGCACTGACATCACGACAAGTGAGGCGTGACTCAGCGCTGGGTTCCCGCGGTGGCTGCTGGGTTGTGGGTGGGGTTACCCCCCACGTCACAGCCAGTATAAACTGCACGCTTTCTCAATGAATGGGCGCACGGATGCTGGGTGTGACGCGGGGGAATAACCCCACCCACAGCCTGGAAGCCAGCGCGGAAGGAGTCACTGTCAGGACGTCAGCAGAAGCAAAAGCCGGCTGCAGGCGGGGGTCACGTGCTGCCTGTGGGAATTCCCACATGTATTCAGCCTGTCCAGCAGTCACAAATCATGCAGCTGAGACGACGAAAACTAAATCTCCGAGCACGCCAGAATACTCGGAGGACACCCGGCCCGAACGTATAGGTGAACTAGGAGGCTGCCTAGGGCGCCGACCCAAAGGGGGTGCCAGAGAAAAAATAGAAAAAATTATAAAAAAATCTTTTCAAAAGGCAAAAAGTTTTAGGGATGGAAAGAAAAGTGTACATATTTAAGGGCAAATATGACGCAAGAGAGGTTGGTTGGGTTGGCAACAATTTCAATAGAATCTGAAGTTGCTAAACAAATTAATCTCGGTGACTTAGTGTCATCCTTTTAAAAAAAAAAAGGCAAGGAAACAAAAATTTTAATTACCTATGGTCGTTTTTGTTTTGTGTTATTGATTACTTTGTATATATTTGTCCTATACAACTTCTCAGAAGATTAAAGAGTTAGGAGAGAGTTAATCAATCATTGTTGTGGTTTATTTTGCTCCTAAATTTATATCCCAAGTTTTCATCTACTGCCAAGAATAGTAGGGGCGCAACAAAATAGTCTCGCCTAGGGCGCCGTAATCTCTCGGGCCGGCCCTGCTCATCACTGGTGGCTTCGGTCTGTTTTTGCAGGTTTCCACGCGGACGGTGTTACGCACGCTTTGATACAACCGTTGTTCCATGGAATGTGACTGTTGCGTTACACTTAGCGGTATGGTGAGACGTTTCGCCGTCCTGCACATCCGTCCCTTGTATTCGGAATTTCCTTTATCGCGCTGATTTGTAGGTCTGCCTTTGTTCTGTATCCATAATGGGATTGTAGACAGGACTGACGGTGACACATGCAGACCCCCAGGTCACAATCGTTTGGTGCGATGGGATGATAATGGATACTATGTGACCTGAGACGCTGTAACGCCGGCGTCCTCTGAAGATCCTCCCGTTCTCACTCCGCCGCCATCGTTTGCTTGCACCTTGGTGCGTGAGAACCAGCGGATTCGGGGAGTTGTGTGCACACAGATTAATCTGTACTCAACATTATGAGGCAATAAATCAGGAGCTGATCCCAGGCAATCCCTATATAATGGGTGACGGCTCCTGCCAGCGCTGCACTCCGAGTGGCCGGAGGTAAGTCACGTTCCCGTATTGTATCCACCGGGGGCTGAGATACCGGAGGAATCGCCGGCGAAGGAATGTCGCATTTATCTCTTAATGTGACGCTGTCTCTATAGGAGGCGGATGGCGTCTCGGGGTCACAGCGCAGCGTCACCATCTTGTGCCCCTATGGCATAAATGATTCTGGTGATGAGGAAAGAACAGACCACGACCGAGAATATTTCTTATCCAGGAGTCTGTGAAGCTGCGTGATAATACGTCGCCATTCCAGCTATCACCAGCTCCGGCACCAGTCCGTATACCGGTCCTACGGCCGATATGTAGGAGCCAAGGGCGTCTCACAGACGCCGGAGAGCGCTCTACAGGTTACATTGTGGCGCTACAGGGCATGCTGAGAGTTGTAGTTAACACCGGTATGGGGGAGGGGATATTGACGGTTGTGGATGTTCATCTTCACTTTGCAGCTGGAGTCACAATGACGGTTTCTTATACCCTGGAAGTGGCCAATGCCAGATTTGGGGGCTTCTCCAAACTTCTCTTCCGCTGGAAAGGAAGCATCTACAAGTTACTGTACAAGGAGCTGCTCGTCTTCTCCACCTGCTATGCCGTACTGAGCGTCATCTACAGGTGAGAAGCGGTACTGCGCGGTGTATATATACAGGAGGGGTGACACTGTGCAGTGTATATATACAGGAGGAGCGGTACTGTGCAGTGTATATATACAGGAGTGGTACTGTGCAGTGTATATATACAGGAGGAGTGACACTGTGCAGTGTATATATACAGGAGGAGCGGTACTGTGCAGTGTATATATACAGGAGTGGTACTGTGCAGTGTATATATACAGGAGGAGTGACACTGTGCAGTGTATATATACAGGAGGAGCGGTACTGTGCAGTGTATATATACAGGAGTGGTACTGTGCAGTGTATATATACAGGAGGAGTGGTACTGTGCAGTGTATATATACAGGAGGAGTGGTACTGTGCAGTGTATATATACAGGAGGAGTGGTACTGTGCAGTGTATATATACAGGAGGGGTGGTACTGTGCAGTGTATATATACAGGAGGAGTGACACTGTGCAGTGTATATATACAGGAGGAGCGGTACTGTGCAGTGTATATATACAGGAGGAGTGGTACTGTGCAGTGTATATATACAGGAGGAGTGGTACTGTGCAGTGTATATATACAGGAGGGGTGGTACTGTGCAGTGTATATATACAGGAGGAGTGACACTGTGCAGTGTATATATACAGGAGGAGTGGTACTGTGCAGTGTATATATACAGGAGGAGTGGTACTGTGCAGTGTATATATACAGGAGGAGCGGTACTGTGCAGTGTATATATACAGGAGTGGTACTGTGCAGTGTATATATACAGGAGGAGTGGTACTGTGCAGTGTATATACAGGAGGAGTGGTACTGTGCAGTGTATATACAGGAGGAGTGGTACTGTGCAGTGTATATACAGGAGGAGTGGTACTGTGCAGTGTATATACAGGAGGAGTGGTACTGTGCAGTGTATATATACAGGAGGAGTGTTACTGTGCAGTGTATATATACAGGAGGAGTGGTACTGTGCAGTGTATATATACAGGAGTGGTACTGTGCAGTGTATATATACAGGAGGAGCGGTACTGTGCAGTGTATATACAGGAGGAGCGGTACTGTGCAGTGTATATATACAGGAGGAGTGGTACTGTGCAGTGTATATACAGGAGGAGTGGTACTGTGCAGTGTATATATACAGGAGGAGTGTTACTGTGCAGTGTATATATACAGGAGGAGTGGTACTGTGCAGTGTATATATACAGGAGTGGTACTGTGCAGTGTATATATACAGGAGGAGCGGTACTGTGCAGTATATATATACAGGAGGAGTGGTGCTGTGCAGTGTATATATACAGGAGTGGTACTGTGCAGTGTATATATACAGGAGTGGTACTGTGCAGTGTATATATACAGGAGGAGCGGTACTGTGCAGTGTATATACAGGAGGAGCGGTACTGTGCAGTGTATATACAGGAGGAGTGGTACTGTGCAGTGTATATACACAGGAGGAGCAGTACTGTGCAGTATATATATAGAGGAGGAGTGGTACTGTGCAGTGTATATACAGGAGGAGTGGTACTGTGCAGTGTATATACAGGAGGAGTGGTACTGTGCAGTGTATATACACAGGAGGAGCAGTACTGTGCAGTATATATATAGAGGAGGAGTGGTACTGTGCAGTATATATACAGGAGGAGTGGTACTGTGCAGTGTATATATACAGGGGGAGTGGTACTGTGCAGTGTATATACAGGAGGAGTGGTACTGTGCAGTGTATATATACAGGAGGAGTGGTACTGTGCAGTGTATATATACAGGAGGAGTGGTACTGTGCAGTATATATATACAGGAGTGGTACTGTGCAGTGTATATATACAGGAGGAGCAGTACTGTGCAGTGTATATATACAGGAGGAGTGGTACTGTGCAGTGTATATATACAGGAGTGGTACTGTGCAGTGTATATATACAGGAGGAGCAGTACTGTGCAGTGTATATACAGGAGGAGCGGTACTGTGCAGTGTATATACAGGAGGAGTGGTACTGTGCAGTATATATACAGGAGGAGCAGTACTGCGCAGTATATATATAGAGGAGGAGTGGTACTGTGCAGTGTATATATACAGGAGGAGCGGTACTGTGCAGTATATATACAGGAGGAGTGGTACTGTGCAGTGTATATATACAGGAGGAGTGGTACTGTGCAGTGTATATATACAGGAGGAGTGGTACTGTGCAGTGTATATACAGGAGGAGTGGTGCTGTGCAGTGTATATATACACAGGAGGAGTGGTACTGTGCAGTGTATATATACAGGAGGAGTGACACTGTGCAGTGTATATATACAGGAGGAGCGGTACTGTGCAGTGTATATATACAGGAGGAGTACTGTGCAGTGTATATATACAGGAGGAGCGGTACTGTGCAGTGTATATATACAGGAGTGGTACTGTGCAGTGTATATATACAGGAGGAGTGGTACTGTGCAGTGTATATACAGGAGGAGTGGTACTGTGCAGTGTATATACAGGAGGAGTGGTACTGTGCAGTATATATATACAGGAGGAGTGGTACTGTGCAGTATATATACAGGAGGAGTGGTACTGTGCAGTGTATATATACAGGAGGAGTGTTACTGTGCAGTGTATATATACAGGAGGAGTGGTACTGTGCAGTGTATATATACAGGAGTGGTACTGTGCAGTGTATATATACAGGAGGAGTGGTACTGTGCAGTGTATATATACAGGAGTGGTACTGTGCAGTGTATATATACAGGAGGAGCGGTACTGTGCAGTGTATATACAGGAGGAGTGGTACTGTGCAGTGTATATATACAGGAGGAGCAGTACTATGCAGTGTATATATACAGGAGGAGTGGTACTGTGCAGTGTATATATACAGGAGTGGTACTGTGCAGTGTATATATACAGGAGGAGCGGTACTGTGCAGTATATATATACAGGAGGAGTGGTGCTGTGCAGTGTATATATACAGGAGTGGTACTGTGCAGTGTATATATACAGGAGTGGTACTGTGCAGTGTATATATACAGGAGGAGCGGTACTGTGCAGTGTATATACAGGAGGAGCGGTACTGTGCAGTGTATATACAGGAGGAGTGGTACTGTGCAGTGTATATACACAGGAGGAGCAGTACTGTGCAGTATATATATAGAGGAGGAGTGGTACTGTGCAGTGTATATACAGGAGGAGTGGTACTGTGCAGTGTATATACAGGAGGAGTGGTACTGTGCAGTGTATATACACAGGAGGAGCAGTACTGTGCAGTATATATATAGAGGAGGAGTGGTACTGTGCAGTATATATACAGGAGGAGTGGTACTGTGCAGTGTATATATACAGGGGGAGTGGTACTGTGCAGTGTATATACAGGAGGAGTGGTACTGTGCAGTGTATATATACAGGAGGAGTGGTACTGTGCAGTGTATATATACAGGAGGAGTGGTACTGTGCAGTATATATATACAGGAGTGGTACTGTGCAGTGTATATATACAGGAGGAGCAGTACTGTGCAGTGTATATATACAGGAGGAGTGGTACTGTGCAGTGTATATATACAGGAGTGGTACTGTGCAGTGTATATATACAGGAGGAGCAGTACTGTGCAGTGTATATACAGGAGGAGCGGTACTGTGCAGTGTATATACAGGAGGAGTGGTACTGTGCAGTATATATACAGGAGGAGCAGTACTGCGCAGTATATATATAGAGGAGGAGTGGTACTGTGCAGTGTATATATACAGGAGGAGCGGTACTGTGCAGTATATATACAGGAGGAGTGGTACTGTGCAGTGTATATATACAGGAGGAGTGGTACTGTGCAGTGTATATATACAGGAGGAGTGGTACTGTGCAGTGTATATACAGGAGGAGTGGTGCTGTGCAGTGTATATATACACAGGAGGAGTGGTACTGTGCAGTGTATATATACAGGAGGAGTGGTACTGTGCAGTGTATATATACAGGAGGAGTGGTACTGTGCAGTGTATATATACAGGAGTGGTACTGTGCAGTGTATATATACAGGAGGAGCGGTACTGTGCAGTGTATATACAGGAGGAGCGGTACTGTGCAGTGTATATACAGGAGGAGTGGTACTGTGCAGTGTATATACAGGAGGAGTGGTACTGTGCAGTGTATATACACAGGAGGAGCAGTACTGTGCAGTATATATATAGAGGAGGAGTGGTACTGTGCAGTATATATACAGGAGGAGTGGTACTGTGCAGTGTATATATACAGGGGGAGTGGTACTGTGCAGTGTATATATACAGGGGGAGTGGTACTGTGCAGTGTATATATACAGGAGGAGTGGTACTGTGCAGTGTATATATACAGGAGGAGTGGTACTGTGCAGTGTATATACAGGAGGAGTGGTACTGTGCAGTGTATATATACAGGAGGAGCAGTACTATGCAGTGTATATATACAGGAGGAGTGGTACTGTGCAGTGTATATATACAGGAGTGGTACTGTGCAGTGTATATATACAGGAGGAGCAGTACTGTGCAGTGTATATACAGGAGGAGCGGTACTGTGCAGTGTATATACAGGAGGAGTGGTACTGTGCAGTATATATACAGGAGGAGCAGTACTGCGCAGTATATATATAGAGGAGGAGTGGTACTGTGCAGTGTATATATACAGGAGGAGCGGTACTGTGCAGTATATATACAGGAGGAGTGGTACTGTGCAGTGTATATATACAGGAGGAGTGGTACTGTGCAGTGTATATATACAGGAGGAGCAGTACTGTGCAGTGTATATATACAGGAGGAGTGGTACTGTGCAGTGTATATATACAGGAGTGGTACTGTGCAGTGTATATATACAGGAGGAGCAGTACTGTGCAGTGTATATACAGGAGGAGTGGTACTGTGCAGTGTATATATACAGGAGGAGCAGTACTGTGCAGTATATATACAGGGGGAGTGGTAATGTGCAGTGTATATATACAGGAGGAGTGGTACTGTGCAGTGTATATACAGGAGGAGTGGTACTGTGCAGTGTATATATATAGGAGGAGCAGTACTGTGCAGTGTATATATACAGGAGGAGTGGTACTGTGCAGTGTATATATACAGGAGGAGCAGTACTGTGCAGTATATATACAGGAGGAGTGGTGCTGTGCAGTGTATATATACAGGAGGAGTGGTACTGTGCAGTGTATATACAGGAGGAGTGGTACTGTGCAGTGTATATACAGGAGGAGTGGTACTGTGCAGTGTATATATACAGGAGGAGCAGTACTATGCAGTGTATATATACAGGAGGAGTGGTACTGTGCAGTGTATATATACAGGAGTGGTACTGTGCAGTGTATATATACAGGAGGAGCAGTACTGTGCAGTGTATATACAGGAGGAGCGGTACTGTGCAGTGTATATACAGGAGGAGTGGTACTGTGCAGTATATATACAGGAGGAGCAGTACTGCGCAGTATATATATAGAGGAGGAGTGGTACTGTGCAGTGTATATATACAGGAGGAGCGGTACTGTGCAGTATATATACAGGAGGAGTGGTACTGTGCAGTGTATATATACAGGAGGAGTGGTACTGTGCAGTGTATATATACAGGAGGAGCAGTACTGTGCAGTGTATATATACAGGAGGAGTGGTACTGTGCAGTGTATATATACAGGAGTGGTACTGTGCAGTGTATATATACAGGAGGAGCAGTACTGTGCAGTGTATATACAGGAGGAGTGGTACTGTGCAGTGTATATATACAGGAGGAGCAGTACTGTGCAGTATATATACAGGGGGAGTGGTAATGTGCAGTGTATATATACAGGAGGAGTGGTACTGTGCAGTGTATATACAGGAGGAGTGGTACTGTGCAGTGTATATATATAGGAGGAGCAGTACTGTGCAGTGTATATATACAGGAGGAGTGGTACTGTGCAGTGTATATATACAGGAGGAGCAGTACTGTGCAGTATATATACAGGAGGAGTGGTGCTGTGCAGTGTATATATACAGGAGGAGTGGTACTGTGCAGTGTATATACAGGAGGAGTGGTACTGTGCAGTGTATATATACAGGAGGAGCAGTACTGTGCAGTGTATATATACAGGAGGAGTGGTGCTGTGCAGTGTATATATACAGGAGTGGTACTGTGCAGTGTATATATACAGGAGGAGCAGTACTGTGCAGTGTATATATACAGGAGGAGCAGTACTGTGCAGTGTATATATACAGGAGGAGCAGTACTGTGCAGTGTATATATACAGGAGGAGCAGTACTGTGCAGTGTATATATACAGGAGGAGCAGTACTGTGCAGTGTATATATACAGGAGGAGTGGTGCTGTGCAGTGTATATATACAGGAGGAGTGGTGCTGTGCAGTGTATATATACAGGAGTGGTACTGTGCAGTGTATATATACAGGAGGAGCAGTACTGTGCAGTGTATATATACAGGAGGAGCAGTACTGTGCAGTGTATATATACAGGAGGAGTGGTGCTGTGCAGTGTATATATACAGGAGTGGTACTGTGCAGTGTATATATACAGGAGGAGCAGTACTGTGCAGTGTATATATACAGGAGGAGCAGTACTGTGCAGTGTATATATACAGGAGGAGCGGTACTGTGCAGTGTATATATACAGGAGGAGCAGTACTGTGCAGTGTATATATACAGGAGGAGTGGTGCTGTGCAGTGTATATATACAGGAGTGGTACTGTGCAGTGTATATATACAGGAGGAGCAGTACTGTGCAGTGTATATATACAGGAGTGGTACTGTGCAGTGTATATACAGGAGGAGTGACACTGCAGTGTATATATACAGGAGGAGTGGTACTGTGCAGTATATATATACAGGAGTGGTACTGTGCAGTGTATATACAGGAGGAGCAGTACTGTGCAGTATATATACAGGAGGAGCGGTACTGTGCAGTATATATACAGGAGGAGTGACACTGTGCAGTATATATATACAGGAGTGGTACTGTGCAGTGTATATACAGGAGGAGTGGTACTGTGCAGTGTATATACAGGAGGAGCGGTACTGTGCAGTGTATATATACAGGAGGAGTGACACTGTGCAGTGTATATATACAGGAGGAGTGGTACTGTGCAGTGTATATATACAGGAGGAGTGACACTGTGCAGTGTATATATACAGGAGGAGTGGTACTGTGCAGTATATATATACAGGAGGAGTGGTACTGTACAGTATATATATACAGGAGGAGTGGTACTGTGCAGTGTATATATACAGGACGAGTGGTACTGTGCAGTATATATATACAGGAGGAGTGGTACTGTGCAGTATATATATACAGGAGTGGTACTGTGCAGTGTATATACAGGAGGAGTGGTACTGTGCAGTGTATATATACAGGAGGAGTGGTACTGTGCAGTGTATATATACAGGAGGAGTGACACTGTGCAGTGTATATATACAGGAGGAGTGGTACTGTGCAGTATATATATACAGGAGTGGTACTGTGCAGTGTATATATACAGGAGGAGTGGTACTGTGCAGTGTATATATACAGGAGGAGTGGTACTGTGCAGTGTGTATATACAGGAGGAGCGGTACTGTGCAGTATATATACAGGAGGAGCGGTACTGTGCAGTGTATATACAGGAGGAGTGGTACTGTGCAGTGTATATATACAGGAGGAGTGGTACTGTGCAGTGTATATATACAGGAGGAGTGGTACTGTGCAGTGTATATACAGGAGGAGTGGTACTGTGCAGTGTATATACAGGAGGAGTGGTACTGTGCAGTGTATATATACAGGAGGAGCGGTACTGTGCAGTGTATATATACAGGAGGAGTGGTACTGTGCAGTGTATATATACAGGAGGAGTGGTACTGTGCAGTGTATATACAGGAGGAGCGGTACTGTGCAGTGTATATATACAGGAGGAGCAGTACTGTGCAGTGTATATATACAGGAGGAGTGGTACTGTGCAGTGTATATATACAGGAGGAGTGGTACTGTGCAGTGTATATATACAGGAGGAGCGGTACTGCGCAGTGTATATATACAGGAGGAGGGGTACTGTGCAGTATATATATAGAGGAGGAGTGGTACTGTGCAGTGTATATATACAGGAGGAGGGGTACTGTGCAGTATATATATAGAGGAGGAGTGGTACTGTGCAGTGTATATATATATACAGGAGGAGTGGTACTGTGCAGTGTATATATACAGGAGGAGCGGTACTGTGCAGTATATATACAGGAGGAGTGGTACTGTGCAGTGTGTATATACAGGAGGAGGGGTACTGTGCAGTGTATATATACAGGAGGAGTGGTACTGTGCAGTGTGTATATACAGGAGGAGCAGTACTGTGCAGTGTATATATACAGGAGGAGCGGTGCTGTGCAGTGTATATATACAGGAGGAGTGGTACTGTGCAGTGTATATATACAGGAGGAGCGGTACTGCGCAGTGTATATATACAGGAGGAGGGGTACTGTGCAGTGTATATACAGGAGGAGGGGTACTGTGCAGTGTATATATACAGGAGGAGCAGTACTGTGCAGTGTATATACAGGAGGAGTGGTACTGTGCAGTATATATACAGGAGGAGTGGTACTGTGCAGTATATATACAGGAGGAGTGGTACTGTGCAGTGTATATACAGGAGGAGTGGTACTGTGCAGTATATATACAGGAGGAGTGGTGCTGTGCAGTGTATATATACAGGAGGAGCGGTACTGTGCAGTATATATACAGGAGGAGTGGTACTGTGCAGTATATATACAGGAGGAGTGGTACTGTGCAGTGTATATATACAGGAGGAGCGGTACTGTGCAGTGTATATATACAGGAGGAGCGGTACTGTGCAGTATATATACAGGAGGAGTGGTACTGTGCAATATATACAGGAGGAGTGGTACTGTGCAGTGTATATATACAGGAGGAGCGGTACTGTGCAGTGTATATATACAGGAGGAGCTGTACTGTGCAATATATACAGGAGGAGTGGTACTGTGCAGTGTATATACAGGAGGAGGGGTACTGTGCAGTATATATATACAGGAGGAGCAGTACTGTGCAGTGTATATATACAGGAGGAGCGGTACTGTGCAGTATATATACAGGAGGAGTGACACTGTGCAGTATATATATACAGGAGTGGTACTGTGCAGTGTATATACAGGAGGAGTGGTACTGTGCAGTGTATATACAGGAGGAGCGGTACTGTGCAGTGTATATATACAGGAGGAGTGACAATGTGCAGTGTATATATACAGGAGGAGCGGTACTGTGCAGTGTATATATACAGGAGGAGGGGTACTGTGCAGTATATATACAGGAGTGGTACTGTGCAGTGTATATACAGGAGGAGTGGTACTGTGCAGTGTATATACAGGAGGAGCGGTACTGTGCAGTGTATATATACAGGAGGAGTGACACTGTGCAGTATATATATACAGGAGTGGTACTGTGCAGTGTATATACAGGAGGAGTGGTACTGTGCAGTGTATATACAGGAGGAGCGGTACTGTGCAGTGTATATATACAGGAGGAGTGACAATGTGCAGTGTATATATACAGGAGGAGTGGTACTGTGCAGTGTATATATACAGGAGGAGGGGTACTGTGCAGTATATATATACAGGAGGAGTGGTACTGTGCAGTATATATATACAGGAGGAGTGACACTGTGCAGTGTATATATACAGGAGGAGTGACACTGTGCAGTGTATATATACAGGAGGAGTGACACTGTGCAGTGTATATATACAGGAGGAGTGGTACTGTGCAGTATATATATACAGGAGGAGTGGTACTGTGCAGTATATATATACAGGAGGAGTGGTACTGTGCAGTGTATATATACAGGAGGAGTGACACTGTGCAGTGTATATATACAGGAGGAGTGGTACTGTGCAGTATATATATACAGGAGGAGTGGTACTGTGCAGTATATATATACAGGAGGAGTGGTACTGTGCAGTGTATATATACAGGACGAGTGGTACTGTGCAGTATATATATACAGGAGGAGTGGTACTGTGCAGTATATATACAGGAGGAGTGGTACTGTGCAGTGTATATATACAGGAGGAGCGGTACTGTGCAGTGTATATATACAGGAGGAGCGGTACTGTGCAGTATATATACAGGAGGAGTGGTACTGTGCAGTATATATACAGGAGGAGTGGTACTGTGCAGTGTATATATCCAGGAGGAGCGGTACTGTGCAGTGTATATATACAGGAGGAGCGGTACTGTGCAATATATACAGGAGGAGTGGTACTGTGCAGTGTATATACAGGAGGAGGGGTACTGTGCAGTATATATATACAGGAGGAGCAGTACTGTGCAGTGTATATATACAGGAGGAGCGGTACTGTGCAGTATATATACAGGAGTGGTACTGTGCAGTATATATACAGGAGGAGCAGTACTGTGCAGTGTATATATACAGGAGGAGCGGTACTGTGCAGTATATATACAGGAGGAGTGGTACTGTGCAGTTTATATACAGGAGGAGGGGTACTGTGCAGTGTATACTGTATATACAGGAGGAGCAGTACTGTGCAGTATATATATACAGGAGGAGCAGTACTGTGCAGTGTATATATACAGGAGGAGCAGTACTGTGCAGTGTATATATACAGGAGGAGGGGTACTGTGCAGTGTATATATACAGGAGGAGCAGTACTGTGCAGTGTATATATACAGGAGGAGTGGTACTGTGCAGTGTATATATACAGGAGGAGCAGTACTGTGCAGTGTATATATACAGGAGGAGTGGTACTGTGCAGTGTGTATATACAGGAGGAGGGGTACTGTGCAGTGTATATATAAAGGAGGAGTGGTACTGTGCAGTGTGTATATACAGGAGGAGCGGTACTGTGCAGTGTATATATACAGGAGGAGCAGTACTGTGCAGTGTATATATACAGGAGGAGGGGTACTGTGCAGTGTATATATACAGGAGGAGCAGTACTGTGCAGTGTATATATACAGGAGGAGTGGTACTGTGCAGTGTGTATATACAGGAGGAGGGGTACTGTGCAGTGTATATATACAGGAGGAGTGGTACTGTGCAGTGTGTATATACAGGAGGAGCGGTACTGTGCAGTGTATATATACAGGAGGAGTGGTACTGTGCAGTGTATATATACAGGAGGAGCGGTACTGCGCAGTGTATATATACAGGAGGAGGGGTACTGTGCAGTGTATATACAGGAGGAGGGGTACTGTGCAGTGTATATATACAGGAGGAGCAGTACTGTGCAGTATATATACAGGAGGAGTGGTACTGTGCAGTATATACACAGGAGGAGCAGTACTGTGCAGTGTATATACAGGAGGAGTGGTACTGTGCAGTATATATACAGGAGGAGTGGTACTGTGCAGTGTATATATACAGGAGGAGCGGTACTGTGCAGTATATATACAGGAGGAGTGGTACTGTGCAGTATATATACAGGAGGAGTGGTACTGTGCAGTGTATATATACAGGAGTGGTGCTGTGCAGTGTATATATACAGGAGGAGCGGTACTGTGCAGTATATATACAGGAGGAGTGGTACTGTGCAGTATATATACAGGAGGAGTGGTACTGTGCAGTGTATATATACAGGAGGAGCGGTACTGTGCAGTGTATATATACAGGAGGAGCGGTACTGTGCAGTATATATACAGGAGGAGTGGTACTGTGCAGTATATATACAGGAGGAGTGGTACTGTGCAGTGTATATATACAGGAGGAGCGGTACTGTGCAGTGTATATATACAGGAGGAGTGGTACTGTGCAGTGTATATACAGGAGGAGGGGTACTGTGCAGTATATATATACAGGAGGAGCAGTACTGTGCAGTGTATATATACAGGGGGAGCGGTACTGTGCAGTATATATACAGGAGTGGTACTGTGCAGTGTATATATACAGGAGGAGCAGTACTGTGCAGTGTATATATACAGGAGGAGCGGTACTGTGCAGTATATATACAGGAGGAGTGGTACTGTGCAGTTTATATACAGGAGGAGGGGTACTGTGCAGTGTATATATACAGGAGGAGCAGTACTGTGCAGTATATATACAGGAGGAGTGGTACTGTGCAGTTTATATACAGGAGGAGGGGTACTGTGCAGTGTATATATACAGGAGGAGCAGTACTGTGCAGTGTATATATACAGGAGGAGCGGTACTGTGCAGTGTATATATACAGGAGGAGCAGTACTGTGCAGTATATATACAGGAGGAGTCGTACTGTGCAGTGTATATACAGGAGGAGGGGTACTGTGCAGTGTGTATATACAGGAGTGGTACTGTGCAGTGTATATATACAGGAGGAGCAGTACTGTGCAGTGTATATATACAGGAGGAGCGGTACTGTGCAGTGTATATACACAGGAGGAGCAGTACTGTGCAGTATATATACAGGAGGAGTGGTACTGTGCAGTGTATATATACAGGAGGAGTGGTACTGTGCAGTGTATATATACAGGAGGAGTGGTACTGTGCAGTGTATATATACAGGAGTGGTACTGTGCAGTGTATATATACAGGAGTGGTACTGTGCAGTGTATATATATACAGGAGGAGTGGTACTGTGCAGTGTATATATACAGGAGGAGTGGTACTGTGCAGTGTATATATACAGGAGCGGTACTGTGCAGTATATATACAGGAGGAGTGGTACTGTGCAGTGTATATATACAGGAGGAGTGGTACTGTGCAGTGTATATATACAGGAGGAGTGGTACTGTGCAGTGTGTATATACAGGAGGAGCGGTACTGTGCAGTGTATATATACAGGAGGAGGGGTACTGTGCAGTGTATATACAGGAGGAGTGGTACTGTGCAGTGTGTATATACAGGAGGAGTGTTACTGTGCAGTGTATATACACAGGAGGAGTGGTACTGTGCAGTGTATATACACAGGAGGAGTGGTACTGTGCAGTGTATATATACAGGAGGAGTGGTGCTGTGCAGTGTATATATACAGGAGGAGTGGTACTGTGCAGTGTATATATACAGGAGGAGTGGTACTGTGCAGTGTATATATACAGGAGGAGTGGTACTGTGCAGTGTATATATACAGGAGGAGCGGTACTGTGCAGTGTATATATACAGGAGGAGCGGTACTGTGCAGTGTATATATACAGGAGGAGCAGTACTGTGCAGTGTATATATACAGGAGGAGTGGTGCTGTGCAGTGTATATATACAGGAGGAGCAGTACTGTGCAGTGTATATATACAGGAGGAGTGGTACTGTGCAGTGTATATATACAGGAGGAGCAGTACTGTGCAGTGTATATATACAGGAGGAGTGGTACTGTGCAGTGTATATATATATACAGGAGGAGTGGTGCTGTGCAGTGTATATATACAGGAGGAGCAGTACTGTGCAGTGTATATATACAGGAGGAGTGGTACTGTGCAGTGTATATATATATACAGGAGGAGCAGTACTGTGCAGTGTATATATACAGGAGTGGTACTGTGCAGTGTATATATACAGGAGGAGTGGTACTGTGCAGTGTATATATACAGGAGGAGTGGTACTGTGCAGTATATATACAGGAGGAGCAGTACTGTGCAGTGTATATATGCAGGAGGAGTGGTACTGTGCAGTGTATATATACAGGAGGAGTGGTACTGTGCAGTGTATATATACAGGAGGAGTGGTACTGTGCAGTGTATATATACAGGAGGAGCGGTACTGTGCAGTGTATATATACAGGAGGAGTGGTACTGTGCAGTGTATATATATACAGGAGGAGTGGTACTGTGCAGTGTGTATATACAGGAGGAGCAGTACTGTTCAGTGTATATATACAGGAGGAGTGGTACTGTGCAGTGTATATATATACAGTAGGAGTGGTGCTGTGCAGTGTATATATACAGGAGGAGCAGTACTGTGCAGTGTATATATACAGGAGGAGTGGTACTGTGCAGTGTATATATACAGGAGGAGTGGTACTGTGCAGTGTATATATACAGGAGGAGTGGTACTGTGTATTGTATATATACAGGAGGAGTGGTACTGTGCAGTGTATATATACAGGAGGAGCGGTACTGTGCAGTGTATATATACAGGAGGAGCGGTACTGTGCAGTGTATATATACAGGAGTGGTACTGTGCAGTGTATATATACAGGAGGAGTGGTACTGTGCAGTGTATATATATATATACAGGAGGAGCAGTACTGTGCAGTGTATATATACAGGTGGATTGGTACTGTGCAGTGTATATATACAGGTGGATTGGTACTGTGCAGTGTATATATACAGGAGGAGTGGTACTGTGCAGTGTATATATACAGGAGGAGCAGTACTGTGCAGTGTATATATACAGGAGTGGTACTGTGCAGTGTATATATACAGGAGGAGTGGTACTGTGCAGTGTATATATATATACAGGAGGAGCAGTACTGTGCAGTGTATATATACAGGAGGAGCAGTACTGTGCAGTGTATATATACAGGAGGAGTGGTACTGTGCAGTGTATATACAGGAGGAGTGGTACTGTGCAGTGTATATATACAGGAGGAGTGGTACTCTGCAGTGTATATATACAGGAGGAGTGGTACTGTGCAGTGTATATATACAGGAGGAGTGGTACTGTGCAGTGTATATATTTATACAGGAGGAGTGGTACTGTGCAGTGTATATATACATGAGGAGTGGTACTGTGCAGTGTATATATACAGGAGGAGTGGTACTGTGCAGTGTATATATACAGGTGGAGTGGTACTGTGCAGTGTATATATACACAGGAGGAGTGGTACTGTGCAGTGTATATATACAGGAGGAGTGGTACTGTGCAGTGTATATATACAGGAGGAGTGGTACTGTGCAGTGTATATATACAGGAGGAGTGGTGCTGTGCAGTGTATATATACAGGAGGAGTGGTACTGTGCAGTGTATATATACAGGAGGAGTGGTACTGTGCAGTGTATATATTTATACAGGAGGAGTGGTACTGTGCAGTGTATATATACATGAGGAGTGGTACTGTGCAGTGTATATATACAGGAGGAGTGGTACTGTGCAGTGTATATATACAGGTGGAGTGGTACTGTGCAGTGTATATATACACAGGAGGAGTGGTACTGTGCAGTGTATATATACAGGAGGAGTGGTACTGTGCAGTGTATATATACAGGAGGAGTGGTACTGTGCAGTGTATATATACAGGAGGAGTGGTGCTGTGCAGTGTATATATACAGGAGGAGTGGTACTGTGCAGTGTATATATACAGGAGGAGTGGTACTGTGCAGTATATATATACAGGAGGAGTGGTACTGTGCAGTATATATATACAGGAGGAGTGGTGCTGTGCAGTGTATATATACAGGTGGAGTGGTACTGTGCAGTGTATATATACACAGGAGGAGTGGTACTGTGCAGTGTATATATACAGGAGGAGCGGTACTGTGCAGTGTATATATACAGGAGGAGCAGTACTGTGCAGTGTATATATACAGGAGGAGTGGTACTGTGCAGTGTATATATACAGGAGGAGTGGTGCTGTGCAGTGTATATATACAGGTGGAGTGGTACTGTGCAGTGTATATATACACAGGAGGAGTGGTACTGTGCAGTGTATATATACAGGAGGAGCAGTACTGTGCAGTGTATATATACAGGAGGAGTGGTACTGTGCAGTGTATATACACAGGAGGAGTGGTACTGTGCAGTGTATATATATACAGGAGGAGCAGTACTGTGCAGTGTATATATACAGGAGGAGTGGTACTGTGCAGTGTATATATACAGGAGGAGTGGTAATGTGCAGTGTATATATACAGGAGGAGTGGTACTGTGCAGTGTATATACACAGGAGGAGTGGTACTGTGCAGTGTATATATATACAGGAGGAGTGGTACTGTGCAGTGTATATATATACAGGAGGAGTGGTACTGTGCAGTGTATATATACAGGAGGAGTGGTAATGTGCAGTGTATATATACAGGAGGAGTGGTAATGTGCAGTGTATATATACAGGAGGAGTGGTACTGTGCAGTGTATATATATACAGGAGGAGTGGTACTGTGCAGTGTATATATATACAGGAGGAGCAGTACTGTGCAGTGTATATATACAGTAGGAGTGGTACTGTGCAGTGTATATATAGAGGAGGAGTGGTACTGTGCAGTGTATATATACCGTATGTAGAGTGTGATCCACTAATCTGGAATGTAATGGCAGCGGTGACATACACTCACTGGCCACTTTATTAGGTACACCATGCTAGTAAGGGGTTGGACCCCTTTTTGCCTTCAGAACTGCCTCAATTCTTCGTGGCAGAGATTCAACAAGGTGCTGGAAGCATTCCTCAGAGATTTTGGACCATATTGACATGATGGCATCACACAGTTGGCGCAGATTTGTCGGCTGCACATCCCTGATGCGAATCTCCCGTTCCACCACATCCCAAAGATGCTCTATTGGATTGAGATCTGGTGACTGAGGAGGCCATTTGAGTACAGTGAACTCATTGTCATGTTCAAGAAACCAATCTGAGATGATTCGAGCTTTATGACATGGCGCATTATCCTGCTGAAAGTAGCCATCAGATGTTGGGTACATTGTGGTCATAAAGGGATGGACATGGTCAGCAACAATACTCAGGTAGGCTGTGGCGTTGCAACGATGCTCAATTGGTACCAAGGGGCCCAAAGAGTGCCCAGAAAAAATTCCCCACACCATGACACCACCACCACCAGCCTGAACCGTTGATACAAGGCAGGATGGATCCATGCTTTCATGTTGTTTACGCCAAATTCTGACCCTACCATCCGAATGTCGCAGCAGAAATCGAGACTCATCAGACCAGGCAACGTTTTTCCAATCTTCTACTGTCCAATTTCGATGAGCTTGTGCAAATTGTAGCCTCAGTTTCCTGTTCTTAGCTGAGAGGAGTGGTACCCAGTGTGGTCTTCTGCTGCTGTAGCCCATCTGCCTCAAAGTTCGACGCACTGTGCGTTCAGAGATGCTCTTCTGCCTACCTTGGTTGTAACGGGTGGCAATTTGAGTCACTGTTGCCTTTCTATCAGCTCGAACCAGTCTGCCCATTCTCCTCTGACCTCTGGCATCAACATGGCATTTCCGGCCACAGAACTGCCGCTCACTGGATTTTTTTTCTTTTTCGGACCATTCTCTGTAAACCCTAGAGATGGTTGTGCGTGAAAATCCCAGTAGATCAGCAGTTTCTGAAATACTCAGACCAGCCCTTCTGGCACCAACAATCATGCCACGTTCAAAGGCACTCAAATCACCTTTCTTCCCTATACTGATGCTCGGTTTGAACTGCAGGAGATTGTCTTGACCATGTCTACATGCCTAAATGCACTGAGTTGCCGCCATGTGATTGGCTGATTAGAAATTAAGTCTTAACACACAGTTGGACAGGTGTACCTAATAAAGTGGCCAGTGAGTGTATGTCTGCAGTAGATAAGGTTCCTGACTTTTATGTTACTCTTTGTGAACTCCCATCATCCACTTTCAGGCTCAATGTTCATTAAGTCCCTTGTAAGTGACCACAGGTCCGGTATCATGAACATTGTAACTTGACTTTCTTAGAAGCTGAGCTTCATTTCCTTGTTATTCATTTGCAAAATGATTAGCCTCACACTGAAAACCCAAAGTATCTGTCCTGATCACACAGATGACGATTTGTAACACTGTATCTTTACATCTGCACAGATCGATCTAACAAGTTATTATAACTATAATTATGACCATTTGTGTCACTTTCGACAACTTGGTAGGAGCTCCTCTGCTTTTCTGTTACCAAGTTTCAATTCCTCTGCATTTTCTTTATATAAGCAGATACATGACAAAATAACAATTACTGCCATCAGGGTGGATTGATTCTGCATAAAGGGAGCTCCCCCTAGTGGTGGCTGCAGACAGGATCTTATCATGTATCTCTGTATACAGGGAGCTCCCCCTAGTGATGGCTGCAGACAAGATCTTATCATGTATCTCTGTATACAGGGAGCTCCCCCTAGTGGTGGCTGCAGACAGGATCTTATCATGTATCTCTGTATACAGGGAGCTCCCCCTAGTGGTGACTGCAGACAGAATCTTATGTATCTCTGTATACAGGTAGCTCCCCCTAGTGGTGGCTACAGACAGGATCTTATCATGCATCTCTGTATACAGGGAGCTCCCCCTAGTGGTGGCTGCAGACAGGATCTTATCATGTATCTCTGTATACAGGGAGCTCCCCCTAGTGGTGGCTACAGACAGGATCTTATCATGTATCTCTGTATACAGGGAGCTCCCCCTAGTGGTGGCTGCAGACAGGATCTTATCATGTATCTCTGTATACAGGGAGCTCCCCCTAGTGATGGCTGCAGACAGGATCTTATCATGTATCTCTGTATACAGGGAGCTCCCCCTAGTGATGGCTGCAGACAGGATCTTATCATGTATCTCTGTATACAGGGAGCTCCCCCTAGTGGTGACTGCAGACAGGATCTTATCATCATGTATCTCTGTATACAGGGAGCTCCCCCTAGTGTTGGCTGCAGCAAGATCTTATCATGTATCTCTGTTTACAGGGAGCTCCCCCTACTGGTGACTGCAGGCAGAATCTTATCATGTATCTCTGCATACAGGGAGCTCCCCCTAGTGTTGGCTGCAGACAAGATCTTATCATGTATCTCTGTATACAGGGAGCTCCCCCTAGTGATGGCTGCAGACAGGATCTTATCATGTATCTCTGTATACAGGGAGCTCCCCCTAGTGCTGACTGCAGACAGGATCTTATCATGTATCTTTGTATACAGGGAGCTCCCCCTAGTGTTGGCTGCAGACAAGATCTTATCTTGTATCTCTGTATACAGGGAGCTCCCCCTAGTGATGGCTGCAGACAGGATCTTATCATGTATCTCTGTATACAGGGAGCTCCCCCTAGTGGTGGCTACAGACAGGATCTTATCATGTATCTCTGTATACAGGGTGCTCCCCCTAGTGATGGCTGCAGACAGGATCTTATCATGTATCTCTGTCTACAGGGAGCTCCTCCTAGTGGTGGCTGCAGACAGGATCTTATCATGTATCTCTGTGTACAGAGAGCTCCCCCTAGTGGTGGCTGCAGACAGGATCTTATCGTGTATCTCTCTATACAGGGAGCTCCCCATAGTGGTGGCTGCAGACAGGATCTTATCGTGTATCTCTGTATACAGGGAGCTCCCCCTAGTGGTGGCTGCAGACAGGATCTTATCGTGTATCTCTGTATACAGGGAGTTCCCCCTAGTGGTGACTGTAGACAGGATCTTATCTTGTATCTCTGTATACAGGGAGCTCCCTCTTGTGAATTCTCTCTCTGGCTTCCCTCTGGTTATTACTGAAGGTAGTGGAGTTGGTCAGATTGACAGAGGGGTTGAGAGTTCTCTTTCTGGGCTCCCTCTGGTGGTTACTGGAGGTATTGGAGCTGATCTGATTGACAGAGGCTTGCCACCTGATAATGAGGAAGACGATTGGAGATCTGGGGTTTCTGATTGGGATTTAAGACAGCTGACTCCCTCTATCTCTGCTGGTGATTTTCTTCCTGTGCCTTCTGAGGTCTGATGTCTCCTGCTCTGTCCCTGCATGGTTCAGCTAAGTGTTCATTTGTTATTCTGTTTGCATTTGATCTGGTTTTGTCTATCTCTGCTTTGTGCGGGTCAGCCAGCTCCGGCTGGGGCTGTGCTGAATCACCGCCCATATGTTACTGCTTGTGCCAGTTTGTTTTGTTCCCTGTTATATTGGTCTCTTTTTGCTTTGCTTTCAGAATATACCAGAGTCCTGATATAGTGGGGGGCGAAGTCGTGCGACTTCAGTGTTTTTGTGCATCAGACGTAGAATCATAGAATCATAGAATCATAGAATCGTAGAGTAGGAAGGGACCTCCTGGGCCATCTGGTCCAACCCCCTGCTCAAAGCAGGATTCGCTAAATCATCCCAGTCAGATGTCTGTCCAGCCTCTGTTTGAAGACTTCCATTGAAGGAGAACTCACCACTTCTCGTGGCAGCCTGTTCCACTCATTGATCACTCTAACTGTCAAAAAGTTTTTTCTAATATCTAATCTGTGTCTCCTCCCATTCAGTTTCATCCCATTGCTTCTAGTCTTTCCTTGTGCAAATGAGAATAAAGTTGATCCTTCTACAATGTGACAGCCCTTTAGATATTTGTAGACAGCAATTAAGTCTCCTCTCAGTCTTCTCTTTTGCAAACTAAACATTCCCAAATCCTGCAACCTTTCCTCATAAGACAGGGTTTGCAGACCGGTCACCATTCTGGTGTTGGACTTTTGTAGGGTTTTTGCGTGATTGCAGACAGTGTCTTTCCTTTCCTGTCCTGTCTAGTCAGTGTGGGCCCCATCGTTTGCTCAGGCTATTTTTCTGCTTGCGTTTGTGTTTTGATCTTGTCTCACCGGCAATATATGTTTGGGGGATATCTATTCCTTTGGGGTCTGCTCTGGGGCAGTTTAGATTTCACCTTTCTTGCTTTAGGCTTAGTTAGCTCTCCGGCTGTGCCGAGGCGTCTAGGATCATCGTAGGTACGCTCCACGGCTACTGCTAGTTGTGTGTATAGGATCAGGAGTCTGCAATCCGCTTAGTTACCAACCTCTCTGGTTTTCTGTGGCTGAGCCTGGGCCTGCTATCCTCCTCGGTGACCCATTCATAAGAGAATCACCAGCCTACCTGTAAACTCTAGGGTACTCTAAAGAAGGAAAGAATTTAAAAAAAAAAAAAGGTGTCAACATTTTTTTTTTATATATATTTTTTCCTCTTTTTCTCTGGGGCTGTAGGAGGATATTTTTTGTCTAAATGGAGACTAAGCAATTGTCTGATCGGGTTGAGCAGCTCGCTGCTGAAGTGCGGGGAATTTCTGCCTATCTCACTCAATCATCTGCTGTTGAACCAAAGATCCCTACTCCTGATGTGTTTTCTGGGGATCGGTCTAAATTTTTGAATTTTAAGAATAATTGTAAACTATTTCTTGCCTTGAAGCCTAACTCATCGGGGAGCTCTCTGCAGCAGGTTAAAATTGTCATCTCCTTGCTGCGTGGCGATCCCCAGGATTGGGCATTTTCTTTGACACCCGGAGATCCTATTCTGACTAATGTGGATGCATTTTTTCAAGCCTTGGGGTTGTTGTATGATAAACCTAATGCTATTGATCAAGCTGAGAAAACCCTGTTGGTATTGAACCAGGGTCAGGATTCTGCAGAGTTATATTGTCAAAAATTCTGAAAGTGGGCGGTCCTTACTACATGGAATGATGGTGCATTGGCAGCTCTCTTTCGGAAGGGTTTATCAGAGACCGTAAAAGATGTTATGGTGGGATTTCCTGTTCCCTCTGGTCTGGATGATTCTATGTCATTAGCCATTCAAGTTGATCGGCGTTTACGTGAACGTAAAACTACACGGGAGGCGCTGCCACCTTTTGAACAAACGTCTGAACCCATACAATGTGATAGGGTTTTGTCTAGGGCGCAACGTCAGGAGTTTAGAAGGCGTAATAAGCTGTGTTTTTTCTGTGGAGACGCCTCTCATACTATTTCTGTCTGCCCTAAACGAGAAAAACGTTTTGCACACACATTTGCTGTGGGAAGTGTACAGCCTAAGTTCCTTTTGGCAACTACTCTGATCTGCTCCTTGTCTACATTTTCCGCTAAGGCTTTTGTAGATTCAGGAGCAGCTCTGAATCTGATGGATTTGAACTTCGCTAAACGTTGTGGTTTTCCCATGATACCCCTGCGGACTCCTAGCCCTTTGAGGGGTATTGATGCTACTCCTTTGGCGGAGAATAAACCCCAGTTTTGGACCCAGGTGATAATGCGAGTTGCCCCGGACCACCAAGAAAATTGTAAATTTTTGGTGTTGCACAATTTGCATGATACTATCGTTCTGGGTTTTCCCTGGTTGCAAACTCATAACCCAGTTTTGGATTGGAAATCTGTGTCGGTGGTGAGTTGGAGTTGTCGGTGTACTCTTAGTGACGCTCCTGTTTTCTCCACCTCTCCTCAGTCTCATGATATTCCTGACTATTTGGCTGATTTTACGATGTATTTAGTGAGAGCAAGTCTGCGTCTTTGCCTCCTCATAGGAGTTATGACTGCACTTGAGTTGATGCCTGGGTGTAAATTTCCCAAGGGTCGGCTTTTCAACTTATCGGTACCTGAACATGATGCTATGCGATCTTATATCAAGGAGTCGTTGGAGAAGGGTCATATTAGACCATCCTCTTGGCAGGCACGGCACGGACTAAGGATCGTGCCTCTGACTGCGTAGCCCCATAGATTTAGCTAGAGGGTCAGATTACGGTGCCAGAATTCCCCCCTCCCACTATTCCCTCCAGGTAATGCAGGTGGAAACATTCAGGATGGACGGGTAGCAGTCGGAAAGCCGATTCTATGTCCGTTTTCGCTAGCAGGGCCCCTGGCCCGGCTGTGCGTACGAGCTCCACCGCCTTGTCAAACGAAGCATAGGCTACCGTCACCTCCTCTGGGAGGATTGCATCATTAACCGATTCGCCTTTTGGGTATGAGAGGTGTTGGATTAGCCGGTATTTTCCTTGATTTTTTTGGGAACTATACCGTATTTGAAACCGTGGTGCAGGTGCTGTGCGGCCTGCTTATTGGGGTACAGGCTTAGCCAGGGCCCCATTGCGGTTACGCTCACTGGGGTTCTGCCTGTTATGGGGTCTATTTGCATCATGGGTACATCTTGATGCAGGGTGTCCTCCGCCGCAAGTGGAACATTCATGTCTAAATCTACAGCCCCCTTGGTAGCGGCAGTTTCCCTCGTTAAATAACATGCAGGCCCCGGGTTTTCGTACGACCACTGAATTCTGGCCGGCGGCTGCTGAGTGACTGGTGGCCGTTGATGGAAAGGGGGGCTTTTGAGACAGCATGAGTCGCAGCCACACGTCAGTCGCTTTTACCCCCCATCCTAACTCGGGTTCCTGGGCTAACCGCCTGCGAAACTCTTCGTCATAGTGTATCCATGCGGAGCCACCATGGGCCTTATACGAGTTGTATACTAGATTTTGATAAATAAAAAGTTCGGAACAACGCTCTGGGTGCTTCTGACCCATAATACACCCGAGTGCTGAGCAGGCCTGTAGCCAGTTGTTCATAGTGTGTGCTACCTTCGTCTTGCGGCTATCGTGAGACCGTTCCCAAGTCCACCTTTCCTTGTCCACAGTATGCTGGTCCACTGATAGCAGCGACCATATATCCACATAATCATTATTCCAGATTTTATGTTTTGTCTTTAGGCCTATGTGTGTGCCCAAAGGGCCGACTCCACAGTAAGAATCGTTCGTGCGTAGGCTATGTGTTTGCGGTGTTGCCCTGGTGTCGGGTGATGAACCTGAGTGTGAGAACTGCTGGACCAGCGCCCTGATGGCTGATGCTAAATCGGACTCACTTGTGTTGTGTATGGTGTGGTGCTCGAAGATTGTGGATAACTCACCGCTGTCTGGCGCAGGCCGTGCCTCTCTCTGGGGTAGAGGGACTCCGGCTCCCGTTGCAGATATGGGTTGAAGGTGAGCGGAAGCCCAGGGAACTGAGGATCGGACTCACTTGCCGCTAGCTGGTGATGATGCCCGTTGCATGGCTAGGGCGGGTCGTGATGGATCTTCAATGTGGCTGGCGCACATGACGGCAGCAGCCTATCCGGTGCCTGATGTCGATCGGTTCCTTCTGCTGGTGAAGCGTTGTGGCTAAAAAAAACTGGCCGGAGGCGGCTCTGTGTGGAGACAAAAGCTCTCTGGCAGGTGAGCAGTGTGAACGGCGTCTTCGGACGGAGGCATGAGAGCATCTGCTGCGCCTCTCAGATGTGTCAGTCCATTCTGAAGAGGACGGGGAACGCCATCTGGCTGACCGAGACCTGTGGTGGCTGCTACGTGAACTGCGTCTGTGGTGGTACCGGTGGTTGCGAGAACTGTTGGACTGGCGGTTGGACTCAGCAGAGGAGGATGGGGAGGGTCTGCAGCGTCTACACCATTGACCGCCGTGGCTAGTGGGTGTGATGGGGGCGCGTAGCTCATGGATGTTGTGTTGCACGTGATCGTCAAGGTCCGTGGTCGCGGGTACAGTGCGGGGCGTAGAGGAGGGGGGTGATATGAGGAAAGTAGGTGTGCAGCGTGTGCTTGACAGGTCGTCGTGAGTGGGTGTGGGTTGGCTGCATGTGTGTGTCTGTGTCATTGGGGGTGTTGGTGGTGTATAATGTGCGGTTAACGTGTTAGTGTTGCATGTGTTTGTGTTTATTGGTGTGCTTGTGTGACATGGTGTATTACATGGTGCATTATACAGTCTTTGGTGCTGGGTTGCAGGGTGGACCAGCTCTTTTATTACGATATGTGCCTACCGCTGGGCTGTTCCATCTCATGTTACTTCTTCGAGCTGTTCAGTACTTTCCTAGACTGAGTCGTTCACTACGAGACAGGCAGTAATTCAACTATCCACTACCTCTACGATTTTTTAATCGTGGGCTGAAGAGACTCTAATCTCTGCCACTTCCTTCTCGAGAAATTTAAGTTTATGTCGGGTAAATTCGGGGTACCCTTATCACCCGAAAAAACAGTAGGCCCCTGCAACATCCTGCCTTTTTTGGGCATTGAAATAGACACTAACGCGATGGTTTTTCGCCTGCCAGCCGATAAATTGGAAAAAAACGTTGCGGATGGTGGAAAGTTTCTGCGAGGTCATAAAAAGTCACACTTCAACAAATACAGTCCCTGCTAGGTTTGCTCAATTTCGCCTGCCGTGTAATGCCGGTCGGCAGAGCCTTCTCTCGCCGGTTATCACTGGCAACAAAAGGTGCTACTCAGCCTGGCCATAGAATTAGAGTCACTCGATCTTTGAAGGCAGACCTACTAGTCTGGGGGACATTCCTTAAGTCCTACAACGGCCACACCTGCATCATGGCACCTGAGGTATCAAACAGGGAAATAGGCCTAGCGGCGGGGGGAACTGCACTGCTGGTTTCGCATCAATGTACAAAAACCACTGGTGCAAAGGCATCTGGCCAGAGTCATGGGCTTCAACAGGCTGGGGAGGCGATCCAGCGCTGATAGAGATTTTCGCATTAGTGGCCGCAGTCGAGCTTTGGGGTACCCAGTTTGAAAACATGAACATTAGATTTTTAACCAAGTACCCGTGGACGGCAAATAGCTTAAACAGCATGTCTTCCTCTTCCCCACCTCTACGCGCTCTATTGCGCCGCCTGGCCTTACTATGCCTACAGCACAATATCTGGTGTCGGGCCAGGGTGACGTAGACGATAAACTGGTTAACTCTCTGCTGTTTTCCGATTGGCAGGCTTTCAGACTCCTTCTCCCCAGGGCACAGCCATTGGGCACCCGGTGTCCTGCATCCCTCTGGGACACGGTGGCCAATCATTGATGCCTTTGATCCGCGCTTCGGTTACACCGGCTACTTGGCAAGTCTACGGTAAGGCGCGGGAGAAGTGGTGCTCATTAATTCGTGGTAAGCCAGTCGACAGATGCGACCGGGCGAGATGTGAGGTTTTGGTAGAATTCTTAAACCGGCTTAAGCTAAGAGGCGCATCGGGTACATCTGCGCAACATAATTTATCAGGCTTAGCGTTCTTTTTCCAGCTGATGGGATGGGTGGACGTCACCAAATACTTTTTCATTAGACAAGCCATTAATGGCTGGATAAGACTCCAACCTAGCCAGGAGTGTCGTCGTCCCATATCGCTGAGCCTACTGCGCAATATTATAGCAATTTCCTCATCGGTGTGCAACTGTGTCACAGTTCGAAGCTGCCCTGCTATCAGCAGCCTTCGCCATCGCCTTTTTCGGGGCACTTCGCATTAGCGAGCTAGTGCCCCGGTCTAAATTAGCAGCGGAAGGTGGTTTAATCCGTGATGACGTTGTGATATGCAGCGACAATCTCCGCATTCGCGTGCGGAAATCCAAAAGCGACCCCTCCGGCAGAGGCTCGTGGGTCCTGGTGAAGTCATCCAATGGCCCCGTCTGCCCGATAAAAGTAGTCAAGCACTAACGCGAGCCTAAGACAGGGAAGCAGATTCTTCCTCGCACACTCGGACGGGTCTCTCCTTACCAAGTACCAGTTTAGCGTGATTTTTAAACAGTGCCTTCAAAAAGTAGGCGCTAACCCAGCAGAGTATGGTACACATTCCTTCCGAATAGGTGCCGCCACCGAAGCATCCAAAGCAGGAGTATCGGAAGCAGAGGTGCTGAGGATGGGTCGCTGGAAATCCTCGTGCTTCGCCAGGTATATAAGACCAGATTTGCTCTATTAACACATCTTACCGTTCACAGGAGTCTGTAAGCCCACGGTGTGGATAGTAGGACACTCGTACGTCTTCTGGGCGAGGAAAAGGGCCGAACTGCGGCCCGGCGGTTTAAGCCTGGCTTGCCAGGGCTTAAGGTAAATTGGAAAGGAGTCAGAGGCCTAAAATGGCAACAAATGTTCCCGGAGGTGCTGAGCATCGCTATAAAGGAAAAAGGGCCGGTGATATTGGTATTGCATGCTGGTGGTAATGACCTGTGTACAAGGAAAAGTACCGAGCTTTGCACGGTAATGGCTGCGGACATACAGCATTTTACGTAACTATTCCCACACGTGGTGTTGGTATGGTCGGAGATAGTTCCGCGAGCGACATGGAAAGGAGCGAACAAACCAAAGGCCGTTGAAAGGTCAATGCAAGGATGGCTAAGATCGTGAAAGGAGGTTTCGACGTCGTGGTACAACATTACGACTTGGAATGAGGCTGCCCATGACTCTTGAAGCCAGATGGAGTCCATCTGACGGACATTAGGCTTGATATATTTCTGTCCGGCTTGAACAGGCCCTCAGGCTGATGGGTGGGGGTTGGAGACCTGTGTAGGTCATACACAGGATCCTCCGTGGCGGAAATGCCGGGAGGGGCAAGGGTTCGTAACCCTCATTGGCCGGTTCGCATGTCTATCACAGACGGGGCCTACGGCGATTGAGCCAATTGCGGAATGTAATTTGCCCCTCCCCGCGTGGTGTAATTTAATTAATAAACTGTGACCGACCTGTTCAACCCATCCATGGCCTGTGTTCGTTTTATTGGAGGGTCTAGCAGGAGGGGGGAATGCACCAAGTACACCAAAACAGGTCTGCGCAGTCGCACCTTTAGGTGCTGTTTGTTTTTTTTGTGGCCAAGAAAGATGGTTCATTAAGGCCTTGCATTGACTATCGTTCCCTTAACAAAATCACTGTTAAACATCAGTATCCGTTACCCCTGATTTCTGATCTATTCTCCAGAGTTAAAGGTGCTTGCTGGTTTACCAAACTTGACCTCAGGGGGGCGTATAATCTTATTCGCATCAAGCACGGGGATGAATGGAAGACGGCGTTTAATACTCCGGAGGGACATTTTGAGTACCTGGTGATGCCTTTTGGGCTCACTAATGCCCCTTCTGTCTTCCAATCTTTTATGAACGATATTTTCCGGGACTTTGTGGATAAGTTTTTGATCATTTATCTGGATGATATTTTGATCTTTTCCAGGGATTGGGATTCCCATGTGGAACATGTCCGGACTGTGTTCCGGATTTTGAGGGAAAATTCCCTGTTTGTTAAGGGATCGAAGTGCCTCTTTGGTGTACAGAGGATTTCATTTTTGGGATTCATTTTGTCCCCGTCTGCTATTGAAATGGACCCGGCCAAGATACAGGCCATTTATGATTGGGTTCAGCCCACTTCTTTGAAGGCCCTCCAGAAGTTTTTGGGTTTTGCTAATTTCTACCGTAAATTTATAAGTAATTTTTCTGGTATTGTTAAACCACTGACTGATTTGACCAAAAAGGGCGCTGATGTGGTGAATTGGTCTCCAGAGGCTGTCTCAGCATTTCAGGAGCTTAAGCGGAGATTCACTTCTGCTCCGGTTCTACATCAACCTTATGCCTCACTCCCATTTCAGGTGGAGGTAGATGCTTCTGAGATTGGTGCAGGAGCTGTTTTGTCCCAAAGAGATCCGGTGCCTTCTTTTCTCGAAAATTCTCCCCATCTGAACGTAATTATGACGTGGGGAATCGGGAATTGTTGGCCATGAAATGAGTATTTGAAGAGTGGAGACATTGGATGGAGGGAGCTAGACATCAAGTTGTGGTCCTCACCGACCACAAGAATTTGATTTATCTTGAATCAGCCAAACGCTTGAATCCTAGACAGGATAGGTGGGCCTTGTTTTTCACGCGTTTTAATTTTGTGGTCTCCTTTCTTCCGGGCACTAAGAATGTTAAGGCAGACGCCCTTTCTAAGAGTTTCTTTGCGGATTCTCTTGATGTGACCGAGCTTACTACCATTCTAAATGAGGGTGTCGTTCTTTCCGCCATCTCACCCGATTTGAGACGTGCCCTGGAGGAATTTCAAGAGGACAAACCTGAGCATTGCCCTATGGGAAAATTGTATGTCCCTGACCAGTGGAGCTCCCCCTAGTGGTGGCTGCAGACAGGATCTTATCATGTATCTCTGTATACAGGGCGCTCCCCCTAGTGGTGGCTACAGACAGGATCTTATCATGTATCTCTGTATACAGGGAGCTCCCCCTAGTGGTGGCTGCAGACAGGATCTTATCATGTATCTCTGTATACAGGGAGCTCCCCCTAGTGGTGACTGCAGACAGGATCTTATCATGTATCTCTGTATACAGGGAGCTCCCCCTAGTGGTGACTGCAGACAGGATCTTATCATGTATCTCTGTATACAGGGAGCTCACCCTAGTGGTGGCTGCAGAGAGAATTTTTTTATATTTGAGGGAGAAGCCGGTAATTTTCAGATTTGTGCAAAGAACAAGGATTGTACTTTGGATCTCTGTAGAGTAGAGTTGTCCTTTAACTGATCGCTTTTCCCTTTCTTGAGTGCAGAGTGGTCCTAACAGAGGATCAGAAGAAACTATTTAAGAAGGTCGCCCAATACTGTGATGCAAACAGCAAACTGATCCCTCTCTCCTTTGTCCTGGGTTTCTACGTCACCCAGGTCATCAAGCGTTGGTGGGATCAGTACACCAGCATCCCTCTGCCGGATCAACTCATGTGTGCGGTGTCCAGCAACGTCCATGGAGGAGATGAGAGAGGTCGTCTTCTGCGACGCACCCTGATCCGCTACGCCAACCTGTCGTCAGTGTTAATCCTGAGATCCGTCAGTGTTCGAGTGCTGAAGAGATTCCCAACAATGGAACATATAGTGGAAGCAGGTGGGATCTGAGCAAACGTCTAAAGCTTCCATAGACCCCAGTCACCGGGAGGACGGGCGGCCGTGAAGGTTGGGTTTACATTTAGTGGAATTAAAAAATGCCCCCTGAGAAGACCTGGGGGTGAAACGTGCTGGGTCTGCAGAGGTTCACTAAAGGTCATAGCTGGGTCAAAGGTCAGAGGCCGAGCCCTGAGGGTGAGATTCTGGGTAGATCCAGTCCTGAACCCTGGTATTAATGGGATCACCTCCAGGAACAGGGGGTGCACTAATATTTGAGGGATCCGTGTTTGCTGGTTGTGAAGATGACGTCTTGTTCTTCCAGGGTTCATGACCCACGAGGAGCTGAAGAAATTCGAAAGTTTATCATCAGACTTCAATAAGTATTGGATTCCTTGTGTCTGGTTCACCAACCTGGCGGCTCAGGCTCGGAGGGACGGCAGAGTGCGGGACGACATCGCCCTGAAACTCCTCATAGACGTGAGTTCTGTGTGATATATTACGAGTATACTGTGGAGGGGGCACTACAGCTGGTATAGGGGGCACTACAGCTGGTATCATGGGGGGCACTACAGCTGGTATCATGGGGAGCACTACAGCTGGTATCATGGGGAGCACTACAGCTGGCATCGTGGGGGGCACTACAGCTGGTATCGTGGGGGGCACTACAGCTGGTATCATGGGGGGCACTACAGCTGGTATCATGGGGAGCACTACAGCTGGTATCATGAGGAGCACTACAGCTGGCATCATAGGGGCACTACAGCTAGCATCGTGGGGGCACTACAGCTGGCATCGTGGGGGGCACTACAGCTGGTATCATGGGGAGCACTACAGCTGGTATCATGGGGAGCACTACAGCTGGCATCATAGAGGCACTACAGCTGGCATCGTGGGGCACTACAGCTGGCATCGTGGGGGCACTACAGCTGGCATCGTGGGGGGCACTACAGCTGGTATCATGGGGAGCACTACAGCTGGTATCATGGGGAGCACTACAGCTGGCATCATAGAGGCACTACAGCTGGCATCGTGGGGGCACTACAGCTGGCATCGTGGGGGCACTACAGCTGGCATCGTGGGTGGCACTACAGCTGGCATAATAGGGGCACTACAGCTGGCATCGTGGGGGGCACTATAGTTGGTATCATGGGGACACTACAGCTGGCATCATGGGGGGCACTACAGCTGGCATCGTGGGGGGCACTACAGCTGGCATCGTGGGGGGAACTACAGCTGGCATCGTGGGGGGCACTATAGTTGGTATCATGGGGGCACTACAGCTGGCATCGTGGGGGGCACTACAGCTGGCATCGTGGGGGGCACTACAGCTGGCATCGTGGGGGGCACTACAGCTGGCATCGTGGGGGGCACTACAGCTGGTATCATGGGGAGCACTACAGCTGGCATCATAGGGGCACTACAGCTGGCATCGTGGGGGGAGCTACAGCTGGCATCGTGGGGGGCACTATAGTTGGTATCATGGGGACACTACAGCTGGCATCGTGGGGGGCACTATAGTTGGTATCATGGGGACACTACAGCTGGCATCGTGGGGGGCACTACAGCTGCCATCATGGGGGCACTACAGCTGGTATCATGGGGCACTACAGCTGGCATCGTGGGGGCACTACAGCTGGCATCGTGGGGGCACTACAGCTGGCATCGTGGGGGTGCTGCGGTGCATTGCGGTAGGCTCTGTGGCTGACATCTCTGGCTATGTGGGGGTGCTGCGTCTGGCATTATTCTAGGGGATGTGGCTGGATACTGGAGGGCCGGGTCAGTGCTCCATCCTACAGGCTGCGATATAATCCCATATGGACCAGGGGTCGTACGTCTATGTCATTTCCATCTATGTCAGGGTCACGGAGGATGTACTTGTGCTTGGTCCTGGGACCACGAAGGGCCAAATTTGCATCTTGCCCGTATAAGACCAGTGCTACAAATGATGCAGAACGTTTAGGGTGTTTGCTGCAGATTTTGCTTTGAGGCCCAAGGTCTTTACAGTAATAATGAGCAAAAGTCGCATCTGCCGCCATTATCTCATCTCTCTTGTGTCTCCCCAGGAGCTGAATAAATACCGCGCCAAGTGCAGCATGCTCTTCCACTATGACTGGATCAGCGTCCCACTTGTCTACACACAGGTCAGAGCCGGACACGTCATATATCCATCAAGACTGAAGGATTTCTGCTGCTCCCTCTTTAGGACTCTAGTCACAACCAAAGCTTCATTTAGCATTTCACTTACATCCTATCATATCCTCCAGCCACCTCCAGAGCTCCACTCACTATTCTGCTGTTACATCATGTCTTACCCTCCAGTCACCTCCAGAGCTGCAGTCACTATTCTGCTGTTACATCCTGTCTTATCCTCCAGTCACCTCCAGACCTGCGATTACTAGTCTGCTGGGAATTGTAGTACTGGTATAGTGCAGTGTGATGACGGCAGTGTCCTCTCCATAGGTGGTCACCATCGCCGTCTACTCATTCTTCGCCTCCTGTCTCATTGGTCGTCAGTTCCTCCCATTTTCGGAGGACAAGGATCCCCCCCTGGACATTTACGTCCCCATCTTTGCGCTGCTGGAGTTCTTCTTCTATTTCGGGTGGCTGAAGGTTCGTGACATTTTTGGTTCTTTTGCCCCCTCGTTGTGCCATATTAGTGATCGTCAGTCTCAATTTTCCAGGTGGCCGAGCAAATCATCAATCCCTTCGGAGAAGACGATGACGATTTTGAGACTAACAGACTTATAGACAGAAATCTACAGGTGAGAGATGATGGGGGAGCTGACCATTCCGCCGGCACCGCGGCCTACGCCCGGCGTCACCCTAATCACGTCCGCGCTCTTGTCGCTTAGGTTTCCCTCCTCTCTGTGGATGATATGTACCAAAACCTGCCGCCTATCGAGAAAGACAAGTACTGGGATGAGCAGAGCGCGCTGCCGCCATATACCATGGCCACCGCGGCCGAGACCCTGAAACCGTCCTTCATGGGTTCCACCTTCGACATGCGGTGAGGATCGGCGGTCCCAGATTTCCCATCATATAATGTTTCTTTCCTCCTTTCAGCATGTCTGCTGCCTGTGAATCTGCTGGAGCTGCCGATTTTCAGCGTTACAATGTGTCAGGGAGAAGCGAGCAGCTCGGGCTCCTTCGTTACAATGTGTCGGTCCATAGTTCCGGCTCTATAGCTCACGGAGCCTTGTGTAGACTGAGTATAATTGAACCATCCTGGGGCTCTCAGGATATGCTGGAAGTGTAGTGTCAGGCAGGCTTGGACAGGCTGACAGGATAACAGGAGAATCCTCCGGTGGGCCCCCACCCTATTATATATGAGCAGTACTTGGCACTATCTACTGGAAACGCTGTGTACAGACAGGCAGTATCTTATGTATCTAAATCTACCAGATCATTGTTATATACATTTGTGATTGGGGATAATGTCACATCTGCATGTAGCTGAATTTGGTGAGTTGGTGACTGGTGGGCCCTGGGGTTGGTGACTGGTGGGCGATGGAGTCAGTGACTGGTGGGCGATGGAGTCAGTGACTGGTGGGCCCTAGAGTCGGTGACTTGTGGGCGATGGAGTCAGTGACTGGTGGGCCCTAGAGTCAGTGACTGGTGGGCCCTAGAGCCGGTGACTGGTGGGCCCTAGAATCGGTGACTGGTGGGCCCTAGAGCCGGTGACTGGTGGGCGATGGAGTTGGTGACTGGTGGGCCCTGGAGTCGGTGACTTGTGGGTGATGGAGTCGGTGACTGGTGGGCCCTGGAGTCGGTGACTGGTGGGCCCTGGAGTCGGTGACTGGTGGGCGATGGAGTCGGTGACTGGTGGGCCCTGGAGTCGGTGACTTGTGGGCGATGGAGTCGGTGACTTGTGGGCGATGGAGTCGGTGACTGTTGGGCGATGGGAGTCGGTGACTGGTGGGCGATGGGAGTCGGTGACTGGTGGGCGATGGGAGTCGGTGACTGGTGGGCGATGGGAGTCGGTGACTGGTGGGCGATGGGAGTCGGTGACTGTTGGGCGATGGGAGTCGGTGACTGTTGGGCGATGGGAGTCGGTGACTGGTGGGCGATGGGAGTCGGTGACTGGTGGGCGATGGGAGTCGGTGACTGATAGGCGATGGAGTCGGTGACTGGTGGGCCCTGGAGTCGGTGACTGGTGGGCCCTGGAGTCGGTGACTGGTGGCCCCTTGGTAGTCCAGTCTGACGCTGTCAGGCATCGCAGATGATGTGGATAACCGCTGTCTCTTTCATTTCAGCATTGAGATGGACTCGGAGCAGAGTCAGCAGGTGGCGGCCACCCCCAACCTCCCGCGGGCCCGCACTCCGATGCTCAGCCGCTTCCTCTCTTCTGCTGCGTCCCCTGCAGTCGGCATGAAAAATCTTAAGAGCATCGGTGTGAGAAGCCATCTTGTCCGCTTCAGAGGAGACGGATTTCCCTCTCCCAACACAAACACCCGCTACTCAGACCTGGACCCCGACGGGCGCATCGATGAGGAGGAGACCACTGAGGATGAAAGGGAAAGTCGGGCCAGTGAGCCGCCGACCCCCAAAGTTGTGTCCAAATTCCCCCGACGACTGGAGGCGTCAGAGAGACAGAAAAAGATGGAGCAGCCGAAGACCCCCAACATTCTCATCACCGTGGACGAACCTTCCGAGGAAAACATCGAAGCCGACCAAGTAGAGTGTTGAAGACCCCGGGACCCCGCACCGGGAATATCAGCTGTACCACCATTACCAGACATTCCAGGAAGAGAGGAGGACGACCGCAAAGACTACCAATGAGACGGGGGAGGAAAGCGCCATTATCCCAATAATCCCCTCATATCACAAATCTTCATCGTGGAAATCTTATAACGCTCCAGTACTGATATAACCTCCAGACATTACACCATATGTGACTGATATCAGCCCCTCTTATAACGCTCCAGTACTGATATCACCCCCAGACATTACACCATATGTGACTGATATCAGCCCCTCTTATAACGCTCCAGTACTGATATAACCTCCAGATATTACACCATATGTGACTGATATCAGCCCCTCTTATAACGCTCCAGTACTGATATAACCTCCAGACATTACACCATATGTGACTGATATCAGCCCCTCTTATAACGCTCCAGTACTGATATAACCTCCAGACATTACACCATATGTGACTGATATCAGCCCCTCTTATAACGCTCCAGTACTGATATCACCCCCAGACATTACACCATATGTGACTGATATCAGCCCCTCTTATAACGCTCCAGTACTGATATAACCTCCAGATATTACACCATATGTGACTGATATCAGCCCCTCTTATAACGCTCCAGTACTGCTATAACCTCCAGACATTACACCATATGTGATTGATATCAGCCCCTCTTATAACGCTCCAGTACTGATATAACCTCCAGACATTACACCATATGTGACTGATATCAGCCCCTCTTATAACGCTCCAGTACTGATATAACCCCCAGACATTACACCATATGTGACTGATATCAGCCCCTCTTATAACGCTCCAGTACTGATATAACCTCCAGACATTACATCATATGTGACTGATATCAGCCCCTCTTATAACGCTCCAGTACTGATATAGCCTCCAGATATTACACCATATGTGACTGATATCAGCCCCTCTTATAACGCTACAGTACTGATATAACCTCCAGACATTACACCATATGTGACTGATATCAGCCCCTCTTATAACGCTCCAGTACTGATATAGCCTCCAGACATTACACCATATGTGACTGATATCAGCCCCTCTTATAACGCTCCAGTACTGATATAACCTCCTGACATTACACCATATGTGACTGATATCAGCCCCTCTTATAACGCTCCAGTACTGATATTACCTCCAGACATTACACCATATGTGACTGATATCAGCCCCACTTATAACGCTCCAGTACTGATATAACCTCCAGACATTACATCATATGTGACTGATATCAGCCCCTCTTATAACACTCCAGTACTGATATAACCTCCAGACATTACACCATATGTGACTGATATCAGCCCCTCTTATAACACTCCAGTACTGATATAACCTCCAGACATTACACCATATGTGACTGATATCAGTCCCTCTTATAACACTCCAGTTCTGATATAACCCCCAGGCATTACACCATATGTGACTGATATCAGCCCCTCTTATAACGCTCCAGTACTGATATAACCCCCAGACATTACATCATATGTGACTGATATCAGCCCCTCTTATAACGCTCCAGTACTGATATAACCCCCAGACATTACACCATATGTGACTGATATCAGCCCCTCTTATAACGCTCCAGTTCTGATATAACCCCCAGGCATTACACCATATGTGACTGATATCAGCCCCTCTTATAACGCTCCAGTACTGATATAACCCCCAGACATTACACCATATGTGACTGATATCAGCCCCTCTTATAACGCTCCAGTATTGATATAACCCCCAGACATTACACCATATGTGACTGATATCAGCCCCTCTTATAATGCTCCAGTACTGATATAATATAATTTTTTAAAAATTTTGAAGTAGAAAAATAAAGATTTTTCAAATTTATATCAGAGTTTAATAAATTGTGCACTGCAGTGGACTTTGGTGCTGCATATCAATGTTGCAGATCTGGGGCAGCTTCCTGTAATAATAAATGAAATTTGGAAAAGTAATGTAATAAATCAAAATAAAACATCGGATTATAATGTAAATTACATGAGGAGCCTCAGGAGACGTCGGGGAATATGCAGACATTTTGCTGTGCAGCTTTGTATTTCTATCTTGTTTAAAATAATCTGTTCATGGCAACAAATGTTTTTAAAATAAACTTTCACTTTAGAAATAGAAAAGTCCTGAGAATGCAGCTCCGATACTCACCACAAGGTGGCAGCATTATCCTCTATACCAGCAGTAGAAAACTGGAGGACACAGGAAGGATTAGATACAGTGTATCAAACAGGATAGGATTAGATACACGGCTCAGCAGTCAGTATCACACAGGATAGGATTAGATACACGGCTCAGCAGTCGGCATCACAGAGGAGAGGATTAGATACACAGCTCAGCAGTCAGTATCACACAGGAGAGGATTAGATACACGGGCTCAGCAGTCAGTCTCACACAGGATAGGATTAGATTCACGGCTCAGCAGTCAGTATCACACAGGATAGGATTAGATACACGGCTCAGCAGTCAGTATCACACAGGAAAGGATTAAATACACGGCTCAGCAGACAGTATCACACAGGATAGGATTAGATACACGGCTCAGCAGTCAGTATCACAGGATAGGATTAGATACACGGCTCAGCAGTCAGTATCACACAGGATTAGATACACGGATCAGCAGACAGTATCACACAGGAGAGGATTAGATACACGGCTCAGCAGTATCACAGGATAGGATTAGATACACGGCTCAGCAGTCAGAATCACACAGGATAGGATTAGATATACGGCTCAGCAGTCAGTATCACACAGGAGAGGATTAGATACACGGCTCAGCAGACAGTATCACACAGGATTGTATTAGATACATGGCTCAGCAGACAATATCACACAGGATAGGATTAGATACACGGCTCAGCAGTCTATCACATAGGAAAGGATTAGATACACGGCTCAGCAGACAGTATCACACAGGATAGGATTAGATACACGGCTCAGCAGGCGGCATCACTCAGAGGATTAGATACACAGCTCAGCAGTCGGCATCACACAGGAGAGGATTAGATACACGGCTCAGCAGTCAGTATCACACAGGATAGGATTAGATACACGGCTCAGCAGTCAGTATCACACAGGAGAGGATTATATACACGGCTCAGCAGTCAGTATCACACAGGATAGGATTAGATACATGGCTCAGCAGTAAGTATCACACAGGATAGGATTAGATATACGGCTCAGCAGTCGGCATCACACAGGAGAGGATTAGATACACGGCTCAGCAGTCAGTATCACACAGGAGAGGATTATATACACGGCTCAACAGTCAGTATAACACAGGATAGGATTAGATACACGGATCAGCAGTCAGTATCACACAGGATAGGATTAGATACACGGCTCAGCAGTCCGTATAACACAGGATAGGATTAGATACACGGATCAGCAGTCAGTATAACACAGGATAGGATTAGATACACGGATCAGCAGTCGGCATCACACAGGAGAGGATTAGATACACGGCTCAGCAGTCGACATCACACAGGACAGAATTAGATACACGGCTCAGCAGTCAGTATCACACAGGAGAGGATTAGATACACGGCTCAGCAGTCGGCATCACACAGAAGAGGATTAGATACACGGCTCAGCAGTCGGCATCACAGAGGAGAGGATTAGATACACGGGTTCAGCAGTCAGTATCACACAGGAGAGGATTAGATACACGGCTTAGCAGTCAGTATCACACAGGATAGAATTAGATACACGGCTCAGCAGTCAGTATCACACAGGAGAGGATTAGATACACGGATCAGCAGACAGTATCACACAGGATAGGATTAGATACACGGCTCAGCAGTCAGTATCACACAGGAGAGGATTAGATACACGGCTTAGCAGTCAGTATCACACAGGATAGGATTAGATACACGGATCAGCAGACAGTATCACACAGGATAGGATTAGATACACGGCTCAGCAGTCAGTATCACACAGGAGAGGATTAGATACACGGCTTAGCAGTCAGTATCACACAGGAGAGGATTAGATACACGGATCAGCAGACAGTATCACACAGGATAGGATTAGATACACGGCTCAGCAGTCAGTATCACACAGGATAGGATTAGATACACGGCTCAGCAGTCAGTATCACACAGGAAAGGATTAAATACACGGCTCAGCAAACAGTATCACACAGGATAGGATTAGATACACGGCTCAGCAGTCAGTATCACACAGGATAGGATTAGATACACGGCTCAGCAGTCAGTATCACACAGGATAGGATTAGATACACGGATCAGCAGACAGTATCACACAGGAGAGGATTAGATACACGGCTCAGCAGTATCACACAGGATAGGATTAGATACACGGCTCAGCAGTCAGTATCACACAGGATAGGATTAGATACACGGCTCAGCAGTCAGTATCACACAGGAAAGGATTAAATACACGGCTCAGCAGACAGTATCACACAGGATAGGATTAGATACACGGATCAGCAGACAGTATCACACAGGAGAGGATTAGATACACAGCTCAGCAGTATCACACAGGATAGGATTAGATACACGGCTCAGCAGTCAGTATCACACAGGATAGGATTAGATACACGGCTCAGCAGTCAGTATCACACAGGAAAGGATTAAATACACGGCTCAGCAGACAGTATCACACAGGATAGGATTAGATACATGGCTCAGCACTCAGTATCACACAGGAGAGGATTAGATACACAGATCAGCAGACGGTATCACACAGGAGAGGATTAGATACACGGCTCAGCAGTCAGTATCACACAGGATAGGATTAGATACACGGCTCAGCAGTCAGTATCACACAGGATAGGATTAGATACACGGCTCAGCAGTCAGTATCACACAGGATAGGATTAGATACACGGCTCAGCAGTCAGTATCACACAGGATAGGATTAGATACACGGATCAGCAGACAGTATCACACAGGAGAGGATTAGATACACGGCTCAGCAGTATCACACAGGATAGGATTAGATACACGGCTCAGCAGTCAGAATCACACAGGATAGGATTAGATATACGGCTCAGCAGTCAGTATCACACAGGAGAGGATTAGATACACGGCTCAGCAGACAGTATCACACAGGATTGTATTAGATACACGGCTCAGCAGACAATATCACACAGGATAGGATTAGATACACGGCTCAGCAGTCAGTATCACACAGGAAAGGATTAGATACACGGCTCAGCATACAGTATCACACAGGATAGGATTAGATACACGGCTCAGCAGTCAGTATCACACAGGAAAGGATTAGATACACGGCTCAGCAGACAGTATCACACAGGATTGAATTAGATACACGGCTCAGCAGACAGTATCACACAGGAGAGGATTAGATACACGGCTCAGCAGTCAGTATCACACAGGGGAGGATTAGATACACGGCTCAGCAGTCGGCATCACACAGGTTAGGATTAGATACACGGCTCAGCAGTCAGTATCACACAGGAGAGGATTAGATACACGGCTCAGCAGTCAGTATCACACAGGAGAGGATTAGATACACACAGGAGCTCTGGTGGTGCCACCTGTATGGCTCCTCACCACTTTTTGTGTGGGAACAAGGCCTCGTTGTGCGCTGGCCCCTCCGCCATGAATGTTGGCATTGAGCGGATCCCGGGTGGAATGTGATCTTTTCGCAGATGCTCAGACACCTGTGGCCCCGGAGGACGAGGCCTCTGATGCCAGGGATGGGGTCTATCACTCATCCACTACCTCCTCTCATGATCTGCTCTGGGGAAAGCTGGGTGACAACCAGTGTGGCCAGGGAAAGACAGTGGCTGAAATTCAGCCCTGGCATGTGAAATCACACCGGCCCACGCTGTCCCCGTCCCCATGAACCAGATGGGATATATTACTAATATTACCCCGGATGGAGGAAAGGAAGATTTACTACAAGACCAATATGTCTAATGATCCCCGTGGCTGCTGGGGTAAGTGACGGAGTCAGCGACTTTGTGCCCCGTGACAACTCCTCACAGTATGGCTGTCTTGAGAGCAACGATTCTGTTAACAATGTAGCAGAGGAGGCAGCCCTCGACCAGGCAGGCCCTGCTGGCATTTGCCAGAATTGCCAGATGGCCAGTCTGGCCCTGAGTGTGGCCCTCATTACAGTGATCAGGTTTTCCGCTTTCTATATTCCTTCTTGTTTTTCACATATTAACCCTTGAGCGACATTAGCCGCGCCGTCTGAATTGGAAACACAGGAAGGGATGGGGTACTGGTCATTGTCCGCAGCGGGAGACGCCCAGAAAAAAGAATTTCCTCCTGGAAGAAATGTGTCAGTCCCGGGCAGGCAGCAATGTGAGGAGGGTCCCTGCTACCGTCATCTCATCCTGAGCCTCCTGGTGTATGAATAGAAAGGAAGAAAAGAAGTGAAGACTGACACAGGCAGGGCAGAAACAGAGCAGAGATAAGCACCTCAAAAATGCGGAGTTGTGAAGAGTCTGTCCATTAAAATTAGTGGTTATGGGGGTGGGTGGGTCTGTGCAGTCACACTTCTGACGGTGATCAGTTACAGTCAGAGCTGCGTTCACCCTTCTGTACATGGTTAGTTACACTCAGAGCTGCATTCACTCTTCTGCATGTGATCAGTTACATCCAGAGCTGCATTCACCCTTCTGCACGTGGTCAGTTACATCCAGAGCTGCGTTCACCCTTCTGTACATGGTTAGTTACATCCAGAGCTGCATTCACCCTTCTGCTGGTGATCAGTTACAGTCAGAGCTGCATTCACCCTTCTGCATGTGGTCAGTTACATCCAGAGCTGCATTCACCCTTCTGCTGGTGATCAGTTACAGTCAGAGCTGCATTCACCCTTCTACTGGTGGTCAGTTACATCCAGAGCTGCATTCACCCTTCTGCATGTGGTCAGTTACATCCAGAGCTGCATTCACCCTTCTACTGGTGGTCAGTTACATCCAGAGCTGCATTCACCCTTCTGCTGGTGATCAGTTACAGTCAGAGCTGCATTCACCCTTCTACTGGTGGTCAGTTACATCCAGAGCTGCATTCACCCTTCTGCATGTGGTCAGTTACATCCAGAGCTGCATTCACCCTTCTACTGGTGGTCAGTTACATCCAGAGCTGCATTCACCCTTCTGCATGTGGCCATTTACAGCCAGAGCTGCGTTCACGCTGGGGTGTAGATGAGGCGTGAGGTTTGTGTAAGGAAATTACATTATACATTATATCCAGGAAAAGTCACTTCCCGGGAGGAAGAGGCGATGTCGCCCATGATGACGGCATCGGAGTCACATTCCTTCTTGTATGCATCATGCATGTACTGAACTCCATGTACCTGTCATATCGGGGACACTGGGCCCCGGAGGACGATCTGATCGGGGCCACAGGCCCCACAGGGCAGAGATCATTACACATAATACTCAGGTGAATGGAACAGACACTTTATAAGATACATTTCCATACAGTGATAGGATCTCTGCTTGCTGGTTACATTCAAAGGGTAAAATCTCCTCCACACTCAAAACTTCTTCCAGAATCTGAGTCTTTGTTACAATGTATCAGCACAGACAATCCTCCGCCAGCTAAACAAAACAGCGGCACAAATATCTCACTTGACCTTAGTTTGTTACAATGTATCAGTCCAGGCTCGGTCTTGTGCTCTGTATGGGCAGCGGGCATGCTGATACTTATAGTGCGCAGCTGGTTATACCATTCATCTCACGGGTCATTGTGGCCAAAACTGATCATCAAAATAGTGAAAAGAAGCAGGAAGCTCAATATTGGGGGGTTTACAGCAGTGAGGGACCCCCATACAGCGCTGGGACCGCCATACAGCGCTGGGACCGCCATACAGTGCACGGACCGCCATATACTGCACGGACCGCCATACAGTGCACGGACCGTAATATGGTGCATGGGTCGCCATATAGTGAACGGACCGCATGGTCAGTAGTCATGACTGCAGATCTCTGGTATGTGCATTACAGGACGTGGCCTGTACATTATAGGACGTGGTCAGTGTTTTATAGAACGTGGCCTGTACATTATAGGATGTGGTCAGTGCATTATAGGATGTGGCCTGTACATTATAGGATGTGGTCAGTGCATTATAGGATGTGGCCTGTACATTATAGGACGTGGTCAGTGCATTATAGGATGTGGTCAGTGCATTATAGGATGTGGTCAGTGCATTATAGGATGTGGCCTGTACATTATAGGATGTGGCCTGTACATTATAGGATGTGGCCTGTACATTATAGGATGTGGTCAGTGCATTATAGGATGTGGCCTGTACATTATAGGACGTGGTCAGTGCATTATAGGATGTGGCCTGTACATTATAGGACGTGGTCAGTGCATTATAGGATGTGGCCTGTACATTATAGGATGTGGCCTGTACATTATAGGATGTGGTCTGTACATTATAGGACGTGGTCAGTGCATTATAGGATGTGGCCTGTACATTATAGGACGTGGTCAGTGCATTATAGGATGTGGCCTGTACATTATAGGATGTGGTCAGTGCATTATAGGATGTGGCCTGTACATTATAGGATGTGGTCAGTGTATTATAGGACGTGGCCTGCACATTATAGGACGTGGTCAGTGCATTATAGGATGTGGCCTGTACATTATAGGATGTGGCCTGCACATTATAGGATGTGGTCTGTACATTATAGGACGTGGCCAGTAGATTAGAAGATGCGGTCAGTGCATTATAAGATGCGGTATGACCACTGTTAGTCAGTCACTGTTAGTCGCGGAGGTTGAGCTGGACGCATTAATGGTTAGTCCTTCGTCCCGATATCGTGTCCGTTGGTTTACAGCCCTGGAGGTCGCTCACGAGAGGTCGACGCTCTCATACTCACAATGGTCAGAGTCCTCCAGCTCAATGTCTGGCACCAGACTGTAATAGTCCGCAGTCTGGTTGAGATAAAGCTTCTCTCGGTCACTAGAGTCATTCATCACATCGGTCACGCTGACAGTTTCCAATCCTGGTTCATCTGGCTTCATCTGCACCTCTTCTTCTTCTTCTTCTTCTTCTTCCTCTTCTTCTTCCTCCTGTACAGCCAACATCAGACCTGGACCCACACAGCCATCCCGTCCTTCGACCACCAGGGAGTCGGCAGAGGTCCCCATCTTGATCTCCACCTCTTCGTAGAGGTCTCGGTTGCTCCCCAGTAGGGCGGCGGATGGTCTCAGGAGAATGGGGTCCACGAACTGATGGACATTGTGTTCCCTCCGCTCGTTCTGGAAGCTGTTCCGGGGTTCAGATTGATGGTAGTCTCCAATACCCCCGGCCCCATTGCGATCCACGGTGACCAGGCTGCACTCGCGCCTTGTGCTGGGAAACGCTCCTTTTTGTTTTCGGCAGCAGATGTACCAGCACGTTAGCAGGACCAGCACCACCAGTGGGATGCAGATCAAGGCTATGGTCAAACTGTGGGAGCGGCAGACAGATGATCTTGGGACATCTAGGATTTTCCTCCCATTGGAGTCTTTTGGTGAAGCACAGACAATATCATCCAGCAGGAGCCGGGAGTCATTGGCACGGATCCTGGGCTCCAGCAGGTCATAAAAGGCACAACTGCAGTCCAGGGAATTGTTGAGGAAGCCAAAAGAGGTGAGAGAAGGTCTCAGGAGACTGGTGGGGAAGGAGCGCAGGTTGTTGTAGCTCAGGTGGAGTTCCTGGAGGAAGTCAGACACTTGTAAGAAGTTGGAAGGAAGGTGGCGCAGCTCGTTGAACTCGAGGTGGAGAACCCTCATGTTGGGAGCGTTGCTCAAGAAACCGCTAGGAAGCTCCGTTAGGTGATTGTGGTCCATGTACAACATCTCCACCAGCGTCTGGTTCCTTCCTCCCTCGGAGTCGGTGATTTCCAGAATCCCAGAGTTGGAAAGATCCAAGACCTGGAGGCTGCGGAGGGCGGTGAAGAGGTTCCACTCAAGGGCGCTCACCGAGAGGGTGAGGTTCACACAGCAGCGATCAGACGTGAGCAGCGCCCAGTCCGCCTCCTCCTCCAGAACGATGCATGTACAGTGGTCTTCTGCAGAAATCCCAGCAAGGACCCCCAGAAGAGCGAGCAAGGGTAACCGGCGTCCCAGGTGGAGAGGACCTGAAAAGACATGAGGTCCCTTTAACACCAATGACCAGAAAGTTGTTACATTGTATCTGTTCATATCCGACCTATGAATACAATTGTAACGGACATATGTGGCCGATCACAGCCTGAACACGTCAGGTATAATGCACAGTGGAAGTAGGAGAGAGGTGCGAGGTAAGAGGTACAAGGTGAGGTATGAGGGGAGATACTAGGGGAGGTACTAGGTGAGGTACAAGGAGAGATACGAGGTGGAGAAATGAGGTGAGGTATGAGGGGTCATGTGTGAAATACCAGGGGAGGTATCAGGTGTGAGGGGATGTACGAGATGTAAGGTACGAGGGGAGGTACAAGGTGAGATGTGAGGCATGAGGGGAGGTACGAGGCGTGAGGTATGAGGAGGGACGAGGTGTGAGGAACGAGAGGAGGAACGAGGTATGAGGGGAGGAACGAGGTATGAGGGGAGGTACGAGGTATGAGGTACGAGAGGAGGGACGAGGTGTGAGGTACGAGAGGAGGGACGAGGTATGAGGGGAGATACTAGGGGAGGTACTAGGTGAGGTACAAGGAGAGATACGAGGTGGAGAAATGAGGTGAAGTATGAGGGGTCATGTGTGAAATACCAGGGGAGGTATCAGGTGTGAGGGGATGTACGAGATGTAAGGTACGAGGGGAGGTACAAGGTGAGATGTGAGGCATGAGGGGAGGTACGAGGCGTGAGGTATGAGGAGGGACGAGGTGTGAGGAACGAGAGGAGGAACGAGGTATGAGGGGAGGAACGAGGTATGAGGGGAGGTACGAGGTATGAGGTACGAGAGGAGGGACGAGGTGTGAGGTACGAGAGGAGGGACGAGGTATGAGGGGAGATACTAGGGGAGGTACTAGGTGAGGTACAAGGAGAGATACGAGGTGGAGAAATGAGGTGAGGTATGAGGGGTCATGTGTGAAATACCAGGGGAGGTATCAGGTGTGAGGGGATGTACGAGATGTAAGGTACGAGGGGAGGTACAAGGTGAGATGTGAGGCATGAGGGGAGGTACGAGGCGTGAGGTATGAGAGGAGGGACGAGGTGTGAGGAACAAGAGGAGGAACGAGGTATGAGGGGAGGTACGAGGTATGAGGTACGAGAGGAGGGACGAGGTGTGAGGTACGAGAGGAGGGACGAGGTATGAGGGGAGGTACGAGGTATGAGGTACGAGAGGAGGGACGAGGTGTGAGGTACGAGAGGAGGGACGAGGTATGAGGGGAGGTACGAGGTGTGAGGTACGAGGGGAGGTATCAGGTGTGAGGGGATATATGAGGTGTGAGGTACAAGGTGAGATGGGAGGTACGAGGTACGAGAGGAAGGACGAGGTATGAGGGGAGGTACGAGGTATGATGTATGAAGAGAGGTACGAGGTGTGAGGTACGAGGGGAGGGTCAGGTGTGAGGTATGTGGGTAAGTACGAGGTGTAAGGTACAAGGGGAGACATGAGGCATGAGGTGTGAGATACAACAAGAAAGACGAGGTGTGAGGCGGGCTACAATGTATGGAAGGAGGTATGAGGGGAGTAACGAGTTGGGATTCCCTGGCTGTGGGGGATCATTTACAGGCCCATTAATATATAGAGAATTTTACTTCTGGTAGGAGAGAAAGTTCTATGAACTGAAGGCAGGAAATGATGGGGGTGATAGTCCAGGGGTGCAGGGCCGCACACACTCACCAGACATGATGGGGGCCACAGATCGGGGAGGACAGATCTAGACGCAGGTGCTACACCGTCACCTTGTGCTGCGGCTCCTGGGTCATCTGTAGTTTCCTCATTGTGAGCTGGAGAAGAAGTTAAAGAGTTAATCCTGATAACTCATTGTGTGGGCGGAAACCTGAATCATCTGCACTCAGGGCCTGATAACAGAGAGCAATGACTGCACTCAAAGGGAGAGGAAGCCAGAACACTCCATAGGTTGTGCAGGTGACTGCAGTCTATTGCTCTCTGTCATCAGCCATTGTAAGGTGGGAGAAGCTCACTCTAGAGAATGATGCAGAGATTTCCCTGTCTCCTGTGATCTCTGTTTATATCACATATATCATCCTCTGATATCAGCCCCTCTTATAACGCTCCAGTACTGATATAACCTCCAGACATTACACCATATGTGACTGATATCAGCCCCTCTTATAATGCTCCAGTACTGATATAACCCCCAGACATTACACCATATGTGACTGATATCAGCCCCTCTTATAACGCTCCAGTGCTGATATAACCTCCAGACATTACACCATATGTGACTGATATCAGCCCCTCTTATAACGCTCCAGTACTGATATAACCTCCAGACATTACACCATATGTGACTGATATCAGCCCCTCTTATAACTCTCCAGTACTGATATAACCCCCAGACATTACATCATATGTGACTGATATCAGCCCCTCTTATAACGCTCCAGTACTGATATAACCTCCAGACATTACACCATATGTGACTGATATCAGCCCCTCTTATAACGCTCCAGTACTGATATAACCTCCAGACATTACACCATATGTGACTGATATCAGCCCCTCTTATAACTCTCCAGTACTGATATAACCCCCAGACATTACATCATATGTGACTGATATCAGCCCCTCTTATAACTCTCCAGTACTGATATAACCCCCAGACATTACATCATATGTGACTGATATCAGCCCCTCTTATAACGCTCCAGTACTGATATAACCCCCAGACATTACACCATATGTGACTGATATCAGCCCCTCTTATAACTCTCCAGTACTGATATAACCCCCAGACATTACATCATATGTGACTGATATCAGCCCCTCTTATAACGCTCCAGTACTGATATAACCCCCAGACATTACACCATATGTGACTGATATCAGCCCCTCTTATAACTCTCCAGTACTGATATAACCCCCAGACATTACATCATATGTGACTGATATCAGCCCCTCTTATAACGCTCCAGTACTGATATAACCTCCAGACATTACACCATATGTGACTGATATCAGCCCCTCTTATAACGCTCCAGTACTGATATAACCTCCAGACATTACACCATATGTGACTGATATCAGCCCCTCTTATAATGCTCCAGTACTGATATAACCTCCAGACATTACATCATGTGTGACTGATATCAGCCCCTCTTATAACTCTCCAGTACTGATATAACCCCCAGACATTACACCATATGTGACTGATATCAGCCCCTCTTATAACTCTCCAGTACTGATATAACCTCCAGACATTACACCATATGTGACTGATATCAGCCCCTCTTATAATGCTCCAGTACTGATATAACCTCCAGACATTACATCATGTGTGACTGATATCAGCCCCTCTTATAACTCTCCAGTACTGATATAACCTCCAGACATTACACCATAGGTGACTGATATCAGCCCCTCTTATAACGCTCCAGTACTGATATAACCCCCCAGACATTACACCATATGTGACTGATATCAGCCCCTCTTATAACTCTCCAGTACTGATATAACCCCCAGACATTACACCATATGTGACTGATATCAGCCCCTCTTATAATGCTCCAGTACTGATATAACCTCCAGACATTACACCATATGTGACTGATATCAGCCCCTCTTATAATGCTCCAGTACTGATATAACCTCCAGACATTACACCATATGTGACTGATATCAGCCCCTCTTATAATGCTCCAGTACTGATATAACCTCCAGACATTACACCATATGTGACTGATATCAGCCCCTCTTATAACGCTCCTGTACTGATATAACCTCCAGACATTACACCATATGTGACTGATATCAGCCCCTCTTATAATGCTCCAGTACTGATATAACCTCCAGACATTACATCATGTGTGACTGATATCAGCCCCTCTTATAACTCTCCAGTACTGATATAACCTCCAGACATTACACCATAGGTGACTGATATCAGCCCCTCTTATAACGCTCCAGTACTGATATAACCCCCCAGACATTACACCATATGTGACTGATATCAGCCCCTCTTATAACTCTCCAGTACTGATATAACCCCCAGACATTACACCATATGTGACTGATATCAGCCCCTCTTATAATGCTCCAGTACTGATATAACCTCCAGACATTACATCATGTGTGACTGATATCAGCCCCTCTTATAACTCTCCAGTACTGATATAACCCCCAGACATTACACCATATGTGACTGATATCAGCCTCTCTTATAATGCTCCAGTACTGATATAACCTCCAGACATTACACCATATGTGACTGATATCAGCCCCTCTTATAACCCTCCAGTACTGATATAACCTCCAGACATTACACCATATGTGACTGATATCAGCTCAGCTCCTCTTATAACATTCCAGTACTGATATAACCTCCAGACATTACATCATATGTGACTGATATCAGCCCCTCTTATAACGCTCCAGTACTGATATAACCTCCAGACATTACACCATATGTGACTGATATCAGCCCCTCTTATAACTCTCCAGTACTGATATAACCCCCAGACATTACACCATATGTGACTGATATCAGCCTCTCTTATAATGCTCCAGTACTGATATAACCTCCAGACATTACACCATATGTGACTGATATCAGCCACTCTTATAACCCTCCAGTACTGATATAACCTCCAGACATTACACCATATGTGACTGATATCAGCTCAGCTCCTCTTATAACATTCCAGTACTGATATAACCTCCAGACATTACATCATATGTGACTGATATCAGCCCCTCTTATAACGCTCCAGTACTGATATAACCTCCAGACATTACACCATATGTGACTGATATCAGCCCCTCTTATAACACTCCAGTACTGATATAACCCCCAGACATTACACCATATGTGACTGATATCAGCCCCTCTTATAACATTCCAGTACTGATATAACCTCCAGACATTACACCATATGTGACTGATATCAGCTCCTCTTATAATATTCCAGTACTGATATAACCTCCAGACATTACATCATATGTGACTGATATCAGCCCCTCTTATAACGCTCCAGTACTGATATAACCTCCAGACATTACACCATATGTGACTGATATCAGCCCCTCTTATAACGCTCCAGTACTGATATAACCTCCAGACATTACATCATATGTGACTGATATCAGCCCCTCTTATAATGCTCCAGAACTGATATAACCACCAGACATTACACCATATGTGACTGATATCAGCCCCTCTTATAATGCTCCAGTACTGATATAACCCTCAGATATTACACCATATGTGACTGATATCAGCCCCTCTTATAACGCTACAGTACTGATATAACCTCCAGACATTACACCATATGTGACTGATATCAGCCCCTCTTATAACGCTCCAGTACTGATATAGCCTCCAGACATTACATCATATGTTACTGATATCAGCCCCTCTTATAACGCTCCAGTACTGATATAACCTCCAGACATTACACCATATGTGACTGATATCAGCCTCTCTTATAACGCTCCAGTATTGATATAACCTCCAGACATTACACCATATGTGACTGATATCAGCCCCTCTTATAACGCTCCAGTACTGATATAACCTCCAGACATTACACTATATGTGACTAATATCAGCCTTTCTTATAACACTCCAGTACTGATATAACCCCCAGACATTACACCATATGTGACTGATATCAGCCTCTCTTATAATGCTCCAGTACTGATATAACCCCCAAACATTACATCATATGTTATAAGAGGGGCTGATATCAGTCACATATGGTGTAATATCTGGGGGTTATATCAGTACTGGAGCGTTATAAGAGGGGCTGATATCAGTCACATATGATGTAATGTCTGGAGGTTATATCAGCACTGGAGTTAGTCTGACATGACTTATTAGTTACAAACCCATGCTGACTCTGTTTAATCACTTCATTCTTATCCAGGTGCTGACATACATGTTGTTTAATAATTTGTTCAAAGATCTTTCCTGGTATAGAAGTCAGACTCACCGGCCTATAGTTGCCTGGGTCCACCTTCTTCCCCTTTTTGAAGATAGGAACAACATTTGCTCTTCTCCAGTCTTCTGGCACTTCTCCTGTTCTCCAAGAATTTTCAAAGATTATGGAGAGGGGTTCAAAAATATCTTCTGCTATCTCCTTCAGTACTCTGGGGTATAATTCATCTGGACCTGGAGACTTGAATTCATTTAGGTTAGCTAAGTGTTTCCTCACTATCTTTCTGTTAATAGATATCCTGGATTCTTCTATTCCCTTAATAGGACAGTGAAGAACAGTTGATGTTATAAGAGGGGCTGATATCAGCCACATATGGTGAAATGTCTGGGGGTGATATCAGTACTGGAGCGTTATAAGAGGGGCTGACATCAGTCACATATGATGTAATGTCTGGGGGTTATATCAGTACTGGAGCGTTATAAGAGGGGCTGATATCCGTCACATATGGTGTAATGTCTGGGGGTGATATCAGTACTGGAGCGTTATAAGAGGGGCTGATATCAGTCACCTATGGTGTAATGTCTGGGGGTTATATCAGTACTGGAGCGTTATAAGAGGGGCTGATATCAGTCACATATGGTGTAATGTCTGGAGGTTATATCAGTACTGGAGCGTTATAAGAGGGGCTGATATCAGTCACATATGGTGTAATGTCTGGGGGTGATATCAGTACTGGAGCGTTATAAGAGGGGCTGATATCAGTCACATATGGTGTAATGTCTGGAGGTTATATCAGTACTGGAGCGTTATAAGAGGGGCTGATATCAGTCACATATGATGTAATGTCTGGGGGTTATATCAGTACTGGAGTGTTATAAGAGGGGCTGATATCAGTCACATATGATGTAATGTCTGGAGGTTATAGCTGTACTGGAGCGTTATAAGAGGGGCTGATATCAGTCACATATGGTGTAATGTCTGGAGGTTATATCAGTACTGGAGTGTTATAAGAGGGGCTGATATCAGTCACATATGGTGTAATGTCTGGGGGTTATATCAGTACTGGAGCGTTATAAGAGGGGCTGATATCAGTCACATATGATGTAATGTCTGGAGGTTATAGCTGTACTGGAGCGTTATAAGAGGGGCTGATATCAGTCACATATGGTGTAATGTCTGGGGGTTATATGTGACTGATATCAGCCCCTCTTATAATTTTGGTTACAGTGGAGCTTTTTATTCCAGTTCTCTGATGAGATGACTGATAATGAAATGGTTTATGACAAAAAATAATAGAATTAATTCACAAGAAATGTTGTTAGGTTTGGCTCTTGGTTTAGTGGGGGGGAGTACTGGACACGCTCGCACCTCCTCATTTGTGCCCACAGCCATTTTCCCCTGTATACATTGTAACAAGTAACCTCTTAGAGGGACTTTTCCTTCCACAGTTAGGAGTTACATGTTTGTAAACACTCCCAGTTGCTAGGAGACAGCATTGTTAACTCTTTATTGCCCTTCTGACATCTACTCACATTGACAATATATAATCTTTGCAGATTTTCACTGTATGTTCGGTTTTTCTCCTTGAAGACCTTTATATGTTTGATTTGGGGGCTACAGTGAGCGCCCACCGCTGAGAATCTTACATAGCAGCTGCACTGCAGGGATTCTCATCTCTTCTGGTGCATCAGGTGTAAAGGTATCCATAGAGATGAGATAGACAGTCACATCCTCTGCAGGTGTCAGCATTAGCACCATAAGGGTTGAGTTACCTCTGCAGCAGCAAAAATCATCAGATCACGGCCCATTTGGACTGAAAGGGGTATCCTGGCGCTGGAATATCACTTTAAGACCCCGTTCACATGTTCAGTATTATACATCAGTATTTGTAGCCAAAACCAGGAGTGGAACAATCAGAGGAAAAGTAGAATATAAACACGTCACCACTTCTGTATTGTCACCGACTTCTGGTTTTGGCTTACAAATACTGATGTTCAAAAACTGAATGTGTGAACGTGGCCAAAGAGAATGATCTATGAACAAAGACCTATCCTAGCCACCTCGACAGCTTAGATACAGAGTCCTGTAGAAACTGTAGTCTGAAGATTACAGCTCTGAATTAAATTCAGCACCATCACAATATAGACGAAAGGTCTGTAACTTTCCTCAAAAATCACTCCTCTTAATTCTGATAAAAACTGGAATTGTCATATTTGAAAATAAAAAAGTTCTAATCGCAAACAGAATAACAATAGTATTATATTATATACTACTACCAATACTCATAATAATAATAAATCTAGGAGTTTGTGACAATTGTATCTAGATTACAACACTTTATGAAAAGCACAGTAAATCTCCCTTCTGTGCTGATAATTCTTACACTGTCTCAGTCTGTAGTCTAGGCTCATAGGCTCAGATAAAGCTGTGCAGAGCAGGCAGCTTTATCACTTTATAATGGAGAATGATCCAATGTTCCCATTCACTGACTGCAAGCAAAGATCTTGAAGCATAAAGTGATTCAACAGCCAAGTTTTAAAAACACAGAAGAGTAAGCGAGGTCTGACTGGGAAAATTGCAGTGTAAGAGGCCTATATTTCATTTATCCCCCCCCCCTTCCCAATAGGGCAGATTTGCTGCAAATCTTCTGAAATGTTAGCTGGAATGTAGTGACATCTGACAGATTCTACATCTGTGATCAATGCGACTCTTAAGCTTCATTTTTTTCCTAGGAAAACATAACGAGGCCCCTGCTTAATTTATTATATTATTAAGGGTAAAATGGCCTCGGGGACGTCAGATCCCAAATTCCCAGGAGAATTATCTCCTCTTGGCTATTTTAAGGAGAACATATTTCCACTGTTTATAAAGAAAAGTTCAGATATGAAGCCCAGAATCCAAATCTATCTTATAATATCCCCACACGAGTGTCATAATTATTAGTGACCACAGAAATAAGTTACATGAGAATCATGAGGCAGCCGAGAAAAGAGAAAGTGACAACTCATACTAATCCCTTATTTGCCGGCATATCATTGATATAATACTGCCTTTATATACAAGAATATAACTACTATAATACTGCTCCTATATACAAGAATATAACTATTAGAATACTGCTCCTATGTACAAGAATTTAACTACTATAATACTGCTCCTATGTATAAGAATATAACTACTATAATACTGCTCCTATATACAAGAATATAGCTACTATAATACTGCTCCTATGTACAAGAATATAACTACTATAATACTGCTCCCTATGTACAAGAATATAACTACTATAATACTGCTCCCTATGTACAAGAATATAGCTACTATAATACTGCCCCCTATGTACTAGAATATAACTACTATAATACTGCTCCTATGTACAAGAATATAACTACTATAATACTGCTCCTATGTACAAGAATATAACTACTATAATACTGCTCCTATGTACAAGAATATAACTACTATAATACTGCTCCTATATACAAGAATATAACTACTATAATACTGCCCCTATGTACAAGAATATAACTACTATAATACTGCTCCCTATGTACAAGAATATAACTACTATAATATTGCTCCTATGTACAAGAATATAGCTACTATAATACTGCTCCTATGTACAAGAATATAACTACTATAATACTGCTCCCTATGTACAAGAATATAACTACTATAATACTGCTCCCTATGTACAAGAATATAGCTACTATAATACTGCCCCCTATGTACTAGAATATAACTACTATAATACTGCCCCTATGTACAAGAATATAACTACTATAATACTGCCCCTATGTACAAGAATATAACTACTATAATACTGCTCCTATGTACAAGAATATAACTACTATAATACTGCCCCTATGTACAAGAATATAACTACTATAATACTGCCCCTATGTACAAGAATATAACTACTATAATACTGCTCCTATGTACAAGAATATAACTACTATAATACTGCCCCCTATGTACAAGAATATAACTACTATAATACTGCTCCTATGTACAAGAATATAACTACTATAATACTGCTCCCTATGTACAAGAATATAACTACTATAATATTGCTCCTATGTACAAGAATATAGCTACTATAATACTGCTCCTATGTACAAGAATATAACTACTATAATACTGCTCCCTATGTACAAGAATATAACTACTATAATACTGCTCCCTATGTACAAGAATATAGCTACTATAATACTGCCCCCTATGTACTAGAATATAACTACTATAATACTGCCCCTATGTACAAGAATATAACTACTATAATACTGCCCCTATGTACAAGAATATAACTACTATAATACTGCTCCTATGTACAAGAATATAACTACTATAATACTGCCCCTATGTACAAGAATATAACTACTATAATACTGCCCCTATGTACAAGAATATAACTACTATAATACTGCCCCTATGTACAAGAATATAACTACTATAATACTGCTCCTATGTACAAGAATATAACTACTATAATACTGCCCCCTATGTACAAGAATATAACTACTATAATACTGCTCCTATGTACAAGAATATAACTACTATAATACTGCACCTATATACAAGAATATAACTACTAGAATACTGCCCCTATGTACAAGAATATAACTACTATAATACTACCTCCTATATACAAGAATATAACTACTAGAATACTGCCCCCCTATGTACAAGAATATAACTACTATAATACTGCTCCTATGTACAAGAATATAACTACTATAATACTGCTCCTATGTACAAGAATATAACTACTATAATACTGCTCCTATGTACAAGAATATAACCACTATAATACTGCTCCTATGTACAAGAATATAACTACTATAATACTGCCCCTATGTACAAGAATATAACTACTATAATACTGCCCCTATGTACAAGAATATAACTACTATAATAATGCTCCTATGTACAAGAATATAACTACTATAATACTGCTCCTATGTACAAGAATATAACTACTATAATACTGCTCCTATGTACAAGAATATAACTACTATAATACTGCTCCTATGTACAAGAATATAACTACTATAATACTGCTCCTATGTACAAGAATATAACTACTATAATACTGCTCCTATGTACAAGAATATAACTACTATAATACTGCCCCTATGTACAAGAATATAACTACTATAATACTGCCCCTATGTACAAGAATATAACTACTATAATACTGCCCCTATGTACAAGAATATAACTACTATAATACTGCTCCTATGTACAAGAATATAACTACTATAATACTGCCCCCTATGTACAAGAATATAACTACTATAATACTGCTCCTATGTACAAGAATATAACTACTATAATACTGCACCTATATACAAGAATATAACTACTAGAATACTGCCCCTATGTACAAGAATATAACTACTATAATACTACCTCCTATATACAAGAATATAACTACTAGAATACTGCCCCCCTATGTACAAGAATATAACTACTATAATACTGCTCCTATGTACAAGAATATAACTACTATAATACTGCTCCTATGTACAAGAATATAACTACTATAATACTGCTCCTATGTACAAGAATATAACCACTATAATACTGCTCCTATGTACAAGAATATAACTACTATAATACTGCCCCTATGTACAAGAATATAACTACTATAATACTGCCCCTATGTACAAGAATATAACTACTATAATAATGCTCCTATGTACAAGAATATAACTACTATAATACTGCTCCCTATGTACAAGAATATAACTACTATAATACTGCCCCTATGTACAAGAATATAACTACTATAATACTGCCCCTATATACAAGAATATAACTACTATAATACTGCTCCTATGTACAAGAATATAACTACTATAATACTGCTCCTATGTACAAGAATATAACTACTATAATACTGCTCCCTATGTACAAGAATATAACTACTATAATACTGCTCCTATGTACAAGAATATAACTACTATAATACTGCCCCTATGTACAAGAATATAACTACTATAATACTGCCCCTATATACAAGAATATAACTACTATAATACTGCTCCTATGTACAAGAATATAACTACTATAATACTGCTCCTATGTACAAGAATATAACTACTATAATACTGCTCCCTATGTACAAGAATATAACTACTATAATACTGCTCCCTATGTACAAGAATATAGCTACTATAATACTGCCCCCTATGTACTAGAATATAACTACTATAATACTGCCCCTATGTACAAGAATATAACTACTATAATACTGCCCCTATGTACAAGAATATAACTACTATAATACTGCTCCTATGTACAAGAATATAACTACTATAATACTGCCCCTATGTACAAGAATATAACTACTATAATACTGCCCCTATGTACAAGAATATAACTACTATAATACTGCCCCTATGTACAAGAATATAACTACTATAATACTGCTCCTATGTACAAGAATATAACTACTATAATACTGCCCCCTATGTACAAGAATATAACTACTATAATACTGCTCCTATGTACAAGAATATAACTACTATAATACTGCACCTATATACAAGAATATAACTACTATAATACTGCCCCTATGTACAAGAATATAACTACTATAATACTGCTCCTATATACAAGAATATAACTACTATAATACTGCTCCTATGTACAAGAATATAACTACTATAATACTGCTCCTATGTACAAGAATATAACTACTATAATACTGCTCCTACCTGCAATGTATGGGGGGCAGTGAAGTTCTGTACTGTGGGGGGAGCTGTAGGTACAGGTGCACACACATTATACACATCTATCAGCAGCTGCTCAGTAGTTAACAATAACAGTAATAATAATAGAATAATTCTTCTATTGAGCAGAACGTCAGTTCCGCGCCCACAATAGTCGCTGTCTGTCCCTGGGACCCCCATACGCCGCCCCCTATAGCACTTGCTTCTATGATATGGTCTCTGTGAGCTCCTGGGTCGGGGATGATGGGAGCAGGGAGACACTGTGTGCAGCGCTGCGGTATATGTCGGTGCTGCTGTATACACTGCGGGTCTGACAATCCCGCTGCCGGTCCACTCCGCACAAGTTCTGCGCTGGCTCAGTGGGTACGAGCTCCTACTTTCTCCTACCTTGTCCCAGCTCGGGGGATCGGCCGCTGCTCTGCCCTCAGCCTCCGTCTCTTCCTCCTCCCACAGACGAATCCTTCCTGACACATCCCCCAGCGGCGAACGGGTTACACTGGGCTGCGTCCTGGGAGGAAAGGGTTAAAGAGGAAGGAGAGCGGTGACGCCCGGTGACCCGAAACTGGTTCATCATTAACCCGAGAGGCTGGAGCGGAGAGAAAGAGTCAGAGGAAGAGGGGGTGTAATATACAGGTAACATACAGTCGACACAGGGGTGTAATATACAGGTAACATACAGGCGACACAGGGGTGTAATATACAGGTAACATACAGGCGACACAGGGGTGTAATATACAGGTAACATACAGTCGACACAGGGGTGTAATATACAGGTAACATACGGGTGTAATATACAGGTAACATACAGGCGACACAGGGTGTAATATACAGGTAACATACAGGCGACACAGGGGTGTAATATACAGGTAACATACAGTCGACACAGGGGTGTAATATACAGGTAACATACGGGTGTAATATACAGGTAACATACAGGCGACACAGGGTGTAATATACAGGTAACATACAGGCGACACAGGGGTGTAATATACAGGTAACATACAGTCGACACAGGGGTGTAATATACAGGTAACATACAGGCGACACAGGGGTGTAATATACAGGTAACATACAGGCGACACAGGGGTGTAATATACAGGTAATATACAGGCGACACAGGGGTGTAATATACAGGTAACATACAGGCGACACAGGGGTGTAATATACAGGTAACATAAAGGCGACACAGGGGTGTAATATACAGGTAACATACAGGCGACACAGGGGTGTAATATACAGGTAACATACAGGCGACACAGGGGTGTAATATACAGGTAACATACAGTCGACACAGGGGTGTAATATACAGGTAACATACAGGCGACACAGGGGTGTAATATACAGGTAACATACAGGCGACACAGGGGTGTAATATACAGGTAACATACAGTCGACACAGGGGTGTAATATACAGGTAACATACGGGTGTAATATACAGGTAACATACAGGCGACACAGGGTGTAATATACAGGTAACATACAGGCGACACAGGGGTGTAATATACAGGTAACATACAGTCGACACAGGGGTGTAATATACAGGTAACATACGGGTGTAATATACAGGTAACATACAGGCGACACAGGGTGTAATATACAGGTAACATACAGGCGACACAGGGGTGTAATATACAGGTAACATACAGTCGACACAGGGGTGTAATATACAGGTAACATACAGGCGACACAGGGGTGTAATATACAGGTAACATACAGGCGACACAGGGGTGTAATATACAGGTAACATACAGGCGACACAGGGGTGTAATATACAGGTAACATACAGGCGACACAGGGGTGTAATATACAGGTAACATACAGGCGACACAGGGGTGTAATATACAGGTAACATACAGGCGACACAGGGGTGTAATATACAGGCAATATACAGGCGACACAGGGGTGTAATATACAGGTAACATACAGGCGACACAGGGGTGTAATATACAGGTAACATACAGTCGACACAGGGGTGTAATATACAGGTAACATACAGGCGACACAGGGGTGTAATATACAGGTAACATACAGGCGACACAGGGGTGTAATATACAGGTAATATACGGGTGTAATATACAGGTAACATACAGGCGACACAGGGTGTAATATACAGGTAACATACAGGCGACACAGGGGTGTAATATACAGGTAACATACAGGCGACACAGGGGTGTAATATACAGGTAATATACAGGCGACACAGGGGTGTAATATACAGGTAACATACAGGCGACACAGGGGTGTAATATACAGGTAACATACAGGCGACACAGGGGTGTAATATACAGGTAACATACAGGCGACACAGGGGTGTAATATACAGGTAATATACAGGCGACACAGGGGTGTAATATACAGGTAACATACAGGCGACACAGGGGTGTAATATACAGGTAATATACAGGCGACACAGGGGTGTAATATACAGGCGACACGGGTATAATATACAGGTAACATACAGGCGACACAGGGGTGTAATATACAGGTAACATACACATACAGGTGACACGGGTGTAATATACAGGTAACATACAGGCGACACAGGGGTGTAATATACAGGTAATATACAGGCGACACAGGGGTGTAATATACAGGCGACACAGGGGTGTAATATACAGGCGACACGGGTATAATATACAGGTAACATACAGGCGACACAGGGGTGTAATATACAGGTAACATACAGGTGACACCGGGGTGTAATATACAGGCGACACAGGGGTGTAATATACAGGTAACATACAGGCAACACGGGTATAATATACAGGTAACATACAGGCGACACAGGGGTGTAACATACAGGTAACATACAGGCGACACAGGGGTGTAATATACAGGTAATATACAGGCGACACAGGGGTGTAATATACAGGTAACATACAGGCGACACGGGTATAATATACAGGTAACATACAGGCGACACGGGTATAATATACAGGTAACATACAGGTGACACGGGTGTAATATACAGGTAACATACAGGCGACACAGGGGTGTAATATACAGGTAACATACAGGCGACACAGGGGTGTAATATACAGGTAATATACAGGCGACACAGGGGTGTAATATACAGGCGACACGGGTATAATATACAGGTAACATACAGGCGACACAGGGGTGTAATATACAGGTAATATACAGGCGACACAGGGGTGTAATATACAGGTAATATACAGGCCACACAGGGGTGTAATATACAGGCGACACAGGGGTGTAATATACAGGTAACATACAGGCGACACAGGGGTGTATTATACAGGCGACACAGGGGTGTAATATACAGGTAACATACAGGCGACACAGGGGTGTAATATACAGGTAATATACAGGTGACACAGGGGTGTAATATACAGGTAATATACAGGCGACACAGGGGTGTAATATACAGGCGACACAGGGGTGTAATATACAGGTAACATACAGGCGACACAGGGGTGTAATATACAGGTAATATACAGGCGACACAGGGGTGTAATGTACAGGTAACATACAGACGACACAGGGGTGTAATATACAGGTAACATACAGAAGAAAGAACAAGCTATTGTTCGAAACGCGTAATCTACTACTTGTTACTCATGTGAACACACCATTTTTTGCTCTGTTTTGGACTTGTTTTTAACAATAAATTGGACTTGAATTTGCAAAGCTGGACCTTTTTTCTTTTTTCTTGGTTACAATATACAGGCGACACAGGGGTGTAATATACAGGCAATATACAGGTGACACATGGGTGTAATATACAGGTAACATACAGGCGACACAGGGGTGTAATATACAGGTAATATACAGACGACACAGGGTGTAATATACAGGTAATATACAGGCCACACAGGGGTGTAATATACAGGCGACACAGGGGTGTAATATACAGGTAACATACAGGCGACACAGGGGTGTATTATACAGGCGACACAGGGGTGTAATATACAGGTAACATACAGGCGACACAGGGGTGTAATATACAGGTAATATACAGGTGACACAGGGGTGTAATATACAGGTAATATACAGGCGACACAGGGGTGTAATATACAGGCGACACAGGGGTGTAATATACAGGTAACATACAGGCGACACAGGGGTGTAATATACAGGTAATATACAGGCGACACAGGGGTGTAATATACAGGTAATATACAGGCGACACAGGGGTGTAACATACAGGCGACACAGGGGTGTAATGTACAGGTAACATACAGACGACACAGGGGTGTAATATACAGGTAACATACAGAAAAAAGAACAAGCTATTGTTCGAAATGCGTAATCTACTACTTGTTACTCATGTGAACACACCATTTTTTGCTCTGTTTTGGACTTGTTTTTAACAATAAATTGGACTTGAATTTGCAAAGCTGGACCTTTTTTCTTTTTTCTTGGTTACAATATACAGGCGACACAGGGGTGTAATATACAGGCAATATACAGGCGACACAGGGGTGTAATATACAGGTGACACATGGGTGTAATATACAGGTAACATACAGGCGACACAGGGGTGTAATATACAGGTAATATACAGACGACACAGGGTGTAATATACAGGTAATATACAGGCGACACAGGGGTGTAATATACAGGTAATATACAGGCGACACAGGGTGTAATATACAGGTAATATACAGGCGACACAGGGTGTAATATACAGGTAATATACAGGTAATATACAGGCGACACAGGGGTGTAATATACAGGTAATATACAGGCGACACAGGGGTGTAATATACAGGTAATATACAGGCGACACAGGGGTGTAATATACAGGCGACACAGGGGTGTAATATACAGGTAACATATAGGCGACACAGGGGTGTAATATACAGGTAATATACAGACGACACAGGGTGTAATATACAGGTAATATACAGGCGACACAGGGGTGTGATATACAGGTAACATACAGGCGACACAGGGGTGTAATATACAGGTAATATACAGGCAACACGGGTGTAATATACAGGTAATATACAGGCGACACAGGGGTGTAATATACAGGCGACACAGGGGTGTAATATACAGGTAACATACAGGCGACACAGGGGTGTAATATACAGGTAACATACAGGCGACACAGGGGTGTAATATACAGGTAATATACAGGCGACACAGGGGTGTAATATACAGGTAATATACAGGCGACACAGGGGTGTAATATACAGGCGACACAGGGGTGTAATATACAGGTAATATACAGGCGACACGGGTGTAATATACAGATAATATACAGGCGACACAGAGGTGTAATATACAGGCGACACAGGGGTGTAATATACAGGTAACATACAGGCGACACAGGGGTGTAATATACAGGTAATATACAGGCGACACAGGGTGTAATATACAGGTAATATACAGGCGACACAGGGTGTAATATACAGGTAATATACAGGTAATATACAGGCGACACAGGGGTGTAATATACAGGTAATATACAGGCGACACAGGGGTGTAATATACAGGTAATATACAGGCGACACAGGGGTGTAATATACAGGTGACACATGGGTGTAATATACAGGTAACATACAGGCGACACAGGGGTGTAATATACAGGTAATATACAGACGACACAGGGTGTAATATACAGGTAATATACAGGCGACACAGGGGTGTAATATACAGGTAATATACAGGCGACACAGGGTGTAATATACAGGTAATATACAGGTAATATACAGGCGACACAGGGGTATAATATACAGGTAATATACAGGCGACACAGGGGTGTAATATACAGGTAATATACAGGCGACACAGGGGTGTAATATACAGGCGACACAGGGGTGTAATATACAGGTAACATATAGGCGACACAGGGGTGTAATATACAGGTAATATACAGACGACACAGGGTGTAATATACAGGTAATATACAGGCGACACAGGGGTGTAATATACAGGTAACATACAGGCGACACAGGGGTGTAATATACAGGTAATATACAGGCAACACGGGTGTAATATACAGGTAATATACAGGCGACACAGGGGTGTAATATACAGGCGACACAGGGGTGTAATATACAGGTAACATACAGGCGACACAGGGGTGTAATATACAGGTAACATACAGGCGACACAGGGGTGTAATATACAGGTAATATACAGGCGACACAGGGGTGTAATATACAGGTAATATACAGGCGACACAGGGGTGTAATATACAGGCGACACAGGGGTGTAATATACAGGTAATATACAGGCGACACGGGTGTAATATACAGGTAATATACAGGCGACACAGAGGTGTGATATACAGGCGACACAGGGGTGTAATATACAGGTAACATACAGGCGACACAGGGGTGTAATATACAGGTAATATACAGGTGACACAGGGGTGTAATATACAGGCGACACAGGGGTGTAATATACAGGCGACACAGGGGTGTAATATACAGGTAACATACAGGCGACACAGGGGTGTAATATACAGGTAACATACAGACGACACAGGGGTGTAATATACAGGTAACATACTGGCGACACGGGTATAATATACAGGTAATATACAGGCCACACAGGGGTGTAATATACAGGTAACATACAGGCGACACAGGGGTGTAATATACAGGTAACATACAGGCGACACAGGGGTGTAATATACAGGTAACATACAGGCGACACGGGTATAATATACAGTTAACATACAGGTGACACGGGTATAATATACAGGTAACATACAGGCGACACAGGGGTGTAATATACAGGTAATATACAGGCGACACGGGTGTAATATACAGGTAACATACAGGCGACACAGGGGTGTAATATACAGGTAACATACAGGCGACACGGGTATAATATACAGGTAATATACAGGCGACACGGGTGTAATATACAGGCGACACAGGGGTGTAATATACAGGCCACACAGGGGTGTAATATACAGGCGACACAGGGGTGTAATATACAGGTAACATACAGGCGACACAGGGGTGTAATATACAGGTAACATACAGGCGACACGGGTATAATATACAGGTAATATACAGGCGACACGGGTGTAATATACAGGCGACACAGGGGTGTAATATACAGGTAATATACAGGCGACACAGGGGTGTAATATACAGGCGACACAGGGGTGTAATATACAGGTAACATACAGGCGACACGGGTATAATATACAGGTAATATACAGGCGACATGGGTGTAATATACAGGCGACATACAGGCGACACAGGGGTGTAATATACAGGTAATATACAGGCGACACAGGGGTGTAATATACAGGTAATATACAGGCGACACAGGGGTGTAATATACAGGTAATATACAGGCGACACAGGGATGTAATATACAGGTAATATACAGGCGACACAGGGGTGTAATATACAGGCGACACAGGGGTGTAATATACAGGTAACATACAGGCGACACAGGGGTGTAATATACAGGTAATATACAGGCGACACAGGGGTGTAATATACAGGTAATATACAGGCGACACAGGGGTGTAATATTCAGGCGACACAGGGGTGTAATATACAGGTAATATAGAGGCGACACGGGTGTAATATACAGGTAATATACAGCCGACACAGGGGTGTAATATACAGGCGACACAGGGGTGTAATATACAGGCGACACAGGGGTGTAATATACAGGTAACATACAGGCGACACAGGGGTGTAATATACAGGTAATATACAGGCAACACAGGGGTGTAATATACAGGTAATATACAGGCGACAAAGGGGTGTAATATACAGGCGACACAGGGGTGTAATATACAGGTAATATACAGGCGACACGGGTGTAATATACAGGTAATATACAGGCGACACAGGGGTGTAATATACAGGCGACACAGGGGTGTAATATACAGGTAACATATAGGCGACACGGGTGTAATATACAGGTAATATACAGGTGACACAGGGGTGTAATATACAGGTAACATACAGGCGACACAGGGGTGTAATATACAGGTAATATACAGATGACACAGGGTGTAATATACAGGTAATATACAGGCGACACAGGGGTGTAATATACAGGTAACATACAGGCGACACAGGGGTGTAATATACAGGTAATATACAGGCGACACAGGGGTGTAATATACAGGTAATATACAGACGACACAGGGGTGTAATATACAGGCGACACAGGGGTGTAATATACAGGTAACATACAGGCGACACAGGGGTGTAATATACAGGTAACATACAGGCGACACAGGGGTGTAATATACAGGTAACATACAGGCGACACAGGGGTGTAATATACAGGCGACACAGGGGTGTAATATACAGGCGACACAGGGGTGTAATATACAGGCGACACAGGGGTGTAATATACAGGCGACACAGGGGTGTAATATACAGGTAACATACAGGCGACACAGGGGTGTAATATACAGGTAATATACAGACGACACAGGGTGTAATATACAGGTAATATACAGGCGACACAGGGGTGTAATATACAGGTAATATACAGGCGACACAGGGTGTAATATACAGGTAATATACAGGCGACACAGGGTGTAATATACAGGTAATATACAGGTGACACAGGGGTGTAATATACAGGTAATATACAGGCGACACAGGGGTGTAATATACAGGTAATATACAGGCGACACAGGGGTGTAATATACAGGTAATATACAGGCGACACAGGGGTGTAATATACAGGTAACATACAGGCGATACAGGGGTGTAATATACAGGTAATATACAGGCGACACAGGGGTGTAATATACAGGTAATATACCGGCGACACAGGGGTGTAATATGCAGGTAATATACGGTACATGTGACACAGGGTTGTAATATGCAGGTAATATACAGGCGACACATGGGTATAATATGCAGGTAATATACAGGCGACACAGGGGTGTAATATGCAGGTAATATACAGGCGACTCAGGGGTGTAATATACAGGTAACATACACGCGACACAGGGGTGTAATATGCAGGTAACATACAGTCAACACAGGGGTGTAATATACAGCACCCGCTTCTTATATTTCTTATTGCAGCCTCATTTTTCCCTTAGCGGTTCTGAGACTATCTGATGGGGCTTAACTAAGTAGTGGTTTGTTATTTGGGCCACCTTGTTTTGTGGCCGCTTGTGGCATACATGTATTATCAGGTAGTATGCAGGACTTGTTGCGTTGATTGATTTCATGTGATTACTGTGCAACATTTGGGCCTCTGGTCTCCATGAGCCTAGCTATAGGGTGGTGGTTGTGGTTATTATAGTAGGGTTGAATTGCATATGGATTGTATATGGGTTATTATACCAGGTCTGATATGTTATATGTTATACATGCCATATTTGACTTTATATACATTGTGGGATGCTCACCATGTTTTTAATGTTTAACCTTTTGCATCAATAAAATTAATTTCTATTTGGTTTAGTGTGCGCTTGTTGCAGTGGTGTCTTTCTCCTTCCTTTTTTTGTTGATTGTCTATCCCACTGTTGCCGCACCTATACCTCCATTTATATACTGGTCTATTTACACAGTTGGTGCGCCCTATTTTTTCTATTAGTAGGTAATATACAGGTGACACGGGTGTAATATATAGTGTGAGAATCATGTGGGAATAGTGGATGAGGGCAGGTATATCTCGCCCAGATACCGTTCCTATGTGGCCTAGTCTGGTCAGTATCTCACCTGGTTACTAATGAATATTGGGAGGCGGATATAAAAGGATGCAAGGTGGTTGTGTGAGGGTCTCAGCCTGGGGACACAGAGAGCCTGTCTGTGTGAGAGACACACGTGAGTGAGAGCAGTGCCCACTGCAACTGTGGTTGGGCAGGACAGGAGAAGCCACCAGTTGGTAGTTAGGTTGTCCATTGTTTAGTTAGTGCTGGACAGGCAAGGATTTGTTTTATGTTTTATTTCCTTTTGCATTGCTTTCACTGTTAATAAACCTGACCCAGGGTCAGTTATACACGAATCCCAGCTCTGCGCCTGAGTTTCATGCTGAACGCACGTGACCTTTGACCCCAGCAAAGGCGATCCCGGAGTGTTTTATCACATTGTGGTGGAGAACGCGGGTATCACGTTGCAAGCATGAGCATGGAGGACGTGGTGAAAGCGCTGGTACAGTCCACCGCCGTCCAGCAAGAAGCTAATCGGGTGATGATGGCCCAGCTGAAGGAGTTGGTGGACATGGCAGTTACCGATCGTTCGCTTCTCCAGCAGGTGGCGCAGCGCTTGGCAAGCTTACCTGAGCTTAACCTGGAAGCCGAGTCGAGAGTGATTCACGTGAGTCGGTACTGGCAGAAGATGACGACCGAAGATGACGTCGAGGCATACCTGACCACGTTTGAACGGACGGCGGTGCGAGAAAAATGGCCGAAGGCACGATGGGCCGGCCTGATTGCCCCGTTTCTTTCCGGGGAGGCCCAAAAGGCTTATTATGACTTAGAGCCTGAAGCTGCGCAGGACTTTGACAAATTGAAAGCCGAGATCTTGGCCCGGCTGGGAGTGACGACCGCTGTCCGTGCACAGAGAGTGCATCAATGGACTTATCAGCCGGATAAACCACCGCGGTCACAGATGTTCGACCTGATCCACGTGACGAAGAAGTGGCTACAACCCGAGGTGCTGACAGCGCCAGAGATAATCCAGAGAGTCGTCATGGACAAGTACCTGAGAGCTCTACCGCCAGCCCTGAGGAAGTGGGTAAGCCAAGGAAATCCTACGACGGCAGATCAACTGGTGGATCTGGTTGAACGTTACTCCGTGGCGGAAGGACTCCGAGACGACGCTACCCCACCTCGTTCTTCATCATCTCCACGTGGAACCGGTAAGACTGTTCCAGGGAGTAGGGGAGATGGAAAAATCCCTAAGACAGTGGGGGAGGAAAACGGGACTGCCCGCACTGCGAGGCCGAGAGTAACGAACTATGGTCTAAGCAAGGGGCCCGTTAGGTGTTTCCGCTGCCAAGAGATGGGACATATTGCTGCGAACTGTCCGGTCACTACTGAACCCATGCAGTGCGACGTCACAGACTCTAAAAACCGCATGTCTATGGTTGCACGGGTAGTGAGTGTGAATGCCGGTCAAAAAGATGTGGAAAAACATTTGTGTGATTTAACTGTTGATGGCAAAAATGTGGTGGCATTGTTAGACTCGGGAAGTGTGGTGACTCTGGTGAAGGCCAGTCTGGTGTCAGCCCCGACTGGACCATCAGACAAATTTTCTGTAACGTGTGTGCATGGAGACACCTGTTCGTACCTCACCGCGGTCATATGCATTACTACTTCCTATGGGTCTGTGCAACATAAAGTGGGACTCGTCCCGGCGTTGTTGCATGATGTTATCCTGGGCCGGGATTTTCCCCACTTCTGGCAATTGTGGGAGAATCAGTTGATGCCCTCGGGTAATAGTGTACATGATTCTTCTCCCAGGGCACGTGTGGGTCCCGAACCCCTGGAAGAGGTCTCCCCGGAAAACTCGGGGGAAGAGTCTGCTGGAAATGACCTACAGTTCCCGTTTTCAGTCATGGCGGGTGATACGGAGGAGACCGGGGAAGAGGAGGAGGCCGACAGCCGTCCACCTCCCCGTTTGCCGGATTTAGAAGTTCAGAAAGATGACTACCAAAGCGAGCAAATAAAGGATCCTACCCTTTCTCAGGCTAGGACAAATGTAAAAGTGATAAACGGGGTACGCGTAGAACCTGGCTCTAGGCTGGCATATCCTTACATGTTTCCGGAGAATGATTTACTCTATCAGATAGAGAAAAAGGGGGAAGATACGGTGCAACTATTAGTCGTGCCAAAACCCTATCGGCGGCAGGTGCTGAACCTGGCCCACAGACATGTGATGGGAGGTCACCTGGGAGTCCAGAAAACCACCGAAAGGATATTACACTGTTTTGTTTGGCCAGGCATGCATCACGATATTCGAGTATATTGTGAGTCTTGTCCTGACTGCCAAGCCTCTGCACCTAAGCCCCGGTTCTGTAGCCCTTTGGTACCCCTACCTATTATTGAAGTCCCGTTTGAGAGGATTGGGATGGATTTAGTTGGGCCCCTTCCACGGTCTGCATGTGGACACCAACATATCCTGGTCATCTTGGATTATGCCACTCGTTACCCGGAGGCCATCCCTTTGCGTAACACGGCCACCAAGACGATTGCCAAGGAACTGGTGCATGTGTTTAGTCGGGTCGGTATACCAAAACAGATACTCACCGACCAGGGGACCCCCTTTATGTCCAGGGTAATGAGGGAGCTCTGCCGATTGTTACAAATCGAACCGTTATGCACATCCGTGTATCACCCTCAAACAGACGGGTTGGTCGAATGGTTCAATAAAACTCTGAAGAAGATGCTGAGAAAGGTGATAGACAAGGATGGGAAGAACTGGGACTATTTACTTCCGTATTTGCTTTTTGCCATCAGGGAAGTACCCCAGTCTTCCACGGGATTCTCGCCTTTCGAGTTATTGTACGCCCGACGTCCTCGCGGACTGTTAGATGTTGCAAAAGAAACCTGGGAGGGTCAGGTCACTCCGTTTAAAACAGTGATAGATCATGTCACACAAATGCAGGACCGTATTGCGGCTGTTATGCCTATCGTCAAAGAACACATGATACAGGCTCAAGGAGCCCAAAAAAGAATCTATGATAGGGGCGCCAAGATCCGTACGTTTGCACCCGGAGATAGGGTGTTGATCCTGGTCCCCACGGTGGACAGTAAGTTCCTGGCAAAGTGGCAGGGCCCCTTTGAGATCAAGGAAAAAGTTGGTGAAGTAAACTACAAAGTATACCAGGCAGGTAAACAGAAACCTGAACAGATTTATCATGTAAATCTGATAAAGCCCTGGAAGGATCGGTCTGCCTTGTCAGCGGAGCTGGCCCGTCTGTCTGCTCGCATACCGTACCGGAGGTACGGGTTGCAGAGACTCTCTCGGAGCGGCAAAAGACTGAGGTCAGGCAGTTTCTACTTCACAACCAAAAGTTTTTCTCAGAAAAACCCGGGCAGACTACGCTAATGAAACATGACATCGTAACGGAACCTGGTGTCACAGTTCACGTAAAGCCCTACCGAATCCCGGAAGCGCGCCGTGAAGCCGTTTCCCGAGAAGTGAAGGCAATGTTAGAGTTAGGAGTCATTGAGGAATCGCACAGTGCTTGGTCCAGCCCGATTGTGCTAATTCCTAAACCGGACGGCACCATCCGGTTCTGCAATGACTTCAGGAAACTAAATGCGGTCTCAAAATTTGATGCCTATCCTATGCCCCGGGTCGACGAGTTAATAGATCGGTTAGGAAAAGCCCGGTATATTACGACCCTAGATCTAACAAAGGGGTATTGGCAGATCCCTCTGGCTGAGGCTGCCAGAGAAAAGACGGCATTTGCTACCCCAGAAGGTCTATTTCAGTATGTGTATATGCCGTTTGGACTGCACGGAGCACCGGCGACCTTCCAGAGACTGATGGATCGAGTCCTGAGGCCACATAGGCGGTACGCTTCGGCCTATTTGGATGACATTGTCATTTACAGCTTGGACTGGGAGACTCATCTCCAGAAAGTACAAGCTGTGATTGACGACCTGTGGGAGGCAGGTCTAACCACGAACCCCAAGAAATGTCACATCGGGCTAGAAGAAGCCCGGTATTTGGGGTATGTAATTGGGAGGGGTGTTGTTAAACCCCAGGTTGATAAGATTCAGGCGGTTCAGGACTGGCCACAACCTGTCAACAAGAAGCAGGTGCAAGCCTTCCTGGGGATCGCCGGCTATTATCGCCGGTTCATACCCAATTTTGCAGCCATCGCTACCCCCTTGACGGATCTTACAAAAGGGAAAGACTCTGTCATGATTAAATGGAGTTTAGCGGCTGAAGAAGCCTTCCATAGCCTAAAACGGGCACTTTGCTCTCAGCCCGTACTGGTGACTCCGGACTTCCGCAGTGAGTTTGTGGTACAAACGGATGCCTCTGATACTGGTATCGGGGCCGTACTCTCACAAGTGAGGGACGCAGTGGAACACCCAGTCCTCTATCTCAGCAGGAAGCTGAATAAACACGAGCAAAGGTATGCAGTCGTGGAAAAAGAGTGCCTCGCCATTAAGTGGGCTCTAGAGGCCCTCAAATATTACCTGGTGGGCCGAAAGTTCAGGCTGATCACTGACCATGCCCCTCTCAAGTGGATGCACTTGAACAAGGAACGGAATAGCCGGGTGACCCGGTGGTTCCTTGCCCTGCAGGCCTACACTTTTACGGTGGAGCACCGCCCAGGGGTACAGATGGGGAATGCAGATGCCCTGTCCCGAGTGCACTGTTTGGCGGGTGTCATTGCTCGACCGGAGTGGTCTGAGCAGAGGGGGGGGATATGTGAGAATCATGTGGGAATAGTGGATGAGGGCAGGTATATCTCGCCCAGATTCCTTTCCTATGTGGCCTAATCTGGTCAGTATCGCACCTGCTTGCTAATGAATAATGGGAGGCGGATATAAAAGGATTCCAGGTGGTTGTGTGAGTGTCTCAGCCTGGGAACACAGAGAGCTTGTCTGTGTGAGAGACACACGTGAGTGGAAGCAGTGCCCACTGCAACTGTGGTTTGGCTGGACGGGAGAAGCCCGCCAGTTGGTAGTTAGGTTGTCCATTGTTTAGTTAGTGCCGGACAGGCAAGGATTTGTTTTATGTTTTATTTCCTTTTGCATTGCTTTCACCGTTAATAAACCTGACCCAGGGTCAGTTATACACGAATCCCAGCTCTGCGCCTGAGTTTCATGCTGAACGCACGTGACCTTTGACACCAGCAAAGGCGATCCCGGAGTGTTTTATCACAATAGGAAACAAACAGGCAACACAGGGGTGTAATATACAGGTAACATACAGGCGACACAGGGGTGTAATATACAGGTGTCACAGGATTCTTCTCTGGTATCACACAATCAACAGAGCAAGCGAAGAGTAAACAATTCCAAGACCTTTATTCAGGCAAAAGTACGAAAAGGTTCATATTCAGTCCACCACACAAAGGATAAGATAGTCCAGAATAAGAATGCAGTCCAGTATCAGGATAAAATGTCCAGGGAAACGAGATTCCACAACTCTAGCACCAGAGGATAAAAATGGGTCCTTCTCTCTCTGAAGTGCTGTCTGTACACGATCCTGTCCACACCGGAACTGACTTTTCCAGCTGCTGTTCTCCCCACCCCCTTCCTTGTCCAGGGGTAGTAAAACAAGCAGGGGCGGTTTCATGGCCTCCCAGAGGAGAACAAAGAGCCTTAGGGATTAATGCACTACCGGGGGTCATCAAGAGACAGATACAGTGAGGCTGTAGGCTTACAATGTAATAAGAAAAACACTATGAAAATAACAAATAGAAAAATAGGAATATACAAAAAATGATATCCACATAACATATCACACATCACAACCTCTCCCCCCCATAATAAGTGAGCACGCCATGAGGTCTACACAGACCTCTGGCCTGCTCACTTTAGTCCACATTTCTCAGTTATTTATAGTTCCTTGTACAGTGGCAGGGGTAGGTCGGCCTGGGGAGCCTATGGTTCTTCTTGTCGAGACAGTCCATCGGCGTTCTGGTGTTGGCTTCCTTGCTTGTATTGGATGGAGAAGCTGTAGGGTTGTAAGGACAAGCTCCACCGCAGCAATCTTCCATACTCCCCTGATACGCGATTCAGCCATGTGAGTGGGTTGTAACAATTGTGAAGTCTCTGCCATACAAATAGGGCTGCAATTTTTTTAGCGCCCATACGATGGCAAGGCACTCCTTTTCAATAGTGGCATAGGCAACTTCCCGATCCAGTAGTTTCCGACTGGCAAAAGCAACAGGATGTTCTTCTCCGGCGGCGTTCACTTGGCTAAGTACTGCCCCAATCCCAAAGGTGGATGCATCTGTCTGCACGAGGAACCTGCGTTCATAATCCGGGGCAGCCAAGACAGGAGCAGTGACGAGGGCAGTCTTTAACGCTGAAAAGGCATCCTCGCATGCCGTCATCCACGTCACATTCCTAGGCATGTTCTTGCGGGTCAGGTCGGTTAGGGGCTTGGCCAAGGTGCTGAAGTTAGAAACAAATTTGCGATAGTAACCAGCAGTTCCTAAAAACGCAAGTACCTGCTTTTTAGTCTGGGGTCTACACCAGTTGCTAATGGCTTCCACCTTGGCAGGCTCAGGCCTTAGTGTCCCACCCCCTACTCTATGCCCGAGGTACTGCACCTCAGCCATCCCTATTTGGCACTTATCAGGGCGAATGGTCAGTCCTGCAGTAAGGATACAGTCCAGCACTATGCCCAAGTGTTTAAGATGTTCCTCCCAGGTTGTGCTAAAAATGTCGATGTCGTCTAAGTAAGCACAGGCAAAGTCCTGACATTGTTGTAACAGTCGATCCACCAGTCTCTGGAAAGTAGCGGGGGCAGTTTTCATCCCAAAGGGCATTCCCAGGAACTCATAAAGCCCAAATGGAGTAATGAAGGCTGAGCGCTCCCGAGCGTCCTCCGTTAGGGGTATCTGCCAGTACCCCTTGCTCAAGTCTAACGTGGTCACAAATTGGGCACTGGCCAGACGATCCAATAGATCATCAATCCTGGGCATGGGATAAGCATCACTCTTTTTTTTTTTTTTTAAATTCTTTATTTTCAAGTTTAAACCACACCATAAGACAGAACACCATTTTACAAATACAGATGGTTAATTATTGCTTAGACGTCGGTCCAAGGTGTTAAAAAATAAAAAAGGGGGGAAAATAAAGGGGGGGGAGGGAAAAGTGGGTGGGAAAAAGGAAGAAGAAGAAGGGAAGGGAAAAGAGGGATACATAATAACAAACAATAACATCAACACAAAGCAGTCGTCGGCATCGACACTAGCAGTAAATGAGTGTATTATGAAAATAGAGTAGGTGAACAGTTCTATAAGTAACCTTGGAACCAGCTACCCCAAAATAAAGGCCATCAGGTCTAGGTAAGACTCATGTGTTATCCGATCTCTCACCTCAAGGATTATCCCCCAGATATCTAGTCCACGGGGCCCAGGTCAACACATAAGATTTGTGATTGAAGATCTCCCAGCTAGACAGCTCCTCCAGACGAGAAATCTGATTTATCTTACCATGCCACTCCTCCAATGTGGGGGGAGCGACATCTTTCCAATGTACAGCTATCAGTTGTTTTGCAGCACTTAGCATCAATGGGAGTAGGCCATGTTTTTTTGGTAAGAAATCCTTTGATGGGCACGAAAGAAGAACCTCCGTAGCCCCGAGACTAGACTTTATTAATTGCAATTTCTTGAGAACTAGCTCGACACCGTCCCAAAAATGTCTCAATTTGGGACAATCCCAGAATATGTGTGTATGATGTCCTCCAGAGTTGAGGCATCTCCAACAAGCATCATTATCAGCAAGACCCCTCTGAAAGAGCTTCGCGGGAGTCCAATGCCACCTGGTCAATATTTTATAAGAATTTTCTTGCAAAAGAACACACCTGGAGAATCCCTGTGCACTAGATAGCATTCTAGATACTTGTTTCTCTGTGAACGTAGTATTAAGTTCCATTTCCCAGGAGTAAATAAATGAGGGCTTAAAATGTACTCCCGGAGAGATCAGATGTGAGTAAATACGAGACAAGATTTTTAGCCGTGGAAGCGGGAGTTTGATCATGATATCTAGCAAGGACCAGTTCGATTTGGTCGGGAATTTCTTCTTAAATTGCAGAAGCGCACGTCGAATGTGCTGGCACTGGAGAAAATTAGTTGGTTGACTCATTGCATTTGATGGCCAAACTCCTCCCTGTAATATATTATTACCGTAGAAGCTATTCAATGTATCTCTAGGGAGGGTAGACCATAGATTATAAGGATCCTGAAAATCAAAATCCAATAGAAACGGTATTGAGCTAATCGGCGTTAATGTCGAAGGAAAAGTGTCCTCCGGTAATTCCCCCAACATCAATCTCCTGGTACGTAATGTAGTAGAAGTTATCTCGTCCAGTCTAAGAGTAACCGGTGGTTTAGCCCTAGTCCAGAGATAAGGCAAACCCCTCGGGCCCAGTAAAGCCAGGTCGACACAAGCTCCCTCCCCACCCTCAGTGCAAGACACCACCTTTAACCATCTGCCAAGGTGGATTGCTTTATAATATAATAGGGGGTCTGGAACTCCCAATCCACCAGAGGAGACTGGGTAAGTAAGAAGCCTATAAGGCAACCTAGCCGGTTTAGATTTCCAGATAAATTTTCCTATTAGTGACTTTAATGACCCGAAAAAGGTCAGGGGTATCTGAATCGGTACCATATTCATGGTATACAAAATGATGGGCATAATATATGCCTTAAACACGTTGATGCGACCCAACCAAGATAAAGTGGGTAGGTTATATTTATGCATCAGGTTGGTAACTTTCTTCAATAAGGGTATGAAATTACTTTGAAATAAGTTAGTGGGGTCCCTAGTTATGAATATTCCTAAATATTTAATAAAGCCATTAGCCCAAGAGAAGGGAGTCTGCGTACGAAGAATGGAAAGTTGGGAATGAGGGAGAGTGATATTTAACGCTTCAGATTTGGCTAGGTTAATTTTAAAATTGGAGAGGGAGCCAAACTGTTGAAAAATTCGGAGGATGATCAGGAATGCCTGAGATGGGTTGGATATGAGGAAAAGCAAATCATCTGCGAAAGCTAGCGTTTTAAATGTCCCTGGGCCCACCGACAACCCCTCTATGCGTTGTTCTTGTCTGATGCTTTGTATCAAAGTTTCTATAACTAAAATGAACAAAGATGGGGACAGAGGGCATCCCTGCCTAGTCCCGTTGTGAATCTCCAAACTTTTTGATAGGGTGCCATTTATCCTGACCCTGGCCGTCGGTTGGGAGTAGAGAGAGAGGACTGCTGTTATATATTGAGGAGGGAAGCCGAATTTAATCAACACCTGCTCCATGAATCTCCAGCACACTCTGTCAAAAGCCTTCTCGGCATCCGTTGACAAGAGTACCAAGGGGACCTGCCGGGTTTTGGCAAACATTATAGACTGTATGACCCTGGTGGAGTTATCTTTCCCTTCCCTACCCCTCACAAAGCCCGCCTGATCCGCATGAATCAATTTGGGTAAAAAGTTGCTTATTCTACCCGCTAGTATTTTAGCCCACAGTTTTATGTCCGCATTAAGTAATGAGATTGGTCTATAGCTGGTGCACAAGTTGGGGTCCTTACCCTCCTTCGGGAGAACCGTAATATATGCCTCCAGTGATTGCTTAGGGGGAAGCTGGCCTTTCAAATAGGAATTAAACAAGGTCACCAATTGAGGTAAGAATGATTTTATAAACTTTTTATAATATATAATGGGGAGACCATCCGGGCCTGGGGCCTTTCCATTTGGAATGGTGGAAAGAGTATCCAAAATTTCTTTAGGGGTAACCGGAGCAGTTAACAAAGTTTGGCCTTCCGGGGTTATTTTAGGTAAAACTAGTGGAGTCAGGAACTCTCTAATTTTTTCTATAGCTTTTATTGGATCTTGCATACTATCTGGTATGCTTAGATTATATAAGCTGTCATAAAAGGATCTAAACTCCTCGGCAATGTCAGCGGTCTCGAAAATTGAGGAGCCATCCAGAGTTTTGAGTTGCCTAATAAACGTCCTTTCCTGCTCCTTTTTAAACAATGAAGACATAAGTTTACTGCTTTTATTGCCATGGAGATAGAACCTCTGTTTACATCTCATATAGGTTTTGGCCGATTGGATATTTAAAAGATTTTTTAGCGAATTTCTTAGGTCCGTCAGTTCAGTTAGTATCTTAATTACTTGAGATCTCTTATGCAATCTTTCCAAGGAATTAATTTGGTGCAAAATAGACACAACCTGTTTTGTCCTTTCTTTTTTGAGATGGGAACTCAAAGCTATAAATTCTCCCCTCATTACCGCTTTATGTGATTCCCACACCACAGGTATGGATGGGCCAGAGTGCAAATTTGTCTGAAAAAAGAATTCAAGAGTGTCAGTCAGTTTCGCAATGTGGGAATCTGAATCTAATAATGTCTCATTAAGCGACCATGACCCGGCTGGTCGCGGAAGGGTTTCTATGCCTATGTCGAGAAAAATAGGAGCATGGTCCGATAGTGAGATAGCGTCTATGGTCGCATTTTTGACTAATGAGAGGTTGGTTGTTTGTATCAATATATAGTCAATTCTATGATAGCTGCCACACGGATGGGAATAAAAAGTGTAGTCTCTGCCCGAAGGAGAGAGTGTCCTCCAGGGGTCTATCAAGTGTAATTCTTGGAAAGAAAGGTGTAGTTTTCTCAGTGCCTTTTGAGAAAGGGTCGACTTGCCCGTGGAAGTATCCAAAGATGGATTAAGTGGGACATTAAAATCTCCCCCCATCAGCAATAAACCCTCAGTAAATAGTTTTAAGGTATTCATTGTTTTGCACAGCCATCCAATCTGATTCTTGTTTGGGGCATATAAGTTACATAGGGTAACTTTGGTATTGGCAATAAGGCCCTTCAGTATAATATACCTTCCTTCGGAATCTGAAAGGCAATCATGCAAGACAAAAGGAACATTTTTTTTAATAGCAATACTCACTCCTCTAGATGCCGACCCACCTGTACTATGATACCAGGTCGGGTAACGAGATCTGGACATGTCTGGTACTCTCCCCGCTTTAAAATGTGTCTCCTGTAGAAAGATCACACTAGCCTTTTTTGCATGCAGAAGGTTCAATACCTGATTTCTCTTACACGGGGAGCGTAGCCCCTTTACATTATACGAAGCCACTACTATAGTGGCGAAATTTTCCTTGTCACCCATAGTAAATTAGATGTAGCAAAAGAAAAAATAAATGATAAAGTGTCCCATGCACAGACCACAAAAAATACAAAATGCAAGGTAAAATAACAGTAACCAATAGATAACAATAACCAACTACCTGCCTGCGGCAGGAGCAGGGGGTCCAACGTACCCCCCATGACAGATCAGGGAATCACATCCCCAACACACGGGTAGCACATGTTAGCTTATACGGCAGTTAAATGAAAGCATCAACACCCAGGCAGGTGCCAATCAAGGCAAACTAAAGCGATCCAAAACATTGCAAAGTTAAACCAAAACTACTGGGTCCAAATGCAAGAAAATACGACTAGACCGAATAAAACAATATTCAGGGGGGCATCTCTTTTCTTGCCCCAGATTTCCCTCGCTTAGGAGTCATGCGTCTCTTCACTGAGGCCCAATCCCCCTGACCTCCTGCATAAGCGTTGATAGGAGGAGGTGTGCGAAGATCCATTTCCAAAGGTAACCATGAAGGAATATCAATAGAAGCAATGTCAAAAGTGTCCCATATTTTGCTTAAGTCTTCGGGACTTCTCACTGTTACTTGCTTGCCGTCTCCATTTACCGATATTCCAAACGGAAACAGCCATTTATAGAGAATTTTACGCGAGCGTAGTATTTCCAATAAGGGTCTCAGGATTCTTCTCTTTGCAAGGGTCGACGGCGCAATGTCCTGGTAGAGTTGGATAGCAGTTCCTTCATAGGCGAGATTTTTAACATCCCTTGAAGCAGACAAAATAACATTGGTGTCCACATAACTCAACAAGCCACAGATCACATCCCTCGGGGGTTCAGAGGACTTAGGCTTGGGTCTGAGCGATCTATGGACCCTCTCAATTACAATTTGGTCGCATTTTTCTTGCGGGATTAGGAGGGCAAAGATTTCTTTTGTGGATTTTTCCAGTATTACTGCAGAGACACTTTCAGGCAATCCTTTAACCCTTATATTTTTTCTGCGACTTCTGTTCTCTTGATCTTCCAAGGCCAGAAGAGAGTTATTAAGCTGTTCTCTGTGGTAGTCCAAATGGTCCCTCATGGCATTAGAGTGGCTAATGAGAGAGGACTGAGATGATTCAAGGGACTCCACTCTGTTACCAATATGTGACAGATCTGCTCTCATACCAGATATCTCTGTAACCAAAGGTTTTAATGCTTGGGTCAGAAGTTTTTTAAATACTGATCTAGAGAACTTCCCAGAGTCTGAGTGGGTAATGTCGCTGCCTGAGACATCTTCACTTGAGTCCGAGTCCTCGACCCGTTCCTCTACCTCAGCATTTGTATGTAGCTTTTTTGGTGTGGGCCTAGCCGACCCAGGTTTATTTTTCAAAAATTTCTCCATTTCGCTTTGCCTGCCTTGATGTACCCTAGTATCCAGCGGTTTTGCACGCTCTTTATTAGATTTGACCATAATGTTGAATTAAAGAGTGCATTTAAATCACTCCTCGTGCATTCAGGGAAAGTCTATTAATGCATGTTCATAGGTGAAGATAACCTCATGCGTCTTAAAAGGTGGAGCGCTGGCATTAGTAGATAAGGCCCTGATATGGTGCCCTATATATAGAGTTTTTCACTGCTGTGGTATGGGATCAGGCCGGTCTTAGCGTCTCTGGAAAGGGGGAGCAGTACCCCCAAACCCCCAGTCACTATATACAGCAGGAGCGCCCGTCCCAGTCACCAGGAGCACCCAGCACTGCGGCCACCCTCTGATCAGCAGCCAGGCTCCTGCGACCAGCTCACCTCCCTCTCCTCCGGTAAGCAGACCTTCTCCTTCCTTTCTGTAACGGTCAGCGTTCTCTCCTCCAGCATAGGCCGCGGCCCTCCACCCCCTCCAACGGCTCTCCGCAGTCTTCTGGCCCACGCAGCTCAGGAAGAAGCAGGAAGATGCAGCAAAGATGGCGCCTGTCCACGTCCGGCGCCAAGGCCCGTTCCCCGCGACCGCTCTCCTCTCAGAGAGCCGCGGTTCCCTCCACGCAGTCCTCCACCACTCTCTCCTGGTCCAGCTCTCTCCGGGGGGCACACAGACACCCCTGTTGGGGTCAGAAAAGGGCTCACTTCGTGGCTGGCAGCGGGAGCAACAGCACAATACGTCCTCCCCACAAGCGATCCAGACCACGCCCCGGGATAAGCATCACTCTTGGTGGCATCATTTAGTCGTCTGTAATCAACGCAGAATCGTGTTGTACCATCCTTCTTGGGGACCAGGACGACAGGAGAGGCCCAAGAACTGTGAGATGGCTGAATAACTCCCAGTTGTTTCATCTCCTCCAGTTCGTTCTTTATCATGCCTTGAACAGCCTCTGGAACCCGGTAGGCAGCCTGCTGGATGGGGCGTTGTCCGGGGGTTTCCACATGGTGGCTGGTAAAAGTAGTCTTCCTCGGCTTTGAGGAGAAAGCAGCAGCCTATTTTTTAGAGTTCGAATAAAGCGTTCACATAGTCCGTTGGTCTGCGGGTGGTATGGGGTGGTGCGAATGGCTCGAACACCACAGGTATGCCATAGGGACTGGACCAGATCTGACATGAACTGAGTGCCTTGATCCGACAATATTTCACTAGGAAACCCTACCTGGGTAAAGATGGTAACAAGGGCCTCGGCTACCTTTCCTGCTGTAATACTGGACAGAGCCATAGCTTCAGGATACCGAGTGGCATAGTCCACCACGGTCAGGATATATTTTTTCCCCGACCTGCTGGGGTGGGCCAGAGGACCTATGATGTCGACACCTACACGTTGAAATGGTTCCTCAATTATGCGCAGGGATTGCAGGGGTACCTTATGTCGAGCTCCTGGATGCCGCATTCGCTGGCACACATCGCAGGTGCGGCAATAATGGGCTACCGACTGCGAGACGCCCGGCCAGTAAAAACTTTGGGTGAGTCTCTTTTCAGTCCTTTTTCTCCCTTGATGCCCAGCCAAGGGGATGTCATGGGCCAGTGGAAGTAGCTGTGCCCTGTACTTCTGAGGGACAATGAGTTGCCTGGTCGTTGCGTCAGGGTTGCCCTGGTCACTGCCCTTTGTTACATGATAATACAGTCCGTTTTCTCGAGTGAAGCCATCCCCATTATCTCCCATGTGCCCAGTTTCTGCCTTTCGCCTAAGGGCTGCTAAGGTAGTGTCACCCTCTATTTCTCTCCTAAACTCCTCTCTGTCCCAAGACTCTCCCAATGTAGTAGCAGCGAAAGTATTGCTTACCGACTCTGATGCGGTTCGTGGTGGTTGCTCCCCGGTGGGGTCCGGATGACGTAGTGCTTGAAGGGCCTGTAGTCGGGTGACTGCTCCCACAAATTGGCACTGTAACTCCCCAATGTCGTTCCCAAGGAGGATATCTGCAGGAAGTCCTCCCATAACTCCAATCCAACACAGTTTTACTCCCCAACCATAATCCAAACGCACAGAAGCTCACTGTATATATTTGCGGGCACCCCCCGCCAGGACAATGGGAATTCCCGGACCCTGGTAAATTGCCTCGGGTCGAACCACACGGGGGTCAGCGATAGTCAAGAATGCCCCCGTGTCTCTAAATCCTGACACTTTGTATCCATCAATAAAGACATCCTGCAGGTGGCGTTGCCGTTGCTCTGAGTAGCTAAAGGACAGAGGCCGGAGTCCGTACACTCCAGGAGGGGTATCTATGGTGCCGTGGTCGGTGGTCCACTCTGGTGGGGGAGGTGGTAGCTCTTCCTCAGGTGTGGTGGAGTGTACAAGATGCACTGGACGAGGTGGGGCTGCGTGGGGCTCCCTCCGAATCCTGGAGGGACAGCCAGACTGCAAATGCCCAGGTTGCCCACACCCATAACACCTCCTCTCTGTGATACCCCCAGGTCGTGGTCGGAACCGTTGGGGCCTAGGATTGTGAGGCGTGATTGTCATCGGCTTGCGACTAGGTGGAAGGGCAGATATAATTGGAGGGGGACGGGGCGCGGGAGCAGGCCATGGTTCATTGTCTAGAAGCCTCCTCCATTGCAGCCGGATAGTAAGGGCTTCATCGGCCAGGGCTGCAGCTCTATCCACGGTACACGGCGTGCGCTCCCGGACCCATTCCCGTACCTCTGCAGGGCACTTGGCAAGAAATTGTTCTATAAGGAACGCCTGTATAACATCTTCCACAGTAAAGGCGTTTTCTGCTTCCAGCCATCTCCAACATGCCTCGGACATCTTATGTGCATACATCCTAAACGATCCCCCCGTGGTGCATGGGAGGTCTCGGAACTTGGCCCTATATGAGTCTGGGGTGATAGCATGGTAATCCAGGATAGTCCGCTTTACAATGTTATAATCCCGATTCTGCAGTGCATCAATGGTTCGGTAAGCCTCCACCATGCTTCCGTTCAGGAGCCCCACTAACAAACGCATCCAGCTAGAGAGGGGCACCTCCATCACAGCACACTGCTGCTCAAAGTCCTTGAAGAACCCCTCCACATCTCCGGAAGCCTCATCAAATGGCTTAAACGCTGTCCGGGTGATCCGTACAGGCTCCCGGATTGTTGGGGTTACACTCCACATTGCGTTTCTCCCTTTTTCAAGCTCCATTGCTTCCTGTCTCCGCTGTGCCCGGCGGGCAGCCTCCTCCTTGTACTCCTGAGAGACGCCGGGGCCCAGAACCGCCATCTCTTCTTCGTACCACACCAACCACTGGCTTTTCTGGAAGGGGATCCCTGTCTCCAGTGCTCGATCTTCAGACATCTGGGAGGAGGTGGCCGGGCTAGCGCCCACCAGTAGATCGATTAAGGCCTCTTTAGTCAGTCCCTGGTAGTTCAGGCCCAGGTCTCTGGCTCTCTCCTGTAAACTGCATACAGTCCAATTTCTGTCCTCACTCTGTGTGTGGTTCTCCATTGGGTGACGCTCTGTTGATCCCACTGCTGCCACCAGTTGTCACGGGGTCCTTCTCTGGTATCACACAATCAACAGAGCAAGCGAAGAGTGAACAATTCCAAGACCTTTATTCAGGCAAAAATACGAAAAGGTCCATATTCAGTCCACCACACAAAGGATAAGATAGTCCAGAATAAGAATGCAGTCCAGTATCAGGATAAAATGTCCAGGGAAACGAGATTCCAAAACTCTAGCACCAGAGGATAAAATTGGTCCTTCTCTCTCTGAAGTGCTGTCTGTACACGATCCTGTCCACACCGGTACTGACTGTCCAGCTCCTGTTCTCCCCCGACCCCCTTCCTTGTCCAGGGGTAGTCAAACAAGCTGGGGCGGATTCATGGCCTCCCAGAGGAGAACAAAGAGCCTTAGGGATTAATGCACTACCGGGGGTCATCAAGAGACAGATACAGTGAGGCTGTAGACTTACAATGTAATAAGAAAAACACTATGAAAATAACTGGAATAGAAAAATAGGAATATACAAAAGATGATATCCACATAACATATCACACCATCACAACCGGTAATATACAGGCGACACAGGGGTGTAATATACAGGTAACATACAGGCGACACAGGGGTGTAATATACAGGTAACATACAGGCGACACGGGTATAATATACAGGTAATATACAGGCGACACAGGGGTGTAATATACAGGTAATATACAGGTGACACAGGGGTGTAATATACAGGTAATATACAGGCGACACAGGTGTAATACACTGGCAATATACAGACGACACAGGGGTGTAATATACAGGTAATATGCAGGCGACACAGGGGTGTAATATACAGGTAACATACAGGCGACACAGGTGTAATATACAGGTAAAATACAGGCAACACAGGGGTGGAATATACAGGTAACATACAGGCAACACAGGGGTGTAATATACAGGCGACACAAAGGTGTAATATACAGGCGACACAGGGGTGTAATATACAGGTAATATACAGGCGACACAGGGGTGTAATATACAGGTAATATACAGGTGACACAGGGGTGCAATATACAGGTAACATACAGGTGACACAGGGTGTAATATACAGGTAATATACAGGCGACACGGGTGTAATATAGAGGTAAGATGCAGGCGACACAGGGGTGTAATATACAGGTAACATACAGGCGACACAGGGAGGTAATATACAGGTAACATACAGGCGACACTGGGGTGTAATATACAGGTAACATACAGGCGACAAAGGGGTGTAATATACAGGTAACATACAGGCGACACAGGGGTGTAATATGCAGGTAATATACAGGCGACACAGGGGTGTAATATACAGGTAACATACAGGCGCCACAGGGGTGTAATGTACAGGTAACATACAGACGACACAGGGGTGTAATATACAGGTAATATACAGGCGACACCGGGGTGTAATATACAGGTAATATACAGGCGACACAGGGGTGTAATATACAGGTAATATACAGGTGACACAGGGGTGTAATATACAGGTAATATACAGGCGACACAGGGTGTAATATACAGGCGACACAGGGGTGTAATATACAGGTAATATACAGGCGACACAGGGTGTAATATACAGGCGACACAGGGGTGTAATATACAGGTAATATACAGGTGACACAGGGTGTAATATACAAGTAATATACAGGCGACACAGGGGTGTAATATACAGGTAATATACAGGCAACACAGGGGTGTAATATACAAATATTATACAGGCAACACAGGGGTGTAATATACAAATATTATACAGACGACACGGGTGTAATATACAGGCGTCACAGAGGTGTAATATACAAATATTATACAGATGACACAGGGGTGTAATATACAGATTACTACATTTCTGTGTTGCTTGTATATTATCTGTATATTACACCCCTGTCTCGCCTGTATATTAACAGATAATATACAGGTGACAAAGGGGTTTGATATACCAATAATAAACAAGCGACACAGGGGTATAATATACAGGCGACAGATGGGTGTATTGTAGAAGAAATATACAGGCGACACGGGTGTAATATACAGATATCATATAGGTGTGATATACATGGGTGATCTCTTCCTCCCACACAGAACGTCAGTGTCATTAGGGCGGGGATGACAGTAAGGGGAGGAGCCTCCGTCCAGACCTCACTATATGGAAGTAAACTGTAGTTTTTTGCCCCCGCACGCTTCGCCCTGAGGTGTGTGGCGCTATCACTAGTGGTTGGCAGAGGAATGTGGACATGCGGGTTCTATGTCACTAGGAGGAAACAGATCGCATTGTAACCAACTCCACACCCTGAAGTAGCAGAACAAACTGCGCTACAGATACTCCACTATTCTGCTGGTGCAGTCACTGTGTACATACATTACTGATCCTGAGTTACATCCTGTATTATACCCCAGAGCTGTGCTCACTATTCTGCTGGTGCAGTCATTGTGTACATACATTACTGATCCTGAGTTACATCCTGTATTATACCCCAGAGCTGCACTCACTATTCTGCTGGTGCAGTCACTGTGTACATACATTACATTACTGATCCTGAGTTACATCCTGTATTATACCCCAGAGGTGCACTCACTATTCTGCTGGTGCAGTCACTGTGTACATACATTACATTACTGATCCTGAGTTACATCCTGTATTATACTCCAGAGCTGCACTCACTATTCTGCTGGTGCAGTCACTGTGTACATACATTACTGATCCTGAGTTACATCCTGTATTATACTCCAGAGCTGCACTCACTATTCTGCTGGTGCAGTCACTGTGTACATACATTACTGATCCTGAGTTACATCCTGTATTATACTCCAGAGCTGTGCTCACTATTCTGCTGGTGCAGTCACTGTGTACATACATTACTGATCCTGAGTTACATCCTGTATTATACTCCAGAGCTGTGCTCACTATTCTGCTGGTGCAGTCACTGTGTACATACATTACTGATCCTGAGTTACATCCTGTATTATACTCCAGAGCTGCACTCACTTTTCTGCTGGTGCAGTCACTGTGTATATACACATTACATTACTGATCCTGAGTTACATCCAGTATTATACTCCAGAGCTGCACTCACTATTCTGCTGGTGCAGTCACTGTGTACATACATTACATTACTGATCCTGAGTTACATCCTGTATTATACTCCAGAGCTGCACTCACTATTCTGCTGGTGCAGTCACTGTGTACATACATTACATTACTGATCCTGAGTTACCTCCTGTATTATACTCCAGAGCTGCACTCACTATTCTGCTATCTTTAGAGCTGAAATATTCCGCATGCCCTGCTTGTTCAGTGCCTGCACATAGCTTGCACTGCATTCTGTGTAATCTCCTTTTTGCACTGGTCACTGGACAGTTATGTGATGTGGGAAAATATCTCTGCACTGCTTGTATGAGTGGTTGCAGGATATAGACAGAAAGCTGCAGAGCATCGCTCCTCCACCTCCTGACAGATACATAGTGATATATCCTGCAGATTATTACACCGCTGACCTCTCTGCAGAGCATCGCTCCTCCACCTCCTGACAGATACATAGCGATATATCCTGCAGATTATTACACCGCTGACCTCTCTGCAGAGCATCGCTCCTCCACCTCCTAACAGATACATAATGATATATCCTGCAGATTATTACACCGCTGACCTCTCTGCAGAGCATCGCTCCTCCACCTCCTGACAGATGCATAGTGATATATCCTGCAGATTATTACACCACTGACCTCTCTGCAGAGCATCGCTCCTCCACCTCGTGACAGATACATAGCGATATATCCTGCAGATTATTACACCGCTGGCCTCTGCAGAGCATCGCTCCTCCACCTCCTGACAGATACATAATGATATATCCTGCAGATTATTACACCGCTGACCTCTCTGCAGAGCATCGCTCATCCACCTCCTGACAGATGCATAGTGATATATCCTGCAGATTATTACACCACTGACCTCTCTGCAGAGCATCGCTCCTCCACCTCCTAACAGATACATAATGATATATCCTGCAGATTATTACACCGCTGACCTCTCTGCAGAGCATCGCTCCTCCACCTCCTGACAGATGCATAGTGATATATCCTGCAGATTATTACACTGCTGACCTCTCTGCAGAGCATCGCTCCTCCACCTCCTAACAGATACATAATGATATATCCTGCAGATTATTACACCGCTGACCTCTCTGCAGAGCATCGCTCCTCCACCTCCTGACAGATGCATAGTGATATATCCTGCAGATTATTACACCGCTGACCTCTCTGCAGAGCATCGCTCCTCCACTTCCTGACAGATACAGTGATATATCCTGCAGATTATTACACCGCTGACCTCTCTGCAGAGCATCGCTCCTCCACCTCCTGACAGGTACATAGTGATATATCCTGCAGATTATTACACCGCTGACCTCTCTGCAGAGCATCGTTCCTCCACCTCCTGACAGGTACATAGTGATATATCCTCCAGATTATAACACCGCTGACCTCTCTGCAGAGCATCGCTCCTCCACCTCCTGACAGGTACATAGTGATATATCCTGCAGATTATTACACCGCTGGCCTCTGCAGAGCATCGCTCCTCCACCTCCTGACAGACACAGTGATATATTCTGCAGATTATTACACCGCTGGCATCTCTGCAGAGCATCGCTCCTCCACCTCCTTATAGATACATAGTGATATATCCTGCAGATTATTACACCACTGACCTCTCTGCAGAGCATCGCTCCTCCACCTCCTGACAGGTACATAGTGATATATCCTGCAGATTATTACACCGCTGACCTCTCTGCAGAGCATCGCTCCTCCACCTCCTGACAGGTACATAGTGATATATCCTGCAGATTATTACACCGCTGACCTCTCTGCAGAGCATCGCTCCTGCACCTCCTGATAGATACATAGTGATATATCCTGCAGATTATTACACCGCTGACCCCTCTGCAGAGCATCGCTCCTCCACCTCCTGACAGATACATAGGGATATATACTGCAGATTATTACACCACTGACCTCTCTGCAGAGCATCACTCCTCCACCTCCTGACAGATACATAGTGATATATCCTGCAGATTATTACACCACTAACCTCACTGCAGAGCATCGCTCCTCCACCTCCTGACAGATACATAGTGATATATCCTGTAGATTATTACACCACTGACATCTCTGCAGAGCATCACTCCCCCACCTCCTGACAGATACATAGTGATATATCCTGCAGATTATTACACCACTGACCTCTATGCAGAGCATCGCTCCTCCACCTCCTGACAGATACAGTACATAGTGATATATCCTGCAGATTATTACACTACTGACCTCTCTGCAGAGCATCGCTCCTCCACCTCCTGACAGATACATAGTGATATATCCTGCAGATTATTACACCCCTGACCTCTCTGCAGAGCATCGCTCCTCCACCTCCTGACATTCATAGTGATATATCCTGCAGATTATTACACCACTGACCTCACTGCAGAGCATCGCTCCTCCACCTCCTGACAGATACATAGTGATAAATCCTGCAGATTATTACACCACTGACCTCTCTGCAGAGCATCGCTCCTCCACCTCCTGGCAGACACATAGTGATATATCCTGCAGATTATTACACCACTGACCTCTCTGCAGAGCATCGCTCCTCCACCTTCTGACACAGTGATATATCCTGCAGATTATTACACCACTGACCTCTGCAGAACATCGCTCCTCCACCTCCTGACAGATACACAGTGATATATCCTGCAGATTATTACACCACTGACCTCTCTGCAGAGCATCGCTCCTCCACCTCCTGACAGATACATAGTGATATATCCTGCAGATTATTACACCGCTGACCTCTCTGCAGAGCATCGCTCCTCCACCTCGTGACAGATACATAGTGATATATCCTGCAGATTATTACACCGCTGACCTCTCTGCAGAGCATCGCTCCTCCACCTCCTGACAGATACATAGTGATATATCCTTCAGATTATTACACCGCTGTCCTCTCTGCAGAGCATCGCTCCTCCACCTCCTGACAGATGCATAGTGATATAGCCTGCAGATTATTACACCGCTGACCTCTCTGCAGAGCATCGTTCCTCCACTTCCTGACAGATACAGTGATATATCCTGCAGATTATTACACCACTGACCTCTCTGCAGAGCATCGCTCCTCCACCTCCTGACAGATACATAGTGATATATCCTGCAGATTATTACACCGCTGACCTCTCTGCAGAGCATCACTCCTCCACCTCCTGACAGGTACATAGTGATATATCCTGCAGATTATTACACCACTGACCTCTCTGCAGAGCATCACTCCTCCACCTCCTGACAGGTACATAGTGATATATCCTCCAGATTATAACACCGCTGACCTCTCTGCAGAGCATCGCTCCTCCACCTCCTGACAGGTACATAGTGATATATCCTGCAGATTATTACACCACTGCCCTCTCTGCAGAGCATCGCTCCTCCACCTCCTGACAGATACATAGTGATATATCGTGCAGATTATTACACCACTGACCTCTCTGCAGAGCATCGCTTCTCCACCTCCTGACAGGTACATAGTGATATATCCTGCAGATTATTACACCGCTGACCTCTCTGCAGAGCATCGCTCCTCCACCTCCTGACAGGTACATAGTGATATATCCTGCAGATTATTACACCACTGACCTCTCTGCAGAGCATCGCTCCTCCACCTCCTGACAGGTACATAGTGATATATCCTGCAGATTATTACACCACTGACCTCTCTGAAGAGCATCGCTTCTCCACCTCCTGACAGATACAGTGATATCCTGCAGATTATTACACCACTGACCTCTCTGCAGAGCATCGCTCCTCCACCTCCTGACAGATACACAGTGATATATCCTGCAGATTATTACACCACTGACCTCTCTGCAGAGCATCGCTCCTCCATCTCCTGACAGATACAGTGATATATCCTGTAGATTATTACACCACTGACCTCTCTGCAGAGCATCGCTCCTCCACCTCCTGACAGATACACAGTGATATATCCTGCAGATTATTACACCACTGACCTCTCTGCAGAGCATCGCTCCTCCATCTCCTGACAGATACAGTGATATATCCTGCAGATTATTACACCACTGACCTCTCTGCAGAGCATCGCTCCTCCATCTCCTGACAGATACAGTGATATATCCTGTAGATTATTACACCACTGTCCTCCACTGATCTGCATATTATTGCTCCCTCTACATACTTACACTTTACACTATCACATTTCTGAATTGATAGTTTATGTCCATTGCAGATAATCCTGGTAGTTTGCCTCCCTCTGGTGGTGAAATAGTAGAATCTCAGGTCGCCAGCGGTCACACAGGAGCTGGATTTTTGTGTCAAAACAATGTGACATTTCCACAGGTTTCACAGCACTAAAACAAAATGATAAATATAAAATTCCAGCCTTGTCCAGGCGCTAACTACATGACGGAGACCCCGACTACTCACCCACGGTTGAGCGAGCCCCAATGTGGTCACACACAGCGGCAAGTGTCCCATAGCAGTGATACGTGCGGATGGTGCACATGGCTCCCGGAGTAGTCTGAACGATGCCCGAGTCTGTGTGTGTGACCCTCAGGGCCAGCAGCTGCAGTATTGGGGACCGTCTAGGAGCGGTACCTAGTGGCTACCAGCAGCCAAGCCTGACTCCACCATCAGGAACTCCGCTGAATACCAGGTAGCTGCGCCCCTCCTATGTAAGCCCGGCCCTGTGGCACAGTGGGTCAATGAACCATGAGCACCGCCTGCGTAAGTGACAAAGTTATGGTGTTACCAAATAATACCACTACTCAAGAAAATAAATATTGTCATACTGTCACTGGTGAAAACCATTCCCGCTACATAAGGAACAAATAATACCATCACACCGTGACCACATGATACAACCACATGGTGGCCACCATACTGATCCTTACCGGAAACCAATGTCCTGACACCAACATGTCCGCCGTACAGTGATGAAACAATGGTGATACCAGCTGTACACCGTGTGTACACTGCCGGCAACCATTTCTCCCGCATGTAGGACGTCATGACAAATCCTGCAGCACACAGAAGTCTCCGCTGTTTCTCTAGTGCCCTCCTCTAAGTACACCTCATAATGCCCAACATTGTGATAATCCTCTAATGGCCGTGCCCCCGTGTTGCGTCCCCCACAACTAACATTGCCCCCTTTTTACCTCTAGTTACACAAGTGGTCAAAGATGTCGGTCCCTGCTGAGAAAGCAAGAAAACCGCACCGGTCCCTGAAGCCACCGGAGAGCGACAGAAGCGACCGTCGGTGGAATCTCCTGAATATCAATAATGACAATCAGACTTTATGTGAATTTTGGTTCAACAGAAAAATGTAAAAAAAATAAAAACCAAAGTAATGAAAATGTCCTGAACAAAAACGGCGACTGGTCCAGAACAGATTGGACATGATGTAGCCATAGGGACGTGATAAAGGGAATCTGAAGCGATCGTCCTTCCTGAGCCGTCTAATGGTCACAGGAAGCTGAACAAAATGACACCTTAACATCTGCGATCTGGTGTCTGATTCTGGGGAAGCCCACATTTATATATAAGAACAATGAGCTGTTCAGGACTATGGGCGGGACGAAGATCTGCACGAGACGATACTAAGCACTGTGCGTTCTACGTGTGATACCTAACCACTGCGCTAACTAGAAATAAGGTGCAGCGGTCCCGGCCACCAAGGTCTCTGAATGCTCCATAGGCCCACTCCGCATAGGAGAGACCGGCCAGCCGAGACCACCCAATGGAGGCGCCCACCCTGTTGTACACCTCTGTGTTGAAGGGACAATGAAGCAGGAAATGGTGCATGCTTTCCAGCACGGTACCACAATGCTCCCGAGGACAGTTCCTGTCCTCAGAGCTCCTACACTTCAGATTGTCCCTCACACACAGTTTCTCATGGAAGCAGCGCCAAGCCAAGTCCCAAAACGTCGAGGGGATCCTGATAGAATTCAGAAGATGCAAACCCACCCCAAGATCCCAACTTGGGCAATCCCTGAGCACCAGAGGCCTCTGGAAATCGGTCAACAGAACCCTATTGTCAAGGAGTTTCCTTGGCAGAGTCCTGATCTCCCACATTCCCAGACCCCACTGACGAATCACCTTCAGAACCATGGTAGCGTAAGCCGGAAGATGTCCATGCGGTGTGCGAAGATCCTTCACTTGCCCTCCTGTCTCCCATTCCTGGAAGAAAGGCCGAAACCATCCCCTACAGGAGAAAACCCACGGAGGAGCCCTCTCTTTCCAGAGGTTTTCAATATTGATCTTAATGAAGGTATCCACAAGAAATACCACAGGGTTGACCATACCCAACCCTCCTAGTCTCCTCGTACGGTAAGTAACCTCCCTCTTGACCAGGTTCAGTCTATTCCCCCATAACAGTTGGAAGAACAAACTGTAGACCTGAGTGCAGAGAGACTCCGGCAAGATGCACACACTGCCCAGATAAATCCGTAAAGGGAGCAGGTAAGTCGTCATCATGTGTCCTTAGCGATAGTCAGTGTGAAGGCGCATGTAGGACCCTATGTTAGATCAAGAAGCCGTGGAGACCCTGCCCGGCCACACTCCATCTCTAGTCAGCAGAATGGTGGGGCACACAGGACATCGGATACCGACACAATGTAATCACGGCTGCACGTGACTCCACGTGCCCTGGGACGCTGTCTGTGCTGGTGGGCGCACTAGGATCCGGTGGTAGGTGAATTTATATGTTTTGTTAATTTTCTTGTGCTCCATTTCCTTTTTGTGGGGGAAGCAGGGGGATTATTATTATATGTGGGGAACTTAGGGGACAATATTACTGATGGTGCACATGGGCATTATTGTAAAAAGGGGGAGCCCAGGGGGTATTACGACTTTCTATAGGGACAAAATAGGAACGCTGAAACGCGCGTCAGGGGGAGATGTGGTGGGCTCTGATACAGCATCCAGGTAATTGATTACATTTATGCACAGTTTGGTGGTCTATTATGACATAAAGGCATTGAGGTTAAAACCCTGATTAATGATTTAGTATCTTACTAGTGGCACTGGACACTTTATTTGCACATAGACACTTTACCTTTCAGGCAGCCTTCCACAGAATATTATTAGGATGAATTTTGATCAACTGTTATATCATGATTATACCAACATAGAATCATAGAATCATAGAATCGTAGAGTTGGAAGGGACCTCCTGGGCCATCTGGTCCAACCCCCTGCTCAAAGCAGGATTCGCTAAATCATCCCAGTCAGATGTCTGTCCAGCCTCTGTTTGAAGACTTCCATTGAAGGAGAACTCACCACTTCTCGTGGCAGCCTGTTCCACTCATTGATCACTCTAACTGTCAAAAAGTTTTTTCTAATATCTAATCTGTGTCTCCTCCCATTCAGTTTCATCCCATTGCTTCTAGTCTTTCCTTGTGCAAATGAGAATAAAGTTGAGCCTTCTACAATGTGACAGCCCTTTAGATATTTGTAGACAGCAATTAAGTCTCCTCTCAGTCTTCTCTTTTGCAAACTAAACATTCCCAAATCCTGCAACCTTTCCTCATAAGACAGGGTTTGCAGACCGGTCACCATTCTGGTCGCTCTTTTCTGAACTTGCTCCAGTTTGTTGATGTCTTTTTTAAAATGTGGTGCCCAAAACTGGACACAATATTCCAGATGAGGTCTGACCAAAGAGGAGTAGAGGGAAATAATGACTTCACGTGATCTAGACTGTATGCTTCTGTTAATACATCCTAGAACTGCATTTGCCTTTTTTGCTGCTGCATCACACTGTTGACTCATATTCAGTCTGTGATCTATTAGTATACCCAAGTCTTTTTCACATGTGCTGTCACTTAGCCCTATTCCTCCCATTCTATATATGCTTTTTTCATTTTTATTGCCCAGATGTAGTACTTTGCATTTCTCCCTGTTACATGCTATTTTGCTATTAATATGGCTTCCCCAATTAATTTCTGAAGGGGATTCTTATACTTTACTATATGCTTTGTGCAATGTTCATGTACTATGAATGGGATTAGCCATCAATACTTAAATGCATGTGCTCCACCTGGCTTCACATTGATAAATTGACCTGTTTTGCCTGTGTTAGTCTCTGCCTGTTTTTTCTGGTTTGACTGATTTAGTACCCAGAATATCGTTTACGTATCTGTGTGTTGGCTAATAAATTCAATTGTGACACAACTTGTATACATTCCTGGTATCCTTTATGAGGGTATAGTTGTTTTCATGTGGACACGGAATGTGACCCAGTAGGGTGGTTAAAGGACTGAAACGTTTAAATCCCTGCAGACGAGTCCTGGCCGGAAAAGTCGCCATGTATTTCTAGAGGAAAAATAAAAGTCAGATTAAAATTGCTAAAAGATAATGAAAATCAGTTACAAAGATAACATTTTTCTGGACTTTATAAAAACAAATCAGCAAATAACAGACATATTTGTGCCCCTGTATTTGTAACGACCCGCACAACACAGCGATCAGATTATTTACGGTGATCGGGAAATGGCGTTGAAACAAAAATGTTTTTTTCTTCTTTATTAAACCCATAAAAAATGTAATGAAAAGTAGCATAAATGCTGCATTTTTTGCTGCTTTTTCTGCAAGTGTACATATGAGAGAGCTATAGAGAGGTTGAGAAGAATGAGCAGAGAGTGGTCACCGTTACTTTGATGAGTGCAGTTTCTGTCGAATGTAGGGGGTGGAAGCCGGACTGTGAAGGGTCTAGGAGGGAATGAGTGGAGAGGTAACGGGTAAGGCAGGAGTAGACCAGGCGCTCCAAGAGTTTAGAGATGAAGGGGACATTGGAGACTGTCTGTAGTTATTTGTGCAGGATGGGTCGAGAGAGGGTTTCTTTTTTTTTTTTTTTAATAATGGAGTGCTTGAAGGAGGAGGGGAAATATCAGAGGAGAGGGAGATTGCAAATTGTGGTTGGTGAGTAGTGACGACTGGAGGGAGAGACTGGAGGAGATGTGATGGAATGGGGTCAGTAGTGCATGTAGTCGGACGAGAAGAAGAGAAGAGCCTGGAGACTTCTTCAAATGACACCTTTCTATCACAGCTGCGATGCTCTGCGGGTCCTGACACCTTTCTGTCATATATAACAAACACCACTTTTCTGACTTATATTTATATAGAAATAGCTGAAAAAATGAAGTGATCCAGGAACAGAGTAAAAAACATATTTTATTTATACATAAAAATGTTAAAAAAGAAACAATATAACAAACAAAAACAAAAAATGCCCAGTAGGAGGCGCTCAGTCCCTAACAGTCCCTATACATTTTTATGTATAAATAAAATGTTTTTTACTCTGTTCCTGGATCACTTCATTTTTTCGGCTGTTTCTATATAAACATAAGTCCAAAAAGTGGTGTTTGTTATATATGGTTTTGAAGTGCCAGACCATACTTATTCCTGTGGACTACTATTGTAGTTTATTGATTACCTTTCTGTCATAGCTGCGATGCTCTGCAGATCCTGACACCTTTCTATCACAGCTGCGATGCTCTGCAGATCCTGACACCTTTCTGTCACAGCTGCTATGCTCTGCAGATCCTGACACCTTTCTGTCACAGCTGCGATGCTCTGCAGATCCTGACACCTTTCTGTCACAGCTGCGATGCTCTGCAGATCCTGACACCTTTCTATCACAGCTGTGATGCTCTGCGGGTCCTGACACCTTTCTGTCATAGCTGCAATGCTCTGTGGGTCCTGGCTAGAGATGAGCGAATATTTCAATATTCGGTTTGGGTTACGTCCGCCGAATTTGCATTATTCGCTGATTAATTCGTCAAATATTCACCGAACATAATCGAATACCATTATTGTCAATGGGAGGCAAAAACAAACGTATGCACCTTAGAACGGCCCAAATGCTGCCACAACACAAATGAGGGACAGACACCAGGAAAGTGGCCTCAATTCACCCACAGTACAGATTGCAGCATGGCACTGCAGCCATCAGCCAGGCATGAGGTATCGGGGTCTGGAAAAGCATTTCCAGCTTTCCAATGAAGGTCACAGTAAGACGAGGTGGGTGAGGGATCGGTGTAGGCCCCTTTGCTGGGAGCCCTGATACCACATGCAACACCTCTACCTGCTTTCATGCTGAGCCACACAAATATCAGTTTTCTAGACTACCACTGTCAGAAAAATTTAAGGATAGTAACACGGGTAGTTGAGTCCAAGGAAGTGGAGGTATGATGGTCTCGGAGGCCAACTGCTACAGGCAACATGCATGAAGGAGACTCAACCAGGAGTATTCACATTTACAAAAATTAGTGGCAGACTCCACAAAAGTGGCATCAATTTCACCACAGTAGAAATAGTATACTAGGGACCGACAGGTCTTCCACTACACCCAATCCAGCAGATGGACACCCAACTGTTCTGTCCCCGCATGAGGCGAATGAAGATGTGGCTGGTGAATAGGGGCTGGGAGAGGTCGTACCTTCGTTTCCTTAATGCAGGGCAGACAGGACCATGTTGCTCAGCGTCCAGAGAGATGATGCACACCAGGGACTGTACAGTCCAGACTTGTTTAATTGGAAATCTGGACATTCAGCGTATGATTGGTAATACAATAAGTTCTCCAGATATGCTGATTGTTAACAAAGTGGTTGAAAAACTGATGCCTTCCACAGCTAGGTACAAGCATGTCTCTCCCAGAGAAAGTGAAACTAACAATGGCTGCTAGAAGGAAGAGAAGAACTGAACCTTGACCCGGAAGTGGAAGGCATGCCATAAGGATTAATTAACTGCAGGCTGCTATATAGAAAAAAAAGACAGCAGACGGCAGCAGAGCACATGCAAGACTAGATTATACACAGCATGGAAAATAATACAATCTATGGAAACCATAGAAGCATAACTTAGACGGAACAGCACACCAACCAGGAGCCTACACATTTCCAAAAATTAGTGGCAGACACCAACAAAGTGGCATCAATTGCTATAAAGTAGAATTAGTAAAGCGGGGACCGACAACTCTTCCACTACAGCCAACCCAGCAGATGGAGACTGTAACGGGCAAGGTGGTGGAATCACTGTTCCATATCCCTCTGAAAGCCTGGAAGGGGCGTAACTAGGTGGTCTACCAAATCCCTACTCGAACAAGTGGCATCAGGTGAAAATTGCGACCCAAGGAGGTACAAAGAGGTGGCACCAGGTGCTACTCCGTGGCTGACCTACAAAATGTGGCAGCTGACCTCCTACAGCGGGTAAGCTGCTAAGGCCCAAAGGAGGGATGAAAAATGCAGGCAGGCACTGTAGGGACTCTGGAACCACAGGTGCAGATGGGACCGGCTTAGGAACAGAAAAGCACTGGCAGGTGCGGTCTTTACTGGGTGTTAGGACAGATGGGTGCTGGCAGGTGCGATCTGGACCGGCTGATGGACTGAAGAGCGCAGACAGGTATGTGTAGATGGGAACAGACAGGTAATAGATGGGTACAGGGTAGACAAGCAGACAGACCTGGGGAACCTGACAACTAGCAAGCATGCAAGGCAAACTAACAACGTAGCTCAGGCACCTCCATATTGGAGGAGAAGCCTTAATTAGGTGTTGCCCAGCTATAGGTTGGGAATACCTTAGGTTGCTGCATAAAGGAAAACAATTTTTGTCAGCTCACCAAACCGTAGCAAATGCGAAGTCTGGAGGAATGCAATCAATCCTGGGCGGTGCAGGGAACTTGGATTCCGGAAAATCTTGTAGGCACAATACTTAGGAGATGTTCCAGCAACTTCGACCAGAGGGTCCTTACTCATAGTCCGAAACGCGTAAGCGTCTGCCACATTGGTGAACCATATGTTTTTTATGCATCTATTCTGTTTTTAATAATTTTTTTGGAATAAAGTCTTTTGATTTTAACCATCCTTTGGTCGAAGTTGCTTAGGTTGCTGCATGTGGTCCCTTTAAGAGAGAGGGAACATGCGCATGTGCTCTCTAAGCATAGTTCCCGGTCCTACAACTGAACCTTGGTGGACACTGACACATAGGGGGCGAGATGAGGAGGTGGTGTGTGAGTGGGAGACACTGAATGTCCTGTCTGTTAGGTACAGGGAGCTCAAGAAAAGGGCCAAGTCTGTAATGCCAACAGGTCAGAATGTCTGTAGGAAGAGGGAATGGCCCAAAGTGTCAAAGACAGAGGCAAGGTCCAGGAGAAGGAGGAGGACAAACTTGCGTTGCTTTCATTTGGCGGTTAGTAGATCGTTGGTGACTTTAGTCAGGGCAGTTTCTGTGGAATGGTGCGGTCTGAAGCCAGATTGTAAGCGGTCAAAGAGGGAGCAGGAGGAGAGGTGGGAGGACAGTTCAAAATGGACAAGTTGTTCCAGTAGTTTGGAGGCATAGGGGAGAAATGATATGGGGTGATAGGTAGACAGAGGATGGGTCAAGGGTGGGCTTTTGGAGGATGGGTGTGATCGAGGTATGTTTCAATCAGGAGGTTTCCTCTCTGAAGAGACAATTTGCAAAATTAGCATATTTCCCAGAGGAGCATTGCGACTTTAAGTCTCCTCATCTCGACATGCTTAGCATGTCATTCTCTGCAAGGAGAAATGATACTTCTTGGATATCGGTCAGACGCCTCTCTCACAGCCAAACCAGATCTCACACTTTGCACTGACGAGAGGCAAAGTTTCCTGAATACCTCGAGTGCTGTCTCTTGGCCTTCCGGCATCGCCTCTTCGGTGGCTTAAGCTGGTCGCTGCTTTTGGGTGATAGCCAGGAGGTTTCGGGGGGGGATCCTTGGAGTTGTGGACGATGGGAGTCCGACTTCAATTCTCTGGAACAGGTGATAGCCGGGTCAAAAATGGATTCAGGATTCACATCGCTGAAGATAAGAAGTTGCATTTTTCCCTGGGATATTTGGTCAACATGGTGTTTTATGACATCCTGAAGATTCGGAAGTCCGATATAATATGCCTGCAGGAGTTTAGGAGAGAAGGCAAGTATGTACTGGTGCTATCTCTATGGCGACTTGCCAGAATTTGTTTACTGCAAAGAAAAATAGAGTTGCAAATCCTTTGCTGGAAGGTCTTACCTTTACTGTGCTGTACTCTAAGGGAGATATCCCACTTGTAGTTTTCATGCACAACCCTTTTGTTTCCCTGGAGGACATTGCTTTATTTTTGAAACGATATTGCGGGCAGCACGGTGGCTCAGTGGTTCGAATCCCACCAAGGACAACATCTGCAAGGAGTTTGTATATTCTCCCCGTGTTTGCGTGGGTTTCCTCCGGGTTCTCCGGTTTCCTCCCACACTCCAAAGACATACTGATAGGAAATTTAGATTGTGAGCCCCATCAGGGACAGTGATGATAATGTGTGCAATCTGTAAAGAGCTGCGGAATATGTTAGCGCTATATAAAAATAAAGATTATTATTATTTAAGTTCAGTACTCCCACAGGGTCCTGAATGGAGAAGGGCTCTGGACCGGGAAGTACACATTTTTTGTGAGATTTGGGATGGATCCCCAAGGCCCGGGAATCCTTTACCTCCTTCTTAATTTTTCAATTGGGAAAAATAGTGTGTTTTTGTTCTTTCCAGATGCCCCGATGTATTGCAGGAGCATTTCGGGCATACCCATGATAATTGCAAGGAGATGCCAACTTGCAGGAATTGCAATGCTTCTGCCCATATGGCAAAAGACTGCACAAATCCTGATATGTGTAATGCTTGTGGTGAGGAGGGTCATAAGTATCGGGACTGTAAGACCAGTATCAGTCCTAGGTCTTAAGGGTCTGTCACACTTAGCGATGTACCAGCGATCCCGACCAGTGATATGATGCGGTCAGGATCACTGGTACATCGCTAAGTGGTCGCTAGTGAGCTGCCACACAGGCAGATCTCACCACCGACATCGCAGGGGTCGCTACTTACCTGTCAGACGCGGCGATCCTGACGTCCTCCCGCCCGCGTCCACGCGTCGCTCATCTCCACAGCAGGAAGCTGATGACGAGAAACGGTCCAGGACGTTCTCGCGCGATCAGCGATAACCAGCGGGGGAGCGGTCGTAGGTAAGTATCAGACACAGCGATATCACTAGCAATATCGCTATAACGTCACAAAAACCAGTGACGTTATAGGGATATTGCTAGCGATATCGCTTAGTGTGAGGCCCTTTACGCTGAGGTCTCAGGTGGGGCAGCTGCACCCCCTGCTGCTGTTGTTGACATTCCACAGATTTCACACCTGGATCCTATTGAGGAACCTGAAATCATGGAGGCACATGAGGAGGCCCTGCCCCAAACAGAGTCTCCCAGCCCAGAGGTGGCAGTTTTGGAAGCTACTGATGTTGAATGTGAGCTCCCTCTTCAGTCTGATGTCTGTGGGGAGGGGGAGTTGGAGACTACTCTTGGCAATACCCCCAGTGTATCTTGGTTGCTACTGAGGAGGAGTTGGCCAGTTGTGGAGATCAAGGTGACTTCACTCTTGCGAGGTCCTCTAAGGATGAGGAGCCTGGAAATTCCTGTAAGAAGCCCAGAACGGATTGGGCAGACCCCGGTGAAGTTGGTTTAAGTCCGGTGAGTGAACGTAGTTACCCTCAGAATGTCTTCTCTCCTGACACCAATGCTTTTTTAGGCATTCCCGCAGACGTAAACAGATTCGAGGAGTTGCAGTTCCAGATGGAAGATGAAAACGGCTGAAGAGGAAGTGGCGTGTTTGTCATCATGTAAATAACACAGTCATGTTATGGCTCCCCAAGCTGGTTGGGGCATTGCGTCCCTGAATGTCAGGCAAATTAGATCTAAATTCAGGAGGGCAATTGTTCTAGATTATATTAAACAGATGAATGCTCACATCTTTTGTCTTCAGGAATGTGGGATTGTGGACGCTCCAAGCGATAAGGACTGGCCTTACGGACAGCATGTATGGTCTGGCTCATGTGTTAATAGGAATGATGGTGTAGGGATATTAATGGGTAACAGGGAGATTAGTTTAGATAGCTACACGGTGGTAGAGGTGGGTAGATGTATAATTGCACATGTTAGCTATAGGGGGTGGTGGGCTAGAATTATTAATGTGTACTGTCCATCAGGACACGACAGGAAAAAGGAGCGTCTGGCTCTTTTGGAAAAATTGCCTACAGTTTTAGTTGGAGACTTTAATTGCACCACAGAAGGGAATTGTGACATAACTGGTGAAAAGTTATCCAATCTTATTTCTGATTTTTCCCTTCTAGATGCTGCTGCTCTGAAATTTGGCATCCCACCACCGCCAACGTACCATGCTGATAGGGGTGGTATTGCATCCAGGATAGATAAAAAGTTGTTTTCCAAAAATATGTTGTGTATGAATTTTGAACAAAATGCTGTGCCTTTTTCTGATCATGAGTGTTTGAGAGGTGTGTTTAGTGCGATTGATGACCGTGTGTATGGGGGTGGGGTTTGGAAGCTGAATATAAGATTGTTAGAATATGAGGATGTGATGAATAAATTAAAAATAAAGTATAAAGAGTGGAGAGTATGTAAGAGGGATTTTGCGTGTGTACTGGAATGGTGGGACTGGGTTAAGGTGTGTTGCAAAAAATTCTTCAAAAAGTGTGGCTATAAAAAAGCTGCTATTTATCGGAGTAGATTTAATGATTTAAACAGGCACTTAGACTGGTTAAGGAAGTGTGGAGAAAGTGGGATGGATGTGTCTGATCTGCTAGCTGAGACAAAGAGTGAATTAAAGCGTGTTATGGATGAAAAAGGGAAAGAAATCATCTATTGCACCAACATAGAACATCTTGAGAAAGATGAAAAGTGCACGAGGTTCTTTTTTAAGAAAATGAGTGGGAGAAAGGCTGATATGGATAAAATCCTGGATAGGAATGGTTTGTGTGTGTCAGGTGACAATGTGATAAAGGAGGTGAATAGGTTCTATAGCAAGTTATATGATAAAAAACGGATTGATTCTGGTCTTGTTTCAGAAGTGCTGAATGGGTTAGAGAACAAGTTGGATAGTGGAGAATGTGATATTTTGAATGAGGATGTAATTATGGAAGAAGTAGAAAATGTGATGAGGAGTGCTAAAAGGAAGAAGACTCCAGGTGAAGACGGATTGCCGGTAGAATTCTATGTGAAGGTGTGGGATTGTCTGGGTGCTGATGTGACTGAGATATGTAAGTATATGTGGGAGAGCGGTAAGTTGTGTGAATCAATGAAAGACGGGGTGGTTGTGCTTGTGCATAAGAAAGGTGAGAGAAAGTGTTTAGAGAATTGGAGACCGATAACATTGCTGAACGCAGATTACAAAATCTATAGCAAATTGTTGGCGAATCGTATGCGTGAGGTGATTGGTAGTGTTGTGGATGAGGATCACGTGTGTGCTGTGCCTGGGAGAAGTATGAGTGATAACTTATTGTTATTAAGGGATTTGATTGGAGACTGCATGGGAAGGAAACGGAAGTGTATGGTTCTGTCAATTGATTTTGAGAAAGCGTTTGATAGGGTCTCACATGTGTTTAAAGTTCTGGAGAGAATGGGATTTCCTCAAAAATGTGTGAATGGGATAATGTCTTTGTATGATTGTGTGTCAAGTGAGTTTCTTGTTAATGGGTGGTTGAGTGAGAAAGTGAATATTAAGTCTGGTGTAAGGCAGGGGTGTCCCCTGTCCCCTGTCTTGTTTGTATGTGTGATTGAACCTCTGTTGTGCTTGGTGAGACGTGATAAAATGATGCGAGGTTTGCTGGTACCTGGGAGTGGTGGGAAGCATGTGAAAGTTCTTGGATATATGGATGATGTTGTGGCTGTGAGTGAAAGTGTTGCGTCTATGAGTAGGGTTACGTTGCTTCTGGAGTTTTTCTGTGGTGCATCTGGCTTTAGAGTGAATTAGAATAAATGCAGTTTTAAATGTTTTGGGGATGACAGGGTTACAATGGAGGGGGTAAAGTGTGAGGAGGGTGCTATCAAAGTGCTGGGAGTATCATTTAATAAGGACTTGGAAGGTAAGGAGAGCTGGGAGGAGTGTGGATTGCGCATAGAGCGTAAGTTACATTTTTGGCGACTGAGAGACTTGACCTTGAGTTGTAAGATTTTGGTCATAAAAGCGGTGATTCTTCCGATTTTGCTTTTTATTGCAACAGTTTTTCCACCATCATGTAGGAAAATAAAAAGAGTGGAAAATTTAGTTTTTACTTTTTTTCTGGAGCAGTAAAATAGAGAAACTTAAGAGAGAGAGTCTTTTCAAGGCGTGTCACCATGGTGGCATGGCCTCTCCAAACATTGAGATTTTTCTGGGGCTTCAGTATATCAAAACTGTTGTTATTTTGCTGAATAAAGGAAATAAGGGAGCGTATATGGCAAGCTATTCTGCTGGTTGGATGTTATATGGCTTATGTTGGAGAAAGAGGGATGCGAGAGTGCCTGTTGCTTTCCAGTGTCCGGTCTGGTATGAGGTGATTGAGAAGTTTGTGAGGAAGCATGATTTACTGAGTGTGCCGATGAATGATTTTAGAATGGCTAAGAATGTGATGAAAATAATATGTAAGAATGATGTGGAATATAATATTGTGGGGCTGAGAGGGAATGAAGTTTTGGTTGCATGGAAGAGTTTGGGAACGCACGGGATGTCTAATAGACAAAGGGACATTGTATGGATGTCTTTGCACAATATTTTGCCTGTGCGACAGGTTCAGAAGAGACGAGGTCTGACCAGAACGGATGTGTGCCCGAGGGAAGGATGTGGTGGATGTGAGACTGTGTGGCATACTATGTGGGACTGTGATTACGCGTGCAGTGTGTGGACGTGTGTAGGTGGGTTGTGTAAGGAGTTAGCAGGTGTGAGTTTTATTGACTGGCGTGTTGTGATGTTTGGAATTGGTGCATGTGGTTGTGTGAAAAATAGAATCCTATGGTTAATTATGACTTGTGTGATGCAGAGTTTGTGGGATGTGAGGAATTTAGGAATTTTCAAAGAGAAGCATGTATCTGTGAATAAGTGTGTTGGGCTGATCCTTTCTAGATTATACTTGATTTATAAGTTAGACAGCGAAGGCGGTGGTGGTTCTGATGCAGAGGGTGTCTGGAAATTTAAAAAAATGGCAGCACCTGATCAAATATCAGTGAATTTTAGTGATGTTTATTGATGTTTAGGATGTCTTTTGTGTATACCCTTGGTTTGTTATGCTAAAATAAATATGAACCATGATGATGAGAGTTGAAACAACGACGTTTAAGTTGATGAGCTTATATTGAGTTGTTTATAACTAACCTGAATGGTTTAACCCCTTACCTACAATGGACGTAATATTCCGTCCATGTGACCCTGGACCTAATTACCATGGACGGAATATCACGGCCGGGTGTCAGCTGATTATCCCAGCTGACAACCGGCACAATGTGTCAGGGGCGGTCACGGCCCTTGTACACCACGATCAAACTCGATTGCGGTGTACCGGGGGTTAAAGGGAAGCATCGGCAGGGAGGGGGCTCCCTCCGTGCTTCCCTGAGCCCCCCACAGCAGCGCAATGTGCAGCGCTGCTGCGGGGGTCTCTTTCCCTACAGGCCCCCGGATCCAAGATGGCGACGGGGGCCTTTGGGGGCCTGTAGGGAGCTGACTTCCTCACTGCCTGCAAAGCGCAGGCATGAGGAAGTCTGCAGCAGTGCCTGTGACAGATTGCTGATCTGTCACAGTGATCTGTGATGTGACAGATCAGCGATCTGTCACAGGACAGTGATGTCCCACCTGGGACAAGGTAATAAAGTAAAAAAAAAGTGTGAAAAATAAATTTAAAAAAAAAAAAAAATATTCCCAAATAAATCCATTTTTTCAAAATAAAAAACAAAAAATAATAAAAGTACACATATTTGGTATTGCCGCGTCCGTAGCAACCCGCCCTATAAAACTGTCCCATTAGTTAACCCCTTTAGCGAACCCCTTAAAAAATAAAAAACGAAGCAAAAAATAATGATTTATTATCATACCACCAAACAAAAAGTGCAATAACGCGCAATCAAAAAGACGCATATAAATATCCATGGTACCGCTGGAAACGTCATCTTGTCCCGCAAAAAACGAGCTGCCATACAGCATCATCAGCGAAAAAATAAAAAAGTTATAGCTCACAGAATAAAGCGATACAAAAATAATTATTTTTTACATAAAATTGTTTTCATTGCAAAAAAACGACAAAACATAGAAAAATGACCTAAATGAGGTATCGCTGTAACCGTACTGACCCGAAGAATAAAAACGCTTTATCAATTTTACCGCAAAAGAAATTCATGGAACGCTGGTTTTTGTTCATTCTGTGTCCCAAAAATCAGAATAAAAAGCGATCAAAAAATGTCACGTGCCCGAAAATGGTACCAATAAAAATGTCAACTCGTCCCGCAAAAAATAAGACCTCACATGACTCGGTGAGACAAAATATGGAAAAATCATAGCTCTCAATATGTGGTGATGCAAAAACTATTTTTACAATAAAAAGCGTCTTTTAGCGTGTGACAGCCGCCAAACATAAAAACCGCCATAAATAGTAAATCAAACCCCCCGTTATCACCCCCTTAGATAGGGAAAAATAATAAAACTAAAAAAAAATGTATTTATTTCCATTTTCCCATTAGGGCTAGGGTTAGGGCTAGGGTTAGGGTTAGGGCTCAGATTAGGGTTAGGGGTGTGTTGGGGTTAGGGTTGGAGTTAAAATTGGGGTTTCCACTGTTTGGGCACATCAGGGGCTCTCCAAATGCAACATGGCCTCTGATCTCAATTCCAGCCAATTCTGCGTTGAAAAAGTCAAATGGTGGTCCTTCCCTTCCAAGCTCTGCCATGCGCCCAAACAGTGTTTTACCCCCACATATGGGGTATCAGCCTACTCAGGACAAATTACAAAACAACTTTTGGGGTCCAATTTCTCCTGTTACCCTTAGGAAAATAAAAAATTGGGAAAATTTGCGGAAAAAAATGATTTTTTTATTTTCACGCCCAGGCGTTATAAACTTCTGTGAAGCACTTGGGGGTTCAAAGTGCTCACCACACATCTAGATAAGTTCCGTGGGGGGTCTAGTTTCCAAAATGGGGTCACTTGTGGGGAGTTTCAATAGTTTAGGTACATCAGGGGCTCTCCAAACACACATGACACCCGCAGACCAATCCATCAAAGTCTGCATTCCAAAACGTCACTACTTCCCTTCCGAGCCCCGACGTGTGCCCATACAGTAGTTTTCTCCCACATATAGGGTATCAGCGTACTCAGGACAAATTGGCCAACAACTTTTGGGGTCCAATTTCTCCTGTTACCTTTGGGAAAATAAAAAAAATGGGGACTAAAAGATGATGTTTGTTGAAAAAATACGATATTTTTATTTTCACGCCCGGTCGTTATAAACTTCTGTGAAGCACTGGGGGGGTTCAAAGTGCTCACCACACATCTAGATAAGTTCCTTGGGGGGTCTCGTTTCCAAAATGGGGTCATTTGTGGGAGGTTTCCACTGTTTAGGTACATTAGGGGCTCTCCAAAGGCAACATGACAGCCGCAGACCATTCCATCAAAGTCTGCATTCCAAAACGTCACTACTTCCCTTCCGAGCCCCAACGTGTCCCCATACAGTAGTTTTCTCCCACATATGGGGTGTCAGCGTACTCAGGACAAATTGGACAACAACTTTTGGGGTCCAATTTCTCCTGTTACCCTTGGGAAAATAAAAAAATGGGGACTAAAAGATGATGTTTGTGGAAAAAATACGATTTTTTTATTTTCACGCCCTGGCGTTATAAACTTCTGAGAAGCACTGGGGGGTTCAAAGTGCTCACCACACATCTAGATAAGTTCCTTGGGGGGGTCTAGATTCCCAAATGGTGTCATTTGTGGGGGGTTTCCACTGTTTTGGTACATCAGGGGTTTTCCAATCGCGACATGGTGTCCGATCTCAATTCTAGCCAAAAACGTCAAATGGCGCTGCTTCCCTTCCGAGCTCTGCTATGCACCCAAATAGTCATTTACACCCACATATGGGGTATCAGCCTACTCAGGACAAATTGCACAATAACTTTTAGGGTCCTGTTACCCTTGGAAAAATAAAAATTGGGGGTGAAAAGATCATTTTTGTGGAAAAAATATGATTTTTTAATTGTACCGCTGTACGTTATAAACTTCTGTGAAGCCCTTGTGGGTTCAAAGTTCTCACCACATATCTAGATAAGTTCCTTGGGGGGTCTAGTTTCCAAAATGGGGTCACTTGGGGGGGGTTTCCACTGTTTAGGTACATCAGGGGCTCTCCAAACGCGACATGGCGTCCGATCTGAATTCCAGCCAATTTTGCATTGAAAAAGTCAAACGGCGCTCCTTCCCTACTGAGGTCTGCCATGCGCCGAAACAGTGGTTCCCCCCCACAAATCAGGTATCAGCGTACTCAGGACAATTTGCACATTAACTTTTGCAGTCCAACTTCTCCTGTTACCCTTGGTAAAATAGAAAAAATTGAACCTGAAGTATTTTTTTTGTGAAAAAAAGTTAAATGTTCATTTTTTTTTAAATATTCAAAAAATTCCTGTGACGCAACTAAAGGGTTAATAAACTTTTTGAATGTGGTTTTGAGCACCTTAAGGGGTGCAGTTTTTAGAATGGTGTCACTTTTGGGTATTTTCTACCATATAGACCCCTCAAAGTAGCTTCAAATGTGATGTGGTCCTTAAAAATAAAATGGTGTTGCAAAAATGAGAAATCGCTGGTCAATTTTTAACCCTTATAACTTCCTAACAAAAAAAAATTTTGGTTCCAAAATTGTGCTGATGTAAAGTAAACGTGGGAAATGTTATTTATTAAGTTTTTTGTGTGCCGTATCTCTGTGATTTAAGGGCATAAAAATTCAAAGTTGGAAAATTGCGAAATTTTCGCCAAATTTCCGTTTTTTTCACAAATAAACGCAAGTTATTTGAATGAAATTTTACCACTAACATGAAGTACAATATGTCACGAGAAAACAATGTCAGAATCACCGGGATCCATGGAAGCGTTCCAGAGTTATGACCTCATAAAGGGACAGTGGTCAGAATTGTAAAAATTGGCCCGGGAGTTAACGTGCCAGTGGCGTATCTAGGGGGGGGCAGCCGGGGCAGTTGCCCCGGGCGCAGCCAGCTGGGGGGCGCAGTCGGGCCGCCTAATGCAGCGGTCCGCAGTGTCCTCCCTGGCGGCTGCGTTCTGCCGCCCCCCCGCCTGAGAGTCGGCGGTTCTCTGTGACGGCTGTCAAGCTGACAGCCGGCGCAGAGAAGGAGGCCGTGCCGGCTCCCAGGGAGCAATTGTACTGGCGTCTATACAGACGCCTGTACAATTGAAGCTCTGACCGCCGAGCCAGAGCGACGTCAGCAGCGTGATCAGGTCATGTGATCACGCTGCTGACGTCACTCCCCGGCGCCCAAAGCAAACGCTGGTGGTAAGTGTGCTCCTCTGTGGAGCTGAAGAACCACCGAAGATGGGAGATGGGGAGTTAATGAGTGGAGATGGGGGGGATTTGTAGAGGGGATGGCGGTTAATGTGTGGGGGTATTTAGAGTGGGGATGGGGGTTAATGAGTGGGGATGGGGGTTAATGTGTGTGGGGATTAATGAATGGGGATGGGGGTTAATGTGTGGGGGTATTTGGAGTGGGGATGGGGGTTAATGAGTGGTGATGGGGGTTAATGAGTGGGGATGCCATGGTGTTAATGTGTGGGGGGGATTTGGAGTGGAGATGGGGGTTATTTAATGTGATGGGGGTTAATGAGTGGGGATTGGGTTAATGTGTGCGGGAGTTAATGAATGGGGATGGGGATTAATGTGTGGGGGCGTTAATGAGTGGGGATGGGGGTTAATGTGTGGGGGGATTTGGAGTGGTGATGGGGTTAATGAGTGGGGATTGGGTTAATGTGTGCGGGGGTTAATGAATGGGGATGGGGGTTAATGAGTGGGGATTGGGTTAATGTATGGGGGCGTTAATTAGTGGGGATTGGGTTAATGTGTGGGGGGATTTGGAGTGGGGATGGGGGGTTATTTAATGTGTGGGGGGGATTTGGAATGGGGATGGGGGGATTTAATGTGTGGGGAGATTTGAGGACACAAAATAAAGAGTATGTATGAGGAAACAGTATGGGGGATTGGTGCAGACAGTATGGGGAGCGAATGGGTTAATGTATGTGTGCAGACACAGTATGGGGAGTCGGGGGTATGTGTGAGCAGACAGTATAGAGAGTGAGGGGGTAAATATATGAGGAGACAGTATGGTGAACAGAGGGGATGTTAGAGGAGACCGTATGAGGAGGGAGGGGAATAGTGTGAGGTGACAGTATATTGCAGATATTTTTATTTAGGAGCATTATAATGACACTTCTGTCTTTAAGGGGATCATGTGGAGATTTGCTGCAGAAGACCGGAGAAGATGGAAGTCTACAGAGACGAGATGTGGATGAGAAAACTCATCATGGGGTCTAGAAGAAAAGGAGACTGACTGCAGAGACGACGTCATCTATAAGGTACCTGGATGTAAATGTTATTTGTGATACTGACTAATTCTCATGTTTTTATTTGTTAGGAGCATTACAGGGGTTGTCCAGGTTTGTGCGGAGTCTGCAGACATTCTATGTGACTGCAGACGTCTGAATTCTCACAGTGCTCACTGAACGCTGTTAGGATTCTCTCGTGCCGGTAATTTACATACATGCGGTCACATGCTGACTAGACATGTGTGGCCTCACTCAATGAAAATGAACGGAGCGAGGCCGGGCACGTCTAGTCTGAATGCGGCCAGAAGTATATAAATCACATACTTGTGCTGACATGACTGTACATCGGCAAGGGAGAATCCTAAAAGTGTGCAGTGCATTCATTGTGAGAATTCAGAAGCTGCAATGTCAGGACTCAGCTCTGCAGGTTCCAGTAGTCATCACACGGACACTTCACTCATATGCGATTTTCATAGTTATGGTCCTGTGACAACGAGCTTCTCTTCCTGCTTCTCTCAGTTTTTTACTGAACACTGAGAGCATTAGGAGGAGCAGCTCGTGGGTACATGGCTAAGTGTGCAAGTCGCATATGTACTTGGGGGGGGCGCCAAACCGAATTCTTGCCCCGGGTGCCAGAAAGCCTAGATACGCCTCTGTAACGTGCAAACCACCCTTGGTAGTGAAGGGGTTAAAAAAAACACAAGAAACAGTGTCTGCAAATTGAGATTCTGGCTTGGCTTTTATCTAAAACTAAGCCATGTGACAAGGCTCCTTAAAGGGTCGACAATGACTTCTAGGATTGCTACTTCCAATAGGTGGCATTAGAGTTCAGTCCTCTTCCTCTCTGAAGAGACAATTTGCATAATCAGGATGGAAGACACCAGTTGTTAGTGACAGGTTGAAGAGGTGGGTTAGGCTTGTGATGAAGAGGGTGGTAAAGTTTGGAGTGAGGTGGGACGTTATACGTTCACAGGTGGTGAGGCAAAGCATTCAGCTGAGAGGAGAGGGAGGGGGAACTGGTAGACGCCGAAGAGAATGGAAAGTCCTGAACAGCTGTTTAGGGTTGTGAGATAGGCATGATATGAGGAATGAGAAGTTGGTTTGTTTTGCTTCAGTCAGAATTTTCGCAGCATTTTTACAACTTCTGTTACTGGGTGGGCAACTCAGCCCCCTTTGGTTGGCAGCCGTACAACGGTACTCTTTGTAGATGAGGGCCAGAAAGAGCACGTGCTCCAGTAGATGGCAAACGCTGCATCAAGTGGCCTCTGCTCCTCTTCCTCCACCTTAACATCACACACAGTGCAGTCCTCAGTGGTGGCACCACAACTAACCTTTTTTTTCCCCCTCACAACTCTCCAAGCGCCCAACTGACTCTTGGGAACCATAGATAGCGGAGTCTGCAGAGCTGTTCACACATTGCATGCCATGGGAATCAGAGGTCTGCTCTAAACATTCGCAGTGTCAAGAGGAGGAAATCATCTGCACCGATGGCCAGTTTTTCTGACACAATCTATGGCCGGACAAAGTTTTGTCCGAGCATCAACCAAACCTTCAAGAGACATTAACCAGTTGGGTAAAGGTGATCTATTTGCGATGAGACTCATTTGAGGCACCCGCGGACTGTACTGTGCTGTCAAGGTAGGAAGAGGAGGAGGGCGACTCAGGGCAGGGACAGCAGAGGAGAAAGTTATAACATTTTTAAAGCGCCTTAGGTCTGCAGACAGTTTCATATTGCTACAGCAATAAATGACAATGTGGGATATAGCAGGCTTTTTCACATTTAGCTACTGAAATAATTGTGACGCAAGCCACGACAGTAAAAATATATATTACTTACTGTAAGTAAAGGGAGGTAAAAAAAATCCGAGGTCAGGTCCAGGAAATGGCGCAGTACAACAAAGGGAAGTCAGAGACAAAGTCCTATACATGAGCCGAGGTCAGGAAAGTCAGAGAGACAAAACAGTTCCCAGGGGGCAGGCACAAGAAAAGTCAGGTCACAAGCAAAGGGTCAGAGTCTGGGAAGAGAATCAAGTCAAGCTGGGTCAGGCACAGAGTGCAGCGGGATCAATGTTCCACAGGCAACAGCAAATGTACGATTGACACTGGGGGGGAGGAACTAGCCTGCTTAAGTAGAAGCCTGATTAAGGAAAATGAACACAGGTGATTGCAGCACAGACTGACAGCCCCGACACAAAGTAACAAAAAGACACAAACGGAGTGGAAATTGTGACAATAATATTCATTAGAATGCTATACTTGTGCATGGCGCACTATAGAAGCAGCGCACAACACACTTGTAGGACATGTGCCCTGCCGGCGTGGTCTGAGAACCTCAGTTATGCCCCCCCCAAAAAAAAAAAATTCTGGAAGGTAAATTTTATAGCCACACTGGACACTATCCGACTGAAAGACAACCGCTAACTAAATAGCTGAAATCTTGCTGCTAACAGTGGCAGCGTCAGGAGCAGCATCTCTGCGCTGTCTCAGTGTGAAAATGGCACTAAAACAAGATGTCCGCTCTTTATATGCAGAGGGACATGTGATTTCAGCAGCCAATGACACAAGCCGTTGTGTCAGGACATTGTGGGTGTTTCCTGCACCGATTGCCTAGCCACAATGTGCACACATAAAGTTAGGAAAAAACCCCTCCAGTGCTTCCAAGAACGCCGCGCCTCTGAGCTCTGCAAACCCCCTCCCCTCATCTACACGTGCCAAACGCTCATCATACACCACCATTATCATTGCTAAAGTGCTGAAAATATTTTGGTGGCAACGCAAATATTTACCCGCACTTTTAGCAAATCTTACCGATTTTATGAAATTTTGCTAGGATTTACGATTATGAATCCGAATGTGCCATATTCGTGCCGAATTTATGTTTAGCAATCATTTTCCAAGCAAATTCGCTCATCTCTAGTCCTGACACCTTTCTATCATAGCTGCGATGCTCTGCGGGTCCTGACACCTTTCTATCATTATTATTATTATTTATTTCTATAGCGCCATTGGTTCCATGGTGCTTACATGCTACAGGATGGTGGGGAAGGAGACAGTAGGTCGGGGGGTTGCAGCAGTTCCAGTGTTGGTTGAGGTGATATCTCCGGTAGTGGTGAGGAGGCAGCGGGGTCACTGCAGGCTGTAGGCTTTCCTGAAGAGGTGGGATTTCAGGTTCCGTCTGAAGGATCCGAGTGTAGTTGATAGTCGGACGTGTTGGAGCAAAGAATTCCAGAGGACAGGGGCTATTCGGGAGAAGTCTTGGAGGCGGTTGGGTGAGGAGCGAATAAGTGTGGAGGAGAGAAGGAGGTCTTGAAAGGACCAAAGATTATGTGAGGGAAGATATCGGGAGATTAGTTCAGAGACATATGGAGGAGACAATGGCGATGCTCTGCGAGTCCTGACACCTTTCTATCACATCTGCGATGATCTGCGGGTTCTGACTCTTTTCTACATCAGCTACAATGCTCTGCGGGTTCTGACTCCTTTCTATAATAGCTGCCATGCTCTGCGGTTCCTGACACCTTTCTGTTACAGCTGCGATGCTCTGCATATCCTGACACCTTTCTGTCATAGCTGCGATGCTCTTCATGTCCTGACACCTGTCATAGCTGCAATGCTCTGCTTGTCTTGACTCTTTTCTATCATAGCTACGACAGACTGAGGGTCCTGACAACTTTCTATCATAACTGAAATGCTCTGCGTGTATTGACACCTTTCTATCACAGCTGCAATGCTCTGCGTTTCTGACACCTTTCTATCATAGCTGCGATGCTCTGCAGGTCCTGACACCTTTCTATCACAGGTGCGATGCTCTGCGGGTTCTGACTCTTTTCTACATCATCTACAATGCTCTGCGGGTTCTGACTCCTTTCTATAATAGCTGCCATGCTCTGCGGTTCCTGACACCTTTCTGTTATAGCTGCGATGCTCTGCATATCCTGACACCTTGCTATCATAGCTGCGATGCTCTGCGAGTCCTGACACCTTTCTATCGTAGCTGCGATGCTCTGCATGTCCTGACACCTTTCTATCATAGCTGCGATGCTCTGCGGATCGTGACACCTTTATATCATAGCTGCGATGCTCTGCGGGTCCTGACACCTTTCTGTCATAGCTGCGATGCTCTGCAGGTCCTGACACCTTTCTCTCATAGCTGCGATGCTCTGCTGGTCCTGACTTCTTTCTATCATACCTGCGATGCTCTGCGGGTCGTGACACCATTCTATCACAGCTGCAATGCTCTGCGTGTCCTGACACCTTTCTATCACAGCTGCGATGCTCTGCGGGTCCTGACACCTTTCTGTCATAACTGCGATGCTCTGCAGGTCCTGACACCTTTCTATCATAGCCGCGATGCTCTGCGGGTCCTGACACCTTTCTGTCATAGCTGCGATGCTCTGCAGGTCCTGACACCTTTCTTTCATAGCTGCGATGCTCTGCTGGTCCTGACTTCTTTCTATCATAGCTGCGATGCTCTACGGGTCCTGACACCTTTCTGTCGTAGCTGCAATGCTCTACGGGTCCTGACACCTTTCTGTCATAGCTGCAATGCTCTACGGGTCCTGGCTCCTTTCTATCCCAGCAGCGATGCTCTGCAGGTCCTGACACCTTTCCATCATAGCTGCGATGCTCTGCAGGTCCTGACACCTTTCTATCATAGCTGCGATGCTCTGCGGGTCCTGACACCATTCTATCACAGCTGCAATGCTCTGCGGGTCCTGACACCTTTCTATCATAGCTGCGATGCTCTGCAGGTCCTGACACGTTTCTATCATAGCTGCGATGCTCTGCGGGTCCTGACACCATTCTATCACAGCTGCAATGCTCTGCGGGTCCTGACACCTTTCTGTCATAGCTGCAATGCTCTGCGGGTCCTGACACCTTTCTATCATAGCTGCGATGCTCTGCAGGTCCTGACACGTTTCTATCATAGCTGCGATGCTCTGCGGGTCCTGACACCATTCTATCACAGCTGCAATGCTCTGCGGGTCCTGACACCTTTCTATCATAGCTGTGATGCTCTGCGGGTCCTGACACCATTCTATCACAGCTGCGATGCTCTGTGGGTCCTGACACCTTTCTGTCATAGTTGCGATGCTCTGCAGGTCCTGACACGTTTCTATCATAGCTGCGATGCTCTGCTGGTCCTGACTTCTTTCTATCATACCTGCGATGCTCTGCGGGTCCTGACACCATTCTATCACAGCTGCAATGCTCTGCGGGTCCTGACACCTTTCTATCATAGCTGCGATGCTCTGCGTGTCCTGACTCCTTTCTATCATAGCTGCAATGCTCTGTGGTCCTGACACCTTTCTATCATAGCTGCGATGCTCTGCGTGTCCTGACACCTTTCTATCATAGCTGCGATGCTCTGCGGGTCCTGACACCTTTCTATCACAGCTGCAATGCTCTGCGAGTCCTGACTCCTTTCTATCATAGCTTCGATGCTGTGCGAGTCCTGACACCTTTTTATCATAGCTGCGATGCTCCGCGGGTCCTGACCTTTCTATCATAGCTGCGATGCTCTGCGGGTCCTGACACCTTTCTATCATAGCTGCGATGCTCTGCGGGTCCTGACACCTTTCTATCATAGCTGCGATGCTCTGCGGGTCCTGACACCTTTCTATCATAGCTGCGATGCTCTGCGGGTCCTGACACCTTTCTATCATAGCTGCGATGCTCTGCGGGTCCTGACACCTTTCTATCATAGCTGCGATGCTCTGCGGGTCCTGACACCTTTCTATCATAGCTGCGATGCTCTGCGGGTCCTGACACCTTTCTATCATAGCTGCGATGCTCTGCGTGTCCTGACTCCTTTCTATCATAGCTGCGATGCTCTGCGGGTCCTGACACCTTTCTATCATAGCTGCGATGCTCTGCGGGTCCTGACACCTTTCTATCATAGCTGCGATGCTCTGCGGGTCCTGACACCTTTCTATCATAGCTGCGATGCTCTGCGGGTCCTGACACCTTTCTATCATAGCTGCGATGCTCTGCGGGTCCTGACACCTTTCTATCATAGCTGCGATGCTCTGCGGGTCCTGACACCTTTCTATCATAGCTGCGATGCTCTGCGGGTCCTGACACCTTTCTATCATAGCTGCGATGCTCTGCGGGTCCTGACACCTTTCTATCATAGCTGCGATGCTCTGCGGGTCCTGACACCTTTCTATCATAGCTGCGATGCTCTGCGGGTCCTGACACCTTTCTATCATAGCTGCGATGCTCTGCGGGTCCTGACACCTTTCTATCATAGCTGCGATGCTCTGCGGGTCCTGACACCTTTCTATCATAGCTGCGATGCTCTGCGGGTCCTGACACCTTTCTATCATAGCTGTGATGCTCTGCGGGTCCTGACACCTTTCTATCATAGCTGCGATGCTCTGCGGGTCCTGACACCTTTCTATCATAGCTGCGATGCTCTGCGGGTCCTGACACCTTTCTATCATAGCTGCGATGCTCTGCGGGTCCTGGCTCCTTTCTATCATAGCTGTGATGCTCTGCGGGTCCTGACACCTTTCTATCATAGCTGCGATGCTCTGCGGGTCCTGACACCTTTCTATCATAGCTGCGATGCTCTGCGGGTCCTGACACCTTTCTATCATAGCTGTGATGCTCTGCGGGTCCTGACACCTTTCTATCATAGCTGCGATGCTCTGCGGGTCCTGACACCTTTCTATCATAGCTGCGATGCTCTGCGGGTCCTGACACCTTTCTATCATAGCTTCGATGCTCTGCGGGTTCTGACACCTTTCTATCATAGCTGCGATGCTCTGCGGGTCCTGACACCTTTCTATCATAGCTGTGATGCTCTGCGGGTCCTGACACCTTTCTATCATAGCTGCGATGCTCTGCGGGTCCTGACACCTTTCTATCATAGCTGCGATGCTCTGCGGGTCCTGACACCTTTCTATCATAGCTGCGATGCTCTGCGGGTCCTGACACCTTTCTATCATAGCTGCGATGCTCTGCGGGTCCTGACACCTTTCTATCATAGCTGCGATGCTCTGCGGGTCCTGACACCTTTCTATCATAGCTGCGATGCTCTGCGGGTCCTGACACCTTTCTATCATAGCTGCGATGCTCTGCGGGTCCTGACACCTTTCTATCATAGCTGCGATGCTCTGCGGGTCCTGACACCTTTCTATCATAGCTGCGATGCTCTGCGGGTCCTGACACCTTTCTATCATAGCTGCGATGCTCTGCGGGTCCTGGCTCCTTTCTATCCTGGCCATAGATTTGGTCCCATCCCCCTCCACTCCCAAATCCTGGCAGAACCTCCCACCATCTGTGAAGGCTTCTCTCCTGCAATAGTTAAAGGTGTTTCCTTCATTGGCCGCCCCCCAGATGGAGGGCTCTGTCCCTGCAGCCTCTTCCTTTTCCTGCTGCTCCATGGATATCTCCCTGAAGTGTGTGGGAGCGGACCCTTGTGGGTGAGTGACCCCCATGGACTGTTGTGTCCTATCACCTGTGCTGGGGAAACGTGGGAGGGAACTGCTCAGGTAACAATCACCCGATGTAAAGGCGAGGTGTGACAAATACTATTGTGGTACCGTGGTGGCCAGAAAACTCCATACAAATGTGTCCAAAAATAAGAGGGATCCCATTACTATACTGTAGGAGGGATCCCATTACTATACTGTAGGAGGGATCCCATTACTATACTGTAGGAGGGATCCCATTACTATACTGTAGGAGGGATCCCATTACTATACTGTAGGAGGGATCCCATTTATTGGCTAATTAGAAAAATATTTGCTACCTTCCGAGCACTGAGACTCATACCTGCCTAAAAAAGGAGCCTCGGTGCTCTGAACTTTGCAAATCTACAGTTTCTGGTTAGGTAGTAAAAGACTCGCTCCTAGAATATCCTAAAGGGACGCCCCCACATCTGCCTGTGTAGAAGCTAATCCCCTGGGCCATGACTGAGTGGGGAGCGTCCCCCATCGTTTGCATGGCCATGGGCTGAGACCACCCGGGGACTTGTCCGGTTTGCACGCTTGGTTCTCGTTAATTCCGTGGCGGTTCCGTGCAGGTGACCTCGCTGGCGATTCGTGGTACCTGTGCGCTTTTGGCTGCAGCCGAGCCCTGGGTTGTGCACACGGAGATCCGAGGGGTCCGGCCACAATGAGCGGTTTTATCAGCAGAATCTGCGTCTGAAATGAGTTTGCTTTTCTTTTCCTGCAGCGTTTTGTTGCTTGTCGTTTCCTTCAGGATCCGCCGCGCTTTTCTTTTTTCAGAAAATGTATTTCAAAACCTGGAGCAGAATAAAAGAAAAAATCTCAAAAAACTCCTCATATGAACAGCAAAGTGGATTTCCCATAGAAATAATTGGGAAGGTTTTCTTTGCAGTTTGCTAGGACCCGTTGGGCTACGTGCACACTGAGCCTTTTCACTGAGCTTTCGTAGCAGAAACTCCGTTTTTGATGAGTATTTGGAGAGTTTCCACTCCGCGCTCGGAGAACTGAGTGTGCACACCGCCTTACTGATCGTTCTGTGCACATGGGCGTGCGGTCGGCCTGTGTAAGGAAACTACTAAATGGCCGCAGGTCGCCATTCACACCAGCCCCAAGGAGCTCCGACCCTTCCCCCACATGGCCGGGATGCAGCATCGACGACTAATGTAATAGTTTATGGGAATCACGTGTAGAAACTTTCCAAAGGTCACAGTGTGCACAGAGCCTTCCAATTCTCTGACGTGTAGAACCTTATCGCCATTCTGTGTGCAGCGCTGTGATTCTGAACTCCGCCATAAAGACGCATGGAGGATCTGCAGGCAGAAATGTTGATAAATGTATATTTTGCATGTAGCCCTGATGTCCTGCAGGATTCGGGGAGTATCACCCCGAGAATCGCACGTAGCGCTGGATCTGGTGCATGTGAAGATCCTCGAGCAGCAGCACAATGTCAGGCAGCTGCATGTACAGCCAGCAGGATATTGTCGTGGCAGGAGTCGCAGGCTCCTGGGCCGGAGCACAAAACATCAGTGTGGCCTCATCTGGAATATCAAAAGCAAAACACAAAACAAATATCCTGGAATATGCAGTTCACTTCTGGGCACCCTGTACAAAGAAGGGCCACAGGCAGATAAGTGGCCCTGAGGATCTCAGATATGTGGAAAGATTACAAATAGCTACACTTATTCAAAAGAGACATTCACAACGCTACAGGATTAACCTACAAGTCTATAAATGGCAAATACAATAAAGGGGGAAAAGCTGGTCCACGTAACCCCCCCAGAATAGACACGTGCCCCCGAAGAGGAAAGGTGCAGTCTCCAGACATGGCGAGGCTTCTTTACCATAAGGCTCTTACAGACAAGTGTACATCGACCAGTGGACGCCACGGACCCTTAGAGCCAGTGTTCCACGATTCTGCACATGAGCCGAGGTCCTGCGTGGAAACAATCGCGCCGTTCAATAATGTGGTCCCTTTTAAAAGAGCAGGCAGCACCGGCGCCTGTCCGTAATGCACATGAACACCCAGCAATCGGCCGATGCGACCGATTCCTTTTTCAATACAGCAGTCTGAACACGGCCTTAGACTGAGACAATGATGGTGTGACAGAAATTATTGATTTTACTCACAATATGCATTCCCTATCAGTCTTTGGAGTGTGAGAGGAAACCGGAAGAAACCCACCCAAACACGGGGAGAACATACAAACTACTTGCAGATGTCGTCCTTGGTGGGATTTAAACCTATTGCTGCAAAGCAGTAGTGCTAACCACTGAGCCGGTGTGCTAACCACTGAGCCACCATGCTGACAAATTGCACTGAAATATTTGTGGAACTTGCTGTTCAAAAAAAACCAAAAACTTGTATACGACATTCTGAATGTATAGAGGCAAAGTCAAGTGAACTTACTACCTGTGACCAAAAAAACAAGGCTGGAATTTCTGTAATGGTCACACGGGGAACTTACTGCGAATCATTACAAGGGGTTGGCCACCACTTTAAAACACATTGTAAATGGGCCAAGGATGGTGGTGGGACGAGGGATCCGCCTCTGCTGGCTGGTGACGCTCCTCCGTACCCGCACTATGTCCCGGCCACTCTCCTGGCTTTGGCTGCCTTCACATTCAATCCAAGCAAGAAACCACCTGAGAAGGCTGCAGCCGATCAGCGCCTGCCCACCTGTATAAATCGCCCCCTCTACCATTTACGATGTGTTTTAAATTTGGGGCAATGCAACTCCTTGAAGTGTAATGTCAAAATACGGCAGGGTGATCTTCCGGGTGATTATCTGACTATGGCCGGGATCGCTCATGCATGAAACATGGCCGAGTCTCGCATGTTACTACCCGGCACTGACACCGGCACTCGGGAGTGGAGTAGTTGCCTCCGGAGCCGCTCATTGCATGAGCATGTAAGGGCTTTAAAAAAAAAAAAAAAAAAGCCTTAAATGATTTCTTAAAATAACAACATAAGATTGCATTGAGCCTTTCGTTAGATTCATGGTGCCCGAACCATGACTCAGTGCCGGACTGTGATTGCAGCCACTTGTGTCTACCACTGAAACGCTGCAGTGTGAATATCTGGGCGAGAACCGCAGAGACGTACTAGTCCGGCATCTTCCCGCCCTGTTCCCATGTATGACAGAGACCCGACAATCAACTAGCATGCTGTGGAGAGAAGCCAGCTGGACTAGTCCGATCTCTCCCTATGGTCGCCGGACATCTCTTTATACTGTTTTCTCTGAAACATCAACTCCGAGCAAAATATTCAGGACTGCAATCGCACAGCCCGGCTCTGATTGGTGGAGCTCATGGTTTGGGCAGAATGAATCTAATGACTGGATACTTATGTACATCTTTTAGCTGATTTGAGCTCCATCCATTTTATCCAATTATTTTGCTTATTTGTAAATAAATAATAAGATGCAAATGAAATCATCCGGACAGACCGGCTTCTTCTCTTCCCTGCACGGTTTACGTATGGTTTCTAGGTTGTCTATATCGCAGACTGGATGTATTTGTAGCAATCCTCTGAGCAACCGGACAGGATTTTGGGTCTGTGCACACGTTGTGGATTTGGCCCTGCGGATCCGTAGAAGTTTTCCATGCGGTGTACAGTACCATGTAAACCTAGTGAAAACCAAATCTGCTGTGCACATGCCATGGAAAATTCCGTGCAGTTTATTTTCCGCAGCATGTCAATTCTTTGTGCGGAATCCGCAGCGTTTTTACACCTCTTCCATTATAGGGATCCGCAGGTGTAAAAATGCAGGAGAAATCCGCACAAAATCATCAGAACATCCACAGGAAATCTGCACTAAATCCGCAGGTCATTTTACTTGCAGATTCTGCAGAACCCGCGCTGAAAAATCTGCAATAGAATCCGCAACGTGCGCACATACCCTTAACCTCCACTGATACATTGTAGCAAACAGATCAATAAACACACTTGTGCAGTGGATGTATTTAGCGCAGATTTTAGGATAAACTGGAAACAATTGTTACAAATTCCAATCTCTGAGAAAGATTTCATATTTTTTTTTTTTTTTTTATAAAGGTGTTCGAAACTTGTATTTCCACTCTTTGATAGCAAGCAGAGACGGTGAAGTAGTAAAGCTATTGATGCACAGAGAATATTACTGCCCCATAAAGTCACTATCTGCTAGTCCAATCCAACAGCACTGGTCACACCGTCCCTTAAAATAAGACTCCGGGACTGTGCTTGGATTAGGTTTCTTATTGGAGTTGTTAGTGTTCATACACTCGGTTTCCCGGGTTCTGAGCAGGATATAAATGGCTGGGACCCTGATACAAGGCTCCTCTGTAGACGTCTCCATTGGAGCTCGGCAGGTTTCTGTACTTTGAGGTGAGCGGGTTGGAGAGAAGCCATATTCCAGGAGGCAGCAGGGATAGAGGCGCCATTGAGCCCATGAATTCACCCACACAAACCAGGGAGTCCAGGCAGTCACCAGCCAATGACAGGCCCAATGATTCATGGCCCAGAATAGACCGGACGGCATCGCTGACCGCGGCTTTTCATGAGTGGGACCGGGACATGTTTCTGCGGTGCCAATTACTTCTCCATAATCTGCTTTCAATAGTCCTAATAATGAATAGATCTCTTCGATCAGCCATAGGCCTGTAAGGTAGGCCGTCAGGACGCACTTGGGACAAGCAGCTGCTGAACCTGTGATGACATTTATCGTTTCTTGGGAAACAAAGATCCAACGTCTCAGTAGATTTACAGTTTTTGTTTTGTTTTTTTTATATATTGTTGTAGCTTGATGTCCATGGCTTCCCTCCACCCTGCTGACGTGTGCGATTGTTCTCCTCTTCAGTGGGCAAGATGGCAGTGTTTGTAAATAAAAAAAAATGTATCTCAGGAAGCACCTTTGCAATTTATTAAAATCCTCTGTGTTCTGAACAATAGATTTTTTTTTTTTTTCACTCCATTGCGGAGGACTCATCTGTGGCCGGTCTCCTAGGAGAGGATTGCAGCGCTGACAGGCTCTTTGTTATATGGCTTGTCAGCGCTGCTCTGAAGCGGACAGGATCAGATTCTGCTGCTTGTTGTCCGCAGAGCTGCTCTTTCTCTTCTGTCCTGACAGCCGATGTCACGCTGATTGACAGCCAGCTTCTACAGCTGGGGAACAGGCAGCCAGCTGCCAATCAGCGTGACATCAGCAGTTGGGCCCCGACAACTGAGCACAAAAGAAGCTGCTGCTCTGTTGGCATGATGTCCGCAGAATCGCCGGCAGGAGCCACCTGTGGCCTCTGTCGGTGGAGATCTCTGCTGGGCAGGTAGTTGGCAACAACCTTCCTGTTGTTTCACAGATACATAGTAAAAAAAAAAAAGTCAAATAGTTCTGGAAAACTTTTAAACCTTTCACCTTCAGTGGATGTCATGTGTCACTGTACACTACATATGTGATGGGTGCCAGCTGTGCCATACAGCCAGCTCCTTATCTCAAGACACAAATCTAAAAATAATAAACATTCGCTGTAGCACCAAGTCCACCAAGGATCAATCTATTAAAATATCAAATTAACCCATATGATTTTTGTTAATCATTATTAGTACTACAATTCTACATCCCTGCACAGTCCCTGGTGGGGGAGGAGCGAGTAGAGGGGCCAGGAGTTGGAGGAGGAAGACTCATGAAGGGAAGGAAGTTTACATCAGGTTTTTATGTTGCATGCGTTTTTTTTGTTATTTTTTTTAATGTAGTTTGGAATTTTCAGATTTTATTTTTTATCAGAGGCAGGACTGCAATGACTGATAACACCTCTATATACAGCTGATAACACTGAATCCACCACTTACAGTAGGTGATATCACAGCTCACCTCCTCCCCATCCTGTACAATGACTGATAACACAGGATCCACTAATCACAATAGATGGTGTCACAAAAGATTGTGGCAAATGTAAATGTGGATTTCCTTAAACAGGAAGGTAGAATCTATATAATCCGCAGTGGCTGTTGTGGGAAATCGCAAGGTTTCCATTTTTACTACACCTAAATGTGACACCAAAACCTAGAGGCGTATCGAGGAGGGGGGGGCGGCAGAGGCATGTGCCCCGGGCGCAGCCAGCAGGGGGGCGCAGTCGGGCCACCTAATGTGGCGGTCCGCACTGTCTCCCCCCAGCGGCTGCATTCTGCTGCCCCCAGGGAGCAATTGTACTGGCGTCTATACAGACGCCAGTACAATTGAAGCTCTGACCGCTGGGTCAGAGCGACGTCAGCAGCATGATCAGGTCATGTGATCATGCTGCTGACGTCACTCGCCGGCGCCCAGGACACTAGTGGTAAGTCAGTGCTCCACTCTGGAGCTGAAGAACCACCGAGAATTAAGGGGAATTGGCGTGGGGATGGGGGGGTTATTTAATGGATGGGGGGCACTTTGTGTGGAGGGGATTTAGAATGGGGATGGGGGGTTATTTAATGGATGGGGGCACTTTATGTGTGGGGGGGATTAATGTTTGTGGGGGGATCTTAGGACACAATGAAGAGTATGTATGAGGAAACAGTATGGGGGATGGGTGCAGACAGTATGGGGAGTGAGGGGGTAAATATGAGGAGACAGTATGGTGAACAGGTGTGATGTTGGAGGAGACAGTATGAGGAGGGAGGGGAATTGTGTGAGGCGACATTTTATTGCGGACATTTTGATTTAGGAGCATTATAATGACACTTTAAGGGGATCGTGTGGGGATGTTCTGCAGAAGACCGGAGAAGATGGACGTCTGCAGAGACGAGATGTGGAGAAGAAAAGGAGAACGACTCCAGAGACGACGTCATCTATAAGGTTCCTGGAGGTAAATGTTATTTGTGACACTGACTAATTCTCATGTTTTTATTTGTTAGGAGCATTACAGGGGTTGTCCAGGCTTATGCTGAGTCTGCAGTCATTCTATGTGACTGCAGACGTCTGAATTCTCACAGTGCTCACTGAACGCTGTCAGGATTCTCTCGCGCCGGTAATTTACATACATGCGGTCACATGCTGACTAGACGTGTGTGGCCTCACTCCATGAAAATGAACAGAGCGAGGCCGGGCACGTCTAGTCGGAATGTGGCCAGAAGTATATAAATCACATACTTGTGCTGACATGACTGTACATCGGCAAGGGAGAATTCTAAGTGTGCAGTGCATTCGTTGTGAGAATTCAGAAGCGCAATGTCAGGACTCAGCTCTGCAGGTTCCAGTGGCATCACACGGACACTTCACTCATATGCGGTTTTCATACTTGTGGTCCTGTGACATTGAGCTTCTCTTCCGCTTCTTTTAGTTTTTCACTGAACATTGAGCGCAATAGGAAGAGCAGCTCGTGGGTACATGACCAAGTATGCAGATCGCATGTGTGCTGGGGGGCGCAGAACCAAATTCTCACCCCCGGTGCCAGAAAGCCTAGGTCCACCCCTGCCACAACCTGATACAAACCCTCGGTCATGTTGTGCTGACTGTGGGGGGAGCAGATGAGGGATCTGGTGGATCTGGCGATGGCTCCTGATTCATTATCTCATGATACTAACAAATGCAGAACTTGTCACTGTGGGGTCCTGTGCCCCCCGCTTCCCCCAAAGTCACGGGAACGTGACAGGAAGAGACTGAGGAAATGCTGCTGGGAATTGAGGCCGTGTGCACACGATGCAGATTTGCAGCGGATCCGCAGTGGATTTTACCGCACAGAAACGTTGCATATCCGCATTGTGATGTACAGTAGCCTTAAAATCAATGGGGGAAAAAAAAACCGCTGTGCAGACGCTGCAGATTTTTCCGCGTGGTTTTCCTGCGGTACAAAATCTGCAGCATGTTACTTCTTTTGTGCGGTTTTCCACCTCCCCAGTCTTCAAATCCGCAGGGGGAAAACCGCACAAAAACCGCTTGAAAAATGGAAGAAATCCGCAGGGCTAAGGCTGAGTGCAGACAGACTTTTTTTCCCTGCGGATTTCTTCCATTTTTTTTTGTGCGGTTTTCCCCCTGTGGATTTGAAGACTGGGGAGGTGGAAAACCGCACAAAAGAAGTAACATGCTGCAGATTTTGTACCGCAGGAAAACCACGCGGAAAAATCTGCAGCGTCTGAACAGCGGTTTTCTTTTTCATTGATTTTAAGGCTACTGTACATCACAATGCGGATATGCAACGTTTCTGCGCGGTAAAATCCGCTGCGGATCCGCTGCGAATCTGCATCGTGTGCACATGGCCTAAGGCTATGTGCGCACACAGTTTTTTGTCACTGTGGATTTTATAGAGAAAACCGCAGATAAATCCACAGGACAAAGTGCTGCGGTTTTACACTTCATAATGGGTGAGGTGTAAAACTGCAGCGTTTCTGCACCAAACAATTGACATGCTGCGGATTGTAAACCGTGGAAAAAAATCCGCAGCCTGTGCACAGCTTTTTTTTTTTTTTTTTATTTCCATAGGAAATAAAGGTACTGTACAACGCAGCAGAATCCGCACCGTGTGCACATAGCCTAAAAGTCCGTCTGCTCTCAGCCTGAGATTGGGGGATATGGCGGGGTGCCTGACACATAGTGGGGGTCTCCAGGTGGCGGCCGGGCTGCTGACTTGCCACACACTAGTAGAGTCACTATCCTGATTCCCGTCACCTCAGCTATGGCGGCTGCACCGGTGTCCGCTCCGTGTGTCCGCTGCCCGCGCCGTGTCCGCTCCGTGTGTCCGCTGCCCGCGCCGTGTCCGCTCCGTGTGTCCGCTGCCCGCGCCGTGTCCGCTCCGTGTGTCCGCTCCGTGTCCGCTCCGTGTGTCCGCGCTCCGTGTCCGCGCTCCGTGTCCGCTCCGTGTCCGCTCTCTCCCCCGGGTCTCGTGGCTGAATGCAGAATGTGGAGAATCTGATTTTTCTGTGTTTTCTCTTCTCGTCGTTCTGAGCCTCGGTCCTCCCGGGGGCAGAGAGGCGGCGGCGCCTGAGGGAGGAAGAGAAGTTCTTGGTAAAACCTCAGCGCGTTATAAAGGGGAAGCAGCAGCAGGACTCGTCACCAGCGCCGCTGTAGCGCAGGCCGGGGGTCTCCTGCTCCCCTCAGTCACGCGCTCCGGGGACTCCAGAGATATTGTGCAACGAGCACGAGCGGCCTCCTGACTGCCGGCGGTATATCCGGGCTGTGCGCGCTCCCGACACCTCTGCACGAGAGATCATCCACGTCACTGCCAGAGAGAACCAGGATCCTGGGCATTCACCCCGCTCCGGGACTGGGACCACTAAGGACTTTCCTCCCCTCCGGGACTGGGACCACTAAGGACTTTCCTCCCCTCCGGGACTGGGACCATTGAGGACTTTCCTCCGCTCCAGGACTGGGACCATTCAGGACTTTCCTCCTCTCTGGGACCGTTCAGGACTTTCCTCCTCTCTGGGACTGGGACCATTCAGGACTTTCCTCCACTCCGGGACTGGGACCATTCAGGACTTTCCTCCTCTCTGGGACTGGGACCATTCAGGACTTTCCTCCTCTCTGGGACCGTTCAGGACTTTCCTCCTCTCTGGGACTGGGACCGTTTAGGACTTTCCTCCTCTCTGGGACTGGGACCGTTTAGGACTTTCCTCCTCTCTGGGACTGAGACCGTTCAGGACTTTCCTCCGCTCCGGGACTGGGACCGTTCAGGACTTTCCTCCGCTCCGGGACTGGGACCGTTCAGGACTTTCCTCCGCTCCGGGACTGGGACCGTTCAGGACTTTCCTCCGCTCCGGGACTGGGACCGTTCAGGACTTTCCTCCGCTCCGGGACTGGGACCGTTCAGGACTTTCCTCCGCTCCGGGACTGGGACCGTTCAGGACTTTCCTCCGCTCCGGGACTGGGACCGTTCAGGACTTTCCTCCGCTCCGGGACTGGGACCGTTCAGGACTTTCCTCCGCTCCGGGACTGGGACCGTTCAGGACTTTCCTCCGCTCCGGGACTGGGACCGTTCAGGACTTTCCTCCGCTCCGGGACTGGGACCGTTCAGGACTTTCCTCCGCTCCGGGACTGGGACCGTTCAGGACTTTCCTCCGCTCCGGGACTGGGACCGTTCAGGACTTTCCTCCGCTCCGGGACTGGGACCGTTCAGGACTTTCCTCCTCTCTGGGACTGGGACCGTTCAGGACTTTCCTCCTCTCTGGGACTGGGACCGTTCAGGACTTTCCTCCTCTCTGGGACTGGGACCGTTCAGGACTTTCCTCCTCTCTGGGACTGGGACCGTTCAGGACTTTCCTCCTCTCTGGGACTGGGACCGTTCAGGACTTTCCTCCTCTCTGGGACTGGGACCGTTCAGGACTTTCCTCCTCTCTGGGACTGGGACCGTTCAGGACTTTCCTCCTCTCTGGGACTGGGACCGTTCAGGACTTTCCTCCTCTCTGGGACCGTTTAGGACTTTCCTCCTCTCTGGGACTGGGACCGTTTAGGACTTTCCTCCTCTCTGGGACTGGGACCGTTTAGGACTTTCCTCCTCTCTGGGACTGGGACCGTTCAGGACTTTCCTCCTCTCTGGGACTGGGACCGTTCAGGACTTTCCTCCGCTCCGGGACTGAGACCGTTCAGGACTTTCCTCCGCTCCTCCAGGATGTTTGATTTCCGTTTATTGAACGGTTCGTCTGTTCCTGAAGACGATGAGCTGCTGGATGTGTAAGTCACAGAGGATCCACGGGTCGTCCTGTGATCACATGCAGGGGGTGACGGGCATTGTCCCGGGCACCGGTGAAGGCGCTGATGCTCCGCTCTGGTCGGTGCGTTTTTATAGGGGACTTCCAAGTGCGTTAGTGAGAGCAAAATTCCCACGATTAGAGAAGAGACCACCACAGAATGTGTGCGCCGTCCTGGTGGTCTGGAATAGTTCCGCAACTATTGTCTTCCATTTCCAATTGTTGCTGAGGTTGGTGGGACCCCACTGAACCCTGGGACTCGGTTCTGAGAGTCTGCAGCGACAGTGGGATACAGTTCCGCTCTTCTAACGTTTATTTACATGGCAAAATATTCAGAATTGAGAGTCCTCAGTGGTTGATAACTTTTAATGGCGAACTGAAAAGATGGTGACACATTGCAGCTTTCCAGACTCCTCAGGTCTCTTCATCAGGCTAGACTAAAGGTACTGTCACACTTAGGCTAGTTTTACATTTGCGATTTTGAGAGCAGCCACAGCCTGCACACGGCCGCCGCTAAGCCCTGCCCCCTGCCACGCCTCCGCCGGTAGCTCCGCCTACCGGCGCATGACGCAGCATGCGTCCTGCATCCCCTATCTTTATCACTGGGGGGCGCAGGCCGTGTGCAGTATGCGTTTGGCGGCTCATGCGTCCTTTTCACAGTGCGCCGAGTGCAACCAAACTGCAGCAGGTTGCGTTTGGCGCTGGTCGGCGCACCGTGAAAAGGACGCATGCGCCGCCAAACGCATACTGCACACGGCCTGCGCCCCCAGTGATGGGGGATGCAGGATGCATGCAGCGTCATGCGCCGGTAGGCAGAGCTACCGGCGGAGGCGCGGCAGGGGGCAGGGCTTAGCGGCGGCCATGCACAGGCTGTCGCTGCTCTCAAAAGTGCAAATATGAAACTAGCCTAAGCGATGCACCAGCGATATGACGCGGTCAGGATCGCTGGTGCATCGCTAAGTGGTCGCTAGTGAGCTGCCACACAGGCAGATCTCACCAGCGACATCGCAGGGGTCGGGGGTCGCTGCTTACCTGTCAGACGCGGCGATCCTGCGTCCTCCCGCCCGCGTCCACACGTCGCTCCTCGTCACAGCAGGAATCTGACAATGAGAAACGGCCCAGGACGTTCTCGCGTGATCAGCGATAACCAGCGGGGGAGCGGTCGGAGGTATCGGACACAGCGATATCGCTTAGTGTGACAGGCCCTTTATACAACATCTGAAGAATCACATGCACAAGACAGCGCAGAAATAATGCAATCGATAAGACGAGTGATGTGAAGCAGAACTATCGTTATGGGAGAGACAGTTGTGGCCATAAATTTTGGAACAGTTCATAGATAAGGAGGGTGACACTGTCATTGTCCGGTGATTGGGGTCTGGTTCTGTGATGACCCCAGAAGGTCTGAAGAGAAAATTCCATAATTGATGTTAAAAGGCATAACTCCATGCGGCACATTCATTCCTGCACTGTCACAGGTTGTCGTAGGTTTATACTCCCGGACTCTCCTGTCTCTCTGAGATGAGAAGTTGCCTTTCAATACAAGTAACCTCATGTCCATGGTGCGGTGGTCGCATACAAGAAGGTTTCGCCACAGGTAGATCTATTCATCTCACCGCCACGCAAGAGAAAAAAAAGAATAGATCTACCTGAGGCGACACATTGTATGCGACCACCGCACCATGGACATGAGGTTACTTGTATTGAAAGGCAACTTCTCATCTCAGAGAGACGGGAGGGTCTGGGAGTATAAACCTACGACAACCTGTGACACTGCAGGAATGAATGTGCCGCACGGAGTTATGTCTTTTTACATCAATTAAGGAATTTTCTCTTCAGACCTTCTGGGGTCATCACACAACACAGAACCAGACCCCAATCACCGGACAATGAGGGGATGTTTCCACATTCAGGAAACTTTGTGGATTGGATGCTCCGTACAGCAGCAGCAGCATCCAATCCGCAGCGTTCAGATGTTATAGCATAGTGGAGGGACTTTATGAAATCCAATCTCTACCATGCGTGCAGGCGGCAGACCTGCGTAACCGGACATGCGGCGCGTCTTTATAGACCGCAGCATGTCTATTTATCTTGTGGAGAAAAAAGGGGGCAGCGCTTTGGGCAGAGCTGCGTCCCCTCCGCTGCGTCCCCTCCGCTGCGTCCTCTCGATGAACTGTTCCAATATTTATGGCCACAGCTGTCTCTCCCCCTCCCATAATGACAATTCTGCTTCCTGTCACTTGTCTTATCTATTGTTATTTCTTTCTGTGTTGTGTATAAACTTCTTCAGATTTTCTATTAGTCTTTGCCTGATGAAGAGACCGGAGGAGTCTTCAAAACTGCAATGTGTCACCTTTTAATGGCAAACTGAAAAGATGGCGTCAACCACTGAGGACTCTCCGTTAGAACAATATTTAGATCTACTTGGCTACACGGTACAAGATGCTGTATATTTTTCCTGTATTTTACACGGCAGCACTTGTGCTCTCCAGATTGGGGTCCATGGGGGTCCCAGAGGTTGGACCCCACTGATCATGACGTGATTATCTAGCCTAACAATGGGCTCTGGCTTTATGAAAAGTTGAAATCCCCCCCCCTAATATTATATGTGGTGGATCGAGTTGGTTTCCACAATCTCTGGGGTGTGGGGTGCTAGGTTATAGTTAATCATCGTAGTGATTGTGATAATCATTTTATAGGTGTGTTATGGGGTCCGGCCTCTGCTTTCTCCGTCACAGGAGACCCTCGGCCTGCAGACCATTGTCTACATAACAGTTTACAAAAAAAGACTCTGGGAGCTCAGAGGATAGGAATCTGCGGGCAAAAAATGTCAGACCGTCCGGCCGCCAAGTGTCATATGGAAGATTCCGGAATATCTGTTATTCCTGACCGGTTATTTACTCCTTCACCTGATGTCAGACATTACGGAAAACATACTTTTATATTCAGACTTTGTGACCAAGTTATTAATGTTGTGTGCCCAGACGCCACCGCCGCGGGGTCTTCCAATTAGAAATCTTCCAGACCTGAATAAGTAAAGGGCCTGTCACACTAAGCGATGTTATAGCGATATCGCTGTGTCTGATACTTACCTACGACCGCTGCCCCGCTGGTTATCACTGATCGCACGAGAACGTCCTGGACCGTTTCTCGTCGTCAGCTTCCTGCTGGGGCTTCCTGCTGTGACAACGAGCGACGTGTGGTCGCGGGCGGGAGGACGTCACGATCACCTCGTCTGACAGGTAAGTAGCGACCCCCGACCCCTGCGATGTCGCTGGTGAGATCTGCCTGTGTGACAGCTCACTAGCGACCACTTAGCGATGTACCAGCGATCCTGACCGCATCATATCACTGGTCGGGATCGCTGGTGCATCACTAAGTGTGACAGCACCATAAGATGATTTGTTCTTTATTGATCATGCCGGCATGGAGAGAGGATGACGGTGGCACCAGATGTCAGCAGTCACCTGTCTGCCCCAATACAGAGTCTTAAGGCCCTTTTACATTTAGCGATGCACCAGCGATCCGACCAGCGATCCCACCCGGTCAGGATCGCTGGTGCATCGCTAAATGATCGCTAGTGAGCTTTCATACAGAAAGATCTCACAGCGATGCAGCAGCGACGCAGCGCACGATACTTACCATTCACACACAGCGATCCTGACGTCCTCCCGCCCGTGTCCAGCGTCGCTCCGCGTCACAGCAGGAAGTCTCAGCAGGAAGCGCCCGACGAGAAATGGAGCCGGACATTCTCGCGCGATCAGCGATGGACAGCGGGGGAGCCGGTCGCTGGTAAGTATCACACATAGCGATATCGCTAGCAATATCGCTATAACGTCACAAAACCAGTGACGTTTTAGCGATATTGCTAGCGATATCGCTTAGTGTAAAACCCCCTTTAGAGTGAAGAACAACAGATGGGCGTTCAAAATACAAAGATTGCAAAATAGTACATATGTTGGAATATGCTTAACTGTCAGCTTCCCCTATCTGTTACCAGAGAAGAGAAAGGGATGATTCCTTTATTTGTACATAAGATTAGGAAAGCCAACGAAGCATTCACAATTGTTACACCCATGTGTTCACAATACGTCAGCTGAAAAGAGTTTCTAAGTAAGTCTAGGAACTGAAATGTCATACATGCAATCGTGTGTGTGTGTGTATATATAATATAATATAATATAATGTGTATTTATGTATAAAATATTATATAAAATTAGCTGAAGATCCCGGCGTTGCCCGGGCATAGTAACCAAATGTGGTTAGTTATAACAAATTATAATTATTATATTGCACATAAAAAATTTCACATCATATATTCAACACTACAGATTTGCAACACAAATTAACTAAACGATTACCCAAGTATTGATAGTATTTTATTTTCAACTCATTCAAGATTTTTGGTTTTTCCTTTCGGTGCAAAGATGAACAGATTTTTTGGCAGTTCCAACCCTTGAACAGACTACGTAAAGTTGACCATGAGAAAAGCATGGAGATTGCAAATCGATCCCTACTACTTTCAAGGACTGTCCCTGAGCATTGTTAATGGACATTGCAAATAGCAGTTGAACTGGAAACTGGAGGCGTTTAAAATGGGGGGGAAGCAGATGGAATGAGTGGAATTCTTGGAATGAAAATGTCCTCTCCTTTGGCACTTCCTGTTTCTGAGCCATGTATCTAATCCTATCCTGTGTGATACTGACTGCTGAGCCGTGTATCTAATCCTATCCTGTGTGATACTGACTGCTGAGCCATGTATCTAATCCTATCCTGTGTGATACTGACTGCTGAGCCGTGTATCTAATCCTATCCTGTGTGATACTGACTGCTGAGCCATGTATCTAATCCTATCCTGTGTGATACTGACTGCTGAGCCGTGTATCTAATCCTATCCTGTGTGATACTGACTGCTGAGCCATGTATCTAATCCTATCCTGTGTGATACTGACTGCTGAGCCGTGTATCTAATCCTATCCTGGGCTCCCCCTGCAGTCTGTGTCAGAGGGTGGTCTGTGTTGGCACGGTAATAAATTGTGTTATTTCCAGCTTTACAGAAGGACGATGACACCATAGAAATGATAAGAATAATCGGCCTCAGTGACCACAACTGTCTACAAAGAAAACTGTTGCTGATAGCGACCAATCACAGCTCATTTTTCACCTTTTAACCAGCTCGGGGACAGCGTGGCGAGTTTTGAGTGGCGACTTTTGTGTTTGGACTTTTATGTGGCGAGGTTGGTGTATGTGTGGTGAAATGTGTGCTGAGGGTGGTGTATGTGTGGTGAAGCACGTGGTAGTGTGTGGCGCATTTTGTGTGTGTTCATATCCCCGTGTGTGGTGAGTCTCCCATGTCAGGGCCCCACCTTAGCAGCTGTACGGTATATACTCTTTGGCGCCATCGCTCTCATTCTTTCAGTCCCCCTTGATCACATCGGGCAGCTGTCAATTTGCCTCCAACACTTTTTTCCCCATTATGTAGATAGGGGCAAAATTGTTTGAATTGGAATGCGCAGGGTTAAAATTTCGCCTCACAACATAGCCTGTGACGCTCTCGGGGTCCAGACGTGTGACTGTGCCAGATCACACACACACACACACACACACACACACACACACACACACACACACACACACACACACACACACACACACACACACACACACACACATATAATCTCTATCATACATAAAAGGACTTTTATTACCATTATTATAACATCCACATTCCAGGTAATGTTAGTCAGAAATGTTTTCTGGGTCAGGGCAGCTTGGATGTTGTCTAATGTCCCTGGTGGTGAGGGGGTTAATGGCGCCTTCACCATAGTGCGCAGTGTGATCCTCTCGTCCGCGAATAATCATGGCGGTTTACCTTTCTTCTCTGTTCCCGCGTAGAGGAGGCGCTGTAGAGTCGGAGGTGGAGCGAGATGGCGTAAAACTGCGCGAAGATCTGCAGTTTTATTTCATGAGTCCCTGTGACAAGTACCGAGCACGGAGGCAGATCCCATGGAAACTCGCCCTCCAGGTCCTGAAGATCATCATGGTGACCACACAGGTACGCGGCCGTGTGCTCGGCTCACACGAAGGTCTCCTGCCGTCTTGCCCTTATGGTGGTGTCTGTGACTTCTTGTGCCCTTCCTCTTTAATCCTTTCTTGCACCACCTGCATACTGCCCCGGGAGGGTCTTGATGAGCGACTGGACATGTTGGCGCTTACTCTACCCCATCATCAGCAGGTGTCGGCTGTTGTCAGAACCTGCCTCAGTCCTGGCCGTTTAACCCCTTATGTGCTGCGGTGATGGTGGCTTCTAAGTGGTTATCTGGAGCAATCGTCTGATCAGTTCCTGACCCCCATTGTGTCTTTCAGCTGGTTCTCTTCGGGTTGAGTAATCAGCTGGTCGTCTCCTTCAAGGAGGAGAACACGATGGCGTTCAAGCACCTGTTTCTTAAGGGTTACACCGGCGTTGATGAGGATGACTACAGCCGCACGGTCTACACCCAGAGAGACCTGTATGACAGCATCTTCTATGTGATCGACCAGGTAAGAATATGATCACGTGGAATAATAGGGGGGCTCTGCTAGACCGGAGCCCTATTTATGAGCAGTCAGAGGGCGTCTCCCGCTCTGGAGTACTCGGCACTTACTGATTTGTAATACTGCATTTACCCTGCGGTGGCGCTGCAGGGGGACTAAACAGATTCCAGCCAATCTCTGGGGTCACAACTACTGACCACTGTGATCTGATCGCTCCCTATACTGTAAGATCTGCGACAGACCGGACACTCTGGATCTGCTGACAACCCCATGAAAGACTGTTGTCAGAGCAGCTGCAGCATCCAGTCTGGAAGGACCCCGCTCTGACTCCTTGGGGACGCGGCCTACACTTGTGTGTTTTTTTTGTTTTTTTTTCCTCGACATTTGCTAAATACTATTTGTGACATACTAAAAGATAAAAAAAAAACTAAAGTTAAAGCAAATTGTCGCTGTGCCGTGGCGGCACTAATCCGCTTTTCGTCGTCAGTCTAGAATATTATCCAGCTTGTTTCATTAACTGGGGGAGAATCTCAGCTCAGACCGAGATAGCGAGAAGTCTCATCCATTCCTGGGTTTTTCTTTAGTACCGCCAAATCGGAAACCTCTCGCTTGGTACAGTCAGCTATGACAATGAGGATAAAAGAAAAGGTCTGAAGATCTGCAAGCAGCATTACCACCGGGGGATCATACACCCGTCCAACGACACCACCTACATAGACCCTACTGTGGAAACAGGTATTTACATGCTTCACCCTAGTGATGAAGGGAGCTGAGATGACTTTCCTGATACGGTACACCTGGGCATGCATGGTGTGTAGAGAAATTTTTTTTTTTTTTTTTATCAATATATGAAAGCCTTCTTTACAGTTAGAGTAGTGTAATGACAGGAGCTAGCCCAAGGCTTCGTAATGGCAGACACTCGTTATTCTTTATACTACCAGCATTGAAAGTAATTCTGACCATCGCGATCAATTAGTGGCCCTTATCCAGCTCTTGTGTTCCCCTCTATGGAGGGAGTATTTCCCACCCCCATGGCACTTCGAGTGCCTTTTTGTCTTCCCCCTCCCATGGAGTTAGATGATCTATCCAGCTTGAATACCAGGGATGTTACTAGATTTGAGGAAACCCGGGGTGTATGTACAATGGGTGCAGGGGCAGAACTTGTACCTGGAACCTATGAAGGGGGGGTAGCGGGGTGAGGTCACAATGGTAATCGTCTCTTATGAGAAGAACAATATTGCAGACTGATAGTTGTTGGGTCCCTGTTTGAGATTGGGGTCTATTAGCTTCAAATGGGGGGAAAACCTGAGCTTTTTGGGGGCAGCAATGTGATGGTGGGGATTGGTTGTGCCCTGCTGGAGCCACCGCCAAATAATCCTCGCCATCATGGGACGTGGTAGATACAACTGAGACTGGCCCTGACAGGACATCTGGTGCACAGATCTGGTGATTTTTCTTCTCTCCAGGTAGTGTGTGGATGCACGGTCCGTGTGGCAGTTGGGCAGCGCCTTGCGTGCCCCCTGTACGGTGCGTCCGGCTGTAGGAATGTGTCCAGCTGTAGGAGTGCGGTGCGCCCGGCCGTAGGAGTGCGGTGCGCCCGGCCGTAGGAATGTGTCTGGCTGTAGGAGTGCGGTGCGCCCGGCCGTAGGAGTGCGGTGCGCCCGGCCGTAGGAATGTGTCTGGCTGTAGGAGTGCGGTGCGCGTGGCTGTAGGAGTGCGGTGCGCCCGGCCGTAGGAATGTGTCCGGCTGTAGGAGTGCGGTGCGCCCGGCCGTAGGAATGTGTCCGGCTGTAGGAGTGCGGTGCGCCCGGCCGTAGGAATGTGTCCGGCTGAAGGAGTGCGGTGCGCCCGGCCGTAGGAATGTGTCCGGCTGTAGGAGTGCGGTGCGCCCGGCCGTAGGAATGTGTCCGGCTGTAGGAGTGCGGTGCGCCCGGCCGTAGGAATGTGTCCTGCTGTAGGAGTGCGGTGCGCGTGGCCGTAGGAGTGCGGTGCGCCCGGCCGTAGGAATGTGTCTGGCTGTAGGAGTGCGGTGCGCGTGGCTGTAGGAGTGCGGTGCGCCCGGCCGTAGGAATGTGTCCGGCTGTAGGAGTGCGGTGCGCCCGGCCGTAGGAATGTGTCCGGCTGAAGGAGTGCGGTGCGCCCGGCCGTAGGAATGTGTCCTGCTGTAGGAGTGCGGTGCGCCCGGCCGTAGGAGTGCGGTGCGCCCGGCCGTAGGAATGTGTCCGGCTGTAGGAGTGCGGTGCGCGTGGCTGTAGGAGTGCAGTGCGCCCGGCCGTAGGAATGTGTCCGGCTGTAGGAGTGCGGTGCACCCGGCCGTAGGAATGTGTCCGGCTGTAGGAGTGCGGTGCGCCCGGCCGTAGGAATGTGTCCGGCTGAAGGAGTGCGGTGCGCCCGGCCGTAGGAATGTGTCCGGCTGTAGGAGTGCGGTGCGCCCGGCCGTAGGAATGTGTCCGGCTGTAGGAGTGCGGTGCGCCCGGCCGTAGGAATGTGTCCGGCTGAAGGAGTGCGGTGCGCCCGGCCGTAGGAATGTGTCCGGCTGTAGGAGTGCGGTGCGCCCGGCCGTAGGAATGTGTCCGGCTGAAGGAGTGCGGTGCGCCCGGCCGTAGGAATGTGTCCGGCTGTAGGAGTGCGGTGCGCCCGGCCGTAGGAATGTGTCCGGCTGAAGGAGTGCGGTGCGCCCGGCCGTAGGAATGTGTCCGGCTGAAGGAGTGCGGTGCGCCCGGCCGTAGGAATGTGTCCGGCTGTAGGAGTGCGGTGCGCCCGGCCGTAGGAATGTGTCCTGCTGTAGGAGTGCGGTGCGCGTGGCCGTAGGAGTGCGGTGCGCCCGGCCGTAGGAATGTGTCTGGCTGTAGGAGTGCGGTGCGCGTGGCCGTAGGAGTGCGGTGCGCCCGGCCGTAGGAATGTGTCCGGCTGTAGGAGTGCGGTGCGCCCGGCCGTAGGAATGTGTCCGGCTGAAGGAGTGCGGTGCGCCCGGCCGTAGGAATGTGTCCTGCTGTAGGAGTGCGGTGCGCCCGGCCGTAGGAGTGCGGTGCGCCCGGCCGTAGGAATGTGTCCGGCTGTAGGAGTGCGGTGCGCGTGGCTGTAGGAGTGCGGTGCGCCCGGCCGTAGGAATGTGTCCGGCTGTAGGAGTGCGGTGCGCCCGGCCGTAGGAATGTGTCCGGCTGTAGGAGTGCGGTGCGCCCGGCCGTAGGAATGTGTCCGGCTGAAGGAGTGCGGTGCGCCCGGCCGTAGGAATGTGTCCGGCCGTAGGAATGTGTCTGGCTGTAGGAGTGCGGTGCGCGTGGCCGTAGGAGTGCGGTGCGCGTGGCCGTAGGAGTGCGGTGCGCGTGGCCGTAGGAGTGCGGTGCGCGTGGCCGTAGGAGTGCGGTGCGCCCGGCCGTAGGAGTGCGGTGCGCCCGGCCGTAGGAATGTGTCTGGCTGTAGGAGTGCGGTGCGCCCGGCCGTAGGAATGTGTCCGGCTGTAGGAGTGCGGTGCGCGTGGCTGTAGGAGTGCGGTGCGCCCGGCCGTAGGAATGTGTCCGGCTGTAGGAGTGCGGTGCGCCCGGCCGTAGGAATGTGTCCGGCTGAAGGAGTGCGGTGCGCCCGGCCGTAGGAATGTGTCCGGCTGAAGGAGTGCGGTGCGCCCGGCCGTAGGAATGTGTCCTGCTGTAGGAGTGCGGTGCGCCCGGCCGTAGGAATGTGTCCTGCTGTAGGAGTGCGGTGCGCCCGGCCGTAGGAATGTGTCCTGCTGTAGGAGTGCGGTGCGCCCGGCCGTAGGAATGTGTCCGGCTGTAGGAGTGCGGTGCGCCCGGCCGTAGGAATGTGTCCGGCTGTAGGAGTGCGGTGCGCCCGGCCGTAGGAATGTGTCCGGCTGTAGGAGTGCGGTGCGCCCGGCCGTAGGAATGTGTCCGGCTGTAGGAGTGCGGTGTGCCCGGCCGTAGGAATGTGTCCGGCTGTAGGAGTGCGGTGCGCCCGGCCGTAGGAATGTGTCCGGCTGTAGGAGTGCGGTGCGCCCGGCCGTAGGAATGTGTCCGGCTGTAGGAGTGCGGTGCGCCCGGCCGTAGGAATGTGTCCTGCTGTAGGAGTGCGGTGCGTCCGGCCGTAGGAATGTGTCCTGCTGTAGGAGTGCGGTGCGCCCGGCCGTAGGGATGTGTCCGGCTGTAGGAGTGCGGTGCGCCCGGCCGTAGGAATGTGTCCGGCTGTAGGAGTATGCGTGGCTGCTGCACTCCAGGGACTGAGGAGCTCTTGTGTTTTTAGAGTGTTTACACCTGGAGCCGCCGGAGCTGCTGGCAAACAGTCCGCCCCAAGACCGCGCAATAAATTCCTCTTTCTTCAATCTGGAGTTTTACAGGTAACCTTGTGTCAGGGCCGGAGATGATGTAACGTCTCGTTAAACGTCTTATTGTGGTTTTGGTTCTTATTTTTCAGGCTTCTCAAAGTTGAAATTTCCTTTAGGCTGAAGGGAATCAATCTGCAAACGATTCGAGTGCGAGAGCTGCCCGACTGCTACGTGTTCCACAATAAGGCAAATGACACTTTGTTACATCAGCTCCTCGGCGACATTTACAGTTTATATTCTGATGATGAATTGCATGGAATTTACTGACTCCAGAGTCTGCGGCGCTAAACTTTCCCCATGGGGACGGAGCCATCTGTCACATAGATGATGATTATTATTATTATTATTATTTCTATAGCGCCATTGATTCCATTATGCTGTACATGAGAAGGTGGTTACATACAAATTACAGATATCACTTACAGTAAACTAACAATCAGACTGATACAGAGGGGAGAGGACCCTGCCCCGGGGGTCTTGCATTCTACAGGATTTTGGGGGGAAGGAGACAGTAGGTTGGGGGGTTGCAGCAGTTCCGGTGTTGGTTGAGGTGATATCTCCAGTAGTGGTGAGGAGGCAGCGGGGTCACTGCAGGCTGTAGGCTTTCCTCAAGAGATGGGTTTTCAGGTTCCGTCTGAAGGATCCGAGTGTAGTTGATAGTCGGACGTGTTGGAGCAAAGAATTCCAGAGGATGGGGGACAGTCGGGAGAAGTCTTGGAGGCGGTTGGGTGAGGAGCGAATAAGTGTGGAGGAGAGAAGGAGGTCTTGGGAGGACCGGAGATTACGTGAGGGAAGATATCGGGAGATTAGTTCAGAGACATATGGGGGAGACAGGTTATAGATGGCCTTGTAGGTCAGTGTTAGTAATTTGAACTGGATACGCTGAGGGAATGGGAGAGGGTGAAGAGATTTGCGGAGGAGAGAAGCAGAGTAGTAGCGAGGAGAAAGATGAAATAGTCGGGCAGCAGAGTTAAGGATGGACTGGAGAGGTGCGAGTGTTAGCAGGGAAACCACAGAAAAGGATGTTGCAGTAGTCGAGGCGGGAGATGATGAGGGCGCGCACAAGCATTTTAGTAAATTGAGGAAAGGTTGAATTCTGGAAATATTTTTGAGTTGGAGGCAACAGGAGGTGGAGAGAGCTTGGATGTGCAGTTTGAAGGACAGGATATCTCACCTTCGGCCGGCCGCGCCGGGAGCAATCCTGATTTATCTGTTTTATCCCATAAGATGTGTGATCGATTCATCTTGGCAGCGGTTATTAGATCGGATGAATCTTCTCTTTCCAGATCACGTTCAATAATCAGGCGCACAGCGGCAAAGTGAAGATTTTCTTTGAGAGCGATGCCACCATTCAGGACTGTAAGGACTGGCAAATATCTGGCTCCAGTAAGTCACCAGAACCCGGCACATGCCGCATCGTTCTACGTTTACTTTCTTCTGTGGTTTTAACATCTTTTCACTTGTGCACATGTAAGGCTGGTTTCACATTAGCGTTTTTTTACGCAGTGCATCGTGCGCATGCGTCATGCGTACCTATGTTTTAACATGGCGTACGCATGGTCTTGTGTTTGCATGCGTTCATCTGCGTTTTTTCAAGGTGTGCGTCTAGACGCACCAGACGCAACCTGTTGCATTTTTGGGTCCGTCCAAAGGCGTCAAAAAACGCATGCGTACGCTTGCGCACGGAATGCGTCAAAACAAAACACATTACAGTCTATGGGAACGCAAGCATGCGCATGGACATGCGTTTTAAGAGTAAACCTGGCTAGAAACTGGTTAAAACGCGTGCGCATGAACGCATGCAAAAACGCATGTGCGTTTTTGCATGCGTTTCTACTTGCGCACGATGCGCTGCGCACAAAGACGCAAATGTGAAACTAGCCTAATAATTGTAGGTTAGCGATAAATGGCCGACCATGGACTCCGACCACCGATGGGGACTCAGTCTGGTGTAACGTCGGCCATGTACTGTAGGTAGCGGCTCCTGGACTCCATCACTAAGAGATAAGGGGCCTTTGTTCCCCACCCGCTGCTTCTTGGGATGAAGTGCCTGGGTTACCAGACCCGACAAAAGGGGACGACGTGTTATAACCACCTTCTCTGAGGAATCTTTCTGCTCCTTACAAACAAGCTGCGGCTTTTCTCCCGGACGCTTATTCTGTTGCAGAAATGACGGTGACGTCACAATTTTCAGTGTAGAAAAGGGGAAGAAAAACCCAATGGCTGCAGACTTGTGCCTGCGCTGACGTGAGGACCTCCGTACGGGGTAGCTTACATTTACATAGTGATCCGTCCTGAGCACTGCGCTTGGGTCATCATCTAAATCCCCGAGAAACAGCAGACACGATGGAGTGGTAGGCTATGTAATTAAAAAAATGTCCTCCACCAGAAAGGAGGCAAAACGAACTCTGCCCCCGTACCCCGCATGGTTTTGTCAGGCGACCTGTCTGGTTCCCATGTCTTCAGGGATTCGGATGAAAGCCGACGCCATAGAGCTCTGTACCCATGAATTTAGCCATGGTGGCCGTGCCCCTTCTCCCTTTCAGAGTCCTGGAGGTAACTGCGGCCCATGACGTGCTGATCGGCATTGGTGCTGGCAGAATTGAGACATTAAGTCCTGGTTCCCTGACAGAACACAGCCACGCAGACCGGGGCACCTGCTTTGGGGCAGTCATGGCCGGGTGACACATTGCGTGGTGCAATTCGTCGTCTACAAAGTAAAGTGAAAGTTGTGCCTCGTTACAACTTTATGAAAAGAAATTTTGGGATGAAAAAAAGTCCCCGACTCGAAAGGTGGCTCCAGGCAGAAGTGTTTCAGTGCCGGGGTGTCTCTTGGATTAATGGCGGCACACGAGGTTTTGCTTCGCACCTACTTACTTCTGCGTGCTGTGAATCTTGTTTCTTCGCAGTTCAGAAGAACACTCATTACATCTTGGTCTTCGATGCGTTTGTGATCCTGACGTGTCTGACGTCCCTCATCCTCTGCTCCAGGTCCATCGTTCTGGCCGTAAAGCTGCTGAGGGTGAGTGAATCATCGCCCGCCCTGTCCATAGCCAGGAGCCCCGCCAGGTGCAATGTTCCCCTCACTCATCTGCCTTCGTGTGACAGACGCAGCCTCGGTTCCTATGCGCCTACCCGTAGTGATAAAGGGGCTGATCTGGAAGCATTAATGGAATGTTTGGAGGCAGTCTCCATATTATGTGTAATTTACAATTCCCCCCTCCACCACTTGGGGGCAGCGCGCCTCGCACTGACGCCTCCTTCTTTCTTGCAGAGGTTTGTGCGTTTTTTCCTGGATAAATACAACCAGCACGTGAGCTCCGCCGATCGCTTGGAGTTTATAAACGGCTGGTACGTCATGGTCATTATCAGTGATTTGATGACGATTATCGGATCTGTGATGAAGATGGAGATAAAAGCCAAGGTATCGCTCCAGTAACCCCGGCATCTGGCGTTCTACAGGATTTATGGGGCCGATGTGTCATTACCGGGGACGGATGTGACCGGTCGTGGGAAGGGCTGAATTTGGCTGGATTCGCCTTTTAGCTGAGTGGCATTAACCTTTAAGTGACTTCACCTCGTTGCCCGCCCCTTTATCCGCGAGGTTTATCTCTGGGTGTACTAATCATGCGTTCCCTCTTTGATTTCAGAATCTGACATCTTACGATGTGTGCAGCCTCCTCCTCGGCACGTCCACGTTGCTGGTCTGGGTCGGCGTCATCCGATATTTGGGATATTTCCAGAAGTATAATGTGAGTGTAAAAGACATTAACGTGACCCAGATGTAGAGGGCTGAAGAAGCCTCCCGTCTGCAGCACTAGGGAGAAGGCTGCCGGCCGCCACATGTCCAAGAGAAGTAGAAGACAGTCAGTTAGGAGCGCCAGCCATGCGTGAATTATGGTACAAGATGCATCTCTAACCGGGTGCCTCAGAAAAGGGGGGGGGGGGGGGAAGGGTTGCAGAGCTTAGTGACCCGGTCCAAAGGAGTGCAAAACAAGGGGATGAGAATATTAGCAATTCTTATTTTTATTAGATAGTCCACAACGCGTTTCGACAGACAAGTTCTGTCTTCCTCAGGTGGCAATATGAGCAGTATACAGGGGGCAGATATTTCAAGGGGCAATAACCAATGGGAAACAATGAACAATTAATGACATCATGCATAATTACAACAAAGTAGTGCAGATAAAAGCAATAAAAATGATAAAAATCATTGCGCACAAGTAAAAACAAACACTATAATAAAAGACACAAGATAAAAGTGGTTAATACCCAAAAGCATATAAAATTTGAAATTTATCATAAAATGAAATGACCCTAGAAATCCAGCAGACCTTAGTTTTCTCAATTGTGAGATTTAACCCCTCTGGAGCCAAAGTGCTGAGTTTAAAGATCCAAAAACTCTCTTCTGATGAGATTGTCATAACAGTTTGCTACATCATCACGAATGTGATCAATGACCGCGAGTTCCAATGAACTTGGATTTTTATTATGTACTAAAAGGAAGTGTTTAGAAAGGCTATGCAGTAAGAACCCGTTTTGTATATTCTGACGGTGTTTGTGGAGGCTGTTCTGCATCGCCTGTATCGTCTTCTACCCACGTACCGTAACCCACAGTCACATTCGATCAGACAGACAACGTAGCTTGATTGACAAGTAACTCGGCGGTTAATTTTAAGCATTGTACCAGTGGTGCGAGATTTGAAATGTTGCACTCTATCCAGAATGGATGCGCAACAAAGGCACTTTGGGGCCCGGCATACAAAGCACCCTGGGATGGGAGAAATCTGGGTGGTTGGAGAAGGTGAATAGCTAACAGAGGTGTTACTAGGAGCCACAATATTCCGAAGGGTTCGGTTTTTCCTAAAAATGGTGATCGGCTGTGCCGGCAAATGTACCGACAGAACCGGATCACCCTTCAGGATAAACCAGTGCTTCTTAAGTAGATTGCGTATAGAAGCATGGGATTGATTGAAAGTCGTGATGAGGCTCCATTTGGCCAAATCAGAAGCTCCATCATTCCTTGGCGGATCAGTTTTGCTTATGCTTCTGTTCTTAGTTTTCTCAATACAACTTTTTTGTGAGAACCCGCTGGCCCTAGTGAAAGCATCCTGCAGTAATTTCTTAGGGTAACCCTTATTTAAGAATCGATCCTTCAAAATTTTGGCCTCTTTTAGGAAGTCAGTGTCGTTAGCGCAGTTCTTCCAGACCCTCCAATATTGCCCATAGGGAATATTGGAAATCCATTTCGGGAGATGGCCACTCGAGAAACTGAGATAACTATTGACATCCACTTTCTTGAAGAAAGTGGAGATTCGACCATGGTGATCAACGTTGATCATGGGGTCCAAGAATTGAATACCTGTTTTGGATAAGTTGGAGGAAAATTTTAGACCCCAATTATTCAGGTTCAAGGAGTGGGTAAATTCACGTGCTTCTAACTCCAAACCGGTCCATATAATGAAAAGATCATCAATAAAGCGTCGATACATCGCTATCTTGCCAACCGCCGGCAGCCCCTCACTTGGCGGTAGTAGGTGTCCTCAAAGGAGAAAACATTGTTATTGAGAACAAACAAAATAGCCTTTTTCAGAAAATCTTTCTGTAATGGAGGTAGAAGATCATCGGTTGAGAGAAAGTGTTGAACCGCCTCCAACCCAAAATCATGGGGGATATTAGTATACAGGGCCTGAACGTCAAGGGTTATTAAAAGGCAATTAGCCATAGTAGGTAGGGAAAGGAGAAGGTCGATCAGATGAGATGAGTCCTTGAGGTATGAAGCCAGGTTTAAAACATTTTTGTAAGAACAAATCAATATAATGGGACAAATTGCAGGTAATAGACTTAATTCCCGAAATAATGGGTCGGCCAGGAGGGTTTATGGGATCTTTATGGATCTTGGGTAAGAAATAAAAAAAAAAAAAAAAAAAAAGGCAATTTGAACTTAGAAAGATTCCTTAATATTTCTGAGTATACCACATTTATTAACCCCTTAATCCCATGACGTACTATCCCGTCCATGTGCCCTGGAACTTAATTCCCAGGGACAGGATAGTACGTCTAATGCGATCAGCTGCTCCCACGTGGTGAGCGCCGCTGATCGCGGCTGGGTGTCAGCTGATTATCACAGCTGACACCCGGCACAATGTGTCAGGGGCGGTCACGGTCAAACACGATCGCGGTGTACCGAGGGTTAAAGGGAAGCATCGGCAGGGAGGGAGCTTCCTCCGTGCTTCCCTGAGCCCCCCACAGCAGAGCAATGTGCAGCGCTGCTGCGGGGGGGGCTCCATCCCTGCAGGCCCCCGAATCCAAGATGGTGACGGCGACCTTCGGGGGCCTGCAGGGAGCTGGCTTCCTCAGTGCCTGCAAAGCGCAGACATGAGGAAGTCTGCGTCTATGCCTGTGACAGATCAGCGATCTGTCACAGTGATCTGTGATGTGACAGATCAGCGATCTGTCACAGGACAGTGATGTCCCACCTGGGACAATGTAATAAAGTTAAAAAAAAAAGTGTAAAAGTAATTTAAAAAAAATTGCTAAATTAATAAAAAAAAAAAAAAAATTCCCCCAATAAATTCATTTTTTGGAAATAAAAAAAAAAAACAATAAAAGTACACATTTGGTATCGCCGCATCCGTAACGACCCGCCCTATAAAACTGTCCCATTAGTTAACCCCTTTAGCGAACCCCTTAAAAAATAAAAATAAAAAACGAAGCAAAAAATGATTTATTATCATACCGCCGAACAAAAAGTGCAATAACGCGCGATCAAAAAGACGCATATAAATAGCCATGGTACCGCTGAAAACGTCATCTTGTCCCGCAAAAAACGAGCCACTATACAGCATCATCAGCGAAAAAATAAAAAAGTTATAGCTCGCAGAATAAAGCGATGCAAAAATAATTTTTTTTTATATAAAATTGTTTTCATTGCATAAAACCGACAAAACACAAAAAACGACCTAAATGAGGTATCGCTGTAACCGTACCGACCCGAAGAATAAAAGCGCTTTATCAATTTTACAGCACGCGGAACGGTGTAAACGCACCCCCCCAAAAGAAATTCATGGAACGCTGGTTTTTGTTCATTCTGTGTCCCAAAAATCGGAATAAAAAGCGATCAAAAAATGTCACGTGCCCGAAAATGGTACCAATAAAAACGTCAACTCGTCCCGCAAACAATAAGACCTCACATGACTCGGTGGGTCAAAATACGGAAAAATTATAGCTCTCAATATGTGGTGATGCAAAAACTATTTTTACAATAAAAAGCGTCTTTTAGCGTGCGACAGCTGCCAAACATAAAAACCGCCATAAATAGTAAATCAAACCCCCCGTTATCACCCCCTTAGATAGGGAAAAATAATAAAATAAAAAAAATGTATTTATTTCCATTAGGGTTAGGGCTGAGATTAGGGTTAGGGGTGTGTTGGGGTTCGGGTTGGAGTTATAATTGGGGGTTTCCACTGTTTGGGCACATCAGGGGCTCTCCAAATGCAACATGGCGTCTGATCTCAATTCCAGCCAATTCTGCGTTGAAAAAGTCAAACAGTGCTCCTTCCTTCCGAGCTCTGCCATGCGCCCAAACAGTGTTTTACCCCCACATATGGGGTATCAGCCTACTCAGGACAAATCGAAAAACAACTTTTGGGGTCCAGTTTCTCCTGTTACCCTTAGAAAATAAAAAATTGGGGGAAAAAGTATCATTTTTGTGGAAAAAAATGTTTTTTTTTATTTTCACGCCCGGGCGTTATAAACTTCTGAGAAGCACTGGAGAGGTCAAAGTGCTCACCACACATCTAGATAAGTTCCTTGGGGGGTCTAGTTTCCAAAATGTTGTCATTTGTGGGGGGTTTCCACAGTTTTGGTACATCAGGGGTTTTCCAAACGCGACATGGTGTCCGATCTCAATTCCAGCCAAAAAAGACAAATGGCGCTGCTTCTCTTCTGAGCTCTGCCATGCGCCCAAATAGTGGTTTACCCCCACATGTGGGGTATCAGCGTACTCAGGACAAATTGCACAATAACTTTTAGGGTCCTGTTACCCTTGGGGAAATAAAAATTGGGGGTGAAAAGATCATTTTTGTTGAAAAAATAAGATTTTTTTAATTGTACCGCTGTACGTTATAAACTTCTGTGAAGCCCTTGTGGGTTCAAAGTTCTCACCACATATCTAGATAAGTTCCTTGGGGGGTCTAGTTTCCAAAATGGGGTCACTTGTAGGGGGTTTCCACTGTTTAGATACATCAGGGGATCTCCAAACGTGACATGGCGTCCGATCTGATTTCTAGTCAATTTTGCATTGAAAAAGTCAAACGGCGCTCCTTCCATTCTGAGCTTTGCCATGCGCCGAAACAGTCGTTCCCCCCCCACATATCGGGTAACAGCGTACTCAGGACAAATTGCACAATAACTTTTGCAGTCCAATTTCTCCTGTTACCCTTGGTAAAATAAAAAAAATTGAACCTGAAGTATTTTTTTTGTGAAAAAAAGTTAAATGTCCATTTTTTTTTTTTTTTTTTTTTTTTTTTTTTTTAATATTCAAAAAATTCCTGTGAAGCACCTGAAGGGTTAATAAACTTCTTGAATGTGGTTTTGAGCACCTTAAGGGGTGCAGTTTTTAGAATGGTGTCACTTTTGGGTATTTTCTACCATATAGACCCCTCAAAGTGGCTTCAAATGTGATGTGGTCCGTTAAAAATAAAATGGTGTTGCAAAAATGAGAAATCGCTGGTCAACTTTTAACCCTTATAACTTCCTTAGAAAAAAAAATTTGGGATCGCAAATTGTGCTGATGTACAATAAACATGTGGGAAATATTATTTACTAAGTTTTTTATGTGCCGTATCTCTGTGATTTAAGGGCATAAAAATTCAAAGTTAGAAAATTGCAAGATTTTCAAAATTTTCGCCAAATTTCCGTTTTTTTTTGTTTTTTTTCACAAATAAACGCAAGTTATATGAATGAAATTTTACCACTATCATGAAGTACAATATGTCATGAGAAAACAATGTCAGAATCACCAGGATCCATGAAAGTGTTCCAGAGTTATTACCTCATAAAGGGACAGTGGTCACAATTGTAACAATTGGCCCGGTCATGAACGTGCAAACAACCCTTGGGAGTAAAGGGGTTAAAGATGCTAGGTCTCTTGGAATTTTAACCCTGAAGGAATTTAAATTCCTTAATATTTCTACCTACTATGGCTAATTGCCTTTTAATAACCCTTGACGTTCAGGCCCTGTATACTAATATCCCCCATGATTTTGGGTTGGAGGCGGTTCAACACTTTCTCTCAACCGATGATCTTCTACCTCCATTACAGAAAGATTTTCTGAAAAAGGCTATTTTGTTTGTTCTCAATAACAATGTTTTCTCCTTTGAGGACACCTACTACCGCCAAGTGAGGGGCTGCTGGCGGTTGGCAAGATAACGATGTATTGACGCTTTATTGATGATCTTTTCATTATATGGACCGGTTCGGAGTTAGAAGCACGTGAATTTACCCACTCCTTGAACCTGAATAATTGGGGTCTAAAATTTTCCTCTAACTTATCCAAAACAGGTATTCAATTCTTGGACCCCATGATCAACGTTGATCACCATGGTCGAATCTCCACTTTCTTCAAGAAAGTGGATGTCAATAGTTATCTCAGTTTCTCGAGTGGCCATCTCCCGAAATGGATTTCCAATATTCCCTATGGGCAATATTGGAGGGTCTGGAAGAACTGCGCTAACGACACTGACTCCCTAAAAGAGGCCAAAATTTTGAAGGATCGATTCTTAAATACGGGTTACCCTAAGAAATTACTGCAGGATGCTTTCACTAGGGCCAGCGGGTTCTCACAAAAAAGTTGTATTGAGAAAACTAAGAACAGAAGCATAAGCAAAACTGATCCGCCAAGGAATGATGGAGCTTCTGATTTGGCCAAATGGAGCCTCATCACGACTTTCAATCAATCCCATGCTTCTATACGCAATCTACTTAAGAAGCACTGGTTTATCCTGAAGGGTGATCCGGTTCTGTCGGTACATTTGCCGGCACAGCCGATCACCATTTTTAGGAAAAACCGAACCCTTCGGAATATTGTGGCTCCTAGTAACACCTCTGTTAGCTATTCACCTTCTCCAACCACCCAGATTTCTCCCATCCCAGGGTGCTTTGTATGCCGGGCCCCAAAGTGCCTTTGTTGCGCATCCATTCTGGATAGAGTGCAACATTTCAAATCTCGCACCACTGGTACAATGCTTAAAATTAACCGCCGAGTTACTTGTCAATCAAGCTACGTTGTCTGTCTGATCGAATGTGACTGTGGGTTACGGTACGTGGGTAGAAGACGATACAGGCGATGCAGAACAGCCTCCACAAACACCGTCAGAATATACAAAACGGGTTCTTACTGCATAGCCTTTCTAAACACTTCCTTTTAGTACATAATAAAAATCCAAGTTCTTTGGAACTCGCGGTCATAGATCACATTCGTGATGATGTAGCAAACTGTTATGACAATCAGGAGAGAGAGTTTTTGGGTCTTTAAACTCGGCACTTTGGCTCCAGAGGGGTTAAATCTCACAATTGAGAAAACTAAGGTCTGCTGGATTTCTAGGGTCATTTCATTTTATGATAAATTTCAAATTTTATATGCTTTTGGGTATTAACCACTTTTATCTTGTGTCTTTTATTATAGTGTTTGTTTTTACTTGTGTGCAATGATTTTTATCATTTTTATTGCTTTTATCTGCACTACTTTGTTGTAATTATGCATGATGTCATTAATTGTTCATTGTTTCCCATTGGTTATTGCCCCTTGAAATATCTGCCCCCTGTATACTGCTCATATTGCCACCTGAGTAAGACAGAACTTGTCTGTCGAAACGCGTTGTGGACTATCTAATAAAAATAAGAATTGCTAATATTCTCATCCCCTTGTTTGGGCACCACATGTCGGCAGCAATCCCCAATTATCGGATATGTACAAACCATACATTACATTAAAGGGGTATCCCGGCAGGAGCCCACCATCAGCCACCCACCCGACTCCCGCCAGATTCCTGCTCTGCTCCCAATGATGCTGTGTAAGGACGGCCTCTAGCACATCGGATGTCTACAGACCATACATTACATTAAAGGGGTATCCCGGCAGGAGCCCACCGCTAGTCTTCAGCTGCAGTCTTGAACCTGAGCCCCCGATGTTTCTGGGGGAGAAAGAACAAACTATTTTGAAGATGAATGGAAACTCTGATCTTCATTCTTTGTCTTTTCTGAGCCAGTGATCCTCTCTTTCTTTGCAGAAATGAATAAGTCCTGAGTGACCCTCCGTCTGTCTTCCAGGTTCTGATATTGACCATGCAGGCGTCTCTCCCCAAAGTCTTGAGGTTCTGCTGCTGCGCAGGGATGATTTACCTCGGCTACACGTTCTGCGGCTGGATCGTGCTCGGACCTTACCACGAGAAGGTAGCTCGGCCCTGTAGTCACACTTCTCTTCAATCGCAGCAGGAAATCTCCAAGCGTTTGTCATTAAAGGGGTTTTCCGGTTTCAGAAGACCTCTGGCCCGTTCTCATTCTCCCTAGGTCCAACCACTGTCATCAGTGTCTGTTGTCTGCAGCACTAACATCACATGAACGTCACTGCAGCCAAATGGTGAGCTCGGCTGCACTGCCCCAGTAGAGGGCACAAGTCCCTCAGCTGCTGAGCTCACGGACTGGCTGCACCAATGACATGTAAGCGCTGCAGACAATAATGGACACTGGGAGCAGCAGTGGAGATGCAGAGCTGGACCGTGGCAGGGTGGATAAACAAAAGTTCTTCCGTGTCTTTTAAACCAAACTGCAGCAAGGGAAGAGTAGTTTTCCAAAATTGGAAAAACCCCCTTTAAGGCAATGATTTCTTGACCGGAGGAACTACGTACTATAAGATGATCCTCGATCTGCTCAGATCCATGTTCTCATCCATAGGGGAGATGCTGCTGTTGATGCATAAGACAGAAAATAATCCTCTGCCATATTGCACTAACAGAGCAGCATTTGTGGTTTCGCCTCACTGATCTGCCTGCAGCAGGCAACAATCGGCTCCGCTCTGCCTAGTAAATTAAAGCTCTGTTGTGGAGGATTGCAGGGGAGTTGAGCTCTGCTAGAAACCAGCTAATGATGTAAAACCATGCTGCGGCTATGGTGCTGTAGATGGCAGAAGATAAAATCAGCCAGGCAGGGTCTTGTACAAGAGCAGACAGTGACCGAGGCAGAAGGTGAATGCTACCCCTAGATCAGCATGGTGATAACTGAGAGTTGGGCCTGGTCAGGAGCAAACGGCGAGGGGAGGGGAAGGGTCTGCAGCACTGAGGAGAAGCAGGAGCTGCCGGAAATATAGTTTTAGAATAGAATCGCCCATTAGCTCTGTGACGCTGGATGCGCAAGGAGTGGATAAAAATGAAAGAAGCTTTATATTGGGCTTAGTCTGTATATTAACAATAGGTTTGTATACTGTTCTATGTGAAACATTACAGTGAATGAAAGAAGTATTTGATCCCTTGCTGATTTTGTAAGTTTGCCCACTGACAAGGACATGAACAGTCTATAATTTTAAGGGTCGGTTAATTTTAACATTGAGAGAAAGAATATCAAAAATAAAATCCAGAAAATCTCATTGTATAAATTATATATGCAAATTGCCTCTTCAGAGAGAAAGAGGACTTTTACTCTACAGCGCCACCTATTGGTAGTAGCAATCCTACAAGTCACAATCAACCCTTTAACGAGTCTTGTAATATGACTTGGGACCAAATCATGTATAAATTATATAAATTTATTTGCATTTTCCAGTGAGAAATAAGTATTTGATCCCCTACCAACTATTAAGAGTTCTGGCTCCTAATCACCTTATTCCCTGGATTAAAGACAGCTGTCTTACATGGTCATCTTTTATAAATGATTCCTGTCCACAGACTCAATTATCAGTCAGACTCTAACCTCTACAACATGGGCAAGACCAAACAGCTTTCTAGGAATGTCAGGAACAATATCATAGACCTACACAAAGCTGGAATGGGCTACAAAACCATAAGTAAGACGCTGGGTGAGAAAGAGACAACTGTTGGTACAATAGTAAGAAAATGGAAGAAATACAAAGTGACTGTCAATCGACATCGATCTGGGGCACCATGCAAAATCTCTCCTCGTGAGGCATCCTTGATCATGAGGAAGGTGAGAGATCAGCCTAAAACTACACGGGGGAACTTGTTAATGGCAGCTTAAGGCAGCTTGGACCACAGTCACCAAGAAAACCATTGGTAACACATTACGCCGTAAAGGTTTACAATCCTGCAGTGCCTGCAAGGTCCCCCTGCTCAAGAAGGCACATGTGCAGGCCCGTCTGAAGTTTGCCAATGAACACCTGGTGATTCTGTGAGTGATTGGGAGAAGATGCTGTGGTCAGAAGAGACAAAAATTGAGCTCTTCGGCATTAACTCAACTCGCCGTGTTTGGAGGAAGAGAAACGCTGCTTAGGACCCAAAGAACACCATCCCCACTGTCAAGCATGGAGGTGGAAACATTATGTTTTGGGGGTGTTTCTCTGCTAAGGGCACAGGACTACTTCACCGCATCAATGGGAGAATAGATGGAGCCATGTACTGTAAAATCCTGAGTGACAACCTCCTTCCCTCCACCAGGACATTAAAAATGGGTCGTGGCTGGGTCTTCCAGCAAGACAATGACCCAAAACATACAGCCAAGGCAACAAAGGAGTGGCTCAAAAAGCAGCACAATAAGGTCATGGAGTGGCCTAGCCAGCCTCCAGACCATAATAAAGATTATTATTAGTTATTATTATTTCCATAGAAAACTTATGGAGGGAGTTGAAGCTCCGTGTTGCCAAGCGACAGCGTCAAAATCCTAATGATTTATAGATGATCTGCAAAGAGGAGTGGAGCAAAATTCCTCCTGACATGTGTGCAAAGTTCACCATCAACTACAACAAACGTGTATCCAAATTGGTAAATGCCTAGAGGCCGCTTCTTAATTAAATATAAATTAAAAAAAAAAAAAAAAAGGAGAAGCTGAATGCCATAATGTGTCACACATCCCCCTCGATAAAGCAACATGAGAAACGTGCGTCGTGGTACAGCCGCCATTCCAGGTAATGTAACAATGCAGTTTACTGATCATTTATTCTCTTTGAGCCCCGCTGTATGACAGGTAATACCTCACATGGCTTAAATGCTCGGCACACTTTATTATCTTTTCACCTACTACGCCTCTATTCACCAGGGCCATATTTTAGCCATCACTGTTATACTGATTTGCATTTTATTATGTTTTATAACCCTCTTTTTAAAGGAGGCTTCCTATAATGACATTTATTTTCATCCAATTCTCCCCTTATTGAATTTAGCCCATGATTATTTATTTTGTGAAGATTCATCTTGAACCTCCTTTATACATATTATTCTTATGTTTGGGCTCATAACAGTAATCTATACGTGGTGTTGGATTGTTCTATTTTTCTCCTTAATATTACCTGGAATGTATGGCTTTCATGTGCATATTTTGTCCCCACTTCTTTACATTTTATGTGGTCTTTTTAAATTATCTCAATAAAATCTTGTTTTTATGGCATTCGGCATCTCCTCTTTTTATTTTTTTTTTTTTATCTTTACAACACACGTCTGACTGCTGGGCTTGCCAACAAGGGTTTTACCACCAAGTATTAAGTCTTGTTTGCCAGAGGGATCAATACTTATTTCTCACTGCAAAAAGCAAATAAATATTATTTATACAATGGGATTTTCTGGATTTTATTTTTGATATTCTATCCCTCAATGTTAAAATTAACCTTCCCATAAAATTATAGACTGTTCATGTCTTTGTCAGTAGGCAAACTTACAAAATCAGCAAGGGATCAAATACTTATTTCCCCACTGTATGTGATTGTGGGAATAACCCTTTAATGTCTGTCCCCTGGTCATGTGAATATCCGGACAATCAGTGACAGATATTGCCGCTGCAGAAAATCTCCCATAAATTCTGAAACTGAAAGTTCCGTTTCCTTTATTGAACGGTAATTTGTTGCTAGAGTTCGATGTAAATTCGTCCGATCAACCACCGTGAATCTTCCTCGTATGCGGATTAGTGCCGGGCTATGGCGGCATCCGTGAGGCAGGAAGCGGCTCGCAGAGTGAATGCCGCCAGCAGCCGGGAAGAACCGCGCAGAAATAGCGGAAGTACATGGATTCCTGATCTATATTCGCCCCAGACACAAATCGCTGTAAGGGTTAATCCCTGGATCCCGTGTATTCTGGTGAAATCCCCTCCGTCCTCCTCTCGTGTCCATTACTGCAGTAATTAATGTCTATCCGCACAAGGAGCGCTAAAGCTTGCAGATCTGTATCCTGACAGTGATCCGCGCATTTCTTCCACCCACTTAGCGCACAGATTATCGCTGAGAGCCAACTCTTGGGGACATTACAGGGGATTATAATTACTTAATATTTCTGTTAAGGAACCAACACGGAGACAAGGTCTTCAGTCTTCAGATCCAGAAACAAAAGGAGAGGAGAAAATAAGATGAGATGTAATAGGTTTACATATCTCAGCGTAGCATTGATATCAGACCTGTAGACCTAGTGAATAACCTTTGGATCATGGACGTGGTTTACTTGTAAATGCTGATTATAAAGGAAACCTTTTTAAGTATAAATATACAAGGTGCTCTTTAATAAATGTCTTGTGCAGTTTTGTTTTGCAATCACTAGAGGGAGCCCACTGCACTCTGATTTCAATGGGATCTGTATGTAGTGAGCTCCCCCTAGTGGTGACTGTAAAAATCTGTATGTGGTGAGCTCCCCCTAGTGGTGGCTGTATAAATCTGTATGTGGTGAGCTCCCCCTAGTGATGGAGGTTTAAATCTGTATGTAGTGAGCACCCTCTAGTGGTGGCTGTATAAATCTGTATGTAGTGACTTCCCTCTAGTGGTAGCTGTATAAATCTGTATGTAGTGAGCACCCTCTAGTGGTGGCTGTATAACACTGTATGTAGTGACTTCCCTCTATTGGTAGCTGTATAAATCTGTATGTAGTGAGCACCCTCCTAGTGGTGGCTGTATAAATCTGTATGTAGTGAGCACCCTCTAGTGGTGGCTGTATAAATCTGTATGTAGTGAGCTCTCTCTAGTGGTGGCTGTATAAATCTGTATTAGTGAGCACCCTCTAGTGGTGGCTATATAAATCTGTATGTAGTGAGCATCCTCTAGTGGTGGCTATATAAATCTGTATGTAGTGAGCACCCTCTAGTGGTGGCTATATAAATCTGTATGTAGTGAGCATCCTCTAGTGGTGGCTGTATAAATCTGTATGTAGTGAGCTCCCCCTAGTGATGGAGGTTTAAATCTGTATGTAGTGAGCTCCCCCTAGTGGTGGCTGTATAATCTGTATGTAGTGACTTCCCTCTAGTGGTAGCTGTATAAATCTGTATGTAGTGAGCACCCTCTAGTGGTGGCTGTATAAATCTGTATGTAGTGAGCACCCTCTAGTGGTGGCTGTATAAATCTGTATGTAGTGAGCACCCTCTAGTGGTGGCTGTATAAATCTGTATGTAGTGAGCACCCTCTAGTGGTGGCTGTATAAATCTGTATGTAGTGAGCACCCTCTAGTGGTGGCTGTATAAATCTGTATGTAGTGAGCACCCTCTAGTGGTGGCTGTATAACACTGTATGTAGTGACTTCCCTCTATTGGTAGCTGTATAAATCTGTATGTAGTGAGCACCCTCCTAGTGGTGGCTGTATAAATCTGTATGTAGTGAGCACCCTCTAGTGGTGGCTGTATAAATCTGTATGTAGTGAGCTCTCTCTAGTGGTGGCTGTATAAATCTGTATGTAGTGACTTCCCTCTATTGGTAGCTGTATAAATCTGTATGTAGTGAGCACCCTCCTAGTGGTGGCTGTATAAATCTGTATGTAGTGAGCACCCTCTAGTGGTGGCTGTATAAATCTGTATGTAGTGAGCTCTCTCTAGTGGTGGCTGTATAAATCTGTATGTAGTGAGCTCTCTCTAGTGGTGGCTGTATAAATCTGTATTAGTGAGCACCCTTTAGTGGTGGCTATATAAATCTGTATGTAGTGAGCATCCTCTAGTGGTGGCTATATAAATCTGTATGTAGTGAGCACCCTCTAGTGGTGGCTATATAAATCTGTATGTAGTGAGCATCCTCTAGTGGTGGCTGTATAAATCTGTATGTAGTGAGCTCCCCCTAGTGATGGAGGTTTAAATCTGTATGTACTGAGCTCCCTCTAGTGGTGGCTGTATAAATCTGTATGTAGTGAGCTCCCCCTAGTGGTGGCTGTATAATCTGTATGTAGTGACTTCCCTCTAGTGGTAGCTGTATAAATCTGTATGTAGTGAGCACCCTCTAGTGGTGGCTGTATAAATCTGTATGTAGTGAGCACCCTCTAGTGGTGGCTGTATAAATCTGTATGTAGTGAGCACCCTCTAGTGGTGGCTGTATAAATCTGTATGTAGTGAGCACCCTCTAGTGGTGGCTGTATAAATCTGTATGTAGTGAGCACCCTCTAGTGGTGGCTGTATAAATCTGTATGTAGTGAGCACCCTCTAGTGGTGACTGTATAAATCTGTATGTAGTGAGTTCCCTCTAGTGGTAGCTGTATAAATCTGTATGTGGTGACTTCCCTCTAGTGGTAGCTGTATAAATCTGTATGTAGTGACTTCCCTCTAGTGGTAGCTGTATAAATCTGTATGTATTGAGCACCCTCTAGTGGTGGCTGTATAAATCTGTATGTAGTGAGCTCCCCCTAGTGGTGGCTGTATAAATCTGTATGTAGTGACTTCCCTCTAGTGGTAGCTGTATAAATCTGTATGTAGTGAGCTCCCTCTAGTGGTAGCTGTATAAATCTGTATGTAGTGAGCTCACTCTAGTGGCGGCTGTATAAATCTGTATGTAGTGAGCTCCCTCTAGTGGTGGCTGTATAAATCTGTATGTAGTGAGCTCCCTCTAGTGGTGGCTGTATAATCTGTATGTAGTGACTTCCCTCTAGTGGTGACTGTATAAATCTGTATGTAGTGACTTCCCTCTAGTGGTAGCTGTATAAATCTGTATGTAGTGAGCTCCCTCTAGTGGTAGCTGTATAAATCTGTATGTAGTGAGCTCACTCTAGTGGCGGCTGTATAAATCTGTATGTAGTGAGCTCCCTCTAGTGGTGGCTGTATAATCTGTATGTAGTGACTTCCCTCTAGTGGTGGCTGTATAAATCTGTATGTAGTGAGCTCCCTCTATTGGTGGATGTGTAAATCTGTATGTAGTGACATCCCTCTAGTGGTAGCTGTATAAATCTGTATGTAGTGAGCTTCCTCTAGTGGTGGATGTGTAAATGTTTGTGGTGAGCTCCCCCTAGTGGTGACTATAATTACGCTGGGTTTTCCAAGAGGAAGACTCTTCAGGGGGAAAAAATGATGGCTTTTTTTGAAGTGTTTGAGTGATTATTTGACAATGAGGTTTTTTCAGAATAAAAAACAACATAATAAAGTCCTCAAAAGAAAGGGAACAACCCGAAGGATATAATAAAATTGCATATTTTATTATATTCTTTGGGTTGTTCCCCTTTTTGAGGAGGGTATGTTGTTTTTGTGACTATCCCTACTGATGTTATTTGGATATTGTGAGCCGATCTCACATTTGTGGTTGTATTCGAATAATAAAAAAAAGTAAAAGATGAAAGCCCTGGCGTCTTCCTCCCATGTAACCAATATTGTAGCTGGCCTTCAGAGCGGAGAAAGCCTGCGCGCTCCTCTCACGGCGCTCCACCCCGTGGCGGTCCTCACATAGTGGCCACGGCTGGTGTTGCACATCAGCGGAGTGTTTCAGGTGGCCGCCTCCGGGAGCAGCTGGGTGCCGACCGATCGGACATGGGGGAGTTATCCTAAGGATAGGTAATCGGTGATCACGTAGTGGACGCCGTCCCCGATAGACGATCCCGAGGTTGGCGCCGCCTGCATCCGCAGTCCATCATAACCTGATCAGGATACCCTGCTCCCTTTACGCCTCCATGATGACCTGCACTTGTTTCTTACAGTTCGAGGATCTGAACACTGTGGCCGAATGTCTCTTCTCACTCGTCAATGGCGACGACATGTTTGCTACTTTTGCTCAGATCCAGCAGAAGAGCACCCTGGTGTGGCTGTTCAGCCGCCTCTACCTCTATTCCTTCATGAGTCTCTTCATCTACATGATTCTCAGTCTGTTCATTGCACTCATCACCGACTCCTATGAAACCATTAAGGTGAGTTTATCATAATCTGAAATACAAAGAAAAGATAATTGCATCTAAACCGGAGATTACAGCTGGGGGCGCTGTTGCATAAGCTTCTATTGATGACAGTGGTGACAACCGGTACTGCAGGTCCTAAACCTGGAGCTTGTAGTAATGTGGCGGAATCTTCTCCCGGGAATATTGGCCCCGGATACTAATTCTTAAGACTGGATGTGGAGCGTTATCATTATATAAATGAGTGACATTATACACGGGATAACTTGCGTTATTGTACTTGTGCTGTTCCTGTTTCGTAGAATTACCAGCAGAACGGTTTTCCAACCACCGATCTTCAAAAGTTTCTTCACGGTGGCGATGACTTATTCCAGACGCAGAATTGTGAAAAAAGTTGTCTGGATGCGGTTCCTGTGCTCTGCTGCTGTTCCCGGTGGGTTTCTGCCTGGACTTCCCATTACTGGCGGAGGGGTCCAGTGCTGCCAGCAGCTGGGGTGGAGGCGTCCTCCGATCCCGGCCGTTTAGCCATTTGATGGGCGACTGTGGTGTGATCGATAAATCTCGCGAGTGTCGTCCTAACAATCGCCTGTGATTACAGCGCCACGTGTTCCAGGAGTATCAATGTACAATTAGCACAGAAGCCACGAGCCCAAAAGAGAAAAAAAGAATAAAGTCTGATAAAAACAAATATACGATAATTGGGCAAATATTATGCCAAAGAAAATAAATTTTTTCCCTACATTTGTTAAAAAAAAAATCTATAAAATTCACTTTTTTTTTTTGTCTTTGAGGATGTGTGAACATTACTATTTCTGCCATGTAAAAAGAGTCACACAGTCATATAAAAAAAGGGGGAAAGCTGGATATTACCGCGCCGCGGCCCGTACCAAGTCTGTGACGGTTATATTTATTTCATAATGTATTTGTAATCTTCTTGGTGTAAAAGCCGCCGTTCTCCTGAATCCCTCTTAGGTTTTATTTTGTTCCTTATTTTCTTGTATATTAATTTTTTTTTTTTTATCCAAGTGGGTGTGGTCTTCTAGGAGCATCTTCTTGAGTACCATACCCATTTGGCTAATAAAATGAGATTTATATACAGGGAAGAAGGGGCCTGAGCTCAGGAGCTGGAGTGCCGCAACAAACAGGAAAATGGCGGCAGATTTGAGACAACGGCGGCATTTTTATCAAGTAAAAAAGGAATACGGATTTACGGCAAACGACAGGTCTGCGGGGTTAATTCACAAAAAACCTTGCATGTGTCCGGCAGCTGAATCCAGAGGATGTTTGTGTCGGGGTCCGGGGTGGGAGTAATGCATCTCCTGTTGTGTGGAGACCCCGATAAGATCCAGGGAGGGCGACTGATTGCACTGATCACCCACAGACCTTCCGAGTTCAGTGTGAGTGGAGTACAGCGTTGTTCTATTATATTCTCATATGACGTTCTGCTTAATTTCCAGGACCCGAGGAGACGACGACTCCATCCTCCTACACTGACGCCGGACCCCGGTCTGGAGCCTCGATCCGATTCCCGATCTTCTGTGCAGCTGACGGCCGCGCTCCAGGAATAACGTCGGCGGCTCGTCCCTTTGGAGCAGTGATGTTGTGTTCAGCGTTTCAGCCGTGGGTTGTAAACGCCACCATTGCATTGTTCGCGGTTTCGCCGTGTCGTCCTCACTCCGGCTGCGCTCGGTATTGAATTCTGTCATTTACAGAGAAACCTCTTTATTTTTGTGACATGAATTATTTATAAAAGTGGTTTATTTTCATATAATGTGTTTTACCTCTGAGACACATTCTAATAATAATAATAAGTGATTTATAATGACGGCGTGCGATGCGGCTGATTATTACTGATACCGGCATTTCCCGGATGAGTGAAGGGTCCGATCTGGTCCTGATGGGCACTATACTGGGGCATTAATGGGGCACTACTGATCGACTCCTTCCCCATAGGCACATTTGTGACAGATTCATGTGTGACCTAACAGTGGGGTCTTGGATCCTATGTTGCTGGTGGGCCCTCGCCAGCCCAGTCCGACACTGCAGTCAGCGTTGGCCTCCATTTCCCAGGAGCTCCGCACACTTGCTGGTCAGGTTTTTAAAAGGTTTTCTGCATAACTATATTTAAGAATTTTCGTGTAAAATAATAAAAAGAGAAAAAGCGAATAAATTGTAATAAACTGCACGTTACACGTACAATACGACCGGACACCGCTTCCTTCACGGGACGTCATAGATCAAGAACGCATTGTATGATCTCCATCTGCCACAGAGGGGGACTCTGACCCTTGTAGTCCAGAGACCTCCACTAATCATTTTGATATTAATCTGCATTCCAGAAATATCCCAGTTGTTGCTCAGTTCTCTTCCACCACCCCCCTGCCCCCGTCCCTCTGATCTCTTCACTGTATTATGTCTCATTGATTCTGTTTGGTTGATAGGGTGCGGGTGACCCCGGTCTTGCTCGGGTTGGGGTGCAGGTGGCCCCTATGTCGCTTGGGTTGGGGTGCGGGCTGTCTCGCTTGAGTTGTAGCGTGGGCGACCCCGATCTCGCTTGGTTGGGGCGCGACTGGTCTCGCTTGGATTGTGGCGCAGTCGGTCTTGCTTGGGTTGGGGTGCGGGAGGCCCCGGTCTCACTTGGGTTGGGGTGCGGGAGGCCCCGGTCTCACTTGGGTTGGGGTGCGGGAGGCCCTGGTCTTGCTTGGGTTGGGGTGCGGGCGGTCTCGCTTGGGTTGTAGCGCTGGCAGCCCCGGTCTCGCTTGGGTTGAGGCACGGGCGGCCCCGGTCTCGCTTGGGTTGGACCACTGTCTGTCCCATTAACTTACTGACTGTGAATGACGGCAGTGTTGGGGGCCGCAGCTGGATAAAGCCACTCAGAGCGGCCACTGGGCCCTGGCCAGGGACTGATGAATATTTAATGGCCCCTCTTACATTCAGCAAGTTGCACGTCGTCCATTATAAACCGCCAATATCTGGGGGGGCCGCGGCTGCAGATGGATCCATTATAAACCTGCAGATCCCGGCAGATTATTACTGCCTCGTCCTGCACAACAAGCGTATTTAGCACATTAAGTGAGTCTGCTTATCCCGCGGCCGCAGCTGATGGACGCTGGGAAACGACAAAGCTTTTACCTCTTGCTTTATTTGCCTGATTTTGCTTTCCTGGTCACCGCTCTTCTTTTTCTTTTTTTTCTATACCTTTTTCCGCAATCTATATTTTTAGGGTGGGGAGAAGAGATACTGGATTATTATTGCTTCACTGCAGAGAAATCAGACATTGCACACAGTCACGCGGGTTACTGCCCCGTCCATGGAATATTCTGTGTGCTATCGCAGAGCGATGTCTGCAGCTCTGTGCAGAATGATGTGTCTCCATGGTAACAGACTACAAACAAGCCCTGCTCTGCAGCCTTGCTTCCATCTGTGCCCCACTACAAGCTCATGGGGGCCTTATGAAGTGTGGCTGCCGGCTCTGACTACGCAGGGTTGTTTGTGGTCTGTCACCACGGGGACACGCGGGAATATCAGGAACAAAATGATTTTGTCAAGAGCAGTTACAAAGTTTCTTAATGTTTTCATCAGCGCACTATGTAGAGATGGGTTTACCGAGGTGGGCCGGAGAAAGAAGGAGCCGGTGACTGCTGGGGGGCTGGTGCCGGTACGCCACCCTCACGCCTGGGGTCTGCAGGGGCCGTTACAGCGCAGGTGCCCACCCGCTGCAGTGATTGGAGCTGCTGGTGTTATATTGGGGGCCTTTGTGTCCCCCGGTGGGCAGCCGTCAGTTTGATGGGAGCCTGAGGCCGATATTGGGTGCAGGCGCTGGATATCTGTGTTCCATAGTCGTTTCCCCGTTCCGCTGTCGTCTCCGGATGTTTTGTCTGGTGAGCAGGTGAGCGGCTGGGAATTACACGCAGCGCCGTATACTCGGCACTAATCTGATTATCTTCACTCCATTTCCTATTTGTCTGTAAATTGAGCCATTACTTCACGTTATAATGTATTATCGGACATTACGGAGCCATCGGTGCTAATCGCAGCCGAAACATCATCGGGACGGGAAATGAAGGCTAATTGCTGGAACGCTCTGCAGCCGCTAATAGCGGTGATTCCTGACCAGATCGCTGCGGTCAGTCCCTGAAAACATCCAGGTGCTAAAGGCTATCACAGCTGAGGGTTTGCTACAATTGTATCCAGTCTTGGCTTTCCAAACGCATTGGATATCACTGCTTATACATTGTAGCAAAATATTAGGACATTTGTACAGAAGATTGCGTAGACCGGATGCAACTGTGACGAACTGTCAGCTGTGGAAGGTCTCAGTCTTCACAAGGCCTCACGATCTGAAATGTAAAGGAAACTGGAGAATCGTGTTTTACTGGTGGCGAGTACAGACCTGCAGCGTGAGTCATCCGGATCCTTCCCTGCTGCCTTCATCCATCGTCCCCTCCACATTTCTGATATCATCTCGGACTCTAGAACCATTTTTCTAGGGCTAATTTGTTAATTAAAAAAAAAGAAAATATAAAGGGGTCGTAATGATGGCCGGGGTAAGGTGAAAGACCAAGTAGTGCAACCAGTGGCGGATGGGGGTGCCAAGGGCCCACCAGTAACATTGACTTTGGGGGCCACTTTTCACCTGCATACAAATATCACATGACCCTCACTCACAAATGTACCTCTATATAATAATAAACTGGGTAGTTTGGTGAATGAGTGATGAGAGGCGGCTTTTTTCTGAACAGAGTGAATCATGCAAAGCACTGACCATACGATGGGGTTGGGGGCCCAGATCTGCACAGGGGCCCACCGGGGGACCCATAGCTGCATAGAGGAGAGCTGAGATATTATATAGAGGAGAGCTGAGATAATATATATTATATATAGAGAGGAGAGCTGAGATAATATATATTATATATAGAGGAGAGCTGAGAAAATATATATATACTGTATATTAGCTGAACAGCCCAGCGCTGCCCGGGCATAGTAACTAACTGTGGTTAGTTATTACAAATTATGAACACCCTCCATCCCATAGTCCCATGCCCATATACCCATCATACATATCCTCCATCCCATAGTCCAGTGCCCATATACCCATCATACATATTCTCCATCCCATAGTCCCGTGCCCATATACCCATCATACATATCCTCCATCCCATAGTCCCATGCCCATATACCCATCACACATCCTCCATCCCATAGTCCCGTGCCCATATACCCATCATACATATCCGCATCCCATAGTCCCGTGCCCATATACCCATCATACATATCCTCCATCCCATAGTCCAGTGCCCATATACCCATCATACCTATCCTCCATCCCATAGTCCTGTGCCCATATACCCATCACACATATTCTCCATCCCATAGTCCAGTGCCCATATACCCATCACACAGCCGCCATCCCATAGTCCCGTGCCCATATACCCATCATACATATTCTCCATCCCATAGTCCCGTCCCCATATACCCATCATACATATCCTCCATCCCATAGTCCCGTGCCCATATACCCATCATACATATCCTCCATCCCATAGTCCCGTGCCCATATACCCATCATACATATTCTCCATCCCATAGTCCCGTGCCCATATACCCATCATACATATTCTCCATCCCATAGTCCCGTGCCCATATACCCATCATACATATCCGCATCCCATAGTCCCGTGCCCATATACCCATCATACATATCCTCCATCCCATAGTCCCGTGCCCATATACCCATCATACATATCCTCCATCCCATAGTCCTGTGCCCATATACCCATCACACATGCTCCATCCCATAGTCCAGTGCCCATATACCCATCACACAGCCGCCATCCCATAGTCCCGTGCCCATATACCCATCATACATATTCTCCATCCCATAGTCCCGTCCCCATATACCCATCATACATATCCTCCATCCCATAGTCCCGTGCCCATATACCCATCATACATATCCTCCATCCCATAGTCCCGTGCCCATATACCCATCATACATATTCCGCACACTTTACATTATAGAGGAGACGAGTACAGACAATAAAGACATCACAAGTAACAGATCACCGGGAGGAGCGAGGGTCCTGATCACCAGCTACAATCTATGGACTATAATCTATAGAGAGGAGCTCATCTATAATAATAATAGGGCGGCACGGTGGCTCAGTGGTTAGCGCTGCAGCCCACCAAGGACAACATCTGCAAGGAGTTTGTATGTTCTCCCTGTGTTTGCGTGGGTTTCCTCCGGGTTCTCTGGTTTCCTCCCACATTCCAAAGACATACTGATAGGGAATTTAGATTGTGAGCCCCATCGGGGACAGTGATGATAATGTGTGCAAACTGTAAAGCGCTGCGGAATATGTTAGCGCTATATAAAGATTATTATTATATTATTAATAATATAATCTATAGAGGAGAGGAGCTCATCTATAACAATATAATCTATGGAGAGGAGCTCATCTATAATAATATAAAGCATAGAGAAGCTCATATATAATCTATTGAGCTTTCCACCATTCTGGCTGCCTGCACTTACCACCAGGTGGCGCTCACTGCAGACATGAATACAGCTGACACGTTTTATCCCGCCATGGCCCCGATCAGTGCTCTGGCCTCTGCGTGAGATCCACCACTGCTTCCTGTCACAGAATGAACGCGCCAATCCCTCATTTTAACCCTGATCCCTTCTTCTTTGGACCTGCAGCACTGGGGACCTGAGTCAGGGGCAGATTCAGGGGTTATTTGCCCAGTCCTGAGTCCAGGCCCCCTTATGACCTGTACGGGGGGCATACACTGCTCATCTACGGCTGTGCCCCCCAGTCTGCATATGACGGGGTCAGATAACGATACGGTGAAACCTATGAGACGAGACTTATCACTAGGCCTGCGGATGGGATGTTGGGGGTTGGGGCAGATATAATGTTATGGGATGTTGGGGGTTGTAGTAGTAGGCGTGCACAAGGAGCGTTGTACTCCCAGATAAGGGCTGAAGGTGGGTAGCGGTGTGCAGCAGGATATATGATGGCGGTGGATTCCCTGCGGCAGCATCGCGGGGTCTCCGGAGCGGTAAATATGGCGATAAATATCTGACTGTATATACTGTAACCAAACAGGAGGACGAGAAGCTACAAGAGTGTTTACAATGGAGGCGGCAGTGTATATAAGAGGAGATAATGTACCGCGTCATGTACAGGGCATCGCAGTCCAATAAATACCGCTGTGTATATACTACAACACAATGTAACGACGCAGACCGGCAGCGATACCGCAGGAATGCCGCGTCTGCACGACACCTCCGTATTCCCTAGGCTGTGCCGTCCATAGAAAGCAATGGCCATGAGTGGGCTGTCATGTGGACCCTCTATGTCATTGTCAGACCCCCCACTGTAATTTATGAAGATGAGAGGAGAGCAAAGATTCCTGTACATGAAGAGCTACAGGCGAGGCCCTGTGTCCGTGGATGATCCTGTACATTACCACTGTGTCCTCCACATATAATGGCAGCAGTATGTGCTCCAGAGCTGCACTTCCTTCTGGGAGAAAACTGAGGCATGTGTAGTGAGACCGTGATCAGCTCCATATGGAGGAAAATGACTGTCAGAAGTCCGCCCTGTAATGCAGCGCTGCCCGGAGCCCCTATAGATCCATACATTGGAGCAATAGGCTCTTAATGTGGAGTCAGCGCGGCATCAGATCATGGAGGAAGCGCTCTCAGAACCTACGGCCTCGTTCACACGCTCAGTATTTTACATCAGTATTTGTCATCCACATTCAGGAGAGGAAAAATTAGAGGAGAAATAGAATAGAAACTCGTCACCACTTCTGGATTTCTCACCCTCCTGGTTACAAACACTGATGTAAAATACTGACCGAATACTGAGCGTGTGAACGTGGCCCAAGTGTTAGGACGACTGCTGAAATATAGGATCCAATGGAACATGCTGAGAAAAATCCCCCAGAAGAGCAATGTGGACCATATATATCAATAGGCGCCAAGTTACAGCCGCATATAACGATACAGAGCTGTGACATGGGTCTGTGCATGAACCTTAAAGGTTACTCCCCCCTTACTGATTACTTGGGGTCCGACCACTGGGACCCCCAGCGATCCCGAGAACGGAGTTCTGAATGCGGCCTCCGCTCCATTCATCACCTATGGGAGCTGTGAGTGCTCCTCGACTTCCATCAGTCCCATTGACAATAAATGGCGCCAAGGCTGCACATGCGCACCACCACTCCATTCTCGTGGTGGCTGCAGAGACGCTTCTTGAAATCCCAGAGGATCCCCCAGTGGTCAGCAAGGTCTTCCCCTTCCTTTGGATAGAGGGGGTAAGTTGATTTTTTGGAGAACAGCCCATTAGCTGGCCACACACCGTGCACTGAACACCCCTCCAAGATTTCCGCAGGAACAACGTCTCAATAACTTTTCGTGGGAGGTATGATGCCATCAGAAGTGATTGGCGGCTGGTTTTCCCCTCTTACCATTGAAAACACATGCATGCTCATTTGAACTGATCATACATGTAAATATTTATTGAACAGCCATTGAACAGCCACCTATGGACCTGAATGTCGCGGTCCTGTGCGCCCAGGACGTCTGCACCGGATTGCAGGGTGTATGTGGGATTGGTGGATGTGCAGGGCATGGTATGGATGCTCCTGGTAATTTATAGGGCTGAGCATATGATGAGTTAATCTGGGAGGGAGCGGAATGCTCTTCTTTGCGTGGGGTGGGACAAGAAGAAAGCATGAAACTGCCTGCAAGTTGTAACCAGCCACTCTCCCCTGTAATCTGCTTCTCACACAGGCGGGATCCTATCTGCCTCCATCCAGCACCATGACCAGGGCTGCTGATCCTACAGCCCAGATGCTGCCGCTACCCCTACCTGCACTGGACACCTATAGGGACCACCAGGGCATCTGATTAGACCCCAGCCCAGTGGTGAGTACCTGCCGCCATATCCCATTTCCTTGGGAGTACTGACTAACCCTCAGTTATTAGGCTTCTGCATTGTTTCACTGTAGGGGAAACTTTAGGATTCTCTGAAAAAAATGTTTGTAAGTGATTACAGCTCCTAAAAAAGTTGGGAAAAGTTGGTAGTGTAGGGCATCACCGTGCCCCGCAGACACCCAGCCGGGAATTCCCATGCATTGTAAGGAATGATGGTCCTCAAGGATGGAGATCAATTATTGGGTATTTTTGAGGTGAGGGTGGAACGGGTGAGAAAAGCTGAAATAAGAACGATACCAGAGCAGATCGGAGCAGATCACCACAACCCCAATGATTCGGTGATCTAGCTGTGATCCCTCTGTTACTGGGATCTAATGCATGAATTATTGATCAATAATCTAGAGAATCCCTGAATCGTCCACTTCTATAGATGAATAATATGAGGGCGACTAATACATCACATAGAGATGAGAAACATATGAAGAGGCGAGTGACAGATCCCATTACTGTCACTGTGACTGAGATCCGCAATGTTGGGATATCAGGATTGTCCTCCCCAGTAGATTGCTGCTATATACAGGTATATACTATATACAGGTCACTTCCTGATAATAGTCACTGACTCGAGGCGTCACAGGAGGTTTAACATAGAAAAATGTGAGGTTACCCACGTGTGGAGGGAAATCCAATGACACCAACCAGTGGCTTCACATGGGCTGTCAGCGCCGGGGCGAGGCAAGAACTCTGTGCTCCCGAACCCAGGAGCCGTTAACTTTCCCTTCCACCAGTCCAGTACTGAACCTCTTATCCCCGAGCACATGTATTGCAATTTGAGGAAAATACTGCGGTAATTACAGTTTGTGCTTTGACTTTCTAGTTTTCTGCCATTTTTCAAATCAGACTTATCATTTTAAAGATAAAAAGTTTTATGTTGTTATATTTTTACTTTCTTATTAATACTTATGTAACAATTTTATTAGCCTGGCCATATACCTGGCCCTAACTATAACCATATACCTGGCCCTAACTATAACCATATACCTGGCCCTAACTATAACCATATACCTGGCCCTAACTATAACCATGTACCTGGCCCTAACTATAACCATGTACCTGGCCCTAACTATAACCATATACCTAATTGTATTCTAAGTGTAGCCCTAATCACAACTGTAACCTTAGTCAATCTCCTGCCCTAACCTTAGTCCTCATCCAAACCATAGCCGTAAGCTGAACTCTAGCCCTCGTCTTAACCCTAGCCCCCATCCTAACCTTAGCCCTCATGCTATCCCTAGCCCTAAGCTGAATTCTAGCCCTCGTCCTAACTCTAGCACTCATCCTATCCCTAGCCTTAGTCCTAAACCTAGCTCTCGTCCTAATCCTATCCCTAAACCTAACCCTAGCCCAAAGCCTAACCTTAGCCCTCATCCTGACCCTAGCCCTTGTCCTAACTCCAGCTCTCATCCTAACCCTAGCATTCATCCTAATCCTAGCCCTCATCCTGACCATAGCCCCTGTCCTGACAATAGCCCTCATCCTAACTCTAGCCCTAAGCCTATCCCTAAGTGTAACCCTAGCCCTCGTCCTAACCATAGGTCTTGTTTTGACCCTAGCCCTTTCCCTGACCCTAGCTTCTGTCCTAACGTTAGCCCTTGTCCTAGCCTTAGCCCTTGTCATAACCCCAGTCCCCGACCTAGTCCTCATCCTGACCCTAGCCCGTGTCCTGACCCTAGCCCTTGTCCTGAGCCTAGCCCTCATCATAACCCAAGCACTCATCATAACCCTTGCCGTCATCCTAACCCTAGCTCTCGTTCTAACCCTAGCCCTAAGTCTAACCCTAGCCCTAAGCTCAACCATAGCCGTAAGCCTTATCCTAGCTCTAAGTTTAACCCTAACCTTAAGTCTAACCCTAGCATTAAGCCTAACTCTATCCCTAAGCCTGGTCCTAGCCCTAAGTCTAACCATAGCTTTCACTCTAGTTAGGGTTATAAAAAGTATAAGCATCTCTTAGTAATAATGCAGGTGGCAATCATTTGACAGTGGCTACTGGAAAAACGTTAGAACCCCCATAGACTTTAGTGCCTGTGACAACCACCCCAGTGGCTCATGCCACACTACCCCACTGTCACCAACACAGAGAAAATGGGTAAAAATGGCAAATAAATGAAATAAGGAGGCAACCGGCGTCAGGCAGCTGTTGCCAAGGTGTATTATGGAGGGCATCAGAAAGCATTAATGGTGCAGATGATCAGGACGCTCAGGGTCCATACTGACAGACAAGGGGCGAGGTGTTGGGGTTTACGGCGGTGACTCAGCTGTTTACATGAGAAGAGGGATTTTCCCCTAAACCCACAGAATCACCAGGTCCATTTCTAGTAACGGCCGTCATTATGTCGAGGCAGTATCCACGTCTGCTGCTGCCGGTGGAGTTATTAGTACTTATTATCCCGGAGTCCTGACAGCCTCTGTGTGAGCCAGAATGGGGCATAATGATGTCAGACATTTTGCAAAGAGACCCAACCAGGAAACGGACAAATGACATTTTTCCCAGCTGCTCCAGTATTTGGGCTCGTGGTGTCAGCCAGAGTGAGGGCCGCTGCTCTGGAGGACTCACCGCAGCCATGCGTTACATGGTCACCCATTCGTTTCCAGAGATTTCGGTAATATCATATTTTACTTGCAGTGGCCCCTACATGAGAAATGAGTGCTCTTTATCCAGGGGCAGATCTGTACTGATCCACTAATCCCCGGCAGGTCCGCGCTTAGAGAAGACTTTGTCCAGATGGAACAACAGGAGTTTTCTGATGTGATAATATCATTGACCCAAGCAGAGAGAATGGCCACAAATAATGGCAAACTTATAACTCCCCTGGTAAATCCACCCTCCACCAGTCTTTGTTTACTGTGCTGTAGCAATGAGGTCCCCAACTACCCATGTGACCACTGCAGCCAATCACTAGATCCAGGAGCACTGGCAGGGAGTGTGAGGAGATGGACATGCTGCTCACGCTTCCCTCTTGTAGAAACAAGTTTATTGTTCTAAGATGTTATGTTATGATGCAATGTGAACTGTGATGTAGAGTGTGAGTAGTTTGACAATAGGGATAGTTAGAGTTAATGTTTGGGACCCAGAGTGGGACATGATAAGTTGAAGAGAAAGTGACAATTTCCTGTTAGAATGTCAGATAGAGCCTTGATATCATAGTGAGTGGACCAAAAGGTCCAAGGTGAGCAGTGCTGCTTTCTGGTGTGTCCCTAAGTGAGAGGAGACCTGTCACGCTGCAGCTATGCAGGTAGCTGCAAGCTCCACTAGATGGCAATAGAGTGGAAGAGGACAGCACGTCTGCAAGAGCAGACCTGCAGCGCTGCAGTGAGGCTACCACCAGGTGGCAGCAGAGTAGTCAAACAAGCCAAGTCAATACCTAGACCGAAAAAAAGTGATTTGGTACCGTGTTAGCCAGTTAAAAAAAAGATATAGAGTGCTCTCAGTTGGAGAAACAAAATAGGAATCTTGTGGGTGTGATAACCCTTAATGGCCAACAAAATATAGTGAATGATGCTACAAAGCAAGCTTTCGAGACTACTTACGTCTCTCCATTAGGCTGATAATACCTAGACCATCACGCAGTACAAAGGGAAAAAAACAAGCACAGAGTGAGCTGAGTGCCAGAGGGTCAATACCAGTCCAAAGTAGATGGACCCAGGAGCCAGAGACAAAGTTAGGTCAGAGCCAAGCTGAGTCAAACACTGGGAAATCCAATAACAAAGCGAAACACTAAGACGGGACGGGCAGAGAGGAAGGAACAGACGCAGGCACAGTCAGTAAGCGCAGCAGGACAAATCAGGGTACTACCAGAGTCAGATACTCACGCCGTTGGCAGAAAATATAACTGACATCGCCTGCAGGACGCAGCGGGGAGAATTAGCTGACCTGAAACCAAAACCAGGCCAGGTAACGGTAACCCCTGACATGACCAGACTGAGAAAAGGGTCAGACAGGACTCAAAACCCGGTCTGGATCATGACAAGACCAAAGAAAAGAGAAGCGAGATCTGGAGTAGAAGTGATTAAGAGACAGAGTGACCTTCTGGAGACAGGTTCTAGGAGCGGACACCTAGCCACGAGACCCCGATATCATAATTCTTGAAGGTAACAGGCTTACACAGGACTGAGTACGAGAGACGAATAGATTGCCCGGGGCGGGAGTTCCCGAGCATTAGAGAACTGAAGCTAAGTTTGATCATACTGACACCCTAACACCCTAAGGGGAAGGAAGATGCAGAACCCCAGGGGTGCAGAGGACTCTTGTTAGGCAGGATTGTAGTGTTTGAGCTGGACTGTGGTGAAGTAGTGAGAAACAGCGGCCACAGAAAACAAGAGAAACAAAGGAAGGAAGCGGAGGAAAAAGCTTCCAGTTGTAAAGGAATCGTCCATAGGACTGTGTACACGCTATCACTTATAAATTTTCCCTACCAAGTTGTCGTTGATTAAAAAGTTTATTTTTGACTGGTGGTCTCCCTCGTTGAACTGTGAAACATTTGGTCCTGGCAAACCTGCGTCATCTGTTACTTGCAGCCTGCACAGGCGTAGTGCCCTCACAGCACAAGTGTCGCAGCTCTGCTGTTGGGTGTCCCAGGACCAGGGGCTCCTTCCATGTCCCTAATGCTAAGGGAGCCCTAGTTTGCCCTGTTCCCCTGATTACTTCTGATGGTGAAGATGCCGGGGCCACACACCTTGCATTAGCTCCCGAATCCACCCTCAGTCTGAACCCTTCCCTCACCCAAGGAAGAAGGGAGTAGTAGTGTACTGTAATACACCAACCAGACTAACAAGGTAATATGAACAGGGGTAGCGAAAAATAACAAACATACAAATATACTCACACAAATAACAGCGGTAAATACTGGGGAGTGGAGGATGGGGAAGAACCAAAGTATGAGAAGAAAGGGAATTATCACACACTCAAAACCTAGCAACAGTCACAGATAAATCCACCAAACGCCTTCTCAAATAATAACCACCATCAACCTCTAGCCATGCAGCATAAGCTACCTCTGACAAAGAGTGCTAGCCAGAGCCCAGATTATATAGGAGATGGGAGTGATTAACAGTGAACAGCTGAGAGCCTCAATGCAGGAAAGCTTCCAGGAGCTCTCAACTGAGAAGATTAACCCCTGCACTGCTAAAAGAAACCTGCACCATTTAATATGAAGGTGAAGTGCTTCTAATCTGCGCAGGAGCAGGAGTAATTATTATTATTATTAGGAGTAGATATTAGAAAAAACTTTTTGACAGTTAGAGTGATCAATGAGTGGAACAGGCTGCCACGAGAAGTGGTGAGTTCTCCTTCAATGGAAGTCTTCAAACAGAGGCTGGACAGACATCTAACTGGGATGATTTAGCGAATCCTGCTTTGAGCAGGGGGTTGGACCAGATGGCCCAGGAGGTCCCTTCCAACTCTACCATTCTATGATTCTAATCATACGGTACGGTCTTCTGGCTCCTCTCTGTCGTGGTAACTCTGTGACAACAAGTCCACACACCCAGCCAGGACCTCCACTTTCATGTAACATGTTGGGGCACCATACACAAGTACTTCTCCCACAGTACCGCCCCGCGCCATGTTACACAAGCACTGGAGCAGAGGCGATTAGGTAAGAAAGGGGTCTTTTATAATTTCATAGCATTTCCCACCACAGCTCAATTTAGGAAAGCCCCTGGAATAGAAGAGACCCCAAAAGAGCTTGTGTGATACTATAAGAGCCATTAACAGGTCACATTTTTGGGAGAAATCATCCTGTCCTCTTGGGGTAAGAGTTGGATGGCCATGATTTAGATCTTTCCAGATTGCTTCTCTGCAGATGAGTGGGCGATCGCTGCAGGACTTTGGGTTATTCTTTATGTTTCTTTATGGGGTTTTCCAATCTTCCAAATAATGTTTGTACAATAAAAGCTGCATTCATCACCGTGTGGCCTCCATGTGGATTGTATCAGCATGTTAGAACGGAGATTTTCTAGTTTCTAGTGAGTCATTGTGTGGTTGTCAGACGTCCCTAATTCCAGATTATTACAGACTCCAAACACTCAACTGTTATATTAAAGTGTATGGAGTATATAGTGTATGTGTCCTATGTATACAGTATATACAGTGTGTATAGTGTATGTGTCCTATCTATATATAGTGTATACAGTGTGTATAGTGTATGTGTCCTATCTATATATAGTGTATACAGTGTGTATAGTGTCCATGCATATAGTGTATATAGTGTGTATAGTGTATGTGTCCTATGTATATAGTGTATACGGTGTGTATAGTGTATGTGTCCTATGTATACAGTGCATACGGTGTGTATAGTGTATGGTGTCTATTGTATATAGTATATACAGTGTGTATAGTGTATGTGTCCTATCTATATATAGTGTATACAGTGTGTATAGTGTATGTGTCCTATGTATACAGTGTCCATTGTATATAGTGTATACAGTGTGTATAGTGTCCATGCATATAGTGTATATAGTGTGTATAGTGTATGTGTCCTATCTATATATAGTGTATACAGTGTGTATAGTGTCCATGCATATAGTGTATACAGTGTGTATAGTGTATGGTGTCCAATGTATACAGTGTCCATTGTATATAGTGTATATAGTGTGTATAGTGTCCATGCATATAGTGTATACGGTGTGTATAGTGTATGTGTCCTATGTATACAGTGCATACGGTGTGTATAGTGTATGGTGTCTATTGTATATAGTATATACAGTGTGTATAGTGTATGTGTCCTATCTATATATAGTGTATACAGTGTGTATAGTGTATGTGTCCTATCTATATGTATACAGTGTGTATAGTGTATGTGTCCTATGTATATATAGTGTATACAGTGTGTATAGTGTATGTGTCCTATGTATACAGTGTCCATTGTATATAGTATATACAGTGTGTATAGTGTATGTGTCCTATCTATATGTATACAGTGTGTATAGTGTATGTGTCCTATGTATACAGTGTCCATTTTCCTCTCCCTCGACTCTGTGGCCATGGGCCACTTATAAGATGCGCAGTCCGTTTCAAAAATTAAAGCCCATACCGGGTTTTCCTGGACAATGCCTTGGCCAAATAACTTGACCAGGTTCATGCTTACTTTTATTCTGCCTTGTGACTCACAGGCATCCCGCTGTGACCACAAGGCACTCCAGCGGATCTTCTGAGCACAACCTCGGGGACACATAGCGACCCTCGCAAATCCGACCAGTCGCTGCCTCACATAATGTAGTATAACATATGTGGTATATGGCAGTCTGTATGCCAGTCTATATAACAGCCCGTGTGCCAGTCTATGCTTCTGAGGGGCACAGGAATGTGCACGGTTTCTTTCCACTCTGCATTATCCTCCACATTATGTCTTTTCCTGCTACATTCCTGGCACTGGAGCAGGTAACTTTTGACACATATTGGCCTCTTGCTTCAGACTGTGGGAATTGTGTCACGGTGCACCCATCTGCGCAATGAATCGAAAACATAATTATCAACATGGCACCTCCTTACATGTCTCTTATAGGATTGAGAAGCCTGAAGGTGATGGATGAGGATGTAGCATGACCCCAAGATATTCCTAGAGTTTAGTATGGACAGTCTGAAAGAAGTACTAAAGATACAGACCATGCGACTACTATGGGGTCTGAGAGAGGGGATCCAGCCATACACAGGTCTGTCCGCATTGAATATTTGGAGATAAGATAATATTCAGGAATCTAGAGAAAAAGCGAATGAATAGGAAAACTCTCAAAAATCTCAGCTCGAGGATCTGCTAGTTCAATCCTACTGTTCTCAGAAAATGTATCTCAGCACCTAGCTCTCAGAACTTAGCTCTGTGTTTGGTGGCTTATATCCTTGTGTTCTCACAGAATCTAGCTCTGTGTTTGGTGGCTCACATCCTTGTGTTCTCATAGAACCTAGCTCTGTGTTTGGTGGTTTACATCCTTGTTTACTCACAGAACTTAGCTCTGCATTTGGTGGTTTACATCCTTGTGTTCTCACAGAACTTAGCTCTGTGTTTGACGGTTTATATCCTTGTGTTCTCACAGAACTTAGCTCTGTGTTTGGTGGCTTACATCCTTGTGTTCTCATAGAACCTAGCTCTGTGTTTGGTGGCTTACATCCTTGTGTTCTCACAGAACTTAGCTCTGTGTTTGGTGGTTTATATCCTTGTGTTCTCACTGAACTTAGCTCTGCGTTTGGTGGTTTACATCCTTATGTTCTCACAGAACTTAGCTTTGTTTGGTGGTTTATAATCTTGTGTTCTCCCAGAACTTAGCTCTGTGTTTCGTGGTTTACATCCTTGTTTTCTCACAGAACTTAGCTCTGCGTTTGGTGGTTTACATCCTTGTGTTCTCACAGAACTTAGCTCTGTGTTTGGTGGTTTACATCCTTGTTTACTCACAGAACTTAGCTCTGCATTTGGTGGTTTACATCCTTGATTCTCACAGAACTTAGCTCTGTGTTTGGTGGTTTATATCCTTGTGTCCTCAATGAATTTAGTTCTGCGTTTGATGGTTTACATCCTTATGTTCTCACAGAACTTAGCTTTGTTTGGTGGTTTATAATCTTGTGTTCTCCCAGAACTTAGCTCTGTGTTTGGTGGTTTACATCCTTGCTTTCTCACAGAACTTAGCTCTGCGTTTGGTGGTTTACATCCTTGTGTTCTCACAGAATTTAGCTCTGTGTTTGGTGGTTTACATCCTTGTTTACTCACAGAACTTAGCTCTTCGTTTGGTGGTTTACATCCTTGTGTACTCACAGAATTTAGCTCTGTGTTTGGTGGTTTACATCCTTGTGTACTCAAAGAACTTACCTCTGCATTTGGTGGTTTACATCCTTGTGTTCTCACAGAACTTAGCACTGTGTTTGGTGGTTTATATCCTTATGTTCTCACAGAACTTAGCACTGTGTTTGGTTGTTTACATCCTTGTGTTCTCACAGAACTTACCTCTGCGTTTGGTGGTTTACACCCTTGTGTTCTCACAGAACTTACCTCTGCGTTTGGTGGTTTACACCCTTGTGTTCTCACAGAACTTAGCACTGTGTTTGGTGGTTTATATCCTTGTGTTCTCACAGAACTTAGCACTGTGTTTGGTTGTTTACATCCTTGTGTTATCACAGAACTTAGCTATGCGTTGGTGGTTTATACTCTTTTTTTCTCACAGAACTTAGCTTTATGTTTGGTGGTTTATATCCTTGCGTTCTCACAGAACTTAGCTCTGTGTTTGGTGGTTTATATTCTTGTGTTCTCATAGAACTTAGCTCTGTGTTTGGTGGTTTATATCCTTGCGTTCTCACAGAACTTAGCGCTGTGTTTGGTGGCTTACATCCTTGTGTTCTCCCAGAACTTAGCTCTGCGTTAAGTGGTTTACATCCTTGTGTTCTCCCAGATTTTAGCTCTGTGTTTGGTGGTTCATATTCTTGTGTTCTCATAGAACTTAGCTCTGTGTTTGGTGGTTTACATCCTTGTGTTCTCACAGATCTTAGCTCTGCGTTTGGTGGTTTATATTCTTGTGTTCTCACATAACTTAGCTTTCTGTTTGGTGGTTTATATCATTGTGTCCACACAGAACTTAGCTCTCTGTTTGGTGGTTTACATCCTTGTGTCCTCACATAACTTAGCTCTGTGTTTGGTAGTTTATATCCTTGTGTTCTCACAGAGCTTAGCTCTGTGTTTGGTGGTTTACATCCTTGTGTTCTCACAGAACTTATCTCTGTGTTTGGTGGTGTAAATCCTTGTGTACTCACAGAACTTAGCTCTGCGTTTGGTAGTTTACATCCTTGTTTTCTCATAGAACTTAGCTCTGTGTTTGGTGGTTTACATCCTTGTGTTCTTCCAGAACTTAGCTCTGTGTTTAATGGTTTACATCCTTGTTTTCTCACAGAACTTAGCTCTGTGTTTGGTGGTTTACATCCTTGTGTTCTCCCAGAACTTAGCTCTGTGTTTGGTTGTGTAAATCCTTGTGTATTCACAGAACTTAGCTCTGCTTTTGGTAGTTTACATCCTTGTTTTCTCACAGAACTTAGCTCTGTGATTGGTAGTTTACATCCTTGTTTTCTCACAGAACTTAGCGCTGTGATTGGTAGTTTACATCCTTGTGTTCTCAGAAAACGTACCTGAGCACTTGGTGATTTACTTACATGTGTTCTTAGAAAACTGTCACTGTCGGATGATTATTCTTTTTTTTAAGAGTTTGTTAAAATCATTTTTATAAGCTCTTTGGACAGTGAACAGAAGGATCAGGAAAGTCAATATTATGGCATTTCTCAATGATCCTGCTCTTTAAAAAGCAAATCCAAAGTATAAAAAGAACTTTCATGTACTATATGAGCATTTATTGTTATCTCTCTCGTTTTCACCCTCTTTAAGCTTACACCGCATTATCTTCTTGGGTAAATGCAACCTTCGCCTTCTGCTTAGCCGCAATGACACAAACAAAGGTAAATTATCTCTTATCTTAATACCCATTTTTATATTGAAGTTGCCCTGGTGATTGGCTAATGTAGGCATCGAAAGTTGCTGATGACAGTGTTTGCTTTCTGTTTTTTGGTCACTTTATTCTAGATTTACTTTCAATTACATATGTAGATGGATGAAGAATGACTCTGGGTGAGCAGAGCTGCAGTGTAAAGATGGGGGAATAGGATGGTGCAGAGACATGAGAACCTGGTGAGGATGTGAAATTTAGAGTAGTTAATGTAGTTAAGCTATGATCTCTCACTCTACCCTAATGGAAAAGGCACAAAAAATAGTCAAGAAAATAAGTGGCGGTGAGATTCACATGACCTCACTTTTACTGATTTTACAGTAAGATGGAGCAAATGGCTGAGGATTTCTCTGCCTCTAATGTAACCGACAAGGTGATTCTTAGACGTCTCATTAATATTCATTGTTTAATTGTGAAGCATTATAATATGATTCTAATGGAAGTAATGAGCTTCAGACTAGATGGCACCATGATAATACTGCGCCATCTGCAAATATAACCAACAGGATCCAGCGGGCGCAGCTTGTACCAACATTGGGGGCAAACGAGAGGGTTTGGGGCTAAAAATCATTTTTGCCATAAAAGCCATGTTCTCACATCTTCCGGCTGTGTTTTTTTTTCTGCAAGTGTCTGCACCAAAATACACAATAACAATCTGCTGTGAATGTTGCATTCTTTACTGCATTTTTGTTGTGTGAAATCCTCTGTGCTGTAATATTCAGGTAATCTGACTGCTTCACTACCTTGGCGATAGTTTGCAGTGTGACCAATGAGACATCTGCTCAACCATTGCAGGCTTTACAGAGCTGAGTCCCCACACCATAAAACCTGGTTACGATAGAGGGGTTATCTACCGTTGGTGCCAACTTTGCATTTATTTACCTATTTATTTATAGTGAAGCAGTCAGATTACCTGAATATTACAGCACAGAGGATTTCAGGAGATCTTTGCTTAGATTTTTATGGGTATCATGATCTGACAATGTAAGATAAGGTGAAGAGCAGGGACCCCTCACATGATGAGGTTTAGTGTCGTTTTGTCCATGTGACGATGATCTCCTTCTCTCACCTCCAGGACGCGGGGCCCCTTTCAGGATGAACACCTGTCACTACGATAAACGGATGGACTTTTTCTACAATCAGAGCAATTCGCAGACAGAGGACGACTGGACCGGGACCAAGCTGATTCTGCTGTTCTGTTTCGGGGCTTGCTGCTGTCTGTTCATCTTCATCTCCAACATGTTGGTCATCGCGGCAGTGGTCAGGAATAAGAGATTCCACTATCCCTTCTACTACCTGCTGGCCAATTTGGCGGCTGCCGACTTGTTCTCAGGGATCGCCTACGTCTATCTGATGTTCCATACGGGGCCGGTGTCCAAAACTCTGACTGTGCACAAATGGTTCCTGCGCCAAGGCCTCCTGGACACAAGCATGTCGGCCTCGCTGGCCAACCTCCTGGTCATTGCTGTGGAGAGACATATCTCAATTGTCCGGATGAGAATTCACAGCAATCTGACCAAGCGGAGAGTGACCTGTCTCATCCTGCTCATCTGGGGTGTGGCCATTTTTATGGGTGCTGTCCCCACCTTAGGCTGGAATTGCATCTGTGACATAACCACATGCTCCTCTCTTGCCCCCATCTACAGTCGGAGCTACCTCACTTTTTGGACGGTCTCCAACCTGGCTGTTTTTCTAATCATGGTGGTGGCCTATCTAAGGATCTACACGTATGTACAATACAAGACCAACGTGCTATCTCCACACACCACCGGCTCCATAAGTCGACGGCGGACCCCAGTAAAGTTGATGAAGACTGTCATGACTGTGTTAGGTAAGACTGGTCCCAGGCTTCAGCTCCTAATCTAGTATCTCCATAAGGGGGCACTCACATAATTGGGCGACTTTAGGGGAATCTCATTGACCTAAACCATACTGTCGGGAGAAGGCACACAAACATGGGGCACTGTACTTTCTCCCTGCCCTTTTCCACCAGGACTAAAAGCCAAGTCATCACGCCTTCCGCATGTAACCGAAGCCTAAGCATGTTACCGGCATTCCCAATATCACAAGTCACGTGAAGGCGTGCCAGCATTGGGAGAGTTTCTAATGATATTAAGTTCAGAAAATAAAGATTATTGTGCACCTATAGGGGGACTATAATATTAACCCCATAGTGGCATCTGGCGCACAGGTACGGGGATGTACGGCAGATGTCTGCGCTGCTGGTATGGAGCAGACTGGCATAGCCGGCACCCGAGAGTCGCTGATATCATCAGTACTAGCTCCAATTGGAACAGTTTAAACACTTAGATGCTGCTGATGACGCCTTTGTGACACGATCATGGGGTGGGTGGTAATGGGATGTTAGATCTGTGAAGAACAACCTGAAGATGGACCTCATAGGACATTGTCAATTTCACAATACTGCAATACTACATAATGGGGACTAATTACAATTAAAAAAAACACAAAAAAGTAAAACTTTCCTTTTATAAATATATATATAAGATTAAATCACCCCCTTAAAAAAAAAATAATAATTGGTAAAGCTGCATGCATAATTGTCAAAACTAATAAAATTTCTAAATATTTATTCCATTAGGTGAGTTCTAAAAAAATAAAAACACCATAATTAATATTTCTCAGTTGCTGCACTAGCTAAAAATATGCAATTAAAAGCGATCAAAACGCTGTATGTGTCCAAATATTAATAAAAACTACAGCTCGACATGCTAAAAACCAAACCCAGCTCCATCCACAGAAGAATAAAAATGTCAGGTGTCTTAGAACATGGCGACACAAACCATATATTTTTTTACAATTTTTTTCTTAACCACATAATGTATCTAAACCTACAAGCTTGGTGTAATTGTGCTAACCTGGAGAATCACTTCACCATCTCATGTTGACACTTTAAAGACGCAGCTAATTTTCATTTTATTCCTCTCCTTTTTCAAATAGCCATAACTATTTTATTTTTTCACCGACAGCCACATGAGGGTGTTTGATTGCAGTGATTTCATTCATTTTGCCATATAAAGTAAGGGAAAATCGCAAAAAAAAATTCCAAGTGAAATGATGAAAATAAAATAAATTCTGCCATTGTTTTTTGGGTTTATTCTCCAGTTTGCTACAATTACAGAGAGACCAAATGTACAGGTCTTTTTCTACTATTTTATTGGCTTTAAAAAATTCTAAATTTTGTTAAAAGAAATTTTAGCTTTTGTCTCCACTTTCTAAGACCCAAAACTGTTTTATATGGAGTTGTATAAGGTTTTTTTTTTCCATGGCGAGTTGGTATTTCTATTTATACAATTTTGGGGTAGATACTATGTTTCGATCACTTCTTATTGCATTTTATTCTGTTGTTGCGTCAAAAAAAACCCAAGCAATTCTTGGGTTCTGATATTCTTGCTTTCTTACAGTGTATACCAATCGGCTTAATTCATTTTATATTTTGATAGATCTTTTGAACGCAGCGATACCAAATATGTATTTTTTTTATAGTTCTTTATAGTTACCGTAACTAGGGAAAAAGGTGGTGAATCAAAATGTTATATTTTGTTATAATTTTAAAACTTTATTTTTCGTTTTACTTTATTTGTTAGTCTCCTTAGGAGACTTGAGCCTGTGATCTGCTATGATGCCACAGGCTGCAGGTCACAGAAGAGATCACATGATGGGCACGGTGGCCATCAGCGGATCCCCGGCTATCACAGCAATCCACTGGCTCCAGGGATCCTTCAGGGGGCAGGGGGGTGCCTGAACAGATGTCTGGAATGGATTGTGGCATTTTAATGCCACTGTCAGTAATTGACAGCAGAAATTAAGAGGTTAACAGCAGTGATCAGGGGGCGCACTGATCCCTGCTGTAATAGGCAGATACTAGCAGATACTAGCAGTATAATATGGCCGATATCTACCCCTTGTGCTGCCATCTCTGCTTCTGAGCCTGCTCCAAAGTCGTCCAAACACTCCATGATAAATATATATCCATCATGGAATGTGAAGGGGTTAACTGCACAATGAAAGCCATAGAAACAACCCCCCAAAACATGGCAGAATCAAGATTTTTTTCGCCAATTCCCAGGGTTTGGAGGTTTCTTTCCCGTTTTTCAGTGCATTATATGGAAAAGTGAATGGTGTCAATCAAAACTACAACTCGTTACGTTATAGCACAGAAACAAAATCACAAAAATGAAAAACTGCTGTTCCATAAGGGGTTAATGGTCTATCTTTTAGATCTGCTCGGTGAGGGTCCTTCTCCGATCCATTGTCGGTTGTGCCTGTGCCGGGCCTGCAGCTCAGTACAACACACATGAATGGGATGACGCCGCAGTACCGGTCACAACGTATGAGCGCCATGGTCCCGTAATTTAGCTGATTGTCAGCAGTGTCAGGAATCGGACACATGTGATCATTAGATACTCATGGCCTAAGTGCAGACTATAGTATGGAAAAGGATTCAGGTGTTAGCCATGTGGCATGCTAAATTAGACTATAAAGCTCATGTTTTAGCTGCACCCCATATGGGGAGAGGTAGGAGCTCAGTCTGTTGTTCATGGGGTGTTATTATTTATTATTATAGCGCCATTCATTCCATGGCGCTTTACATGTGAGGAGGGGTATACATAATACATACAAGTACAGTAATCTTACACAATACAAGTCACCACTGGTCCAGGATGAGAGAGGACCCTGCCCGCGAGGGCTCACAACCTACAAGGGATGGGTGAGGATACAGTAGGCGAGGGTAGAGCTGGTCGTGCAGCTGTTTGGTGGATCGGTGGTTACTGCAGGTTATAGGCTTGTCGGAAGAGGTGGGTCTTCAGGTTCTTTTTGAAGGTTTCGATGGTAGGCGAGAGTCTGATATGTTGTGGTAGAGAGTTCCAGAGTAGGGGGGATGCGCATGAGATTGTGGGAAGAGGAGATAAGAGGGGAGTAGAGGAGGAGATCTTGTGAGGATCGGAGGTTGTGTGCAGGTAAGTACCAGGAGACGAGGTCACAGATGTATGGAGGACTCAGGTTGTGGATGGCTTTGTATGTCATGGTTAGGGTTTTGAACTGGAGTATCTGGGAAATGGGGAGCCAGTGAAGGGATAGACAGACGGGAGAGGCCAGAGAAGAGCGGGGGGACAGGTGGATTAGTCAGGCAGCAGAGATTAGGATAGATTGGAAGGGCGTGAGAGAGTTAGAGGGGAGGCCACAGAGCAGGAGGTTGCAGTAGCCGAGGCGGGAGATGATGAGGGCGTGCACCAGTGTTTTTGCAGATCCTTGATTAAGGAATTTACGGATCCGGGAAATATTTTTGAGCTGGAGTTGGCAGGAAGTGGAAACGGCGTGGATATGTGGTTTGAAGGAGAGATCAGAGAGTATAAACTGATATCTTCACTGATAACCAATCAGGCGGCTATCAAAGCTTCTTCTGATGTTGTTTATGTAGCCATACTGACATAATGACTTTTGGGTTTTCATTCGCTGTAAGCCACAATCATCAACATTGACAGAAATAAACCCGTGAAATAGGTCACTCTGTGTGTAATGACTCTATAGAGTTCAGGAGAGTCACTTTTTGTATTGAAGAACTGAAATAAATTCACTTTTTGATGATATTCTCATTTTGTGAGAAGCAGCTGTAGATGGTTGTCCAGATGGAGGGCCGTCGCTTCTCTGTTATTGCCATCGAAGGGTTATCAATGAATAGTAAAAAGTGATAGAACTTTCCAATTTCCTTTCCATATCCATCCCTTAATTCTAGATCTCTGCTTGTGGTCATACAATGGAGACCTTCATTATTCACATCCGCTGAGCACAGGCCCGTCCTGTCATGTGAGGGGCCACAGAGGTGCGGGGCCCATGATAGCTATCAGTGCGGCGTCTTGTAACAAGGGGTATTTTATTCACAGATAAGGCACCAGCCCATTACCGTCTATGCTGCTTTTCACAGGTCCATGTTCTTTTTGCAGATCATATCCAGAAAGAAATTCATGACTACATGCTGTTATTGATCCAAGTCACAGATCACAATTACCCATACAGGTCTATGGGTCTGTGAAGATCACGGGCAGCACACGGACGCCGTCCACGTGCTGACCGTTATTAAGACTGTAATGGCAACAAGAATTTTTTTCTTTTGGTAGATGAAGAGGTAAAATGCAGCAAAAATGCCAATAATGATCAGAAAATGACAATTCTCACCCAAATATGTATAATGTATAACAGCAAGTGAGATAAAATATAACTTTTAATGCATAGCTTAAAAATTACCAGACCTAAAGTGTCACCAAATAGTGATTAAAATGAGATGCCCATACACTGGGTGATCCCCAAGGGATAATTGAAAACACCCAAAAGCATCAAATAGGAATATAGAATGCAGCTAGTATAACATCCAAACAGCAATCTATATATATTGGATACAGCATAAAAAATAGCAGCAAAATGCCATAGACAATATACTGGCTAGACCAAAAAAAGGGGGAGGGGGTTCATAGCCACCAATAGATGAGAATAATAAAAGGAACAATCTCACCAATATTTTGCAGACAGTCAGGAGTCTCCAGGGATACTCATCGTATATGTGGAGAGGCAGCAGATAGCATTGAGAGCAGGAGGATGTATGTCTCTTAGCTTTAGCACTGTGGCACTTTTGAACAAGTTAGTCCCCTGAAGAGACACTTGGATGAAACGTGTCGGGACGCTCCTTTAAGGGAAAGTGTAGGGCTTGTGCAATCTAGGGCTAGTTGTGGACTGTCCTTGTCAGGGCAGGAGTCTGGGGATCAGGTAATGGTCAGCCTATGAGGGATGTGACAGGGTATTGTACTCCCATCGCTGCCTCTCCACATGTATGATGAGTATCCCTGGAGACTCCTGACCGTCTGCAAAATATTGGTGAGATTGTTCCTTTTATTATTCTCATCTATTGGTGGCTATGAACCCCCTCCCCCTTTTTTTGGTCTAGCCAGTATATAAACATATGAGTGTAATTGGCTATGGCATTTTGCTGTTATTTTTTATGCTGTATCCAATATATATAGATTGCTGTTTGGATGTTATACTAGCTGCATTCTATATTCCTATTTGATGCTTTTGGGTGTTTTCAATTATCCCTTGGGGATCACCCAGTGTATGGGCATCTCATTTTAATCACTATTTGGTGACACTTTAGGTCTGGTAATTTTTAAGCTATGCATTAAAAGTTATATTTTATCTCACTTGCTGTTATACAGATGAAGAGATAAAAACAGACACAAAGAATAAACACTGAAGGAAATCGGGATATTTTTCAAAGAATGAGAAAAATATGAATATCTTAATGAGACCTTAATATCATTATCCTTTTGGGTCTTGAGAGAAATCTAGCATCTAGCATCCCTGGGAACATAAGCTCCCAGACACTGCCCCCCAGAAAGGAGCAGAGGTCACATGACAAAAATGAATCCCTCCTCCCTGCCCATATACCCATCACACATCCTCCATCCCGTAGGCACATCTTCCCTCTTAAAGGGATCTCCGGTATGGAAGATGGGACCGTTCCACTCACCTCTGTGGTTCTGACCCCAGGCTGACGGGATGATGTGGGATATTAGTGGTAGTAGTCCGGTGGCTCTGGCTGACGGGATGATGTGGGATATTAGTGGTAGTAGTCCGGTGGCTCTGGCTGATGGGATGATGTGGGATATTAGGGGTAGTTGTCCGGTGGCTCTGGCTGACGGGATGATGTGGGATATTAGGGGTAGTTGTCCGGTGGCTCTGGCTGACGGGATGATGTGGGATATTAGGGGTAGTTGTCCGGTGGCTCTGGCTGATGGGATGATGTGGGATATTAGGGGTAGTTGTCCGGTGGCTCTGGCTGACGGGATGATGTGGGATATTAGGGGTAGTTGTCCGGTGTCTCTGGCTGACGGGATGATGTGGAATATTAGGGGTAGTAGTCCGGTGGCTCTGGCTGACGGGATGATGTGGGATATTAGTGGTAGTAGTCTGGTGGCTCTGGCTGATGGGATGATGTGGGTTATTAGGGGTAGTAGTCCGGTGGCTCTGGCTGACGGGATGATGTGGGATATTAGGGGTAGTTGTCCGGTGGCTCTGGCTGATGGGATGATGTGGGATATTAGGGGTAGTTGTCCGGTGGCTCTGGCTGACGGGATGATGTGGGATATTAGGGGTAGTTGTCCGGTGGCTCTGGCTGACGGGATGATGTGGGATATTAGTGGTAGTAGTCCGGTGGCTCTGGCTGACGGGATGATGTGGGATATTAGGGGTAGTTGTCTGGTGGCTCTGGCTGATGGGATGATGTGGGTTATTAGGGGTAGTAGTCCGGTGGCTCTGGCTGACGGGACGATGTGGGACATTAGGGGTAGTAGTCTGATGGCTCTGGCTGACGGGATGATGCGGGATATTAGGGGTAGTAGTCCGGTGGCTCTGGCTGACGGGACGATGTGGGATATTAGGGGTAGTAGTCTGATGGCTCTGGCTGACGGGATGATGTAGGATATTAGGGGTAGTAGTCCGGTGGCTCTGACTGACGGGATGATGTGTGATATTAGGGGTAGTAGTCCGGTGGCTCTGGCTGACGGGAGGATGTGGGATATTAGTAGTAGTAGTCCAGTGGCTCTGGCTGACGGGACGATGTGGGATATTAGGGGTAGTAGTCCGGTGGCTCTGGCTGACGGGATGATGTGGGATATTAGGGGTAGTAGTCCAGTGGATCTGGCTGACGGGATGATGTGTGATATTAGGGGTAGTAGTCCGGTAGCTCTGGCTGACGGGAGGATGTGGGATATTAGTAGTAGTAGTCCAGTGGCTCTGGCTGACGGGACGATGTGGGATATTAGGGGTAGTAGTCCGGAGGCTCTGGCTGACGGGATGATGTGGGATATTAGGGGTAGTAGTCCAGTGGATCTGGCTGACGGGATGATGTGTGATATTAGGGGTAGTAGTCCGGTAGCTCTGGCTGACGGGAGGATGTGGGATATTAGTAGTAGTAGTCCAGTGGCTCTGGCTGACGGGACGATGTGGGATATTAGGGGTAGTAGTCCGGTGGCTCTGGCTGACGGGATGATGTGGGATATTAGGGGTAGTAGTCCAGTGGATCTGGCTGACGGGATGATGTGTGATATTAGGGGTAGTAGTCCGGTAGCTCTGGCTGACGGGATGATGTGGGATATTAGGGGTAGTAGTCCGGAGGCTCTGGCTGACGGGATGATGTGGGATATTAGGGGTAGTAGTCCGGTGGCTCTGGCTGACGGGATGATGTGGGATATTAGGGGTAGTAGTCCAGTGGATCTGGCTGACGGGATGATGTGTGATATTAGGGGTAGTAGTCCGGTGGCTCTGGCTGACGGGATGATGTGGGATATTAGTGGTAGTAGTCCGGTGGCTCTGGCTGACGGGATGATGTGTGATATTAGGGGTAGTAGTCCGGTGGCTCTGGCTGACGGGAGGATGTGGGATATTAGGGGTAGTAGTCCGGTGGCTCTGGATGACGGGATGATGTGGGATATTAGTGGTAGTAGTCCGGTGGCTCTGGCTGACGGGATGATGTGTGATATTAGGGGTAGTAGTCCGGTGGCTCTGGCTGACGGGAGGATGTGGGATATTAGGGGTAGTAGTCCGGTGGCTCTGGCTGACGGGATGATGTGGGATATTAGTGGTAGTAGTCCGGTGGCTCTGGCTGACGGGATGATGTGTGATATTAGGGGTAGTAGTCCGGTGGCTCTGGCTGACGGGAGGATGTGGGATATTAGGGGTAGTAGTCCGGTGGCTCTGGCTGACGGGACGATATGGGATATTATGGGTAGTAGTCCGGTGGCTCTGGCTGACGGGACGATGTGGGATATTATGGGTAGTAGTCCGGTGGCTCTGGCTGACGGGATGATGTGGGATATTAGGGGTAGTAGTCCAGTGGATCTGGCTGACGGGATGATGTGTGATATTAGGGGTAGTAGTCCGGTGGCTCTGGCTGACGGGATGATGTGTGATATTAGGGGTAGTAGTCCGGTGGCTCTGGCTGACGGGATGATGTGGGATATTAGTGGTAGTAGTCCGGTGGCTCTGGCTGACGGGATGATGTGTGATATTAGGGGTAGTAGTCCGGTGGCTCTGGCTGACGGGAGGATGTGGGATATTAGGGGTAGTAGTCCGGTGGCTCTGGATGACGGGATGATGTGGGATATTAGTGGTAGTAGTCCGGTGGCTCTGGCTGACGGGATGATGTGTGATATTAGGGGTAGTAGTCCGGTGGCTCTGGCTGACGGGAGGATGTGGGATATTAGGGGTAGTAGTCCGGTGGCTCTGGCTGACGGGATGATGTGGGATATTAGTGGTAGTAGTCCGGTGGCTCTGGCTGACGGGATGATGTGTGATATTAGGGGTAGTAGTCCGGTGGCTCTGGCTGACGGGAGGATGTGGGATATTAGGGGTAGTAGTCCGGTGGCTCTGGCTGACGGGAGGATGTGGGATATTAGGGGTAGTAGTCCGGTGGCTCTGGCTGACGGGACGATATGGGATATTATGGGTAGTAGTCCGGTGGCTCTGGCTGACGGGACGATGTGGGATATTATGGGTAGTAGTCCGGTGGCTCTGGCTGACGGGATGATGTGGGATATTAGGGGTAGTAGTCCGGTGGCTCTGGCTGACGGGATGATGTGGGTTATTAGGGGTAGTAGTCCGGTGGCTCTGGCTGACTGGATGATGTGGGATATTAGGGGTAGTAGTCCGGTGGCTCTGGCTGACGGGACGATGTGGGACATTAGGGGTAGTAGTCTGATGGCTCTGGCTGACGGGATGATGCGGGATATTATGGGTAGTAGTCCGGTGGCTCTGGCTGACGGGATGATGCGGGATATTAGGGGTAGTAGTCCGGTGGCTCTGGCTGACTGGATGATGTGGAATATTAGGGGTAGTAGTCCGGTGGCTCTGGCTGACGGGATGATGCGGGATATTAGGGGTAGTAGTCCGGTGGCTCTGGCTGACGGGATGATGTGGGATATTAGGGGTAGTAGTCCAGTGGCTCTGGCTGACGGGACGATGTGGGATATTAGGGGTAGTAGTCCGGTGGCTCTGGCTGACGGGATGATGTGGGATATTAGTGGTAGTAGTCCGGTGGCTCTGGCTGACGGGACGATGTGGGATATTAGGGGTAGTAGTCCAGTGGCTCTGGCTGACGGGACGATGTGGGATATTAGGGGTAGTAGTCCGGTGGCTCTGGCTGACGGGATGATGTGGGATATTAGAGGTAGTAGTCCGGTGGCTCTAACTGACGGGACGATGTGGGATATTAGGGGTAGTAGTCCGGTGGCTCTGACTGACGGGATGATGTGTGATATTAGGGGTAGTAGTCCGGTAGCTCTGGCTGACGGGATGATGTGGGATATTAGAGGTAGTAGTCCGGTGGCTCTGACTGACGGGATGATGTGGGATATTAGGGGTAGTAGTCCGGTGGCTCTGGCTGACGGGATGATGCAGGATATTATGGGTAGTAGTCCGGTGGCTCTGGCTGACGGGATGATGCAGGATATTATGGGTAGTAGTCCGGTGGCTCTGGCTGACGGGATGATGTGGGATATTAGTGGTAGTAGTCCGGTGGCTCTGGCTGATGGGATGATGCAGGATATTATGGGTAGTAGTCCGGTGGCTCTGGCAGACGGGATGATGCAGGATATTATGGGTAGTAGTCCGGTGGCTCTGGCTGATGGGATGATGCAAGATATTATGGGTAGTAGTCCGGTGGCTCTGGCTGACGGGATGATGTGGGATATTAGGGGTAGTAGTCCGGTGGCTCTGGCTGACGGGATGATGCAGGATATTATGGGTAGTAGTCCGGTGGCTCTGGCTGACGGGATGATGTGGGATATTAGTGGTAGTAGTCCGGTGGCTCTGGCTGACGGGATGATGTGGGATATTAGAGGTAGTAGTCCGGTGGCTCTGACTGACGGGACGATGTGGGATATTAGGGGTAGTAGTCCGGTGGCTCTGACTGACGGGATGATGTGTGATATTAGGGGTAGTAGTCCGGTAGCTCTGGCTGACGGGATGATGTGGGATATTAGAGGTAGTAGTCCGGTGGCTCTGACTGACGGGATGATGTGTGATATTAGGGGTAGTAGTCCGGTAGCTCTGGCTGACGGGAGGATGTGGGATATTAGTAGTAGTAGTCCAGTGGCTCTGGCTGACGGGACGATGTGGGATATTAGGGGTAGTAGTCCGGTGGCTCTGGCTGACGGGATGATGTGGGATATTAGGGGTAGTAGACCAGTGGATCTGGCTGACGGGATGATGTGTGATATTAGGGGTAGTAGTCCGGTGGCTCTGGCTGACGGGATGATGTGTGATATTAGGGGTAGTAGTCCGGTGGCTCTGGCTGACGGGATGATGTGGGATATTAGTGGTAGTAGTCCGGTGGCTCTGGCTGACGGGATGATGTGTGATATTAGGGGTAGTAGTCCGGTGGCTCTGGCTGACGGGAGGATGTGGGATATTAGGGGTAGTAGTCCGGTGGCTCTGGCTGACGGGATGATGTGGGATATTAGTGGTAGTAGTCCGGTGGCTCTGGCTGACGGGATGATGTGTGATATTAGGGGTAGTAGTCCGGTGGCTCTGGCTGACGGGAGGATGTGGGACATTAGGGGTAGTAGTCCGGTGGCTCTGGCTGACGGAATGATGTGGGATATTAGGGGTAGTAGTCCGGTGGCTCTGGCTGACGGGATGATGTGTGATATTAGGGGTAGTAGTCTGGTGGCTCTGGCTGACGGGATGATGTAGGATATTAGGGGTAGTAGTCCGGTGGCTCTGGCTGACGGGATGATGTGTGATATTAGGGGTAGTAGTCCGGTGGCTCTGGCTGACGGGAGGATGTGGGATATTAGTGGTAGTAGTCTGGTGGCTCTGGCTGATGGGATGATGTGGGATATTAGGGGTAGTAGTCCGGTGGCTCTGGCTGACGGGATGATATGTGATATTAGGGGTAGTAGTCCGGTGGCTCTGGCTGACGGGATGATGTGTGATATTAGGGGTAGTAGTCTGGTGGCTCTGGCTGACGGGATGATGTAGGATATTAGGGGTAGTAGTCCGGTGGCTCTGGCTGACGGGATGATGTGTGATATTAGGGGTAGTAGTCCGGTGGCTCTGGCTGACGGGATGATATGTGATATTAGGGGTAGTAGTCCGGTGGCTCTGGCTGACGGGATGATGTGGGATATTAGGGGTAGTAGTCTGGTGGCTCTGGCTGATGGGATGATGTGGGATATTAGGGGTAGTAGTCCGGTGGCTCTGGCTGACGGGATGATGTGTGATATTAGGGGTAGTAGTCCGGTGGCTCTGGCTGACGGGAGGATGTGGGATATTAGGGGTAGTAGTCCGGTGGCTCTGACTGACGGGATGATGTGTGATATTAGGGGTAGCAGTCCGGTGGCTCTGGCTGACGGGATGATGTGTGATATTAGGGGTAGTAGTCCGGTGGCTCTGGCTGACGGGATGATGTGGGATATTAGTGGTAGTCCGGTGGCTCTGGCTGACGGGATGATGTGGGATATTAGGGGTAGTAGTCCGGTGGCTCTGGCTGACGGGATGATGTGTGATATTAGGGGTAGTAGTCCGGTGGCTCTGGCTGACGGGAGGATGTGGGATATTAGGGGTAGTAGTCCGGTGGCTCTGACTGACGGGATGATGTGTGATATTAGGGGTAGTAGTCCGGTGGCTCTGGCTGACGGGATGATGTGGGATATTAGGGGTAGTAGTCCGGTAGCTCTGGCTGACGGGATGATGTGGGATATTAGAGGTAGTAGTCCGGTGGCTCTGGCTGACGGGACGATGTGGGATATTAGGGGTAGTAGTCCGGTGGCTCTGGCTGACGGGATGATGTGGGATATTAGGGGTAGTAGTCCAGTGGATCTGGCTGACGGGATGATGTGTGATATTAGGGGTAGTAGTCCGGTGGCTCTGGCTGACGGGATGATGTGTGATATTAGGGGTAGTAGTCCGGTGGCTCTGGCTGACGGGATGATGTGGGATATTAGTGGTAGTAGTCCGGTGGCTCTGGCTGACGGGATGATGTGTGATATTAGGGGTAGTAGTCCGGTGGCTCTGGCTGACGGTAGGATGTGGGATATTAGGGGTAGTAGTCCGGTGGCTCTGGCTGACGGGATGATGTGGGATATTAGTGGTAGTAGTCCGGTGGCTCTGGCTGACGGGATGATGTGTGATATTAGGGGTAGTAGTCCGGTGGCTCTGGCTGACGGGAGGATGTGGGATATTAGGGGTAGTAGTCCGGTGGCTCTGGCTGACGGGATGATGTGGGATATTAGGGGTAGTAGTCCGGTGGCTCTGGCTGACGGGATGATGTGGGATATTAGGGGTAGTAGTCTGGTGGCTCTGGCTGACGGGATGATGTAGGATATTAGGGGTAGTAGTCCGGTGGCTCTGGCTGACGGGATGATGTGTGATATTAGGGGTAGTAGTCTGGTGGCTCTGGCTGACGGGAGGATGTGGGATATTAGTGGTAGTAGTCTGGTGGCTCTGGCTGATGGGATGATGTGGGATATTAGGGGTAGTAGTCCGGTGGCTCTGGCTGACGGGATGATATGTGATATTAGGGGTAGTAGTCCGGTGGCTCTGGCTGACGGGATGATGTGTGATATTAGGGGTAGTAGTCTGGTGGCTCTGGCTGACGGGATGATGTGGGATATTAGGGGTAGTAGTCCGGTGGCTCTGGCTGACGGGATGATGTGGTATATTAGGGGTAGTAGTCCGGTGGCTGTGACGGGATGATGTGGGATATTACGCGTAGTAGTCCGGTGGCTCTGGCTGACGGGATGATGTGGGATATTAGGGGTAGTAGTCCGGTGGCTGTGACGGGATGATGTGGGATATTACGGGTAGTAGTCCGGTGGCTCTGGCTGACGGGAGGATGTGGGATATTAGTGGTAGTAGTCTGGTGGCTCTGGCTGATGGGATGATGTGGGATATTAGGGGTAGTAGTCCGGTGGCTCTGGCTGACGGGATGATATGTGATATTAGGGGTAGTAGTCCGGTGGCTCTGGCTGACGGGATGATGTGTGATATTAGGGGTAGTAGTCTGGTGGCTCTGGCTGACGGGATGATGTGGGATATTAGGGGTAGTAGTCCGGTGGCTCTGGCTGACGGGATGATGTGGTATATTAGGGGTAGTAGTCCGGTGGCTGTGACGGGATGATGTGGGATATTACGCGTAGTAGTCCGGTGGCTCTGGCTGACGGGATGATGTGGGATATTAGGGGTAGTAGTCCGGTGGCTGTGACGGGATGATGTGGGATATTACGGGTAGTAGTCCGGTGGCTCTGGCTGACGGGATGATGTGGGATATTAGGGGTAATAGTCCGGTGGCTCTGGCTGACGGGATGATGTGGGATATTAGGGGTAGTAGTCTGGTGGCTCTGGCTGATGGGATGATGTGGGATATTAGTGGTAGTAGTTCGGTGGCTCTGGCTGACGGGATGATGTGGGATATTAGTGGTAGTAGTCCGGTGGCTCTGGCTGACGGGATGATGTGTGATATTAGGGGTAGTAGTCCGGTGGCTCTGGCTGACGGTAGGATGTGGGATATTAGGGGTAGTAGTCCGGTGGCTCTGGCTGACGGGATGATGTGGGATATTAGTGGTAGTAGTCCGGTGGCTCTGGCTGACGGGATGATGTGTGATATTAGGGGTAGTAGTCCGGTGGCTCTGGCTGACGGGAGGATGTGGGATATTAGGGGTAGTAGTCCGGTGGCTCTGGCTGACGGGATGATGTGGGATATTAGGGGTAGTAGTCCGGTGGCTCTGGCTGACGGGATGATGTGGGATATTAGGGGTAGTAGTCTGGTGGCTCTGGCTGACGGGATGATGTAGGATATTAGGGGTAGTAGTCCGGTGGCTCTGGCTGACGGGATGATGTGTGATATTAGGGGTAGTAGTCTGGTGGCTCTGGCTGACGGGAGGATGTGGGATATTAGTGGTAGTAGTCTGGTGGCTCTGGCTGATGGGATGATGTGGGATATTAGGGGTAGTAGTCCGGTGGCTCTGGCTGACGGGATGATATGTGATATTAGGGGTAGTAGTCCGGTGGCTCTGGCTGACGGGATGATGTGTGATATTAGGGGTAGTAGTCTGGTGGCTCTGGCTGACGGGATGATGTGGGATATTAGGGGTAGTAGTCCGGTGGCTCTGGCTGACGGGATGATGTGGTATATTAGGGGTAGTAGTCCGGTGGCTGTGACGGGATGATGTGGGATATTACGCGTAGTAGTCCGGTGGCTCTGGCTGACGGGATGATGTGGGATATTAGGGGTAGTAGTCCGGTGGCTGTGACGGGATGATGTGGGATATTACGGGTAGTAGTCCGGTGGCTCTGGCTGACGGGATGATGTGGGATATTAGGGGTAATAGTCCGGTGGCTCTGGCTGACGGGATGATGTGGGATATTAGGGGTAGTAGTCTGGTGGCTCTGGCTGATGGGATGATGTGGGATATTAGTGGTAGTAGTTCGGTGGCTCTGGCTGACGGGATGATGTGGGATATTAGTGGTAGTAGTCCGGTGGCTCTGGCTGACGGGATGATGTGGGATATTAGAGGTAGTAGTCCGGTGGCTCTGACTGACGGGACGATGTGGGATATTAGGGGTAGTAGTCCGGTGGCTCTGACTGACGGGATGATGTGTGATATTAGGGGTAGTAGTCCGGTAGCTCTGGCTGACGGGATGATGTGGGATATTAGAGGTAGTAGTCCGGTGGCTCTGACTGACGGGATGATGTGTGATATTAGGGGTAGTAGTCCGGTAGCTCTGGCTGACGGGAGGATGTGGGATATTAGTAGTAGTAGTCCAGTGGCTCTGGCTGACGGGACGATGTGGGATATTAGGGGTAGTAGTCCGGTGGCTCTGGCTGACGGGATGATGTGGGATATTAGGGGTAGTAGACCAGTGGATCTGGCTGACGGGATGATGTGTGATATTAGGGGTAGTAGTCCGGTGGCTCTGGCTGACGGGATGATGTGTGATATTAGGGGTAGTAGTCCGGTGGCTCTGGCTGACGGGATGATGTGGGATATTAGTGGTAGTAGTCCGGTGGCTCTGGCTGACGGGATGATGTGTGATATTAGGGGTAGTAGTCCGGTGGCTCTGGCTGACGGGAGGATGTGGGATATTAGGGGTAGTAGTCCGGTGGCTCTGGCTGACGGGATGATGTGGGATATTAGTGGTAGTAGTCCGGTGGCTCTGGCTGACGGGATGATGTGTGATATTAGGGGTAGTAGTCCGGTGGCTCTGGCTGACGGGAGGATGTGGGATATTAGGGGTAGTAGTCCGGTGGCTCTGGCTGACGGAATGATGTGGGATATTAGGGGTAGTAGTCCGGTGGCTCTGGCTGACGGGATGATGTGTGATATTAGGGGTAGTAGTCTGGTGGCTCTGGCTGACGGGATGATGTAGGATATTAGGGGTAGTAGTCCGGTGGCTCTGGCTGACGGGATGATGTGTGATATTAGGGGTAGTAGTCCGGTGGCTCTGGCTGACGGGAGGATGTGGGATATTAGTGGTAGTAGTCTGGTGGCTCTGGCTGATGGGATGATGTGGGATATTAGGGGTAGTAGTCCGGTGGCTCTGGCTGACGGGATGATATGTGATATTAGGGGTAGTAGTCCGGTGGCTCTGGCTGACGGGATGATGTGTGATATTAGGGGTAGTAGTCTGGTGGCTCTGGCTGACGGGATGATGTAGGATATTAGGGGTAGTAGTCCGGTGGCTCTGGCTGACGGGATGATGTGTGATATTAGGGGTAGTAGTCCGGTGGCTCTGGCTGACGGGATGATATGTGATATTAGGGGTAGTAGTCCGGTGGCTCTGGCTGACGGGATGATGTGTGATATTAGGGGTAGTAGTCTGGTGGCTCTGGCTGATGGGATGATGTGGGATATTAGGGGTAGTAGTCCGGTGGCTCTGGCTGACGGGATGATGTGTGATATTAGGGGTAGTAGTCCGGTGGCTCTGGCTGACGGGAGGATGTGGGATATTAGGGGTAGTAGTCCGGTGGCTCTGACTGACGGGATGATGTGTGATATTAGGGGTAGCAGTCCGGTAGCTCTGGCTGACGGGATGATGTGTGATATTAGGGGTAGTAGTCCGGTGGCTCTGGCTGACGGGATGATGTGGGATATTAGTGGTAGTCCGGTGGCTCTGGCTGACGGGATGATGTGGGATATTAGGGGTAGTAGTCCGGTGGCTCTGGCTGACGGGATGATGTGTGATATTAGGGGTAGTAGTCCGGTGGCTCTGGCTGACGGGAGGATGTGGGATATTAGGGGTAGTAGTCCGGTGGCTCTGACTGACGGGATGATGTGTGATATTAGGGGTAGTAGTCCGGTGGCTCTGGCTGACGGGATGATGTGGGATATTAGGGGTAGTAGTCCGGTAGCTCTGGCTGACGGGATGATGTGGGATATTAGAGGTAGTAGTCCGGTGGCTCTGGCTGACGGGACGATGTGGGATATTAGGGGTAGTAGTCCGGTGGCTCTGGCTGACGGGATGATGTGGGATATTAGGGGTAGTAGTCCAGTGGATCTGGCTGACGGGATGATGTGTGATATTAGGGGTAGTAGTCCGGTGGCTCTGGCTGACGGGATGATGTGTGATATTAGGGGTAGTAGTCCGGTGGCTCTGGCTGACGGGATGATGTGGGATATTAGTGGTAGTAGTCCGGTGGCTCTGGCTGACGGGATGATGTGTGATATTAGGGGTAGTAGTCCGGTGGCTCTGGCTGACGGTAGGATGTGGGATATTAGGGGTAGTAGTCCGGTGGCTCTGGCTGACGGGATGATGTGGGATATTAGTGGTAGTAGTCCGGTGGCTCTGGCTGACGGGATGATGTGTGATATTAGGGGTAGTAGTCCGGTGGCTCTGGCTGACGGGAGGATGTGGGATATTAGGGGTAGTAGTCCGGTGGCTCTGGCTGACGGGATGATGTGGGATATTAGGGGTAGTAGTCCGGTGGCTCTGGCTGACGGGATGATGTGGGATATTAGGGGTAGTAGTCTGGTGGCTCTGGCTGACGGGATGATGTAGGATATTAGGGGTAGTAGTCCGGTGGCTCTGGCTGACGGGATGATGTGTGATATTAGGGGTAGTAGTCTGGTGGCTCTGGCTGACGGGAGGATGTGGGATATTAGTGGTAGTAGTCTGGTGGCTCTGGCTGATGGGATGATGTGGGATATTAGGGGTAGTAGTCCGGTGGCTCTGGCTGACGGGATGATATGTGATATTAGGGGTAGTAGTCCGGTGGCTCTGGCTGACGGGATGATGTGTGATATTAGGGGTAGTAGTCTGGTGGCTCTGGCTGACGGGATGATGTGGGATATTAGGGGTAGTAGTCCGGTGGCTCTGGCTGACGGGATGATGTGGTATATTAGGGGTAGTAGTCCGGTGGCTGTGACGGGATGATGTGGGATATTACGGGTAGTAGTCCGGTGGCTCTGGCTGACGGGATGATGTGGGATATTAGGGGTAGTAGTCCGGTGGCTGTGACGGGATGATGTGGGATATTACGGGTAGTAGTCCGGTGGCTCTGGCTGACGGGATGATGTGGGATATTAGGGGTAATAGTCCGGTGGCTCTGGCTGACGGGATGATGTGGGATATTAGGGGTAGTAGTCTGGTGGCTCTGGCTGATGGGATGATGTGGGATATTAGTGGTAGTAGTTCGGTGGCTCTGGCTGACGGGATGATGTGGGATATTATAGTAAATGTGGCTATGCGGTGTGGGCGGGGCTATACCCTCAGCTTTATATATATATATATATATCATTATAATTTGTTATAACTAACTGCAGTTAGTTACTATGACCGAGCAGCGCCGGGCTCTTCATCTGGTACTAAGATGAAACAAAGAACAGAATATTCTCATTGTGTTATCTTCTATTTCTGCTTTCAGGGTCAGAGACGGTACAGACCGGCGCCTATTTAAAGTATGGGGGTGAGGGGGACGGTAACTCCAGCAATCCAGATAAAACCATGTTTTCTTCAGACATATCCCAAACAGGTCTGTCCACTGTACACATGCTGAGATGTCTGACTGCTCGTACAGTAAAGAATCCCTTCCTTGGCTTATTGTGAAGCCCTTTTAGCGCTTCAAGTAGTGCATGCTTCATGTAATAATTCTAGTCCCAGGCATAAAAGATGATGTGATGAAACTTTGTAGTTTCCATTCTACGTGGAAAACATCCACTGTATATTTTTAAGCATTTTATTATTTTAGTGACTTGGTAGCAGCTGCCTGGCACTGAGCGCTAAATTCAAGTTTGCCACAGATTGAACAATATCTACAATGCATACTGTGTTCTGCTGACCTGATTGGTTGCTGTTGAGAACTTCTACACCTTTTGTAAAAGGATTGTTCCCGATATAAAGCAGGTCTTGCGGGGTGTTACCGATATTCAGTGGATATTGTTTAGGGTTCTCAGTATAGAGCCAGTCATGCCTATGTTCCTTTTGGTGTGTTCTCAGTATACAGGAGGTTGTGTGGTGTCTCCAGTATACTGCAGGTCTTCTGACGTGTTTCAAGTATACAAGGGATCTTGTGGAGTGTTCCAAGTATACGGGACATCTTGTAGGGTATTCCTGGTATATACGGCAGGGCTTGGGGTGGGGTCCTGGTATATGACAGGTCTTGTTTGGTGTTCCTGGTATATGGCGGGTTTTGTGGGGTGTTCTCAGTATACATCAGGTCTTGTTTGGTGTTACCAGTATATGGCGGGTCTTTCGGGGTGTTCCCAGTATACAACAGGTCTGGTTGGGATGTTCTTGAAATACAATGGGTTTTTTAGCGCTTTCCCAGTATTGTGGGATGTTCCCAGTATACATCAGGTCTTGTTTGGTGTTCCCAGCATACGGCAGATCTTATGGGGTGCTCCCAGTAAAAGGCAGGTCTTTTGGGGTGTTCCCAGTATACAACGGGTCTGGGTGGGGTGTTCTTGATATTACAACGGATTTTTTAGGGTTTTCCCAGTATAAGTATTGTGGGGTGTTCTCTGTATACGGCAGGTCTTGTTGGGGGGGGATATCCGTATACATCGGGTCTTGTGAGGGGTTCCCGTTATATGGCAGGTCTTGTGGGATTTCTCGGTATGCAGCAGGTCTTGTGTGGTGTTCTTTGTATACGGCAGGTCTTATTTGCTGTTCCTAATATACGGTGGATCTTGTGGGGTGTTCTCAGTATATGGCAGGTCTTGTTGGGTGGGGATATCCGTATACATCGGGTCTTGTGAGGGGTTCCCGTTATATGGCAGGTCTTGTGGGATTTCTCGGTATGCAGCAGGTCTTGTGTGGTGTTCTTTGTATACGGCAGGTCTTATTTGCTGTTCCTAATATACGGTGGATCTTGTGGGGTGTTCTCAGTATATGGCAGGTCTTGTTGGGTGGGGATATCCGTATACATCGGGGCTTGTGAGGGGTTCCCGTTATATGGCAGGTCTTGTGGGATTTCTTGGTATGCAGCAGGTCTGGTGGGGTGTTCTCTGTATACGGCAGGTCTTATTTGCTGTTCCTAATATACGGTGGATCTTGTGGGGTGTTTTCAGTATACAGCACATCTTGTGGGGGGTTCCCGCTATGCAGTGATTAGTAATGACCAATAATGATCCCTTTAAGGACATCATGGGAACTGTCCTCTTCTAACAGCCGGTTAGCGAGGGTTCCGCCAATCTAGTCTTGATGGCTCGGTCTGCATAAGGCAAGAGGAAACCCTTATTCCGAATGATGATGTACAGAGATATAGAGCAGCGCCTAGAGGAACGATCACTTTTTATTAGAGATTATTACATTATTTCATGTTCTATTATCGTCTCTGCATTTATTTCTCATTCGTACCAAGATGTCGGGTTTTGTGCATGTTGGGAGCGGACTGTCATCTCGTGGGCTGGGTGTTTATGTTCTGTCATTTCCTGCCTGTTGATCTCGCCTCGTGTTCAGACCTGCAGAGTTTTGCTGCTTTCTTCATCAAAGTCATTATACAAAAGAGCAGAAACTGGAAAAACTCCCTTTTCGCAGGGAGCTCAGATTAAAGCAGCGGTTGCATGGCCGGACGTAGCAATGAAGTTTGTTCAAGCTGCGATGTGCTCAGCGTTGTCTTTCTTGCAAACTTGAAGAGAGGACTTTGGGTCGCCTTCCCAGGGCTGTGGGGTACTCGGTACCGGGCCGGTGTCAGCAGGATGTGTCACAGCAGCGGTGACCCGGACGGTGGCCCTGGGCGCCCAATGTAAAAAGGGGAGATTGAATGGTGGAATGTAGTTAATGGAATAGTTTGTGACGCCACCTGTGGTGCTCGGCAAGTGAGATGCTAGGCCGACGCTGCATGCAGATCCACTAGGACTGATGGTAGGGTGCAGCAAAGATGTAATAGTTCCCCACAGGTGAAGCTGTAGTCCCAGGGCAGTGTAGAGGTGGTTGGCACGGGGATGTAGCAGTGCCGGAAGGGTAGGAAGCAGACAAGACACAGCGGGGTGCAATTTCTGTACCTTTACTTGATAAATGCAGTCCAGGGTCCTGATTACAGATGGTACTGGAGCAGGCTAGCCTGGAAGCAGCTCAGGATTCTCGCTCAGCAGACGGGCTGTGCAGTCTCCTTCCTAGCGCTTATTTGAGTGAAGTACTCCCAGTACTGAGTTACACTGAAGTTCCTCCTAATTCTCTTCTACTGTCACTCCTCGTATGGCAGACAGCTGTAGCCGCTATTCCTCTCCTGGCTCACTCCGTGCTGTTGTGCCTCCGAGTCTTAGATGGGGGTAGGGCATTTACAGCCTCCTACTCCTCTGGTGTCTGTTGCAGGATCATTAGTATCCATACAACTGTGGAGACCAGGCTCCAGTTCATGCGCTCTCACTGTGAGGGAGCTCTCCTTCCTCAGCTCAACCTCCAGCTTCTCTCCACACGTCTGCACACGTGGACCTCCTCAGACTAACTGACCACTCCTTCCTCTTGGCCCTCAGAGAGCAGTGCTCCCCTCAATTCCGGTTCAGAGTCCCCCCTGCTGGCCTGGAGTGGAACTGTGTTGCATGTATAGGTTAACTGCGAGAGAGACCCTTCCTTGCTTCCAGGCATGACATCACGCTCCCTGGAGGAAGGCAATGCCATTGTGGCAGCCATACTCCTGGGGGTGCCACAACTTTAGCGTCAATTAAATATTGGCCATGTTAACCCCTTCCATGCTGTGCAACCTCGGGGCGGGTTACTTTCTGATCTCCTGTAATATCGTAGTTAAAAGATGGCGGTCCCTTTGTTCTGATCCCTTGTGTATGGGCCAAAGCATGAACAGCTACACAGAGTATATCTTTCTCTGCAGAACCATGTTTGTGGGTTAAATGGACAGGCCATTCAGTTTCTGGGGCACTGTGTAATTCTTCATTTTCCCTGTGGAGGCGCTGTAGGGAGCCTGAACACCTGCTGCTGACCATCTTATCAATGGTCATTTCTAAAAAAAAAAATCCAGAAAGCTATTCTTACAGCACTCAAGCACTTCTATTATTTTTTTTTTTAATTATTGTTTGTGTCTGCTTTTTTCCATTGTTCCTATGTAGGATGATCGCCATAAAATGGCACCATGACAGTGTAACCGCGGCCTGGAATACTGTTCTTCCTCCTTTTCTCCTGTTCTTTCATCCTCTTCCCATTTCTAACTTTTCCACTTCTCAGATAGATTTTTTTACTTCTGCTTTCCAACATTCTTATACAAAAAAGTTGAACCCAAACGCGCAACCATTTATTGTGCCCTCCATCCGCTCCTCCAGCCACTAAATGGAGCAGAGAGCTCCCAGTAATTCCAGTATCCTGTGCAGATTGCAGGCAGGGACGGACTGGACAGGAGGCTTCAGCCAACGGCTGCAAAGCAGGAAGTGACATCAGACAGGGGGCGTCATTGCGCCCAGTAACGTGAAGCCGATTTGTTATTTCACGTTGCGTCACGTTCCCATGTTGGACAGAACAGCTTGGATTTTCATAATGGAAGAATTATAGGTGCAAATTGTGCAAAATATTTAATTGAAAACAAATTACAAAAATAATTATTAGGCTCAAATACATGCATTTAGGTAAAAAAATAAAAACTGTCCTCAAAAGAGGGCAACCCCATTTATCATGTTCCATGGACAGTGTGTACGTCTGGTCCTGGTGTTCTGCTGCTGACCGCCTGTCTTCTATCTCCAGGTGCATTCGTCGTGTGCTGGACCCCGGGGATGGTCGTCCTTCTTCTCGATGGCCTGAACTGCACTACCTGCGGCCTACAGCAGGTCAAGCGTTGGTTTCTTCTCCTCGCCCTAATGAATTCTGTAATGAATCCCATTATCTACTCGTATAAGGATGAGGAGATGTGGAGGACTTTCAAGAGCATGATCTGCTGCTTCATATATAGCGGGAAACGCCGATCATCCAGGTTTCCATCCACGGTGCACAGCACAAGAAGCACCGACACCACCAGTTATTATCTAGAGGACCTCGCCAATCAACTACCACCGGAAAAAGTACCCTAGCGCTACGAGCTGACGCCGACACCCCGGCGCTACCCTGTATTTATAAATGCGTATTGTATTGTATCACAGCAATGTGATGTAAAGCCGCCCCCTGAGGACAATGAAGTGTGCACACAGCACCTGCTCAGTGAAAGTCTTACAAATGGAATGTTTGTGGGTAATCCGTTTCCTTATTTGTATGTGTATGTTATGTTTTATGTGTTTGATCTCAGGTAGAGAATGTGCACTTATGACCTCACCATATGGCGGCGTACCGTTGGGTTGGCCATGTGATTTGATAGGCTAGCCGGTGTAGGCACTGCAGAAGTCGGCAGTAGGTTACCAGCTGTGTTGTCTATCGTTTTGGTCAGGGGTGTACATATAACTGCAGACACCTTTGTTGCTGCTGCAATGTCATCTGAGAAAGGAGGCAGAGAGGTAAGAAACCCCAGGCCCTCCGTCTTGGGTGGTAGAACTCAAAGTACCAGAAAGGGTTTAGGAGGCATGATGATCTTTGCTATGTGCTCCATCTCTTCTATCCTTAATTAATGCCATAGTGATGAAGGTATGACTGGTGAGGGTCCTGGTTCTAAGACCACCTAAAACAAAGGAGAAAGTGCTTTGCTGAGCACTGCGGCCCATTGGTTGTGTTTGGCTCCACTCGGCTCATGCTTAAAAAGGCCAGGTCACTGATCTACAGCCTCATAGATTCTCACGGACCCAAAAATGGCTCCATTGGCAAACAGCAAGGAACATTTATTACCTCGGACCAGCGAGAAAAAAATGGTAAAACGTCTGACATTTTTAGAACCATATGTAAAGTATTTGGGAAGTTATGGTAAATCAGAGGTGCATGGAGGTACTATGGGGCCTAAAGCTAAAGAAACTTGGTGGCATTTTTTTGGCGGCTCTTCAGATGGGCAAAATTGACTCATTATATTGAATGACTCCGTTAGAGGTTATGCCAGAATCCCTTTTTTCAGGGGTTCAGATGATGATGGCGTCTATGTGATGTGAGCATAGCCTTACAATGACACAATTCCTGTCTATTCCTGGCTGTGTACACTATGGGGCAGAGTGTAATCATTTACACACATGAACTAAACCTTGTCACGTCCCGTGTCTGTGCGACGACAGGTCCTACTCCCCCCAACACATTTTTCAGTAAATTTTGAGTCAAGTGTCCATATGTGTCCGGTGTAATAATTACTCTGACCGTGGATTATATGTATGCATGACTGATCTGCACACTCATGGTGTAGGAGACATTAGTTGGTAAACTTCTATGTTATACAAATCTTCAATATGTCCTATCTCTATTACTTTAGGATTAACATTAATTTGTAAGCCATAGTGGATTCTCTGGAGGACCCGATTATTTCAGTTGTGTAATACTTCATTCCACCTGCAGAGGAGGTGCAGAGAAAATATACATCTGCTGCCATGTTCCCTCACAGATTCCAGCTTGGGGAAATGTAGTGGAACCACACCAATTTTTGTCAATTTTATCTGTATGATATCAGTACACGACTATTGTTCCCAGGCGATCTTGTAGATGATTGTGCCGTCGCTGCTCATCTGGTGCCATGTCTACGACCCGCCGAGTCCATACCTACAAACAGATCTAATATTTTACAGATGTGTTTTCATTTCATAATAATATGCGGATTATCGTTAGCCAGAGACGTCATAGAATTTGGCACAATGACACATAAAGGAGACGTCTCATTTATAAAACCCGTTTCCATATCCTGAGTCAGGGAACTTTGAGTTCAGGATGCTCATCCTTTATTCATCAGTTACAAGGAGCATTTCTCGCTTCGGAGGACCCATCCTGTCCTGTGTTTCACAGATAACCCATTAATTAGTTTGGAGATCGTGCTGTGCACCCGAGTACACTCAAAAAAGGGATCAGTGTCACAAAAAGGTGCCCAAGCATGGGGTCTATTGCTTGTCACTTCAATCAGAGAAGGGCCCCCAATGAACCTTTCCCCATTCCTCCAGACTAGAAGACCAAGGGTCATGGATCAGAAGCTTGGGCGAGCTGGTCGTCCTGTCTGCATCCACCCTAGAGGAACAAGCGGAACCTGATGGCCACACACAGCCCCTAGACCACTCAGGAGGGAACCCATAAAGGAACCGCACCCTGAAAAGTGCTCATGACAGACACACATACAAAAGGGTGACTCACGGTGAATAATTAAAAAAAAAAGTGGAGGTTTTACAGGAAAAAAATTGTTAAACCGTCTACCTAAAATTTAAATAGTGCCAATCCTAACCAAAAGGCACAGAATAAGGGTGTGTAAGATGAAAGTGAAGCGCTGTGCAAAAGTGGCAAAAACTTAAGTGGGGTCCCACACCCCGCGAGCTCAGGATCTGCAGGGTCACCACTCTGGGTCAACTTCTGCACCTCAGGCTCTCAATCATCCCTGCCCACAACATTGATCCTGTGGGTGAGGGTCACCTAATCGGATGACTATATCAGCCACCCGGATTACTCCCCGAAGTGTCGGCCCAGTTAACATTACTGTATCAGCCTAATCCCCAGGTAATCCATTGATAAACACCGTAGTGCTCTATGTGTTTTGTGTTGGCGCTGGAGGGAAATTTAACATTGACTGCGAGGTTACAGCCGATATCTGAAGCTCCCTGTAAACAGAAGTATAGGATAAGATCCTGTCTGCAGCCACCACTAGGGGGAGTTCCCTGTATATAGAGATACATGATAAGATCCTGCCTGCAGTCACCACTAGGGGGAGCTCCCTGTATACAGATATACATGATAAGATCCTGTCTGCAGTCACCACTAGTATGAGCACCATGTATACAGAGATACAGTCATGGCCAAAAGTATTGACACCCCTGCAATTCTGTCAGATAATATTCAGTTTCTTCCTGAAAATGATTGCAAACACAAATTCTTTGGTATTATTATCTTCATTTAATTTGTCTTAAATGAAAAAACACAAAAGAGAATGAAGCAAAAAGCAAAACATTGATCATTTCACACAAAACTCCAAAAATGGGCCGGACAAAAGTATTGGCATCCTCAGCCTAATACTTGGTTGCACAACCTTTAGCCAAAATAACTGCGACCAACCGCTTCCGGTAACCATCAATGAGTTTCTTACAATCCTCTGCTGGAATTTTAGACCATTCTTCTTTGGCAAACTGCTCCAGGTCCCTGATATTTGTAGGGTGCCTTCTCCAAACTGCCATTTTTAGATCTCTCCACAGGTGTTCTATGGGATTCAGGTCTGGACTCATTGTTGGCCACCTTAGAAGTCTCCAGTGCTTTCTCTCAAACCATTTTCTAGTGCTTTTTGAAGTGTGTTTTGGGTTATTGTCCTGCTGGAAGACCCATGACCTCTGAGGGAGACCCAGCTTTCTCACACTGGGCCCTAAATTATGCTGCAAAATTTGTTGGTAGTCTTCTGACTTCATAATGCCATGCACACGGTCAAGCAGTCCCGTGCCAGAGGCAGCAAAGCAACCCCAAAACATCAGGGAACCTCCGCCATGTTTGACTGTAGGGACCGTGTACTTTTCTTTGAATGCCTCTTTTTTCTCCTGTAAACTCTATGTTGATGCCTTTGCCCAAAAAGCTCTACTTTTGTCTCATCTGACCAAAGAACATTCTTCCAAAATGTTTTAGGCTTTTTCAGGTAAGTTTTGGCAAACTCCAGCCTGGCTTTTTTATGTCTCGGGGTAAGAAGTGGAGTCTTCCTGGGTCTCCTACCATACAGTCCCTTTTCATTCAGACGCCGACGGATAGTTCGGGTTGACACTGTTGTACCCTCGGACTGCAGGGCAGCTTGAACTTGTTTGGATGTTAGTGGAGGTTCTTTATCCAACATCCGCACAATCTTGCGTTGAAATCTCTCGACAATTTTTCTTTTCCGTCCACATCTAGGGAGGTTAGCCACAGTGCCATGGGCTTTACACTTCTTGATGACACTGCGCACGGTAGACACAGGAACATTCAGGTCTTTGGAGATGGACTTGTAGCCTTGAGATTGCTCATGCTTCCTTACAATTTGGTTTCTCAAGTCCTCAGACAGTTCTTTGGTCTTCTTTCTTTTCTCCATGCTCAATGTGGTACACACAAGGACACAGGACAGAGGTTGAGTCAACTTTAATCCATGTCAACTGGCTGCAAGTGTGATTTAGTTATTGCCAACACCTGTTAGGTGCCACAGGTAAGTTACAGGGGCTGTTAATTACACAAATTAGAGAAGCATCACATGATTTTTCGAACAGTGCCAATACTTTTGTCCACCCTCTTTTTTATGTTTGGTGTGGAATTATATCCAATTTGGCTTTAGGACAATTCTTTTTGTGTTTTTTCATTTAAGACAAATTAAATGAAGATAATAATACCAAAGAATTTGTGTTTGCAATCATTTTCAGGAAGAAACTGAGTATTATCTGACAGAATTGCAGGGGTGTCAATACTTTTGGCCATGACTGTACATGATAAGATCCTGTCTGCAGCCACCACTAGGGGGAGCTCTCTGTATACAGATATACATGATAAGATCCTGTCTGCAGTCACCACTAGGGGGAGCTCCCTGTATACAGAGATACATGATAAGATCTTGTCTGCAGTCACCACTAGGGGGAGCTCCCTGTATACAGAGATACATGATAAGATCCTGCCTGCAGTCACCACTAGGGGGAGCTCCCTGTATACAGATATACATGATAAGATCCTGTCTGCAGTCACCACTAGTGGGAGCCCCCTGTATACAGAGATACATGATAAGATCCTGTCTGCAGTCACCACTAGGGGGAGCTCCCTGTATACAGAAATACATGATAAGATCCTGTCTGCAGCCACCACTAGGGGGAGCTCCATGTATACAGAGATGCATGATAAGATTCTGTCTGCAGCCTTCACTAGGGGGAGCTCCCTGTATACAGAGATACATGATAAGATCCTGTCTGCAGCCTTCACTAGGGGGAGCTCCCTGTATACAGAGATACATGATAAGATCCTGTCTGCAGCCACCACTAGGGGGAGCTCCCTGTATACAGAGATACATGATAAGATTCTGTCAGCAGCCACCACTAGGGGGAGCTCCCTGTACACAGAGATACATAAGATCCTGTCTGCAGCCACCACTAGGGGGAGCTCCCTGTATACAGAGATACATGATAAGATTCTGTCAGCAGCCACCACTAGGGGGAGCTCCCTGTACACAGAGATACATAAGATCCTGTCTGCAGCCACCACTAAGGGTAGCTCCCTGTATACAAAGATACATAAGATTCTGCCTGCAGCCACCACTAGGGGGAGCCTAGGATTTTAATACATACTAGTTTTACATTGAAACCAGTAGTAAGGAGCTCCCTCTAGTGGTGGTTTCAGGCAGGTACATTTTTTAAGATTTTGCGCTTTTTATAAGGACTATGTTGCTAACTGCACAAATATATTTCATATTAGTAATAAATCATCCTGCGGTGTGACAGGAGGAACATTCTAAATTAAAAAGTATATAGCACTCCTACCTAAAATCCTACGTAAATACAATGTGTAGAGCAGGTGACGTCTTTACGGCATCATTGATATTGGTCCCTGCAGACCGCTGTCCGATTATCCCAGTCACTTTCACACTCTCAGTGATACAAGTGGAGATATGAAGCGCTCAGGCTTGTCGTCACCTGCTCTCCAGACATCCGCACATTTCAGATGTAGGCGCTGGGTTGTACATCACCGCGGCATATGTCGCCTCGCTGCACTGGACGTCACTATAGATTGCTGGTCAGAGCGGGAGATTTTGCTGTTGTTAATAAAGAATCTTACTGATTTCTGTGCCTGCCGTGATTATTTAACCCTTAGGGTGTGTGCACATGGTAAGTATTTGCAGCAGACATTTCTGCACTAAAGACGTCATTTTCAGGAGAAACGCTACATAAAATATTGCATTTTCCTGCATATTTGCTGTTTTTTCCCCATTTGTTGGAATGGGTGAAAAACGCTACAGAAACGCTGAAATAATGGACGCTCCAGACAAGGAAAACAGAAGCAGCGAGTGCAGATTTCAGAAATCACATTCACTTTGCTGGCACAGTAATACACTGCGGGTCCAAAAATGCTGTATACAGTAATGGAGGCGAGCAGCCGCCAGCCATGTATGGCACCGCCTCGCTCTTTGGTTTAATCGATGGTATCTCCAAACAACAGCAGCAAAGATCTGCCGGGTCATATAGAGAGATCATTGGTGGATCCCATCAGTAATCCAGGCGCACGGTGACCCGATGATTGGTGCTGCAGAAAGGTGCAGAAGGGCCACATGTCTCCCAATCATTGCCCTCCCAAGGGAAAGGTAGTGCGGATCAAATAAAAAGGGAAACTGTCAGCAGGATGAACCGCTCCCATCACCGGCTGTCACCTCCTAAAGTTATAGCCATTTGCCAATTGTGTTGCCGCACATTTAAAAACTATGAAAAAACTTTGGAGTCGTTTGCAAATGAAGAGACTGAAGCGTCCACGGGGCGTATCCGGGCACCTAAGGGTCCTGGTAGCCTTCATTACGCCCCCCCATCTGTTGATTGACAGGCGCATGCGTATAGGATTTCCCGTTAGGTGAAAAGAGGAATCTGGTGCAGAGATCACTGATGAAGCATCGAGAGCTACACCAGGGCACATCCTCTGCGCATGCGCCACCGCACAGCACCCAGGTGTCATCCATTCTGGGAATCCATGTCAATCAGCGCACCAAAGGCGGGATCATAGGAGATTGACCCGGACACTTAGACATCTGGACACGCCCAGTGGACACTTGAGCCTTCATCTGCATGCGGTACAGGAGTTTTTATATAGAACTACTTCTAAGGTTCAGGAAGCTACAATTCACTAATGGATACATCTTTATAAAGCTCTTTTCAGGGCGGTAAGAGCGATGTATAGGGGTACAGGTTCCTGCACTGCTGCTGACAGTTTCCCTTTAATAGTGGTTCATGTAATACAAGGATTGGCCGGATTCATCAAAGCAATAAAACATTTTTTGTTTGTGATCCCCCCTCCCCCATAATGTCCATAGAAAAAAAAAACAATCAGATTTGTCCTAACCAACTAAATCCTATTACGTGCCCACAAAAGTCCCAAAGCGCGGACTCCTGAGCGAGCAGCTGCCGGGATCAGCGCCGATGTTCCCTAATGTCTCACTTAAGAGTCTTTATTCTCTCCGTGGTGTCATTACAGACAGCGACTTACAGTAATCATCTGCTTCACATTCACCCTAGAATAAATCAGGAGAATGAGGCAAAGATCTCAGCGGAAAGTGACGCAACGGTAGCGACGTTACATGAAGAATATGTGGGGACACGAGGAGGAAAAGCTCTCCGTCCTGCGACACCTGGAAAGGCCAGAGATGGCCCACGAGCCACACACCATGCCGTCTACTGATCAGATGAGGATTTGAGGAATTTATCAAAGGGGTTTCCTTCCTGCAGTCACTTGTGACTGTGATTTGCCAAATCCCAACAATGTGTAACGTGCACACAGCCAGGATTCCGCGCAGCCACGCGTCGTCAGATTCTCATCCTCTTCTCTAGAACATCGAGAGAATGTAGTCTACACACTTGTGTCACATGACCGCCCACTCACGCTGGTGCATACTTGTGTCACATGACAGCCCACTCACGCTGGTGCATACTTGTGTCACATGACCGCCCACTCACGCTGGTGCATACTTGTGTCACATGACCGCCCACTCACGCTGGTGCATACTTGTGTCACATGACCGCCCACTCACGCTGGTGCATACTTGTGTCACATGACCGCCCACTCACGCTGGTGCATACTTGTGTCACATGACTGCCCACTCACGCTGGTGCATACTTGTGTTACATGACCGCCCACTCACGCTGGTGCATACTTGTGTCACATGACCGCCCACTCACGCTGGTGCATACTTGTGTCACATGACCGCCCACTCACGCTGGTGCATACTTGTGTCACATGACCGCCCACTCACGCTGGTGCATACTTGTGTCACATGACCGCCCACTCACGCTGGTGCATACTTGTGTCACATGACTGCCCACTCACGCTGGTGCATACTTGTGTTACATGACCGCCCACTCACGCTGGTGCATACTTGTGTCACATGACAGCCCACTCACGCTGGTGCATACTTGTGTCACATGACCGCCCACTCACGCTGGTGCATACTTGTGTCACATGACAGCCCACTCACGCTGGTGCATACTTGTGTCACATGACCGCCCACTCACGCTGGTGCATACTTGTGTCACATGACCGCCCACTCACGCTGGTGCATACTTGTGTCACATGACCGCCCACTCACGCTGGTGCATACTTGTGTCACATGACCGCCCACTCACGCTGGTGCATACTTGTGTCACATGACTGCCCACTCACGCTGGTGCATACTTGTGTTACATGACCGCCCACTCACGCTGGTGCATACTTGTGTCACATGACAGCCCACTCACGCTGGTGCATACTTGTGTCACATGACCGCCCACTCACGCTGGTGCATACTTGTGTCACATGACAGCCCACTCACGCTGGTGCATACTTGTGTCACATGACCGCCCACTCACGCTGGTGCATACTTGTGTCACATGACCGCCCACTCACGCTGGTGCATACTTGTGTCACATGACCGCCCACTCACGCTGGTGCATACTTGTGTCACATGACCGCCCACTCACGCTGGTGCATACTTGTGTCACATGACCGCCCACTCACGCTGGTGCATACTTGTGTCACATGACCGCCCACTCACGCTGGTGCATACTTGTGTCACATGACAGCCCACTCACGCTGGTGCATACTTGTGTCACATGACCGCCCACTCACGCTGGTGCATACTTGTGTCACATGACTGCCCACTCACGCTGGTGCATACTTGTGTTACATGACCGCCCACTCACGCTGGTGCATACTTGTGTCACATGACTGCCCACTCACGCTGGTGCATACTTGTGTTACATGACCGCCCACTCACGCTGGTGCATACTTGTGTCACATGACAGCCCACTCACGCTGGTGCATACTTGTGTCACATGACCGCCCACTCACGCTGGTGCATACTTGTGTCACATGACAGCCCACTCACGCTGGTGCATACTTGTGTCACATGACCGCCCACTCACGCTGGTGCATACTTGTGTCACATGACCGCCCACTCACGCTGGTGCATACTTGTGTCACATGACCGCCCACTCACGCTGGTGCATACTTGTGTCACATGACCGCCCACTCACGCTGGTGCATACTTGTGTCACATCACCGCCCACTCACGCTGGTGCATACTTGTGTCACATGACCGCCCACTCACGCTGGTGCATACTTGTGTCACATGACAGCCCACTCACGCTGGTGCATACTTGTGTCACATGACCGCCCACTCACGCTGGTGCATACTTGTGTCACATGACCGCCCACTCACGCTGGTGCATACTTGTGTCACATGACCGCCCACTCACGCTGGTGCATACTTGTGTTACATGACCGCCCACTCACGCTGGTGCAACATCATAGAGATTACCGCCGGTCACTGGCAGTTGTTCCCACACTCGGTTCAGTGTGAGCGGCTGATGAACTGCGGAAACCGTCATTAAGTCATCACTAGCACCGTGAAAAATAAATGGGATAAATAGCATGGACAGTGTTTATTTAAAATAAAGGAGTCCATGTCTTTCTTTCAATTACAGGATTTTATTCTAGCTGTCTATTTTTAACAATATGACTATGGGGTCAGTAATGGCGGTGTCTCTGCATTACTAACCTCTGGGCTTGATATCAGCTGCCATAAAACTGCAACCCCAGAAAGCAGCAAATTAACCCCAACCCTATTACCCCACTTTCCACCGCACCAGGGCAAGTCGGAAGAGCGAGGCTAACATCTTATGGATGTGCCATTTCTGGGACGGCTGAGGGCTGATGTTATTAGCCTGGGAGGTGGGCAAATATCTATGACCCCTTCCCAGGCTATTAATATCAGCCCACAGTTGTTTAGCTTTTGCTAGTTAGGAATTATAGGGGACCCGACGTAATTTTGTTTCTGGGGTTCCTCGTAAGCTAATCAGTAAAGGCTAAGCAAACAGATGTGAGCTGTTATTATTAGCCTGGGAACCTTTTGGGATATTGTGCCCTTTCCCAGATTACTAACATCAGCCCTCAGCTATCTGCTTTCCCTCTGCTGGTTATGAAAACTACGTGAGAGCCCATGCCATTCTTTTAGATTTTTTATTTTACACACAAAGTACACAGCAGGTGTTGAATACAACTCCGATAATTTTCGCCTAGATGCGCTGATCTCAAACAGAGACCAGGCGACAATGATGAGAGCTGCCTTCAGCAGCTAGCGCCTGGGAACAGAGTGAACTGTTCAACTTTTCCCAGGCGCCGGTACATGTCACGCTGAAGTGGCACACAGATGCCACATGTAGGTAACACATGGACATGGATAGCTCAGGTACTGATTTTTCCAAATAGAAAAAGCCAAGAAGTCATCGCTGCCTATGGTCAGCACGCAATACATAAAGTGCATGTGCACATATTGATTTCTAACTGTGCTATAAAATGAGACATTTAGCAAACAATTGATCAATTCTTTGAGCCACCCAGCAACGTCACGGCATTCTCATATGGGGCAATCCTACTCTACGTTTTTAAATGCAGACGTACCTGAAGCGTTTCTGATCAATTGTTTGCTAAATGTCTCATTTTAAAGTACAGTTAGAAATCAATAAGTGCACATGCACTTTATGTATTGCGTGCTGACCATTGGCAGCGCTGGCTTCTTGGCTTTTTTAACTTTTTTTTCCAGTACTGGAAATATCAGGACATGTGAAGGGGCCTTAATAAGTTCTCGGTCTGGACACTACCCTCAGCTTCAGGTGGCTGCAATAAAGCAGTGCATTGTTTGACTGCAATATCTTGAGAAATAGTTTAGTGAGCAAATGCAACAAAAAAAAAACGACTCAGAGCCAGTGTCAGTCTTCACTGCAGTTCTGAGATTTTATTAGAGCACCAGCAGGAACTGGATGAGCAGAGCTATAGGTCTCTCCTATATGGGGATGTGTATACAGCTGTAGTAGCTCATATACACTTTTTCACACTGATCAATAAGCCAGAATGAAGCCGTTTCTTCTGCTCTGGCGAATTCAGGTTCTTCTATTATATTGCAGCCATAATAATGGATGAAAGTGCGTGACTCGAATGAAAGAAACGATAAGATCCTTGGTATTCAAATTCTCACAAAAATTTAATGAATGGATATTCCCATCTCGGTCATTTATAATATTTTCAAAGAATATTTATTTTTCAGAGAATAGTCCGGTCTTCACTGTGGTAACATACGGATGTGAAGCCTGTATGATAAAGAAACAAGAAGGAGAATCGACGCCTTTGAAATGTGGTGGAGAAGGACATTATCAATACCATGGATGGCAAGAAGAAGAAATCAAGCCAGACATGTCACTGGAAGCAAGGATGATCGAGCCACGACCTGTGGACACATCATAGGGAGAGCGCGATCACTGGAGAAGGACATCATGGCGGGGACAATAGAAGGAACAAGGAGAAAAGGAACCTGATGGCTACTATCAAGATCACTGCGGAGAAGACCCTGCTGGTCCGATCTAAGCCTACAGAACGTTCATCCATCAAGTCGCCATGGCTTGAGATTGAGCCGAAGGCCGCTAAAAAAATAAATTCCATAAATGTTTATTAGATGCAGAACTCACCAATGGAATCCGCATCTACCAGGCCCCGTCGCTCGCAGCTTTCAGGTGATCGAGAGTCCCATACAAATGAATGTAAAGTCCAACCACCTCTCTACTGACAGCAGCTCACCATGGACAAGGCCTTGCGAAAAATGCAATGGAATAGCATGTGGAAATGTCTTAAATGTATGAGATGGGAATACCCCCTTAAGATATTTCATCCAGACCTCTCAAAAAATAAGAAATTATGACATGACAAGAGCGTGAATGTGGTGCAACGCTCCAAGACATTATGTGGAAATGAAATAAAGAAATGGAACATCTAGTCTTAAGCACAGGAGATAGCAGTTGGTGATGTTTTCATGGCTCTTGATCCACTGGGATTGCTAATCCTCTTCTAAATTTCAGATACAAGTCATTATAAAAGGTTGGATGCTAATTGTGAATTATAATCCTAGAAGACAGATCCAACCGTGTTCACATCTCCTAGATATCCATCCTACATTGATGTCTCTACCTCGGGAAGATCAAGTCGTTGTTTCCTGTTCATCTCCTTTGTAACCTCCATCCTCCTCCTTTACTAAAGCACTTTGAAGATACAAGACGCTCGTAGACAATATATTGGGGATAACGTCGGTCTGAAGGGCCTCAGCTGAAGGTACCTGTGGATCAGGTCCTTCTTGGCTTCTAGTATGATAGAAGGTTCCTCATCTCATGTGAAGGCTTCGTTTCTTCAAGAACTTGACCTGCAGCATTCATCATATGAGCTTTATTGACCTTGATCTTTTGGTTTAAGAATAAAAAGAAACCTGACATCAAGAGAAGATTCCATCTTGGGGATTGGGCACACGTTTTTCTTGAAGTTTCATTTACTGAACCTTAAAAACAAGTTTGTTCACCACCTGCAACACTGACTTGTCTTCAGGACACACTGCCACTGATTGTTTCGAGAATATTTCTTTGGCCCTCAGGCTGTTGAATAATAGACGTCTGATCCAAATGCAGATGTCTTTTTTGTTCAGCTCACACCTTCTTCTTTTCTTCCAGGTAAGTGAGGATGTCAATGGGCACAATGTGGAATGTACTTAAGCCTTGCAATCGATATTTAATTTCCCAGAGGAACATTGCAAGGCTTAAAACTTTCCTCACATTGGCATGTCAGGCTTGGCCTGTCACCCTCCACAAGGAGAGATATTACCAATTGGATCTTGTATAAAAGCCAATGACACATGGACGTACAAAAACAGACATGGATGAAATACAGGTGTGAAAAATTGACACCCAAATGACACAGTTTTTTTCTGTATGAAAAATAGATGATCCAACAGGGGATGTTCTCCAGAATTCGTACATAGACAAATAGTTCAAGGAAATCCTAAATTAAATGTGAACATATATTCCCTTTAAAAGACAATCTTTAATATTTCAATTCTTAAAAAAACACCAACCCAGTGAATTTGTTGGTAATATACCAGAAGACACAAAAATACCGTGGACTTGCCTGTCAAGACCCTACTATAGGCCTATTGTCCCCCCTACCTGGCTGTGGAGGTTGGCACCCTAAGAAACGATTTTTTGGCACCCCCACTAAACGAGGACTGTCCCTCACGCCCCTATAACAGCACTATGAAATATAGGTGGGAAAACAATATAGTAAAGGGCAGAGATGAAAAAAGATAGAGTCTTATCAAATTCTATAAAAGTTCCCTGCAGGGATCCTGCAGTGCAAGCAATAATAATATCAAATTTCATCCAACATCAAGCATATAATTTTCATAAAGTATAGCATGATTTCCTGCCCAATAGCAACTCGGCAAAAAATTCTTAAAAACTAGATATACATAGATAGAGAAGGTAACTTAGCCACGGTTCATCAGGGGGTAGTATGGATAGTCAAGATGCCGGATGCCATGATGACAGCTGACAAAATCGTCACTTATCTTCCGGTATACATTGGGTTGGTGTTTTTTTAAGAATTGATAGGATAAAAACATTAGGATAATGTGCACATATTAAAAAAGAAAAACGATAATTCTCACGTGTTTCTGGTAGAAAAACCCTTAATCATAGCTAATAAAGGGGTTTTCTACCCAAAATGCGCAAGCTTTATGGGATCCTTTTCTAATGTCTTTTTTGCACATTCCCCCAATTTCTTGTACCCTATACCTTTAAAGACTATGTTGTATCGACTTTCCTTTGATGCTGGAGAACATCTGTTGGACCATGGAGAGCTATTTGATTTTTCGTGTCCTCGTCAGATCTCAGTCTTTCTAGGGTAAATGTTCTATTTGTTGTCTCAGCCCTGTATCTAAGTACCATGGCCAAGGCAAAGTGTCTTGTTGCCGTCCAGGGCCACAGCACCTGAGTTGGGGTCTCTACCTGAACCATTCAATTGCCCATTTTGGTCAAAAGGTATTAGACAATTTCAGTCTGGAACTACTGGCTGCATAGCTGAGGGATGTCCGGTAAGATCAGGCCAATGTGGCCCCAAGTGTGAGTGTCCGCGGGCAGAGCGGTGGTGGGGAATGTCCTGTGGATGTACGATGGTCACTTGGGGGGCTGTGGGGCTGACATTTTCCATTTTCTACAGGTGGCTTCTGCGTGGCACGACCTGGATAATACGCAGTTCGACTGTTGGCCGAATGATCAGCCCAATGAGCAGAACATGATAGACTGTATGGGTAGGTACAGACGTCCTTCAAGGGCTGCTCCATCTATCCCACGTCACTATGACGGAGGGGCTCTGACCCCAGAGATCTCTGACCATCATCACCACTATGTGTCTGCGCAGTAGGAGGCTCGGAGTATCGCTGCGCAGGGGATAATGTAAAGGACGGCAGCACTTACTACATTTCTGAGCAATGCGCCATCACTACATATCATGGGAAGAGGCTGTAAGGAGCGTCCACTACAGGACAAGTGCGGTACTACATGGCCCCCAATCAGAGCTGTGCATCTTCTCCTGCAGGGCTGGAGATGGCCTGGATCGACAGACCCCCGGAGAAGGTGATTACCGGACAGGACTTCAATGTTAGCTACTCCGTGTCTGTACCCGACAGCTTTTATCATAAGGCAGTGGCACAGAGGGTTCTGAATTTCAGGTACCAGACATCACTTACTTGTTTAGATAATTAAATGATGAATTATTGATTTCTCATCTCAATTAGTGATTGCATTCACTTTATACAGTTGTGGCCAAAAGTATTGACACCCCTGCAATTCTGTCAGATAATACTCAGTTTCTTCCTGAAAATGATTGCAAACACAAATTCTTTGGTATTATTATCTTCATTTAATTTGTCTTAAATGAAAAAACACAAAAGAGAATGAAGCAAAAAGCAAAACATTGATCATTTCACACAAAACTCCTAAAATGGGCCAGACAAAAGTATTGGCACCCTCGGCCTAATGCTTGGTTGCACAACCTTTAGCCAAAATAACTGCGACCAACCGCTTCCGGTAACCATCAATGAGTTCCTTACAATGCTCTGCTGGAATTTTAGACCATTCTTCTTTGGCAAACTGCTCCAGGAACCTGATATTTGAAGGGTGCCTTCTCCAAACTGCCATTTTTAGATCTCTCCACAGGTGTTCTATGGGATTCAGGTCTGGACTCATTGCTGGCCACCTTAGAAGTCTCCAGTGCTTTCTCTCAAACCATTTTCTAGTGCTTTTTGAAGTGTATTTTGGGTCATTGTCCTGCTGGAAGACCCATGACCTCTGAGGGAGACCCAGCTTTCTCACACTGGGCCCTACATTATGCTGCAAAATTTGTTGGTAGTCTTCAGACTTCATAATGCCATGCACACGGTCAAGCAGTCCCGTGCCAGAGGCAGCAAAGCAACCCCAAAACATCAGGGAACCTCCGCCATGTTTGACTGTAGGGACCGTGTTCTTTTCTTTGAATGTCTCTTTTTTTTCTCCTGTAAACTCTATGTTGATGCCTTTGCCCAGAAAGCTCTACTTTTGTCTCATCTGACCAGAGAACATTCTTCCAAAACGTTTTAGGCTTTTTCAAGTAAGTTTTGGCAAACTCCAGCCTGGCTTTTTTAGGTCTCGGGGTAAGAAGTGGGGTCTTCCTGGGTCTCCTACCGTACAGTCCCTTTTCATTCAGACGCCGACGGATAGTACGGGTTGACACTGTTGTACCCTCGGACTGCAGGGCAGCTTGAACTTGTTTGGATGTTAGTGGAGGTTCTTTATCCAACATCCGCACAATCTTGCGTTAAAATCTCTTGTCAATTTTTCTTTTCCGTCCACATCTAGGGAGGTTAGCCACAGTGCCATGGGCTTTACACTTCTTGATGACACTGCGCACGGTAGACACAGGAACATTCAGGTCTTTGGAGATGGACTTGTAGCCTTGAGATTGCTCATGCTTCCTCACAATTTGGTTTCTCAAGTCCTCAGACAGTTCTTTGGTCTTCTTTCTTTTCTCCATGCTCAATGTGGTGCACACAAGGACACAGGACAGAGGTTGAGTCAACTTTAATCCATGTCAACTGGCTGCAAGTGTGATTTAGTTATTGCCAACACCTGTTAGGTGCCACAGGTAAGTTACAGGTGCTGTTAATTACACAAAGTAGAGAAGCATCACAGGATTTTTCGAACAGTGCCAATACTTTTGTCCACCCTCTTTTTTATGTTTGGTGTGGAATTATATCCAATTTGGCTTTAGGACAATTCTTTTTGTGTTTTTTCATTTAAGACAAATTAAATGAAGATAATAATACCAAAGAATTTGTGTTTGCAATCATTTTCAGGAAGAAACTGAGTATTATGTGACTGAATTGCAGGGGTGTCAATACTTTTGGCCTCAAGGCCCACCATTTACAGTTGTGGCCAAAAGTTGTGGCCAAAAGACCCCCGCCCAGTACCTTGTATGAAAGGGAGGAAGCGCTGAATAGAGTAATGTCCCCTTTTATTATCTACCTGCTCACTGGCGCCCCTTACCACCTGGTTGTGCATAGAACTACAGCACGGCCGCATGAAAGGAGCTAAACAGCCGATAGTGACTGGACGATTCTGAGCCAGAAGGGTAGACCCCTCACAAATATATCTCTAGGGTATGTCATTACTTTATAATTAAGTTGCATTAAATTGGGACTAATAGAAGTGAAGATATAAAGGATTACATCTCAAAATGGTGGTTATTAATGTAGGAAAGTAATATCGCTACGTGATATTGATGCAATCGATTGTAATAATTTAACCTCTTAGGGTGAGTTTCCACGGTCCGGATTACATCAGGATTAGCTGCGGATTGAACGCTGGTAAAGCCACATTGTCCAGATGTTACTTTATAGTGGAGGAGATTTTAAGAAATCCCGTCTCCACTATGTGTCCTAATACGCGGGTGAAACACCCACGAATCCAGACATGCGGCGTGTCTTTCTAGACCGCAGCATGTCTATTTATCTTGCGGAGATGCTCAGTCTCTGCACGATAAATAACACAGTCTATGGATATGATGCGGTGATTCCATATGTGTTCAATAAAAACTTGTGAAGGGGGCCGGCGCTTTGGGCGTAGCGTGCTTTCCGCTCCGTCCAAAGCGCCGGCAATCCGGACCATGGAAGCACACCCTTAGCGTTTGTCTGCAGCCACCACAAGGGGGAGCTCACTACATACAGATTATACAGCCACCACTAGGAGGAGCTCAGGATGTACAGATTATACAGCCATCACTAGAGGGAGCTCACTACATACAGATTATACAGCCACCACTAGAGGGAGCTCACTACATACAGATTTATACAGCCACCACTAGAGGGAGCTCACTGCATACAGATTTATACAGCCACCACTAGAGGGAGCTCACTACATACAGATTTATACAGTCACCACTAGAGAGAGCTCACTGCATACAGGTTATACAGCCACCACTAGAGGGAGCTCACTACATACAGATTTATACAGTCACCACTAGAGAGAGCTCACTGCATACAGAATATACAGCCACCACTAGAGGGAGGTCAATGCATACAGATTATACAGACATCACTAGAGGGAGCTCACTACATACAGATATATACAGCCATCACTAGAGGGAGGTCACTGCATACAGATTATACAGCCATCACTAGAGGGAGCTCACTACATACAGATATATACAGCCACCACTAGAGGGAGGTCACTGCATACAGATTATACAGCCATCATTAGAGGGAGCTCACTACCTACAGATATATACAGCCACCACTAGAGGGAGGTCATTGCATACAGATTTTACAGCCACCACTAAGGGGAGCTCACTACATACAGATTTATACAGCCACCACTAGGGGGAGCTCACTACATACAGATTTATACAGCCACCACTAGGGGGAGCTAACTACATACAGATTTATACAGCCACCACTAGAGAGAGCTCACTGCATACAGATTTATACAGCCACCACAAGAGGGAGCTCACTACATACAGATTTATACAGTCACCACTAGAGAGAGCTCACTGCATACAGATTATACAGCCACCACTAGAGGGAGCTCACTACATACAGATATATACAGCCACCACTAGAGAGAGCTCACTGCATACAGATTATACAGCCACCACTAGAGGGAGCTCACTACATACAGATATATACAGCCACTACTAGAGGGAGGTCACTGCATACAGATTATACAGACATCACTAGAGGGAGCTCACTACATACAGATATATACAGCCACCACTAGAGAGAGCTCACTGCATACAGATTATACAGCCACCACTAGAGGGAGCTCACTACATACAGATATATACAGCCAACACTAGAGGGAGCTCACTACATACAGATTATACAGCCACCACTAGAGAGAGCTCACTGCATACAGATTATACAGCCACCACTAGAGGGAGCTCACTACATACAGATATATACAGCCACCACTAGAGGGAGGTCACTGCATACAGATTATACAGCCATCACTAGAGGGAGCTCACTGCATACAGATATATACAGCCACCACTAGAGAGAGCTCACTGCATACAGATTTATACAGCCACCACTAGAGGGAGCTCACTACATACAGATTTATACAGCCACCACTAGCGGGAGCTCACTACATACAGATATATACAGCCACCACTAGATGGAGGTCACTGCATACAGATTATACAGCCATCACTAGATGGAGGTCACTGCATACAGATTATACAGCCACCACAAGAGGGAGCTCACTACATACAGATTATACAGCCACCACTAGAGAGAGCTCACTGCATACAGATTATACAGCCACCACTAGAGGGAGCTCACTACATACAGATATATACAACCAGCACTAGAGGGAGGTCACTGCATACAGATTATACAGCCATCACTAGAAGGAGCTCACTGCATACAGATATATACAGCCACCACTAGAGAGAGCTCACTGCATACAGATTTATACAGCCACCACTAGAGGGAGCTCACTACATACAGATTTATACAGCCACCACTAGCGGGAGCTCACTACATACAGATATATACAGCCACCACTAGATGGAGGTCACTGCATACAGATTATACAGCCATCACTAGGGGGAGCTCACTACATACAGATTTACATATCCACCACTAGGGGGAGCTACGTACTTTGCCTAGTGGCTGCACTGAGTCTGACTATACCATGAATGCTGCAGTGGCGGCCTCTGACCACAGACCTTCTTGCCCTTCTGCCTCTACATTTGCTCCTGGCCGCTGTATATGACATGGCTTTCCTCATTGTTTTGCATTTGGCCAGGTCCATGTTGCCCTGTGATATAACCTTGTAATCGCATATGATCCTGTGTGTGAATGTATTCAGTATTTTCTCAGGAACGCCAGTGAAGCTAAAAAGTTTTGTGAGGAAGTTGAATGTCCTGCAGACTGGAAATATGCGACTGCCGACAACTGCTGCATCTACCATGCGAATATCCACTCCTGCCCGCTGGCCTTCATGGTGAGAAGTTCTGGCGATGTCTTTATCATGTGTTGTTTGCGAGGGTTAACCAAGGGGGCGACTGCCCGGGGGCCACAGGCGACCAGCCCTACAGACTGGGAGCCCTGTACCAGTAATGCTCTGCAGGACATAGATTGGGGCAGTGGCTATCGCAGGATGCTGGGGGATCGGTCCTGATGGATATGATGGGGGCACTTCTGGCGATTCCTCGGTCTCCAGATCTGCGAGGCTGGGAATCATCCGTCTCTATTGTTTCGCACAGAAGCAGCGTGGGATCTGTGGACCTTGGATCCCGGATGATGGTAAAATAGTGACGCACACGGTGTCCCAGGCGGGGAAAATGACGCAACTGAACTGGACCAGTAAGGTAAGTGCATCCCCGGCCGCAGGACAGCTGCACAGCTCGGGGAGAGTGACACTCGTCTTATGTAGGAGACATATCCCGCACTCCACCGTCGGCCACGAGGGCGCATACATGACCATCGCGCAATCCAACTCCCCAACACTGCGGCCATGAAGGATTGGGGGCTTAGGACCACTTTTCGAGTGACTTTTGGCCCCCAGTGATGAGACATTTATCACCGATCCTGTAGGAATATCCCTTTAATACTCCATTATTTTACATCTTACCAAGGGCCTCAGGTAGTTGATGCCACTTTCCTGCCCGATGACTGGCAGGTGGTCGGCCGACCTCCACCAGAGCTGCCGGGATCAGAGTAAGCTCCGAGGACGGTGCCTCGTTCCTGGGGCTGTCGCTTCTGTGGTGTCGCCAGTCACCACCGCAGCATGTTGGTTTTTTAGGTCATTTATTTCTAGAGTCTATCGCAGCACGTTACACACCCATCAGGATGTTTCTGCCCTGTGTCGGGGTCCATGTCCAATCTCCTGTATGTGAGACCCCTCTACATCTGTCCTCCAGGCAGCATGTTGTGTCCTCTGCCTGATCTCATGCGAGTTCCCGGAGATAAGCAGCGCCTGATGTGTGGCCGCCGCTCGTCGCTCCTCGTCCTGTGTAGTGAAGGGTTGTGCGCTGCTCTGTGATTTGTGTAATTGCAGGTTGTTTTGGTCCACCTCGGCGTCACCTCACTGATCGCTCACATCAAAGTCGGCACCTTCCAGGCGGCACTAGAAGCGCAGTCCACCGTGCTCAGCGGCAAAGGTAATGGGGTCATTACTGGGGCGTCAGATCCAGGCTGGTCCGTACTCGCCCGCGCTCAGCCGTCACAGTCAGTATTTGGAGGGGTGCGGACACCGGCCTATGCGCACACATTCACACTGCAGCAATGTACGGCATTGGGCACCTCTGGGGGCTTGGGGGCAAAATCGCTGTAAGATGCAATCACATGAGGGCTCTGCTGCTCATCAGTTGTGGGATTTCTGCAGACGACGCCTCGTGCATCGTAAGGAATTCTACAAAAAGAAGCGGCATGAAATCCGCACCGAAGCTGAGGACAACCGGGGAAACTGGATAAGACACATGTAGGAATCAGCTGCAGACGAGCAACGGACGGAGGAGGGAGGCTCTCACAGATCAGGACGCGGCATTAGCAAAGAGGCGAAGAGGAGCCGTCAGTGGTCAGCGCAGATGTGCGGGGGCTGGCGCAATCCTCCATACGTGCACAGCGGCCATCGCACTAATCGCTCCCCGCAATACACCGACTATGACACCGGATCACTACATTAAACCTCTATCAATCGCTCCCTCGTCACGATTCACTGCGAGAGACGCAGAGTCTTCACGGGAAATGGGGTCTGTCAGTGGGGGAGCCCCCGCTACCAATGCAAGACTTTATAAATGGGTTTAGGAATCTGCAGCACCTCTTTATAGGGGATTGTGCAGGATGTAAAAGACTGGGCAGCATTATCTCCGCCGTGTGCTGTTCATATAGCGGACGGCTGCAGGATCTGCCGCTATGAAAATGCTCCGGTTTAGGCCGTAAATCGGACCAGACCATGGACAGCTGGGAGTTATTAAACTTGGACCTGAGTCCACGCTGAGGTTCACCCATGAGCACAGGATCACAGGCCGACGCTGCTCAATGCTCTGCCCGCAGACCAGACCACAAATAAGTCTGTGTAAACATGTACCTGATATCCGTGTGACCGCTGCAGCCAATCACTGGCCTTAGTCGTGACACTTGCATGTAGAGCACAAGACCTATAAGACCAGGGATCGGTTGCAGCTGTCACTTGACGGATGGGTGGACGCCATTGCTGCAGGACCTGCGGGGACCAGTGGAGCGGCGGGCAGCGATGCTTCTTTATTTTATAGCATTCCTTTTGCCCCATTTGAAAAATCCTGAAAACAAGCCAATATTCTGCCCAGGATCTTCCCAAAATTTGGGCAGGAACATGTTATTTAATGCAGATTAGCAGAACCCCTCAGGGACAGTCTTGTAACATGGGGGCTGTCGGTAGCACAGGTGGGTGCAGGTGGGAGTAATGTCGCCCGGTATTAATCCGCGGCTCGTGGGTGACATGCATGTTCCTCCGGACCCTCCGTCACACTGGCAGGTAATTGCTCCACCTGTTCTGCGCCGTCGCTGCCACCTGTCGCCGTTACACAGGGATCACGCTCAGATTTGCCGTTTCTCTCCGCAGTGTGCGGTGATGACGTCTGCAGCCAAGATGAGAGCTGCGCCCTGTGCCCGGCGGATTGTGGCCCGTGCCCGATGACAACCGCAGTGAAGATCGCCATTGCACTTCCGCTAACGCTGTTCTGCAGCGGCTTCATCCTCGCAGTGGTGGTATTTACTCTTATCTCCGTCCTCCTGGCATGGCGATTATACTGGGTTGTGCTGATCCTCTGATGTTCCACCTGGACGTGTAGGAATAAAATGACAACAAGGTTTTATCCGTCCCCTCATCAGTGGGCCACGTCCTGACTCTGACACCGTCCGGTCCATTCTCACAGGGTTATGGCAACACCCACTTGTCAGTTTAGCTATAAATTACCAGGAGGAATAACGGAGGAACGGCACAATGCAGAGCTCTGATAAAGGCACAGAGAATATGAGTACTTACTAAAATAGACAAGTGGGAGGGACAAATATAAGTGATAAATGTGGGCTGGCGGGTTAGAGAGTCCGGAACGTTTCGACACTAATTTCGCCATTTTTGGTAAATGTAACACTGATAATAATTGTGATCCAGAGATTACTACGACCAATCACCAGCGCGACGGACCGTACTCAGAAGAGACGGCTCCCAGCAGTAAGATAGAAGCCCTTCCCGCTGCTGTGGCGGACCCCCTGTGACTGCGCCCCCGAGGAGCCATCGCTGTGTCCGCCCCTCGGTGTAATGGCCGCCTCTTGTTTCCACAGTGGCTCCAGTATCAGAAGCAGAAGATGCTTTGGGATGAGAGTTGGATTCTGACGGTGAAGGACTTGCCTGGTACGTTGTGCGTCACGGCCCGTCATGGCGACGGCTGCGGCTCTGCAGAGCGTTCCTCTTGTGTCTCCGCAGGGGATGAGGTCTGGAACCAGCTGGGCAGCACCGTCAGCCTGAGACACAACAACAGCCTCCTTCCCGGGCAGCGGACGGAGCTGCTGGCGAACACGGTCTTCATCTGCGGCTGCTCCACCGAAAACTTCCTACAGACGGGGATCTAGTGAGTGACGCACGAGATGGTGGGTGGTATCGAGCGGCGGTGGATGCCGGCATCCAACTGCAAGACTCCACACTTCAGGCTAAGATTGGCGTACGACACAGTCTTAGCTATGTGCACACGTTGCGGATTCTGTTGCGGATCCGCAGCGTTTCTGGCCCTGCGGGTCTGCAGCAGTTTCTGCTGCGTTGTGCAGTACCATTGTTTTCAGTGGTAATACCAAAAACGCTGTGCACATGCTGCGGATTTTTCCGCGCGGATTTGCTGCAGGTTACAATCCGCAGCATGTCAATTCTTTGTGCGGATTCCGCTGCGGTTTCACACCTTCACCATTGTAGAGGTGTGACCGCAGGGCTAAACCGCAGGCTAATCCGCAGGTAAACTGCAGGTATTTTGACCTGCGGATTTTTCAAAATCTGGGCGGAAAAATCCGCTGGACTTCCAACTACGTGTGCACATAGCCTTAGGGGTGCGGACGCCCGTCGGTCATTTGGTTTTTATTTCAGTACATGTTTTTTGTAGATAAAAATCACTTTTGCATTTGGATTTAATCAAACATTTTCACCTAAGTCTTCTGCAGCCTCTATTGTTGGCTGCAGAATCAGTAGACTGAGTATCTGTCAGAGAGCTCTTCTCACAGAGCGCTTGTAACTCTTTTACCTGCCTTTTATTCAGCTCCTCTCAGTAGATTTATGATCAGATGAATTGATGTGATCTGTGGTCATAAATCAGCACAGAGGAGTTCACAGCAAAAGAATACAATTACGAACGAGCTCACTGGCAGATTGTCAGTTAATTCAATCTGCAGCCATCAGAAGCAGGGAAACAAAAAAGCCTGAAAAAGCCAAACGGTGCAGAAACTTTAATGAAACCCAGATGCTAATATCCATATCAGATCATCGAGATTTGACAGCCGTCACCCCCAGCCGCAGCTGATCAGTGGGGGTGGCGGTGGTCCGACAGTGATCCTCTCCTAAGCTTGGGCTATCCCTATAAACCACCATTTCATGCACCGGTCATAAGCCGGAGTCCCAGGAGTAAAGTGCAAGAAATCATCGGGCAAAAGTGACGCATTTCTAACCCACTAGCGCCCCCAAAAGCCAGATCTGCACCAGTGAGGGTGTACGCTCGCAATCTCTGGGGCCGCGGACGTTCCGGTCTCTGCCGCTAAGCTCCATCCGATTTTCTGCGCTGTGAGCGGCAAAATTGTGAATAAAGTCAGAAAGTTTCTGTGTTCAGCAGCCGCGCGCCACACTTGCAGCTTTGTGCTATCTGTACACTGGCTCATTGCTCACTTTTCTGGGCAATGTAAAACAATTTTCATATAAACTGAACTTAAAAAAGACACAAATAATTTTTGCAAGAAATATATCATCACTTTGTGTCCCGCCGACCACGGGCGGCCATATTGTCTTCATGGGAGGAAAGGCGCTAATCAGAGACGAGACCTGAGGCCGCTCCTGTAACACAAACTCTCTTCTGTTGCCTTCTAGCGATGGACGAATTGTTTCTGTCAAGAGGATTTATAAGAAAAATTTCACCATCACGAAAACCGTAAGGAAGGAGGTGCAGCTCGTCCGGTATGTGCCGCCCGCGAGGATCGGAGCTGCTTTCTGCTATGTGCGATGAAGATTTTCTTTTTTTGTCTGTCAAATTAACCTTTAATTCTGACATATGCGATATTAAATCATGAAAAGCTGAAACCCTGCCCCCTAATAATAATAATAATGAGATGACTCTGCGGATTCTGCCACAGTCTGCACAGTGAAGCTGACAAGTCAGCTGCGGAGGACAGGGAATGTCAGCCTACTCTCTGCACAAAGCGGAGCAGTATGACCAGTGACAGACGGGGAGGGGAATAGTGGATTGATCTTCACATCATGTGATTGAATCCGTAGGAAGCTGGATCACCAGAATATCTGCAAGTTCGTAGGGGGGACGGTGGAAGGAAACATCTTCATCGTCACAGAATACTGTCCAAAGGGAAGTCTGGCCGAGGTCCTGCTGAACGATGACGTTCCTCTCAACTGGGGGTTCAGGTGGGTGACGACAAGAAAAAAGAAGTAGCTAGAATCGTGAACTTCACACGCTGTAACTCTGCTTTCCCGCCATTTGCAGACTTTCCTTTGCCATGGACGTGGCGCGTGGAATGGCTTATCTGCACCACCATAAAATGTACCACGGGCGACTGACGTCACGTAACTGCGTCATAGACGATCGATGGGTCTGCAAGATCTCAGGTGACAAATATGGAGGAAACTGTGATGATCGTAAGGAGGAGTAAGGGTTACAAGGATTTAAAGCGGCTGCACAGAGAAATATGGCTGCTTCCAGAAACAGCGCCATCCCTGTCCACAGGTTGTGTCTAGTATTGCAGCTGTATAGTAAAGAGGCTGAGCTGTAATACCACTTACAACCTGTGCACAGTGGTGGCGCTGTTTTTGGAAGAAAGCATCCATGTTTTTCGACCTTGGCCAAAGGCCGCTAGGCGGCATTACACCTTTACCCTCCATAGAAAACTGCAGTGTATAACACTTCCCGATGTAGAAAGGCAAAGACCAAACGTGCGGCGCCCAATGCAGAAGTTACTGGCCAATGTATACAGCCAATAAGGAGTCTCAATACTCCGCAGGCAGGAATGAGGCCAAGTCATGGACTGAGACCACGGAGGACGGGTGTCCGGCAGGGAAATGTCTGAATATATGGATTGTTTCATGCAGATTACGGTCTGATGGTTTATAGACGGGATGAGTATAAAGAACTGATAGAGAAGAAGCCCCCACATATCTACTGTGCTCCCGAGGTGATCCACAGCCCCCACAATTGTGTCCTGCCGACCCCCGCCGCCGACGTGTACAGGTGACATACACTCACTGCTTCATATATATGTCAATGGCCCCTGATGGGCTCGATCATTGTGGTAGTAATGTTCTTCTTTACAGGCACCATGTGCTGGTACATACAGATGCATGTCTATATGACAGTACTTTATGGGTGTAAAAATGGAATAGTTGAGAGTTTTCTCCCAAAAACGTACCAACAAATAAAAAAAAACATTTTTTAATAATCACATTTTACACATATATGTCACAGGGACAGTAACACCTCGACGCGTTTAGTATCTGTAACAACTTGCACCGCGCCGGGAACATATTATTTATGGTGATAAGTAAATGGTGAGAACACAAATGGTGCAACTGTCCTTCCTGCACTTAAGTCACACAGTGCTGCCCTGCATCTTATGGACGGGGCCGTGGTCGGCAGTGTGAATGTAGGTGCACTATAGGGCACCCTATATGATGAGTTCACCCCGTCATTTCTTCTGTCGCTCTTTTCTCAGTTACGCCATGGTGTTAGTAGAAATCGCCAGCCGCTGTGACACCTTCCCGGTGAGTTTTATGTTTTTTGACACATTTGGTGCATGATTATATTTGTGACGTATATCGCACCGGCGCCGCGGGTTACTGTGCTGTAGTCACTGTGCGTGCAGATACAGATGTAGCAGAGCCGAGTCTGCCAGGAGTAGCAGTGTGATGAGTCCACCTTATTACAGCTAAGGTCTAATCTCCCACATCTGAAAGCATCTACATGACAGGAGATCATGTGATATGGGGGTCTGACAGCTGCGACCCCTATCAGTCACAGAAGTGGAGACCCCAGCCTTATGGGGTCAGGCTCCTATGTTCTCTGTCCCAATTACACATCCTGAAAATGGGCAAGTGAAAAGACGCCGCCATCAGCCTTGTCCTACGGCGCTGGCGCAGATGAGTCTTCGGTTGTGTTACTACCAATCTTTTCAGCGCTGTTCACACGGACATTTTCAGGATTTGTTAGTGGGTGCGTAAAGAAGAACAGGAATAAAGCGTTCATTTACAGGGATCATTCCTCTGAATGGGTTTTTAGGTTACCTACAAGGCATAGGTGCAAAAAAATGGAGTCTGCACAACTCAACTGTCCATCCAAACATAGGCCGTCAGAGCAGCGATACCTACGGGAGCGGATCATACGGGAGCGGATCATACGGGAGCGATGTCTGTCATGGCGTCATTTCATGGCAGAACACAGCGGTGACACAGACATCGCCGGGAAACGCGGAGCCGGAACAAACAGGGCTAGAAGCCGAGTGTCCGTCTCTCCGCAGATCTGTTGGATCGGTCCATTTGGCGTCATCTTGGTATCAGTTTGGTAGTTTTTTTCTTATGTGCCAACTGGAACCATTAAAAACAGCCATGTGAACAGGGACTTATCCCACCCGCCTCCCCTATCCGCCGCCAGCCCCCAGAAATATGAGAACCTCATAGACATTAATAAATCATCGCCGTGTACACTGGATTGTTAGAATGTGAGGAAGGTTTCGTCTCTGTCCATTGGTTACATCTGGTATTGGAGCTCGGCCCCATTTACAGCTGTAATCCTAAATATATCCTGCAGACTAGAGGGGCGCCGTTTCTGGAGTAGAACAAGCAGACCTATGTGTTAATCCCAGGTCGCTGTGTTTGTATATGAGGCGTTACAGATGTACATCAGTGATTTCAGGCTTGCCGTATCCCAGCCCTAACGCTGCGCTCTTCCCCAGGGGGGCGCTTACCTGAAAGACGTGACATGGAGACCGGAGATACCAGACCTGAGTGCGGGAAAAAGTGACCACGACTGCCCCAACCAGGCGGATTACTCCGAGGTCAGTTTAATGGGGGCTTTATTGTGGCTGCGGGGGGCCCCAACCAGGCGGATTACTCCGAGGTCAGTTTAATGGGGGCTTTATTGTGGCTGCGGGGGGCCCCAACCAGGCGGATTACTCCGGGGTCAGTCTAATGGGGGCTTTATTGTGGCTGCGGGGGGCCCCAACCAGGCGGATTACTCCGAGGTCAGTTTAATGGGGGCTTTATTGTGGCTGCGGGGGGCCCCAACCAGGCGGATTACTCCGAGGTCAGTTTAATGGGGGCTTTATTGTGGCTGCGGGGGGCCCCAACCAGGCGGATTACTCCGGGGTCAGTCTAATGGGGGCTTTATTGTGGCTGCGGGGGCCCCAACCAGGTGGATTACTCCGGGGCCAGTCTAATGGGGGCTTTATTGTGGCTGCGGGGGGCCCCAGCCAGGCAGATTACTCCGGGGTCAGTCTAATGGGGGCTTTATTGTGGCTGCGGGGGCCCCAGCCAGGCAGATTACTCCGAGGTCAGTCTAATGGGGGCTTTATTGTGGCGGCAGGGGGCCTCAACCAGGCAGATTACTCCGGGGTCAGTCTAATGGGGGCTTTATTGTGGCTGCGGGGGCGCCAACCAGGCGGATTACTCCGAGGTCAGTCTAATGGGGGCTTTATTGTGGCGGCGGGGGGCCCCAGCCAGGCGGATTACTCCGGGGTCAGTCTAATGGGGGCTTTATTGTGGCTGCGGGGGCCCCAACCAGGCGGATTACTCCGGGGTCAGTCTAATGGGGGCTTTATTGTGGCTGCGGGGGCTCCCGCCGCCACAAAAGTCCTGTGGTTTTGCCCTGCAGTTTCACACCTCATAATGGATAAGGTGTGAAACCGCAGCGGAATCCGCACAAAGAATTGACATACAGCGGATTGTAACCTGCAGCAAATCCGCGCGGAAAAATCTGCAGCATGTGCACAGCGTTTTTCAGTTTACTATTGAAAACAATTATACTGTACAACGCACCTAAATCTGCTGCGGATCCGCAGCAGAATCTGCACCATGTGCACATAACCTTAGGGGATTCACCAGGACTTAACCTTTAGTAGTGGCCAACAAAAACAGCACCCCCAAGGATCAACTGATTGAGGGGGCTGCAAAACTCTGGGGGCTCTGAATTCCCCCTCCATTGCTTACACTTGGCAGTGACTGTGCCTGCTATTACTGCTCAGTAAATTCATCTGAAAGACTCAGACATAGAACAATGTGCGGAGCTGGAAACAATGAGGGGGTGCAGATCATGACGGCACTGGGGTCCGGCGATCTGAACAACCTTATACCAATGTCAGAGGAATGACCCCATCATGTCCTCCCCTATGTGGCGGCACAACTGGCCTTAGGGTGGGTGGTGGCCAGTGCATTACCACCACCATACAGGGCCCAAATAACAGTGCCATATGGTGCCCACATAACACCGCACAAATAAAGTAGCCTGGTTTGGCCCCAAGTATGATCTCAGGGGACCCCAAGCTCTGGATGTGTGGTGCCACTTTGTGACCAAAGAACCTGCACATCCCTCCCTAAAGTGGCACTATATGGGGGGTGGCTTACACACCCATACGGCTGCCATGGACCCTTGGGGTCTTGCTCGTCCCATCACGTATGCTACTTGGAGGTGAAACGTGTCCATGGTCCAAAAACCAGAGTATTACTGTCAATGGAGGGGTGAAGAAAGGTGTGTTATGGGGCAGCCAGATCTCGGGCCCTTCCGTCCCGCGTGGCCCCATGTGGAGCCTCCTTGCATGTCACTGCTGTGACCGCAGCTCCTCGTTCTGACGTCCTCGCACGAGATGTTTATTTGCAGCAGCTTCATTCATTCCCCTGAAGTCATCGCCCGTCCTGAGTCACCGGCGCCGTGTTTACTGGAGATGAGCGCTGACATCACCGAACACGGGCGATTCCGATAACGGGCGACCTGCATGTCCCACTACAGATGAAGCAGTTTACCCAGGAGCCGGAAGAACAAACATCAGGACGGAGGAATCTCAGGATCTGCAGGAAGGGAATTTACCTCCAAAACTCCAGAATATTATCAGCTGCATCAGTCACGGCACAGAATACCCCAGATGGTCACACCGTGCAGATGAAACATGAAAAACTGCACTGTGTGAACCAAGCCTAATGCATAATGTAGGACTGTGTGCACAGAGCCGTATGGTGGACGTGGAGGCTCCACGATCCCATAATATGAAGCTGCAGAGGCTCCCGTATAACAGCTCGGTGCACCATTTCATCAAGAAAAGATTAAAGGGGATTTATAAATTATCCATAAATTATTATTTATCCACTGCAGCAATGATGATTATTGGATCTACCGCTGGGAGCCACCAATTGTCATAATGGAGGACTGTACGGGACCCTCTCCATAAGACCACCAGAGAGCTGGACGGAGCGGCTGATAGCTGGTGCCCTGCTCTGTCTAAGGCTATGGCCCTGATGCCGACTTACACAAGAGCCTTGGGACGCAGGAGCACGACTGGGAACAGAGCAGCAGGGCGCAGGTGCACGACTGAGAACACAGCAGCAGGGCACAGGAGCACGACTGGGAACAGAGCAGCAGGGCGCTGGAGCACGACTGGGAACAGAGCAGCAGGGCGCAGGAGCACGACTGGAAACAGAGCAGCAGGGCGCAGGAGCACGACTGGGAACAGAGCAGCAGGGCGCAGGAGCACGACTGGAAACAGAGCAGCAGGGCGCAGGAGCACGACTGAGAACAGAGCAGCGAAGTGCAGGTGCACGACTGAGAACAGAGCAGCAGGACGCAGGAGCATGAATGGGAACAGAGCAGCGAAGTGCAGGTGCACGACTGAGAACAGAGCAGCAGGGCACAGGAGCATGACTGGAAACAGAGCAGCGAAGTGCAGGTGCACGACTGAGAACAGAGCAGCAGGACGCAGGAGCACGAATGGCAACAGAGCAGCGAAGTGCAGGTGCACGACTGAGAACAGAGCAGCTGGGCGCAGGAGCACGACTGGGAACAGAGCAGCAGGGCGCAGGAGCACGACTGGAAACAGAGCAGCAAAGTGCAGGTGCACAACTGAGAACAGAGCAGCAGGAGCAGGACTGAGAACAGAGCAGCCGGGCGCAGGTGCACGACTGAGAACAGAGCAGCAGGCCGCAGGCGCACGACTGAGAACAGAGCAGCAGGACGCAGGTGCACGACTGAGAACTGAGCAGCAGGGCGCAGGTGCATGACTGAGAACAGAGCAGCAGGGCGCAGGAGCACGACTGAGAACAGAGCAGCAGGGTGCAGGAGCACGACTGAGAACAGAGCAGCAGGGTGCAGGTGCACGACTGAGAACAGAGCAGCAGGGCTCAGGTGCACGACTGAGAACAGAGCAGCAGGGCTCAGGTGCACGACTGAGAACAGAGCAGCAGGGCTCAGGTGCACAACTGAGAACAGAGCAGCAGGGCTCAGGTGCACGACTGAGAACAGAGCAGCAGGGTGCAGGTGCACGACTGAGAACAGAGCAGCAGGGCTCTGGTGCACAACTGAAAACAGCAGCAGGGTGCAGGTGCACGACTGAGAACAGAGCAGCAGGGCTCAGGTGCACAACTGAGAACAGAGCAGCAGGGCGCAGGTGCACGACTGAAAACAGAGCAGCAGGCCGCAGGTGCGCGACTGAGAACAGAGCAGCAGGGCGCAGGTGCACGACTGAGAACGGAGCAGCAGGGCGCAGGTGCACGACTGAGAACAGAGCAGCAGGGCGGAGGTGCACGACTGAGAACAGAGCAGCAGGACGCAGGTGCACGACTGAGAACAGAGCAGCAGGTGCACGACTGGGAACAGAGCAGCAGGACACAGGTGCATGACTGGGAACAGAGCAGCAGGACGCAGGTGCACGACTGGGAACAGAGCAGCCGGACGCAGGTGCACGACTGGGAACAGAGCAGCAGGGCACAGGTGCACGACTGAGAACAGAGCAGCAGGTGCACGACTGGGAACAGAGCAGCAGGACGCAGGTGCATGACTGAGAACAGAGCAGCAGGACGCAGGTGCACGACTGGGAAGAGCAGCCGGACGCAGGTGCACGACTGGGAACAGAGCAGCAGGGCACAGGTGCACGACTGGGAACAGAGCAGCAGGACGCAGGTGCACAACTGAGAACAGAGCAGCAGGACGCGGGTGCACGACTGAGAACAGAGCAGCAGGGCGCAGGTGCACGACTGAGAACAGAGCAGCAGGGCGCAGGTGCACGACTGAGAACAGAGCAGCAGGACGCAGGTGCACGACTGAGAACAGAGCAGCAGGTGCACGACTGGGAACAGAGCAGCAGGACACAGGTGCACTACTGGGAACAGAGCAGCAGGGCGCAGGTGCACGACTGGGAACAGAGCAGCAGGGCACAGGTGCACGACTGAGAACAGAGCAGCAGGACGCAGGTGCACAACTGAGAACAGAGCAGCAGGACGCAGGTGCACGACTGAGAACAGAGCAGCAGGGCGCAGGTGCACGACTGAGAAGAAGAGCAGCAGGGCGCAGGTGCACGACTGAGAACAGAGCAGCAGGACGCAGGTGCACGACTGGGAACAGAGCAGCAGGACGCAGGTGCACGACTGGGAACAGAGCAGCAGGACGCAGGTGCACGACTGGGAACAGAGCAGCAGGACGCAGGTGCACGACTGGGAACAGAGCAGCAGGGCGCAGGTGCACGACTGAGAACAGAGCAGCAGGGCGCAGATGCACGACTGAGAACAGAGCAGCAGGGCGCAGGTGCACGACTGAGAACAGAGCAGCAGGGCGCAGGTGCACGACTGAGAACAGAGCAGCAGGGCGCAGGTGCACGACTGAGAACAGAGCAGCAGGGCGCAGGTGCACGACTGAGAACAGAGCAGCGGGGCGCAGGTGCACAACTGAGAACAGAGCAGCGGGGTGCAGGTGCACGACTGAGAACAGAGCAGCAGGGTGCAGGTGCACGACTGAGAACAGAGCAGCAGGGCTCAGGTGCACAACTGAGAACAGAGCAGCAGGGCGCAGGTGCACGACTGGGAACAGAGCAGCAGGACGCAGGTGCACGACTGGGAACAGAGCAGCAGGGCGCAGGTGCACGACTGGGAACAGAGCAGCAGGGCGCAGGTGCACGACTGGGAACAGAGCAGCAGGGCGCAGGTGCACGACTGGGAACAGAGCAGCAGGGCGCAGGTGCACGACAGAACAGAGCAGCAGGGCGCAGGTGCACGACTGAGAACAGAGCAGCAGGACGCAGGTGCACGACTGGGAACAGAGCAGCAGGACGCAGGTGCACGACTGGGAACAGAGCAGCAGGGCGCAGGTGCACGACTGGGAACAGAGCAGCAGGGCGCAGGTGCACGACTGGGAACAGAGCAGCAGGACGCAGGTGCACGACTGAGAACAGAGCAGCAGGGCGCAGGTGCACGACTGAGAACAGAGCAGCAGGGCGCAGGTGCACGACTGGGAACAGAGCAGCAGGACGCAGGTGCACGACTGGGAACAGAGCAGCAGGGCGCAGGTGCACGACTGGGAACAGAGCAGCAGGGCGCAGGTGCACGACTGGGAACAGAGCAGCAGGACGCAGGTGCACGACTGAGAACAGAGCAGCAGGGCGCAGGTGCACGACTGAGAACAGAGCAGCAGGACGCAGGTGCACGACTGGGAACAGAGCAGCAGGACGCAGGTGCACGACTGGGAACAGAGCAGCAGGGCGCAGGTGCACGACTGGGAACAGAGCAGCAGGGCGCAGGTGCACGACTGAGAACAGAGCAGCAGGGCGCAGGTGCACGACTGGGAACAGAGCAGCAGGGCGCAGGTGCACGAATGGGAACAGAGCAGCAGGACGCAGGTGCACGACTGGGAACAGAGCAGCAGGACGCAGGTGCACGACTGGGAACAGAGCAGCAGGACGCAGGTGCACGACTGGGAACAGAGCAGCAGGACGCAGGTGCACGACTGGGAACAGAGCAGCAGGACGCAGGTGCACGACTGGGAACAGAGCAGCAGGGCGCAGGTGCACGACTGAGAACAGAGCAGCAGGGCGCAGATGCACGACTGAGAACAGAGCAGCAGGGCGCAGGTGCACGACTGAGAACAGAGCAGCAGGGCGCAGGTGCACGACTGAGAACAGAGCAGCAGGGCGCAGGTGCACGACTGAGAACAGAGCAGCAGGGCGCAGGTGCACGACTGAGAACAGAGCAGCGGGGCGCAGGTGCACGACTGAGAACAGAGCAGCGGGGCGCAGGTGCACGACTGAGAACAGAGCAGCAGGGCGCAGGTGCACGACTGAGAACAGAGCAGCAGGGCTCAGGTGCACAACTGAGAACAGAGCAGCAGGGCGCAGGTGCACGACTGGGAACAGAGCAGCAGGACGCAGGTGCACGACTGGGAACAGAGCAGCAGGGCGCAGGTGCACGACTGGGAACAGAGCAGCAGGGCGCAGGTGCACGACTGGGAACAGAGCAGCAGGGCGCAGGTGCACGACTGGGAACAGAGCAGCAGGGCGCAGGTGCACGACTGAGAACAGAGCAGCAGGGCACAGGTGCACGACTGAGAACAGAGCAGCAGGGCGCAGGTGCACGACTGGGAACAGAGCAGCAGGACGCAGGTGCACGACTGGGAACAGAGCAGCAGGGCGCAGGTGCACGACTGAGAACAGAGCAGCAGGACGCAGGTGCACGACTGGGAACAGAGCAGCAGGGCGCAGGTGCACGACTGAGAACAGAGCAGCAGGGCACAGGTGCACGACTGAGAACAGAGCAGCAGGACGCAGGTGCACGACTGGGAACAGAGCAGCAGGACGCAGGTGCACGACTGGGAACAGAGCAGCAGGACGCAGGTGCACGACTGGGAACAGAGCAGCAGGACGCAGGTGCACGACTGGGAACAGAGCAGCAGGGCGCAGGTGCACGACTGGGAACAGAGCAGCAGGACGCAGGTGCACGACTGAGAACAGAGCAGCAGGGCGCAGGTGCACGACTGAGAACAGCGCAGCAGGACGCCGGTGCACGACTGGGAACAGAGCAGCAGGACGCAGGTGCACGACTGGGAACAGAGCAGCAGGGCGCAGGTGCACGACTGGGAACAGAGCAGCAGGGCGCAGGTGCACGACTGAGAACAGAGCAGCAGGGCGCAGGTGCCACCAGCAGCAACATTCAGCAGTGGTCATACAAGAGAGATCTGTAGTAATGTAACATTTCCACACGCAAAGATATTGTCTGAGGCCACAGTACAATCATGTGGATGAAGTTTCCCAAAACTGTGGCCAGACGGAAACAGTTTATCAATAGTCTGGTGGATTGTTGAGACAATGTTGTAGAAATTGTCACAAAACTGTAAAGTGCTAAATGCTCTGGTGGTGAAGGATGGAGGGAACCTATCATCACCTGGCAGGAACCCGCAGGGTCTCCCATGGAAGGTACAGGGTGCAGCCTCGCATTTATCAGATCACACATGTGAGAAATGACGTCTTCACTCAATCAGTCTTCTCTCTTTTCTGCAGCTGATACAGAAGTGCTGGACTCACAATCCGATGCTGCGGCCGCCGTTCGAGCAGGTTAAGAAGAGTCTGGAGAAGATGAATCCAAACAGAGTCAGCCCGGTGGATATGATGATGAACCTGGTACGTGAGCTATCTCTCAGGCCTCATTACTGGATGTCGTGGGTGCAGGTTAAGGGATTAGGCTTTTGGTATATTCTGCGTATCTGCTTAAGCTCTTTATTTCTTTCTCGTCTATCTGACGTTGCTTATTTGCTCATAAACATAGATGGAAAAATGTCACCTTGTTTGTATTGATCCCATGTACCTGTCATGAGAAATCTGACATAGAAGCCACATGCAAATCAGGATGGAAGTGCACGTGGGCGTGTCAATGCACTAGTAGCCATTCTTCCAAGTTCACTGACACGCCCTCAGTGCACAGACTGATTTGCATATGGCTTCAATGTCAGATTTCTCAACAATGGCACATGGTATCTCTACAAAAGTAGTATAATTTTTTACATTTGTACAAGGTCCCATCCAATATTTCCATAAGTAAAAACATGTTCACTATAGAGTTACAGAGACTATACCATTTAATTATCAGCTCCTCGACACCCCCCATGAACAGCCAATATCCCCTGGTGAATCATTGTTCCCCCGGCCATGAACAGCCGATATCCCCTGGTGATGCGTAGTTCCCCTGGCCATGAACAGCTGATATCCCCTGGTGATGTGTAGTTCCCCTGGCCATGAACAGCCGATATCCTCTAGTGTAGTTCCCGTGGCCATGAACAGCCGATATCCCCTGGTGATGCGTAGTTCCCCTGGCCATGAACAGCTGATATCCCCTGGTGATGTGTAGTTCCCCTGGCCATGAACAGCCGATATCCTCTAGTGTAGTTCCCGTGGCCATGAACAGCCGATATCCCCTGGTGATGTCGGGGTCGTAAACGACAATAAATCCTCATCCACCAGTCATTCCAAATCATTGTGCGAGCGCAAAACATCTGGTACCAATTAAGAATGACTCAGACACGCAGCTGATTCAGTCTTAGCTAATGTCCCGCATCCACACCTGTCAGGAGCAGTACAACAACTGGCTTTATTTACAAATACACAATACTATATTGAGTGTTAGGGGAAGGCGTGCATTAGGCGGGGTTTATGCAGTATACATCTAGTGTCCAGTCTCTCTCTGATTCGTCAAAACGTCTCCCGATGGTTACTTCTTCTTCACATTCCTGAGTTATCTTTTTTTAGGAGAAATGAAACTTAACTTAACTCTTTAGACACTGAATTTAAGTGAAAGTGAACACTGGCAGCCATCTTTAATACAGTTACATTTGCATTAGCAAGCAATTAGGAAAAACTTATTGTTTCACAGTATAAAAGTATAAAAGTTATATAAGAAAATATATTTTCACCTTGACAATCCCCCCTAAACACCAAGTTTTTCCCTTAATGAAAGATCCTTCGAGACTGTCCATGCGATGGGAAAAGGGGAGGTGGATTTCTTCATCCAGACACCTCAGAAGCTCTCCCCTAGCGAGAGGCCTCCAGGCAGCTGAACCCTTCACTAACCTCACATGGAGTTCTCCCGCTGTCCCTAAACTGTCTCTTAACATCATCTGAGAATGGGGGGTTTTGTCTACTCTCTTGAGGGGAATATACTTAGGGATCTCCCCTAGATCAGTACCATCGTACTCTGGTGGGTCTACTTCTTGATTGAGGAAGGTGCCAGTCGGAGTTGCTTTGGCAATAACCTTTTTATACAAGGGAATAACACAACAAAGAGTTATCGATCCAATTACAAGGAGGGCAATCAGTACTATACAAGCTTGTTGAAGGAATCCCTTGAGTCCACCCAACCAGCCGGAAAAGAAAGATGTGTCTACTCCAGCATTAGTTTTCAATTCTGCTGCTAACCCAGTTATCTTTTTAAGGGCTATCATGGTTTTTCCATTCACTCCAGAGTTCTGAGGGATATAGGTACAACACTCCTCTCCCACCATCCCACAAACTCCTCCTTTCTCAGCTAATATCATATCAAGGGCTAGTCGATTTTGGACTGTCATTCTAGTGTTAGGGCCCAATTCTTCAACTATACCTTGGAAGGCATCTTGGCTGAAATTGACAAACCTTTGTTCACTGTAATATATGTAATTGATCCATTCAACATTTTTATTAATCTGCACCTGTGGGATTATAGAAGCAAAGCCAGCATAGATCTGGTTCTGGGCTTTAAATTGGTCAGGCACCCCCCTTGGCACTCCAATAGCATCAATATATTAGTGGATCTTCTTCATAACTCATATGGAGCTGATCGAGGCTTCTCCTTTTCCTGGTAGGTTCATCAGGTATCTTTGGATCCCAGGGTAGAATCTTGAACTGCATAGCTAGTTTAACAAGGGTGCATTGGCCTGTCCAGGCATTTGGCAACCTAGGGCGGAGCTTACCATCTCCACATAACCAATAAATGTCATACATATATTGTGTATGTTTGATTAACAAGTCAGTATCTAGAGAACTATTCTCTTTGCAGAAACCTGTCTCGAAGATCCCTACTGGTGTACCTGTGGTGTCGTGGGAATTATAGCAGGTGTAATTGTCAGCTAATACAGTTACTTCTCCTGGGACCTTTAGTTTGGGTTCCTTATGAATTAGTGGGACGTAATCTGGGCAATCAGTGGGCTTCAAACCTTTCAACAAATTCATGACACAGGCAGTGGTGTTGTCACCAGGGAAAAGCAATGCATGTGTGTATAGGTGTGTATTCGCAGCAGCACAAGCAATACATCCTACAGAGATATTCTGGACTTTTACATTGTACCTCACCCATTCTAACCACAAATTTTTCCTTGGGGCTGTTTGTGTTTCTATGGAGAAAACCTCTTGCCAACTGAGACCTGGAATGGGGATCACTTCATTAACTACATTTTGCAAACGCTCACCTGGGCCTATTTTAGGTGTACTGGTATCGGGGGCCTTGGTTGGTCTGAAGCTAATATCCTGAAGCCGTATATGGCCTAAATACGCATAAGGTCCAGCACCAAATACATAATTATAATGCCTTCCTAGTACGAACGTCTGCAGATCAGCAGATTGAGGGCTTTCAAGATTTAGGAGAAGGGGGTGACAGCTTCTACCCCATTTACAGCCCCTAAATGGTTGCAGAAGGGCTGTTAGATGCATTCTCTCACGAAGACTCCTACCCGTCCCATCCTTGGGGAACATGGCTTCGCTAGGTTTATATCCCCAATCATTCCCCGTACTCCAGGCAGCATCTGTCCAATAATGACAATTATTGTTGTCTTGTCTGGTAACACACATATAGAACTGGATGATCCCCTCTACCACCCGTTCAGTCTCAAGGCACTTGACTACATCACAGAAATCAAATCGCCAGATATTCACCGGGGCTGTCAGGTTTACCCAGAGAATAAAGGGACCAGAATTCTTATTTACAATAGGGGCCGAAGAGGTAGGGGCGAGGATGGCCCCCAGTCCCAAGGTCAAAAACAACAGCAACATTTCCCTTCAGTCACTACTGTGACTAAACACTGGTTCGGTCTCTTTTACAGTGTGAAGCATGAATCCAGGTGCTCTTTCCTTCAAGTTTTACTGCAGTGGGGGTGACCAGGATCACCGTGTGGGGTCCTTCAAATCTCGGCTGGAGACAATCTCTGCGCACAAACTTTTTCACATACACCAGGTCTCCTGGCACAAAGTCATGGACCACGTGACCTGTGGATTCTGGAAGAGAAGCAGAAACTGTAGAGTGGGTGTTAGACAGTTCCTTAGACAATGCAATCACAAATTGTACAACTTTATCATTTGTCTCAGACAACTCTTGTGGCCTAATGTCTCCTATTTTAGGTGGAGCACCAAAAAGAATCTCAAAGGGAGTCAGGCCGTGTTTTCCCTGTGGGGTGTGTCTGATATGGTATAGGACCACGGGGAGCAAATCTGGCCATGGGAGTGGGTGGTCCTGGCTCATTTTAAGCAACTGGGTCTTAATTGTGGAGTTCATTCTCTCAACTTTGGCTGAACTGGAGGGGTGAAAGGGGGTGTGCAGACCCAAATCTGTCCCTAACATGTGCCACAATTCCTCGTAGACATCGGCAGTGAAGGCTGGGCCTTGATCTGATTCAACAACTTCGGGAATTCCAAATCTGCACGAAATTTCAGTGATGAGCTTCTTAGCTGTAGTTTTGGCAGTCATGTTGGTCACTGAGTAGGCTTCGGGCCATCCTGAGAACATATCCATATGAGTAGGACGTACTCATACTTTCCTGACTTGGGCATCTGAATATGATCAACCTGGATTCTCTGCCAAGGGTAGTCTGGTTTGGCAAGATGCTGAAGTGGAACCTTGGCGGTGGCTGTTGGGTTACAGATGGCACAGACTGGGCAGGCTCTTGAGTAGGCTGTGACAGTGGTAGAGATTCCTGGGGCCCAGTAGAGCTTCTTGATACAGGCCAGAGCTTGGTTCTTTCCTCGATGAGTTGATCCATGAGCCCATGCTGCAACGGCTGGATACATTCTTTTGGGTAGACAGGGTTTCCCATCCACCTTATAGAGTCTAGGAAATTGGTATTGTCCGGCAGAACTACGATTCCCATGAATGGCTCCTGCAGCTTCCCACTGCTTCTTTTCTTCTTTAGAGGTCAACTTTTGTTCTTCCCACAATCTCTCTTCAGGTGGTCGGGCTGGCTTCCAGACAGATCCGGTGGCAGGGTATTCCATTTCCATGTCTTCTATCAACTCCCTCTTCTTTCTTCGGGCTTCGGACTTCTCAAAGTCTCGTTCTTCTTCGGCTTGGGTAGCTTCTTTGGTTGCCTGTTCTCTTGTTTGTGCTCTGGTAAGCACAGGCATCACAGGTGTATCAGTGCCCTCCCAACAGGGTTTTTCTGGTGCTGTTTCTTCTTCTTCCCACCTTGCTGAGACACTCTTTATGGCAGCAGCTTTGGCAGCTTGATCTGCTAAATGGTTTCCTCTAGTCTCCTTCGAATTGACTTTCCCGTGAGCTTTGACCTTGATTACCGCAATTTGTACAGGTAGCTCCAATGCCTTCATCAGGGCTTTAATCCTTAGTGCATGTTTAACAGGGGTTCCTGTAGCCGTAATGAACCCTCGGGACTTCCACAGGAATCCAAAATCGTGACAGATTCCATAGCTGTATCTTGAGTCAGTGTAGACATTGGCCGTCTTCCCTTCTGCTAGATAACATGCTTGTTGTAGGGCCACAAGTTCGGCTTCTTGAGCCGAAAGGTGAGGTGGCAAGGCTTCAGCCAGAAGGACTTCTGTTTCAATGGTGACCGCATATCCAGTGTGGAACTTGCCATAAGAGTCTGCAAATCGAGATCCATCAGTCCATAGTTGCAAATCAGGGTTGAGAAGTTCTTGAGTTACCACATTTTGTGGTGCAGAGGCTTCTTGTTCCAGTGCTTTTACACAGTCATGCGGGTCATCAGGTGACCTCCCGTCTGGTAAATCCTTATACCCGTCAGGGAACTCCCCCCTAGAATGTGGAAGCAAAGTGGCTGGGCTGATGGTAGTACATTTCTGGAAGGTGATGTTGGAGGGCAGAAGTAGAGAGCACTGAAGTCTGAGATGTCTTTGGCTCGTTAGATGCTTAGGAGATGTTTGTTGGAGGACAGCAGAGAGACCATGTCCAGCTTGAATGACCAAGTCATGACCAAGTGCTATGTCAGCAGACTTATCCAGAAGAACATGGGCTGCATGCACAGCCTTGAGGCAGGAAGGAGCAGTTCTGGCAACAGGGTCTAGCCTGGCTGAGTAGTAGGCCAGAGGATGGAAACGATCAGCATGTTTCTGTGCCAGCACACCAGAGGCATGTCCTTCAGATTCTGAAACAAAGAGATGAAACGGCTGAGTGTAGTCAGGGAGACCCAGAGCAGGGGCGCTGACAACAGCTTCCTTGAGAGCCAGGAAACAGTCCTTTTGCTGAGCATAGATATACGGATTTTCAGCATGATCCCAGTCCGGTCCTCCAGTCTTGAGGCAATCATACAAAGGTTGCATGAGTCTTGAAGCATCCGGAATCCACTGTCTGCAGTAGGTAATGAGTCCTAAGAAAGACTGCATAGCAGAGTATGTCTTTGGATAAGGGATATCCTCGATTGCATGTTTTCTGTCCTCGTTGAGGTGTCTCGAGCCTTGAGAGATGCAGTGTCCGAGGAAGACGACTTTCTCTTTGCACCACTGGACCTTGGCCTTTGAGACTTTGCAGTTGGCAGAATGAAGAAAAAGGAGCAAGGACTCAGAAGCAGCAAACAGATTCTCTTCAGTTCCACAGAGGAGTAGGTCATCAACATACTGGAGAAGCGTGACATGAAGATTCTGTAACACCCACGGATCCAGGGTCATCTTCATAGCATGAGTGAACTGGTTAGGGGAGTTCTGGGCACCCTGTGGTGTCCTGGTCCAGGTCAGCTGAGATCCTTGAAACGTGAAGGCAAATAAAAACTGTGAGTCTTCATGAAGCGGAACACTGAAGAAAGCATTAGCCAGGTCAATAACGGTGAAGAGTGTTGCTGAAGTAGGCACTTGAGAAAGCAAGGTGTTTGGGTTGGGTACCACAGGAGTTTCCAAGATGGTGGCTGAATTGACTGCTCTGAGGTCCTGTACAAGTCTGTACTTCGGAGGGTCTCCAGGAGCTGTCTTCTTCTTCACTGGAAACAGGGGTGTGTTACAGGGTGAAACACATCTGATTAGCACTCCAGAATGTAAGAGGGAGGTAATCTGAACTCCAAGGCTCCGCTCTTGGGCAGCCTTAAGCGGATACTGAGGTAGTCTGGGGTATGGGTGCCCAGGTTTGAGGTGGACTTTTACTGGAGGCACTTTGAGCAGACCCACATCCTCAGGTCCAGTTGACCACAGAGTGGTAGGTAGATTGGGCAAATCCGGGGAAGGTGTCGTTTGCAGAGTCATCATCATCAGAGGGAAAGCCTTAAGGACACAACGATCTTCAGTGCCTTGTTGTGAGGCAGGATCTTGTAATTGCAATTCCATCCCTTGATCACCGAAGATGATGGTAGCGTGAAGCCTTTGAAGGAGGTCAGCTCCTAGAAGGTTAACGGGGCAGGTTTCAGACACCAGAAATTTGGCAAAGACACCAGAGAATGGGCCAGCTGGGACGGGAACAGTGAGTGGTGATGAGGTTTGTTGACCTTCAACTCCAATACATGTGAGGAAATCTGAAGACAGGGAGACTGTAGGAGGCAGCTGAGATGACGAGATAACAGAGGTGGCCGCCCCAGTGTCCACTAAGAACTTGAGAGGTTGATTGTCCACTTCCAGGGTCACTGTACCACAAGACGAGGAAGTACAGGTGGCGGGAAAAGTGGGCACCGGTTGGCCTGAACTTCATGAGTGTGGAGGAGGAAGAGGTCTCTGAGGGTGCCCCCTGCGAGGACAACTTCTTCTCATATGACCAGGGCTGGCACACTCCCAACACAGAGGTCTCCCTTGGTCATCACGAACTGGTCTGTCCCTGTAGTTTTGGCCCTGGGACCCTCTCGGCCTCAAGCGTGGTGATCCATACCGATCCCGAGCCTGATACACCATAACAGGTACTTCTGAGGCTTCTGCCATATACATGGCTGGTTTCTTCTTGCCTTTGTCCTTCTGTGCTTCCTTCTCTGCTTCTTTTTCTTCCCTTTGAAGCATTTTCTGATAACTCTTCACAACAGTGAGGGCCTGTTTTAGGGGACCATCAGGTAATTCGGGACGAAGCTTCATGACCTTATCCTTCAGTGGATCTTCCAGACCATCAATAAAAGCATGGACCAACAAGGCTGCCTGCGTCTTCACATGAGTTGAATAACCCAAGTCTTCAAACTGCATAGTCAGTCTGGCAGCGTATTTCTCCACAGCTTCACCAGATTCTTGTTGTATATCCTGTATTGATCCTGCTTCGTCACAGAGACGATCCTGGGCCCACTTTGTGAGTTGAGCGATAAACTCCTTTCGGAGGCTTTGATTGAGGTGATGCCTGATAGATCAGACCATGTAGCCCCGTAGATGCTCCTAGTCTGTTCCAGTTTCCTTACATACTGCATGGGAAATTTGTCCGGGTCAGGTAACTCGTTAACAATAGCATCAATTTGTACCGGAGTGAAGGGTTTGTATTTCAGCTTCGGCCCTTCTTCTTCTTTGTCATGTGTCACTGCCTCATCCTTCGGGGCAGTTGGGGGTATTACCTCATCCAGGGGCTTTATACCTGTGTGCATCAGTGGTATCATGTATTCAGCTACCAAGGGCATGATGCCCTCTAATCCGGATTCATGGTAACAGACGATCCTAACTTCTTGTAAATCGAGATCTGGGGTTGATTGGAGACAATTCTTGATGACTTCAACGTGTTCCTTCATACAGGGGCCCAGTGGGTATCCAAAGAGTCCTGAATGTTAGGCGTCGGATTCCTGGCACTGCACTGCAGGAATCCAGAGCCAGACATCCTGCGGTCTCCCATTCTCCTCCGACCGCTTGGACTCCTGCTCAGCAATCTCGGCGAACCAGGCATTCCCCGCAGACTCGTTCTGTGAGCCTGGATGTTGCTGCCACCTCTGGTGCAGCAATGATAACGCAACCTGCTTTGCAGGGAACTGCTCTAGAGGCTAAGTCCTCGCGCCGTGCGACTGGGCATGCCCGCAACTTGTCCTCTCAGTGGAGAGCAGGGGTCACATGTGAAGGTCCTATGTCGGATCTGATTGGTCCTTCCTATAGTACTGGAAGGTCCCGGAAGCGCATGGCTATAAAAAGCCTGCATGGCGGCTCGGCCATGCGCTAGTGTAGCATATTATGCTGTGTGTGTATGGTGATGGATGCATGGACTGGTGTCTGACTTATTATGAAACCCCTTCCCTCGGATATTACGAATGGTGACAGTATGTTGGGTTAGTCAGCTCCAGATTGTGGCAGGCTACACGCCACTGAGCCTTCCTCACCTACACTAGCGTCCGTCGGTGCCCGGCTCCTCCGGCATCGTCGCTTAGCGGCTTCAGTTACGGCCGCGCTGCAGTAGTAGCAGCTTTTGGTGTTCGCAGCTGCGACGCCACACGCCGGCTGACCTGTGCAGCTAACAGGTTCAGCCTTTACGTCTAGTTCATACTTTGGCGTCTCTGTGACTAAACAGAGTCCGCTCTCAGGCTCTCGGGTGACGTTAACCCGAGCGCTGTTTCGCACTTCTAGCGTATCTGCCATTGTCCAGCAGCGGTCTTGTCATCTACCGCACGGTGGACCCCGGGCGGCGAACGCGCCTTCCATTATTTATATCTGGTGCGTTCCGCCGACCCTAACATTACACTAGCGCCAGGGTCTGGCTGGCAATGGCAGACGTGCAGCAGCTGCAGCGCTACATTCGGCAGCTGGAGAGCAGGTTGGCGGCTATTGAGAGCACCAACTCAGCTGCGAATGCTGCGCTAGCTGCTGCTCAGACAGTCGCTGAGGCTGTCTCACGTGCGCCCACACTTTTGCCCCTGCCGACAATGTCTCGCCTCCCGCTCCCCGATAAGTTTTCGGGTGATAGTGCCTCCTGTAGGGGATTCGTTAGTCAGTGCTCCATCCAGCTGGAGTTGCTGGCTGCACGGTTCCCTACGGAGCGTGCTAAGGTGGGATTTATTGTCTCTCTGTTGTCTGGCCGGGCATTACAGTGGGCCACGCCATTGTGGGAACGTGGTGATCCCGTGGTACAGGGGGCTGCTCAGTTCCTCGCGGCTCTGAAGCAAGTCTTCTTGGGACCACGGGTCACCCACGATACGGCTCTCCAACTGTTATCTTTAACACAAGGGTCACTTTCGGTTAGCCATCATGCTGTCCAGTTTCGGACACTGGCTTCCGAGTTAGAGTGGCCGGACAAAGTGTTGGTCCCGGTGTTTTGGAGAGGCCTGGCTGAGCACGTAAAAGATGCTCTAGCTACTAGGGAGATTCCCACCAGTTTGGAGGAGTTGATCGCCGTTTCCACCCGCATTGATCTCCGCTACACGGAGCGCGGGTTGGAACGAGCGCAATCCAAACGTAGGGTTAATTTGGCTCCCACCTTTTCTGAGCCACTGAAATTTCCCGCACAGGAGCACCTCTCCTCTGAGCCTATGGAGGTGTCTCGCACCGGCACTAAGTTGCGTCCGATGCGAACCTCTGTGCGCTGTTATCAGTGCCGACAGTTGGGCCACTCGGCTGGCACATGCCCTCAGCGGCCGAAAAGACGACCACGTTCAGTGGCCGTAGGTGGTGGGCAATCCAAGGTGGGACCCTTTTCACCCAAACCGGTGTTCCGGGGTACATTAGATAGTGGGTCCTCCTCCTGGGAGGCAGAGGTCACCCTGGATTCCGGGGCCGAGGGGAACTTTATGTCCTCGACTTTTGCCCAGAGACACGCTATCCCTCTGGTGATACTCCCCCAACCTCTGACCATCAGGGTGGTAAATGGGGCACCGTTACCATCTCAGTTGACCCATCAGACAGCCCCACTCGGACTCTCTATTTCACCCTCACATCGGGAGACTCTGTCCCTGCTAATTATGCCCAATGGCATCGATCAGGTGCTCCTCGGAGTTCCCTGGCTTCGTTGCCACTCCCCGCATATTGACTGGGCTTCAGGGAGGATACTGGGCTGGGGCAAGGACTGTGAGGGAAGGTGCCTGAGGGGCAGCATTCAGGTGGCTTCCACAGAAGTGCCTGCGGATCTCTCCTCGCTCCCCAAACCCTACCACCATTACGCGGACGTCTTCTCTAAGAAGTCTGCGGAGACGCTCCCACCGCACCGTTCCTATGATTGCCCGATTGATCTCCTGCCAGGCACAGAGCCTCCCCGAGGCTGTGTTTACCCTTTATCACTCCCTGAGACGGAGGCTATGTCCCAGTATATCCGGGAGAACCTGGCTAGGGGTTTCATCAGAAAATCGGTGTCACCGGCTGGTGCCGGGTTCTTCTTCGTACAGAAGAAGAACGGAGAGCTACGCCCCTGCATCGACTACCTAAGTCTCAATGCTATCACGGTTAAAAACAAATACCCCCTACCGTTGATCTCGGAGTTATTTGACAGGTTGCGGGGGGCCCGGATCTTTACTAAACTAGATCTGCGGGGTGCATACAACCTGATCCGCATTCGCGAAGGAGACGAATGGAAGACAGCTTTTAATACCAGGGATGGCCATTACGAATACCTGGTTATGCCCTTTGGCCTTTGTAATGCCCCAGCTGTCTTCCAAGATTTTGTCAACGACGTCTTCCGCGACATGCTCTCTACCTCGGTGGTGGTCTATCTGGATGACATACTCATCTTTTCGCCAGATTTGACCACCCACCGGAGAGACGTCTGCAGTGTCTTTGACCGTCTGCGGGCGAACTCGTTATTTGCCAAGCTGGAGAAGTGCCAGTTTGAGCAGGAGTCCTTGCCGTTCCTGGGCTATATCATCTCGGCCCAGGGGCTGGCCATGGATCCGGCCAAACTACAAGCGGTTATGGACTGGCAGGAACCCCATTCCCTCAAAGCGGTGCAGCGCTTTTTGGGGTTCGTGAATTACTACCGCCAGTTCATACCACACTTTTCCACACTGGTGGCTCCTTTGGTTGCTCTCACCAAGAAAGGAGCTAACCCCAATGCTTGGTCAGAACACGTCTCCAAGGCCTTCTCGGCTATAAAATCACATTTTGCTGGCGCTCCCATATTACACCGTCCCGATGTGGATAAGCCGTTTATCCTTGAGGTAGACGCTTCTTCCGTCGGTGCAGGAGCAGTCCTTTATCAAAAGGATGCTCAAGGTCGGAAGCACCCCTGCTTCTTCTATTCCAAGACCTTCTCACCGGCGGAGAAAAATTACTCCATCGGCGACAGGGAGCTGCTAGCCATGAAGTTGGCTTTTTCTGAATGGAGACATCTCCTGGAGGGAGCCCGGTTTCCCTTTCTGGTATATACGGACCATAAAAACCTGGTCTATCTACAGACGGCCCAACGCCTGAATTCCCGTCAGGCCAGGTGGTCGCTCTTCTTCTCACGATTCCGCTTCACCCTCCACTACCTCTCTGGAGAGAAGAACGTCCGTGCGGATGCTCTCTCACGTTCAGTGGTCTCAGCGGAGGAAGGAGAAGCTGAGCCTCGGTTAATTCTCCCGCCGGAGAGTTTTACGACCGTGGCTCCAGTTGCGCTCGAGTCGGTACCACCGGGCAAGACCTTGGTGCCTCCTCAGCTACGGCCGGAGGTCCTCGCCTGGGCACATGCCTCCAGAGTGGGTGGCCATTTTGGTAAAAAACGGACCGCCGAACTCCTGGCAAGGTCATATTGGTGGCCACATATGGCTCGAGATGTCAAGGAGTACGTGCAGGCATGTGTTTCGTGTGCTCGGAACAGACCCTCTAGACAGAGGCCGGCGGGGCTGTTGTTTCCCCTGCCAGTGGCGGATAGACCATGGGAGATGGTTGGCATGGACTTCATAGTTGGCCTGCCCAAGTCTGGTGGCAGTACGGTCATCTGGGTGGTCACCGACCATTTTTCCAAAATGGTGCATCTGGTGCCACTCGCACGCCTGCCTTCCGCTCGAGGTCTGGCCACCTTGTTCATTAAACACGTATTCCGTCTACATGGCATGCCGGACAAAATCGTGAGTGACCGTGGTCCCCAGTTTGCGTCTCGGTTTTGGAGGGAGCTCTGCAGTTTACTCAGCATCGAGCTAAATCTATCCTCCGCTTACCATCCCGAGACGAATGGCTTGGTCGAGAGAGCCAATCAGACCTTGGTCACCTATTTACGACATTTTGTCTCTGCCAGGCAGGATGACTGGGCATCCTTGCTACCTTGGGCAGAATTTGCCCTAAACAATGCGGTGGCTGATTCCACTGGTCAGACGCCCTTTCTCCTAAACTATGGCCAACATCCACGTGTCCCTGTCCCGATGCCAGTGTCCTCCACTGACTCCAGGGTGGCAGACTGGGCAGTGGAGGCCCGGGACATTTGGGATCGCACTCAGGATGCTATCCGGGCATCTAAAGAAAGGATGAGGGCGTCCGCCGACATGCATCGGCGGCCTGCGCCAAGCTTCTCCCCTGGCGACATGGTATGGCTCTCCACCCGAAACATTAAACTGCGGGTTGAGTCTCCCAAGTTCGCACCGCGATACATTGGACCATTCAAGGTCCTCGAGCGACTTAGCTCGGTGGTCTACCGCCTGGCTCTACCTCCACATTTGGCCATTTCGGACGTGTTCCATGTGTCCCTCCTCAAACCAGTTCACATGGTCCGGTTTTCTGAGTCATCTGCCGGGTCATCAGACTTATCGTCTGATGAGTTTGAGGTTAACGCCATCGTGGGGCGCAGGTTTGTCCGTGGCAAAAAATTTTATTTGGTGGACTGGAAGGGTCATGGGCCCGAGGCTCGGACCTGGGAGCCGGTGGAAAATATTCACGCACCGCTCCTGATCGCGGCCTTTGAGCGCAGTGAGGCTCAGCAGGGGGGGGCCCTGGGAGGGGGGGTAATGTTAGGCGTCGGATTCCTGGCACTGCACTGCAGGAATCCAGAGCCAGACATCCTGCGGTCTCCCATTCTCCTCCGACCGCTCGGACTCCTGCTCAGCAATCTCGGCGAACCAGGCATTCCCTGCAGACTCGTTCTGTGAGCCTGGATGTTGCTGCCACCTCTGGTGCAGCAATGATAACGCAACCTGCTTTGCAGGGAACTGCTCTAGAGGCTAAGTCCTCGCGCCGTGCGACTGGGCATGCCCGCAACTTGTCCTCTCAGTGGAGAGCAGGGGTCACATGTGAAGGTCCTATGTCGGATCTGATTGGTCCTTCCTATAGTACTGGAAGGTCCCGGAAGCGCATGGCTATAAAAAGCCTGCATGGCGGCTCGGCCATGCGCTAGTGTAGCATATTATGCTGTGTGTGTATGGTGATGGATGCATGGACTGGTGTCTGACTTATTATGAAACCCCTTCCCTCGGATATTACGAATGGTGACAGTATGTTGGGTTAGTCAGCTCCAGATTGTGGCAGGCTACACGCCACTGAGCCTTCCTCACCTACACTAGCGTCCGTCGGTGCCCGGCTCCTCCGGCATCGTCGCTTAGCGGCTTCAGTTACGGCCGCGCTGCAGTAGTAGCAGCTTTTGGTGTTCGCAGCTGCGACGCCACACGCCGGCTGACCTGTGCAGCTAACAGGTTCAGCCTTTACGTCTAGTTCATACTTTGGCGTCTCTGTGACTAAACAGAGTCCGCTCTCAGGCTCTCGGGTGACGTTAACCCGAGCGCTGTTTCGCACTTCTAGCGTATCTGCCATTGTCCAGCAGCGGTCTTGTCATCTACCGCACGGTGGACCCCGGGCGGCGAACGCGCCTTCCATTATTTATATCTGGTGCGTTCCGCCGACCCTAACACTGAAGATATCAATGGTATAGCCAAAGTTCTACGAGGAAGTGTATCTCTCCCTAGCCGTCCTGCAAAGATAAGCACTGTCTGTAAGGCGGTCTGCAATATTGTACGGCAATGCTCGGGTGTCCTGTAATCATATATAGGGCCTGCAGTGTGTAACACTATATCACAGGGCAAATTCCCTCCCTGGGTGGACATAGCGTCTCCTGGATGCAAGGGGCCATAATTGGTAAGGTAGGCCTGACACTCTTGGGTTATGGCTGGGCCTCCCTTTTTAGCTATCTGTTGGGCCAAACCACCTCTATGCGACAGGGTAGAGTTAGCTGGGTTCACTATGGCTCCTACCTGGTGGGTAACTATGTCCCCATACCCCACTGAGAAAAGAACCTGGGAGCCCTGAGGTGTGATGTAATAGCGTGAATGACAGGGGAACCAGATTTCAGGGTCATGGGGCAACCCAGAGGATTTGTTGAGAGGGGTAGGTAGTGGGCTCCTTCCGGGCCGGGGGGATTCGAACGGACCTAATAGCAGTGGCGGGGCAGGGGGAATTGTAGCAACCTGATTGTCAGAATCTTCTGATCCCTCATCATCTCCGATAGCTTGGCGCCTCATACGCATTACGGACCGGAAAGCCGTACTGCCGGTCAGGGCATCAAGAGTGAAGGGACCTTGACCAGGTGTATTTACAAATATCACAGTGGGTTGCACCGGGAGACTAGGCCCAGAGGCCGGAACAGAAACAGGAACATTAGAGGTGGGAACAGCATCGGTCGGTGCCGGAGGTTTCTCAGGAAGTGGTGGTCCCTGATAGTACTCGCCGGAAAGTGTTACCAGCGGACATAGTGGCTGGGGAGGAATTCCGGGTGCACCAAGATGGCTGCCGGTGGAGGCGTGGCATGCCCCACTTCCGTCCATGGTCTGGGCGGAACCCCAAGGACGGCCCGCCCCACACACACGGCAGGTTTCCACCCAGGTTGGATTCTGCACGCCACAAACAGGACACACCCACGCTTCTGGAGAGCTCGTCTTGTCGCCATTATAGGGCGGTGGTTGGGACTGCATTTTCATCATCAGTGGCACGGCGGCCATTTTACAATCTATAAGATCACAGTTCAAAGGCATTTTATAACCAAACACAGGTTCCGCATTGTCTGATCCTCCTTCCCCATCAATCTCTTTCCATCCTTCATTCTTCAAGCCTCGCGCAACTCGCAGATGAGCTTGTGCTTGTTCTAACAATCCTTTATCTTTCAACATGCCTCGTTTGTTCTCTATGAGATTATGCCACATAGCCGGCTGTAATCTCCCTGACGAGGGCAATCCTACATGCTTATACAATCTCTCAACATTCTTGACTGCCTTCTTGCCTTCCCGTGACGCTACTATTGCCTTGACCTCCACAGCATCCTCATCTAACTTGTGGGGCACAGACTTCTTCTGCTTTAAGATACGCAGCATGACTCTTACAGAATACTATGGTTCTCTGCAGAAAAACCACTGGTAGCGATATCAACACTGATGTTCCACAGTACGGAGCCTCACGTTCGACGTACTAGGAAAAGAGCCTCGCGCTCAATATTTCCTTTCCCTAACCTTGAACAGCAGTGATTAACAGATTATCCTGCCACGATATTCCAACAGTCGGGAGGCGGTCTCCTAGTGAGAGCCCTCCACAGAAATACAGGTGGTCCCTTCTCGGGACGTCTTAATTACCTAGTTGGTACAATATCACAGAGGCTGCGTCTCCTATCCCTTCCTCTAAGTTGCCCCACAATCTGCAACTAGCTCAATTTATCACTCCACTTCACTACTAGACAATAGTCACGGGTAGGGTGGTTAAATGGAGTACAATGACCGGTGGAGGAGGTGTGGTGTACACGAGGACGCGCAGAATGCGACGTCTCTCAGTTGCTGGTTCAGAGCGTGGCACAGGATCGCACTCGGTCTCACCACTCGACCGGTCACCCCTCAGACCCAAGGAGACCACAGACAAACCAATAACGGCTGAGACACTAGCAAGTGTGACACATACAGTGTATATGATCTCACTTACCGTGTTTTGGAGGGTGATCAGTCCTCGAGGTCAGCCACTACAGGTATCATCCACAGACATCCAGGCATGGGTCCAGAGGAGCCTCGGATCACTGTCCACGCCCCCCGTTGGGCTCCAAATTGTCGGGGTCGTAAACGACAATAAATCCTCATCCACCAGTCATTCCAAATCATTGTGCGAGCGCAAAACATCTGGTACCAATTAAGAATGACTCAGACACGCAGCTGATTCAGTCTTAGCTAATGTCCCGCATCCACACCTGTCAGGAGCAGTACAACAACTGGCTTTATTTACAAATACACAATACTATATTGAGTGTTAGGGGAAGGCGTTCATTAGGCGGGGTTTATGCAGTATACATCTAGTGTCCAGTCTCTCTCTGATTTGTCAAAAAGTCTCCCGATGGTTACTTCTTCTTCACATTCCTGAGTTATCTTTTTTTAGGAGAAATGAAACTTAACTTAACTCTTTAGACACTGAATTTAAGTGAAAGTGAACACTGGCAGCCATCTTTAATACAGTTACATTTGCATTAGCAAGCAATTAGGAAAAACTTATTGTTTCACAGTATAAAAGTATAAAAGTTATATAAGAAAATATATTTTCACCTTGACAGTGATGCGTAGTTCCTCTGGCCATGAACAGCCAATATCCCCTGGTGATGCGTAGTTCCCCTGGCCATGAACAGCCAATATCCCCTGGTGAATCATTGTTCCCCTGGCCATGAACAGCCGATATCCCCTGGTGATGTGTAGTTCCCCTGGCCATGAACAGCCAATATCCCCTGGTGAAGCCTCGTTCCCCAGGCCATGAACAGCCGATATCCCCTGGTGATGCGTAGTTCCTCTGGCCATGAACAGCCAATATCCCCTGGTGATGCGTAGTTCCCCTGGCCATGAACAGCCAATATCCCCTGGTGAAGCCTCGTTCCCCAGGCCATGAACAGGCGATATCCCCTGGAGATGCGTAGTTCCCCTGGCCATGAACAGCCGATATCCCCTGGTGATGCGTAGTTCCCCTGGCCATGAACAGCCGATATCCCCTGGAGATGCGTAGTTCCCCTGGCCATGAACAGCCGATATCCCCTGGAGATGCGTAGTTCCCCTGGCCATGAACAGCCGATATCCCCTGGTGATGCGTAGTTCCCCTGGCCATGAACAGCCGATATCCCCTGGAGATGCGTAGTTCCCCTGGCCATGAACAGCCGATATCCCCTGGTGATGCGTAGTTCCCCTGGCCATGAACAGCCGATATCCCCTGGTGATGCGTAGTTCCCCTGGCCATGAACAGCCGATATCCCCTGGTGATGTGTAGTTCCCCTGGCCATGAACAGCCGATATCCTCTAGTGATGTGTAGTTCCCGTGGCCATGAACAGCTGATATCCCCTGGTGATGCGTAGTTCCCCTGGCCATGAACAGCCGATATCCCCTGGTGATGCGTAGTTCCTCTGGCCATGAACAGCCAATATCCCCTGGTGATGCGTAGTTCCCCTGGCCATGAACAGCCAATATCCCCTGGTGAATCATTGTTCCCCTGGCCATGAACAGCCGATATCCCCTGGTGATGTGTAGTTCCCCTGGCCATGAACAGCCAATATCCCCTGGTGAAGCCTCGTTCCCCAGGCCATGAACAGCCGATATCCCCTGGTGATGCGTAGTTCCCCTGGCCATGAACAGCCGATATCCCCTGGTGATGCGTAGTTCCCCTGGCCATGAACAGCCAATATCCCCTGGTGAAGCCTCGTTCCCCAGGCCATGAACAGCCGATATCCCCTGGAGATGCGTAGTTCCCCTGGCCATGAACAGCCGATATCCCCTGGTGATGCGTAGTTCCCCTGGCCATGAACAGCCGATATCCCCTGGAGATGCGTAGTTCCCCTGGCCATGAACAGCCGATATCCCCTGGAGATGCGTAGTTCCCCTGGCCATGAACAGCCGATATCCCCTGGTGATGCGTAGTTCCCCTGGCCATGAACAGCCGATATCCCCTGGAGATGCGTAGTTCCCCTGGCCATGAACAGCCAATATCCCCTGGTGATGCGTAGTTCCCCTGGCCATGAACAGCCGATATCCCCATGGTGATGCGTAGTTCCCCTGGCCATGAACAGCCGATATCCCCTGGAGATGCGTAGTTCCCCTGGCCATGAACAGCCGATATCCCCTGGTGAATCCTTGTTCCCCTGGCCATGAACAGCTGATATCACCTGGTGATGCGTAGTTCCCCTGGCCATGAACAGCCGATATCCCCTGGTGATGCGTAGTTCCCCTGGCCATGAACAGCCGATATCCCCTGGAGATGCGTAGTTCCCCTGGCCATGAACAGCCAATATCCCCTGGTGATGCGTAGTTCCCCTGGCCATGAACAGCCAATATCCCCTGGTGATGCGTAGTTCCCCTGGCCATGAACAGCCGATATCCCCTGGAGATGCGTAGTTCCCCTGTCCATGAACAGCCGATATCCCCTGGTGAATCCTTGTTCCCCTGGCCATGAACAGCTGATATCACCTGGTGATGCGTAGTTCCCCTGGCCATGAACAGCCGATATCCCCTGGTGATGCGTAGTTCCCCTGGCCATGAACAGCCGATATCCCCTGGAGATGCGTAGTTCCCCTGGCCATGAACAGCCAATATCCCCTGGTGATGCGTAGTTCCCCTGGCCATGAACAGCCGATATCCCCATGGTGATGCGTAGTTCCCCTGGCCATGAACAGCCGATATCCCCTGGAGATGCGTAGTTCCCCTGGCCATGAACAGCCGATATCCCCTGGTGAATCCTTGTTCCCCTGGCCATGAACAGCTGATATCACCTGGTGATGCGTAGTTCCCCTGGCCATGAACAGCCGATATCCCCTGGTGATGCGTAGTTCCCCTGGCCATGAACAGCCGATATCCCCTGGAGATGCGTAGTTCCCCTGGCCATGAACAGCCAATATCCCCTGGTGATGCGTAGTTCCCCTGGCCATGAACAGCCAATATCCCCTGGTGATGCGTAGTTCCCCTGGCCATGAACAGCCGATATCCCCTGGAGATGCGTAGTTCCCCTGGCCATGAACAGCCGATATCCCCTGGTGAATCCTTGTTCCCCTGGCCATGAACAGCTGATATCACCTGGTGATGCGTAGTTCCCCTGGCCATGAACAGCCGATATCCCCTGGTGATGCGTAGTTCCCCTGGCCATGAACAGCCGATATCCCCTGGAGATGCGTAGTTCCCCTGGCCATGAACAGCCAATATCCCCTGGTGATGCGTAGTTCCCCTGGCCATGAACAGCCGATATCCCCATGGTGATGCGTAGTTCCCCTGGCCATGAACAGCCGATATCCCCTGGAGATGCGTAGTTCCCCTGGCCATGAACAGCCGATATCCCCTGGTGAATCCTTGTTCCCCTGGCCATGAACAGCTGATATCCCGTAGTGAAGCCTCGTTCCCCTTGTCGATTATTTCCCAGCTTTGGCAGGGAACTTGACTTTATATGGCACCTGTTTAGAAACATAGTTGTTTCTGTAATCCAGTGTTCCCCAACTCCAGTCCTCAAGAGCCTCCAACAGGTCTTGTGTTCAGGACTTCCCTTATAATTGCACAGGCGAGATCTGCTAACCTGCACAGGCAATAATTCCACCACCTGGGTGACACTAAGGAAATCCTTAAACCCCGACCTGTTGGTGGCTCTTGAGGACTGGAGATGGGGAACACTGATGTAACACATAGATATTTTGCGTTTCGCACAGCCGCGCCTGCACTCATAGCGCCCACTCTGACATCCAGCCCCTTTAAGGTGAAGCAGATTTGTCCCAGATTTGTGGTGTAAATTCCTTCACATTACATGTAGATGGGGTGATGGACACCATGATTGCACCGTGCGGCGCTCCTGTTACTAATCATATTCGGCCCCTTTAAACGTTGCCATTTTTTGGTAGATGGAGAAGTACAGTAAGCACCTGGAGGCCATTGTAGCTGAGAGGACTCAAGATCTCTTACAAGAAAAGCAAAAGACAGACCGTCTGCTTTACAGTAAGTAGGAGCCGGAGAGATGCAGTGACCTTGTCAGTGCCGCACGGCGGCTGTGGATTCTGTTCCTTAAGGTTATGTGCCCACGTAGCGTTTTTCATGCAGAATATTCCTGAGCGGAAACGCACAATCATGTCCCGGGAAAACGCATGTGTTTTATGAAGCGCTTTTGTAAGCGTTTTTGATGCTTTTGTTAAGCCTTTTAGCATGCGTTTTCCTATGCGTTTTTGCAATACAATTGTATGTATGCGTAAACGCGTGCGTTTCCGCAAAATTAATGAACATGCTGCGTTTTTTTCTGCTTAGCGTTTCCGCAGCGGAAAAAAACGCACCATTAGCACAACATGTGCGGATTCCATTATGATTACATTGGATGCTTTTCTTTAGCGGTTCCGCGGCAGAAACGCTTGTCTAAAAGCGCTGCGGAAACGCTTAAAAAACGCAACGTGGGCACACAGCCGAAATGCTGCAGATTCCCTCAGTACATTGTGAAAATCCGCAGCATGAATTGCCAAGCGTCACACTCCTGATCCACACGGCAATTGTTTTGTAAAACGCCGCAGATTTTCCGCACACAAACCCGCACGGACAATGCATCATCACTAACTGGTGACAATCACAAGGTGCTACACGTCTACAAACACGATTTTTGCCGCTGAGGATTTTGTTGCCGAAATCTCTGGACTTGGTTCCATTTCCCTTCAGGGGGTGCGCGAGATGAATGGGAAACTTCCAGAACTTTCTGTAATGAAATCTGTGTGGGGATGACTCAAGACTTTCTAAAAAGTTGTCAAAGTCAGTGTGGAAACATCAACGCTCCAATTCATCATTCTTTTTGAGCCTTTTTTTTTAGTTCAAGGCATTTTATTTTGCACCACGTTCCTTACTCTTTGCACCATTTCAGTCCATCAGTTCTTTCAGTCGTTGTCATTTTTCGGTTTGCTCAGCGATCTGCTTGGTTTTTATCATGTTTTTGCAACTTTTCTAGGGCGGTTTTTGGCAATAATTGTTTGCGTCCTCCAGTCCGTTTTTTCTGGCCTCCCATATTTTGACCTCGTGCAGCGCAGTCACAGACAGGACCCCCGGCTCTGTCCGTCCTCTACCTCCTGAGTCACGAGTGGAATGGCAGAGCCGCAGTGGACACTGACACTCCCTACATTGCTGTCAGTTCTCCTCTCTGTGCTGTATCTTGATTTTTCTGCATTAATTCATGTGCAGCTCTATCCTCATATTGCAATATCTGCGTATTTCCAGGTATGCTTCCCAAACCCGTGGCGGATGATCTGCGCCAAGGCCTGACCTGTGAGGCTCAGAGTTACGCTAATGCCACCGTCTATTTCAGGCAGGTTTTCTGGATCTTGTGCACTCGATTGTGTGTGTCCTCATGAGTAAGTCCTGCAATGACACGATACGCATTTCACAGGCATTTCTGCATTTTAGTCGCATGCGGCCACACACTTTCTGCATTTGCCTCTCAGGAGAGTCTCGATTGTGAATAGAAATCCATAAATAATGACTGCAGCGACCACATCTGGGCCAATACCTGGTCACACATGGTGCCAGATCTGCTATGATCACATAAAGGTATCAGGCGTGCACAGTTACTAGATGCCATTCTGGGCTCTTGGAAAGCTGAGTGACAACCACTATGGGAAATCCAGGAATCCTGCCCCGTGTACTGATGAAGAGATGTGCGCTCACCACTGACAATGACACTTTTCTCTGCTTTAGTGATATTGTGGGCTTCACATCACTGTCTGGGGGAAGCACTCCACACCAAGTGGTCAATTTCCTAAATAAGTTGTACACCAAGTTTGATGACATCATTGACAATTATGACGTGTACAAGGTGGAAACCATCGGAGATGCATGTGAGTACGAGCTTTATTATAAAATTAGCATCTGTACCCGGAGGCGTTCAAGCTGGTTTCTGATGCTGGATGATTGCTGCATGTGACGCTGCAGGCTCTGGGATCAGTGGGTGTTCCTGCGACACTGTTCTCTGTTGTATGATTGCTGCATGTGACGCTGCAGGCTCTGGGATCAGTGGGTGTTCCTGCGACACTGTTCTCTGTTGTATGATTGCTGCATGTGACGCTGCAGGCTCTGGGATCAGTGAGTTTTCCTGCGACACTGTTCTCTGTTGTATGATTGCTGCATGTGACGCTGCAGGCTCTGGGATCAGTGGGTGTTCCTGCGACACTGCTCTCTGTTGTATGATTGCTGCATGTGACGCTGCAGGCTCTGGAATCAGTGGGTGTTCCTGCGACACTGCTCTCTGTTGTATGATTGCTGTATGTGACGCTGCAGGCTCTGGGATCAGTGGGTGTTCCTGCGACACTGTTCTCTGTTGTATGATTGCTGCATGTGACGCTGCAGGCTCTGGGATCAGTGGGTGTTCCTGCGACACTGCTCTCTGTTGTATGATTGCTGCATGTGACGCTGCAGGCTCTGGGATCAGTGGGTTTTCCTGCGACACTGCTCTCTGTTGTACGATTGCTGCATGTGACGCTGCAGGCTCTGGGATCAATGGGTGTTCCTGCGACACTGCTCTCTTTTGTACGATTGCTGCATGTGACGCTGCAGGCTCTGGGATCAATGGGTGTTCCTGCGACACTGTTCTCTGTTGTACGATTGCTGCATGTGACGCTGCAGGCTCTGGGATCAGTGGGTGTTCCTGCGACACTGCTCTCTGTTGTATGATTGCTGCATGTGACGCTGCAGGCTCTGGGATCAGTGGGTTTTCCTGCGACACTGCTCTCTGTTGTACGATTGCTGCATGTGACGCTGCAGGCTCTGGGATCAATGGGTGTTCCTGCGACACTGTTCTCTTTTGTACGATTGCTGCATGTGACGCTGCAGGCTCTGGGATCAATGGGTGTTCCTGCGACACTGTTCTCTGTTGTACGATTGCTGCATGTGACGCTGCAGGCTCTGGGATCAATGGGTGTTCCTGCGACACTGCTCTCTGTTGTATGATTGCTGCATGTGACACTGCAGGCTCTGGAATCAATGGGTGTTCCTGCGACACTGTTCTCTGTTGTATGATTGCTGCATGTGACGCTGCAGGCTCTGGGATCATTGGGTGTTCCTGAGACACTGTTCTCTGTTGTATGATTGCTGCATGTGATGCTGCAGGCTCTGGGATCATTGGGTGTTCCTGCGACACTGTTCTCTGTGGTATGATGGCTGCATTGCTTCTTTTATTTTAAAGACCCATTTTCTCAGGCATTCTTACATGTGACGCTGCAGGCTGTGGGATCAGTGGGTGTTCCAGTAACACTCTGTTGTATGATGTTGAATGATTGCTTCTTTTATTTTCAAGACGTGTCTCTCTGGCATGCTTGCATGTGAAGCTGCAGGCTCTGGGCTCAGTTGGTGTTGTCTGTGATACTTTTCTTTGATGTACAGTATGATAGCTAAGTTGCTTCTTATATTTTCAAGACGTGTTTCTCAGGTAGGCATGGAAGTGAAGCCACAGGCCCTGAGGTTAGTGGTTGTTCCCTCTAGCACTGTTCTCTGTTATGTGATATTGAATGATTCCTGCAATATTTTATTTATGCTTCCATGTGAAGCTGCAGGCTCTGGGCACAGTGGGCATCTGGTGTGAAACTGTTTTCTGTTGTATAGATTTGGATGACTTCTGAGTAGTTTTCTTTATTTTCACGCTGTGTTTCTCTGGCCTGCTCGCATAGTTGGGGTTCTCTGTGAAGCTGTTCTCTATTTCACCATTTTAGAAGACTGCTGCATCAGTTCTTGGCATTTTCAAGACATGTATCTCAGGCATCCTTCACCGACAGTTGCAGGTTTTGGACACAGTGTGTGTCCCCCATAACAGTGTTTTCTGGTGTATGATGGTGAATGGTTGCTGCATTGATTCATTTATTTTGAAACCCTTTTTCAGGCTTGTGTGCATGTGAAGCTGCAGGCCCTGGGCTCAGTGGATGTTCCCTGTACCACTATTCTTTTTATGATTGTTCATTGCTGTTTGCATTTTCAGGAACTGTTCTCCTATGCATGTTTGTGTGTGAAGCTGCAGGCTCTGGGCTCAGTGGGTTTTCCCCGTAACACTGCTCTCTATTGTGTGAAGCTAGCAGTATGCCTTATGTGAGGCTTCAAATAGAAGCATTGTAATCAGGAGTGTAACTAAAATAGGTTTAATACCAACACCTGGGCCTTGGACGTCTGCCACGTAACAGGACAGTAGTCAACAGAGCCACATCTTTATGCGAGCAGATGTAGCTGTGGCGCCCCTGAGGGTTCAGTCGCTACAGAGGTACTGCACCTCCTCCTGAGGTGTGGTGCCTCACTATCCAGGTAAGGTGGAGACACCTGACCACGCTCCAACACCTGCATCCCACACAACACAGTAGTGTAGCAAAGCACCCTTTGGTGGCTCCCTGCTTGGAACACGAAGCGTGCTGGGAGGCGGGTGGAGTTTAGTTTGCACTAAAAGAGCGATAAGAGTGTAGGATTGGGTCAGTTTGTCACAGGAGTCTGACGAGGTCAGTCTGTGAAAGGAGATCCCCTGAGTGGGATGGATGAAGGAAGTGCTGCAGCCGACCTCAGTGACCTGGGTCCGCTGGCACAGGAAAGAGACATTGATGGGAAGCCTGACTCTCCATAAGAAAGAAAGGATTAGTACAGAGCGTGAGGAGAATACGAGAACAAGGACCAGGGTTAGAGGAGAACCCTTCCCAAGTTCTAAGCGCAAGGCCGGGGTCTGGTCCCCGAGGTTGTATGGATACTAATGGTCCTGCAGCAGACACCGGAGGAATAGAAGTAGTGACCACTTTATTCCCACACAAGACTTGAGGGCACAACAGCAACGTGTGTGGTGAGCCGGGACTAGGTAGAAGGAGTCCCCGAAGCAGGCTACAGCTGTCTGCCATACAAGTAGAGTTCATAGGAACATCTGACAGGAGGAACTCCAGTGTAACTCAGTACTGTGAGTACTTCACTCAAAGGCGCCAAGAGGGAGACGTTCAGAAAAGGCACATATGTTGGCGGAGTGTTGGAAAGAAGTACTTCATCTTGCCTGGAAGTTGGCTGAGCTCCTGACCCGGAGGACACGGCACGTATGTGGGCACCTGTACCACAACAGACTGTGAGTAAAGCATTGGAACTACATGCCCTGGTGTCCTCCTCTTATTCCTGCGCCAGCCTGCCCAACACCGCTACATCCCTCCTGCGCCCGAAACTACACCATCTACGTGTCACATCACCTACACTGCCCTGGGACTACAGCCCTGCCTGTGGAGGGCCACACCATCATTGCTGCACAACACCATCTGTCCCAGAGGATCTGTCTGCAGCGTCGGCTTAACATTTGCCGAACACCAGAGGTGGTGTCACAAATCACTTATAAACTTTCACCACCATAAGCACACTGAAACAACCCCTTTTACAATGGAGCCCCAGGGCCATGGACCGGGTCACTGCTGCCGTGACAACTCCCGTTGAGAAGATCAACCGGCCCGGTACAGAGTACCCCACGGCCCTGGCGAGTGAGGGCGCTCCATAGCTCTCCGTTATTTTTCTAGAATGTGCTGATCCTGTTAATGCCATAATGCCAGTCTTCTGCCCTGCAGATATGGTGGTGTCCGGTGTTCCAAAGAAAAATGGCATAAGCCACGTGACAGAGATTGCAAGCATGGCCCTGGATCTCATTGCTGTCTGCCACTCCTTTAAGATCCCACATCTTCCAGATATGAAGCTGAAGATCCGAGCTGGAGTGCATTCAGGTAGGTGACAGTTTACTACACACTTAGTTAGTGCACCAGTCCGTCATTTTCTGAGCAGCTGACGGGACCAGACTGGGTATAATGTGCCAACACCAAACTGTGCACCCCACATGAGCTATAAAAGCATTCGTGGATTACTATTTCTATTCCTCGTATCGAAGGTCCGGTCGTGGCCGGAGTCGTCGGGACTAAAATGCCGCGTTACTGTTTATTCGGAGACACTGTGAACACGGCATCAAGGATGGAGTCTACCAGCGAAGGTAAAGTCCGCAGCTCCATAAAGAGTAGTATGGGAGTCGTGCAATATGTCTGACACAGGTGCACAGATAGCAGTAGGGTCATCTATTTCTAGGTAAATTAGATATCATTTTTACATCTACTTTTCTTTTTTTCATTAGCTTTGAAGATTCAGTGCAGCTCCAGCGCCGCGGACCTGCTGAAGAAAATTGGTGGCTACACTCTCGCATGCCGCGGCACGCTGGAAGTGAAGGTAAGAATATGACTCTGTAAATGACTCGTCTGACTCGGAAATAAATAAGCTTTGTAAAATAAACGTAGAGATTTACCTACTATGTGTAATTCTTCTTATAGTGAAGAGAAATGCGATATCCGGAGACATAGATAACAAGAGCAGTGCGTCCTGCATCCATTATGTGCCTGCAACCGCCACTAGGGGGAGCTCACAGCATCTGTATACACGTAGGTGACAAGAGGTCCCTCTAGTGGTGGCAAGCAGAGAGCAAGGTGTGAGAAACGTGTCGTTCTCTATCCACGCTCTCTTACCTGACAGCCGATGCAACCTCTAATGACTGCAGCTTACAGCAACTGTGCTCTCTGATATAAAGAAATATTGTAATCGTATTTCTATTATGTATTCCCAGGGAAAAGGAGCAATGACGACGTGGTGGCTGGAGGGAAAAGAGAAGTCGGGAAGCTGGAACATTTAACATCCTAGAATCCCTCTTATAAATTATATTCTTACCGTAAACCTCTACATGGTGAAATCAGAGTGATATACCGAGCCTAAAAAAGACCGAGACCCGAGTAACGCCGCCTGCCTCTTATACTGAACGGCTCTGTGGGGAGTTTGTCTGAATCCCATTTTTCTGGGATCTAGATGGAAACCCCAGATGCATTGCTCAGCCCTGGATAATCTGAACCCAACCTTAAAGGGGTTCTTCATTTATGTAAAAAAAAAGTTTCATCACTGTCTAAAAAGTTCTACAACTTTCTCATAGACTTTGTGTTTAGTTTATCACTGTTTTCAAGATACAAGGTGCCGTCAGTGAATGAGAACGCTCTCCATTACATTTAGCGGCATTAACCCTGTACATACCTAGTCCTGTATCCAGTCTAGACAATGCTCTGTGAGCTCAACTCATCAACAGCAGCTGCACAGACCTCTCTGCTGGTTTGTTACAGTGTATCAGTCCAGGGGTACAATTGTATCTACTTATCAGCAGACAGCAGGGCCAGACATGTACAGGATCTGCCTCTGACACAAACACTAAAGGGTTTTCTAACCACTATGGGCCAGAATTATGCAGAACTTTACTCCTGGGACACGAGCCTTGCTCCACATTTATTAAAATGGCCGTCTGAGACAATTCATGATCGATCCGTAGGTTAGGTAATCACAGCCCTGCTATAAACCGTGGGGTGTCTGTGTCTCTTTGTAAACCTTGTAAACTTTTCTTGAGGTTCCCTCTTGTTTCGGCGACGCGCCCGGCCTCGTCCCCTGACTGAGGTGGCTAGTCATAACCTGCTGCTGCTTCATAGTGACCCCACAGTAGTGATCTGCGCCGTGCTCGTGTGACACGCCTTGTCCGTCCGCAGGATCACAGAGGAATAGGAACGATAGTGATGCAACACTTTATATTAAATGTTAATCATTTCAGTGCAGTAGACCCCCCATCCCTGATTTGTGGTTTTGTGACCTTATCGCTGCTCTCCTGCATAATAATAAATAGTCGCATCAGTGTGAATCCGTCCGCAATCGGCTGCTTTTGTTATTTTGATGCCTGAGGTTTGAAAAGTTGACACAGTTCAATTCACATGTATTAGGCGATGTTCACATGTTGCGTTTTTGCAGCATTTTTTTCTGCATTTTTTCTGTAAATTAAAAGATGCTGTTTGCAGTACCAGCTAAAGCAATGAGATTTCAGAAATCTCCTGCACACAATTATCATTCTTTTATCAGACTGAAGTGGAAAACTGTTGCGTTTGTGAAAATTGCAGCAGTCACTTCTTTCAGTGTTTTTGCATCGTTTCTTCACCATAGAAAGCAATAAGAAAGTGCAAAAACGCTACAAACACAACCATGTGGTTTCCTGTTTTTTTGGCGAATAAAAGTAACTTTATTAAACATCTACTAGAGAAATGCCAAATAAAATCTGCACAAGAATAGACAAAAACGCTCTAAAAAAGGAATAAAAAATGCGGCAAAACCTGCTGTATGTAAGCAGCTTCTTTACTGCAAAGACAACTGGTTTGCCTGCAGAAAAAAAACGTAGAAAAGACACAACGCATGAACATAACCTTAAAGGTGCTATCAAAACCCCCGAGTGGTAGAAAATGTAAAAACTATATAAAAAATTCATTTTTACCTTGTGCTTCACCTTGAAGTGTGGCCCCTTCCACTGCAGATGGTCACTGGGCTCCTGTCACCACATCCCGATTTCAGAAAAAACAAAGATCCGTTTATTCTATTCAGAAACGTTCTACGATCTTCTAATCTACTTTCTGGGCGATGGGTGTACGATCTCTGCTCGCTGTCATTCATTAGGACCCTGCACATTTCACTGCAGTTGGACAAGTCGCCCACGTGGTGGATAATGGCCGCGCGCTGTCATCCCGGAGACATGGAGGAGATCTGTCATCAAGGATAAACCAACAAAAACTGTCCTGAAAAAAATCAATTACTGGCACCTCACATCAAAGAAACAGCAAAGCCCGGACTTCAGTCCATCCAAGATAAAGACGAGATCCATAAATAAAATGTATAGATTTACTTCAATATATTAAAATTAGAACATATATAAGTAAAAAAGCAAGATGTCTCAACAAAAGGCGAGACGCCACCAACACAAGTGATCCGTAGGGTGGACGCCAAGATCCATCATTACCATTATCAGGCTCAACACTAAATTCACAAATATAACAGACTAGCTGAAGAGCCCAGCGCTGCCCAGTCATAGTAACTAACTACGCTTAGTTATAACAAATCATAATGATTATATCTATAAATATGTATATAAAGCTGAGTGTATAGCCCCGCCCACTCCGTATATATCCACATTCACTATAATATCCCGCATCATCCCGTCAGCCAGAGCCACCGGACTACTACCACTAATATCCCACATCATCCCGTCACCCAGAGCCACCGGAATACTACCCCTAATATCCTACATCATCCCGTCAGCCAGGGCCACCGGACTACTACCCCTAATATCCCACATCGTCCCGTCAGCCAGAGCCACCGGACTACTACCCCTAATATCCCACATCCTCCCGTCACCCAGAGCCACCGGAATACTACCCCTAATATCCTACATCATCCCGTCAGCCAGGGCCACCGGACTACTACCCCTAATATCCCACATCATCCCGTCAGCCAGAGCCACCGGACTACTACCCCTAATATCCCACATCATCCCATCAGCCAGAGCCACCGGACTACTACCCCTAATATCCCACATCATCCCATCAGCCAGAGCCACCGGACTACTACCCCTAATATCCCACATCATCCCATCAGCCAGAGCCACCGGACTACTACCACTAATATCCCACATCCTCCCGTCACCCAGAGCCACCGGAATACTACCCCTAATATCCTACATCATCCCGTCAGCCAGGGCCACCGGACTACTACCCCTAATATCCCACATCATCCCGTCAGCCAGAGACACCGGACTACTACCACTAATATCCCACATCGTCCCGTCAGCCAGAGCCACCGGACTACTACCCCTAATATCCCACATCATCCCATCAGCCAGAGCCACCGGACTACTACCCCTAATATCCCACATCATCCCATCAGCCAGAGCCACCGGACTACTACCCCTAATATCCCACATCATCCCGTCAGCCAGAGCCACCGGACTACTACCCCTAATATCCCACATCATCCCGTCAGCCAGAGACACCGGACTACTACCCCTAATATCCCACATCGTCCCGTCAGCCAGATCCACCGGACTACTACCACTAATATCCCACATCATCCCATCAGCCAGAGCCACCGGACTACTACCCCTAATATCCCACATCATCCCGTCAGCCAGAGACACCGGACTACTACCCCTAATATCCCACATCGTCCCGTCAGCCAGATCCACCGGACTACTACCCCTAATATCCCACATCATCCCATCAGCCAGAGCCACCGGACTACTACCACTAATATCCCACATCATCCCATCAGCCAGAGCCACCGGACTACTACCCCTAATATCCCACATCATCCCGTCAGCCAGAGCCACCGGACTACTACCACTAATATCCCACATCATCCCATCAGCCAGAGCCACCGGACTACTACCACTAATATCCCACATCATCCCATCAGCCAGAGCCACCGGACTACTACCCCTAATATCCCACATCATCCCATCAGCCAGAGCCACCGGACTACCACACCTAATTTCTCACATCATCCCGTCAGCCAGAGCCACCGGACTACTACCCCTAATATTCCACATCATCCCATCAGCCAGAGCCACCGGACTACTACCCCTAATATCCCACATCATCCCGTCAGCCAGAGCCACCGGACTACTACCCCTAATATCCCACATCATCCCGTCAGCCAGAGCCACCGGACTACTACCCCTAATATCCCACATCATCCCTTCAGCCAGAGCCACCGGACTACTACCCCTAATATCCCACATCATCCCGTCAGCCAGAGCCACCGGACTACTACCCCTAATATCCCACATCATCCCATCAGCCAGAGCCACCGGACTACTACCCCTAATATCCCACATCATCCTGTCAGCCAGAGCCACCGGACTACTACCCCTAATATCCCACATCATCCCGTCAGCCAGAGCCACCGGACTACTACCCCTAATATCCCACATCATCCCGTCAGCCAGAGCCACTGGACTACTACCACTAATATCCCACATCATCCCATCAGCCAGAGCCACCGGACTACTACCCCTAATATCCCACCACATCATCCCATCAGCCAGAGCCACCGGACTACTACCCCTAATATCCCACATCATCCCATCTGCCAGAGCCACCGGACTACTACCCCTAATATCCCACATCATCCCATCAGCCAGAGCCACCGGACTACTACCCCTAATATCCCACATCATCCCATCAGCCAGAGCCACCGGACTACTACACCTAATTTCTCACATCATCCCGTCAGCCAGAGCCACCGGACTACTACCACTAATATCCCACATCATCCCGTCAGCCAGAGCCACCGGACTACTACCACTAATATCCCACATCATCCCGTCAGCGAGAGCCACCGGACTACTACCCCTAATATCCCACATCATCCTGTCAGCCAGAGCCACCGGACTACTACCCCTAATATCCCACATCATCCCGTCAGCCAGAGCCACCGGACTACTACCACTAATATCCCACATCATCCCGTCAGCCAGAGCCACCGGACTACTACCCCTAATATCCCACATCATCCCATCAGCCAGAGCCACCGGACTACTACTCCTAATATCCCACATCATCCCATCAGCCAGAGCCACCGGACTACTACCCCTAATATCCCACATCATCCCATCAGCCAGAGCCACCGGACTCCTACTCCTAATATCCCACATAATCCCATCAGCCAGAGCCACCGGACTACTACACCTAATTTCTCACATCATCCCGTCAGCCAGAGCCACCGGACTACTACCACTAATATCCCACATCATCCCGTCAGCCAGAGCCACCGGACTACTACCCCTAATATCCCACATCATCCCGTCAACCAGAGCCACCGGACTACTACCACTAATATCCCACATCATCCCGTCAGCCAGAGCCACCGGACTACTACCACTAATATCACACATCATCCCATCAGCCAGAGCCACCGGACTACTACCACTAATATCACACATCATCCCATCAGCCTGGGGTCAGAACCAGAGCATTTGAAGGCAATTGCCCTGACTTCCATACCGCAGATCCCTTTAAGAAAGGCCTGTGGTCAGTACCAAAACACTGAGTGGATTTGTCCTAACTTGCATGCCACATGTGCTCTGTGCTCCTTTCTGGGGGACAGATGATGGCTGGGAGCTTATGTTCCCGGGGATGCTAGATTTCTCAAACTGTGTCAGTGTCTGCTGAGGTGTTGTCAAGTGGGAAAACTTGCTCATAGCAACCAATCACAGCTCAGCTTCTTTTAACCAGCTCTGGTGAAATGAGAGATGCTTAGTGATTGGTTGCAAGGAAAACTGTTGCTCATAGCAACCAATCACAGCTCAACTTCCTTTATACAGCTCTGGTGAAATGAAAGATGCTTCGTGATTGGTTGGTGATACACACATACATACATTCAGTTTTATATGTTTTATATATAGAGATTATTATTAAAGATTTCTGACAGTCACCAGTTATAACGGAATTTACCGTACTCACTATCAAAAGGATAGAAGTAACCTAAATATCCAAATACCCATGTGATAATAAAGTGCATAGCGCTGTTCACGTAATGTCAATCTACTGATTATCACAGGGAAAAGCCGAACACTAGAGAGCTCCATGTTATCTCCTCTACGGTCACAATAGTGACTGCAAAGCATGAAAACATCCTTAACACAAACAATCACACTGTGCATTGAGTCAATCACTATATGACCATATGGAGTCCACAAAAGGAGCAAGAAGGCGTGAGGAACTCAATACATAATAATACCATCTTCGGTCTTGCATAGCCCAAACTGTATGTAGGGTTATAATGGCAGTGACATGAGCCTGCGCTCAATCCCTGCACTGTATGTAGGGTTATAATGGCAGTGACATGAGCCTGCGCTCCAATCCTGCACTGTATCTAGGGTTATAATGGCAGTGACATGAGCCTGCGCTCCATCCCTGCACTGTATGTAGGGTTATAATGGCAGTGACATGAGCCTGCGCTCCATCCCTGCACTGTATGTAGGGTTATAATGGCAGTGACATGAGCCTGCGCTCCATCCCTGCACTGTATGTAGGATAATAATGGCAGTGACATGAGCCTGCGCTCCATCCCTGCACTGTATCTAGGGTTATAATGGCAGTGACATGAGCCTGCGCTCCATCCCTGCACTGTATCTAGGGTTATAATGGCAGTGATATGAGCCTGCGCTCCATCCCTGCACTGTATCTAGGGTTATAATGGCAGTGACATGAGCCTGCGCTCCATCCCTGCACTGTATCTAGGATTATAATGGCAGTGACATGAGCCCGCGCTCCATCCCTGCACTGTATGTAGGGTTATAATGGCAGTGACATGAGCCTGCGCTCCATCCTGCACTGTATGTAGGGTTATAATGGCAGTGACATGAGCCTGCGCTCCATCCCTGCACTGTATGTAGGGTTATAATGGCAGTGACATGAGCCTGCGCTCCATCCCTGCACTGTATGTAGGGTTATAATGGCAGTGACATGAGCCCGCGCTCCATCCCTGCACTGTATGTAGGGTTATAATGGCAGTGACATGAGCCTGCGCTCCATCCTGCACTGTATGTAGGGTTATAATGGCAGTGACATGAGCCTGCGCTCCATCCTGCACTGTATGTAGGGTTATAATGGCAGTGACATGAGCCTGCGCTCCATCCCTGCACTGTATGTAGGGTTATAATGGCAGTGATATGAGCCTGCGCTCCATCCCTGCACTGTATGTAGGGTTATAATGGCAGTGACATGAGCCCGCGCTCCATCCCTGCACTGTATGTAGGGTTATAATGGCAGTGACATGAGCCTGCGCTCCATCCTGCACTGTATGTAGGGTTATAATGGCAGTGACATGAGCCTGCGCTCCATCCCTGCACTGTAAGTAGGGTTATAATGGCAGTGACATGAGCCTGCGCTCCATCCTGCACTGTAAGTAGGGTTATAATGGCAGTGACATGAGCCCGCGCTCCATCCCTGCACTGTATGTAGGGTTATAATGGCAGTGACATGAGCCTGCGCTCCATCCCTGCACTGTATGTAGGGTTATAATGGCAGTGACATGAGCCTGCGCTCCATCCCTGCACTGTAAGTAGGGTTATAATGGCAGTGACATGAGCCCGCGCTCCATCCCTGCACTGTTTGTAGGGTTATAATGGCAGTGACATGAGCCTGCGCTCCATCCTGCACTGTATGTAGGGTTATAATGGCAGTGACATGAGCCTGCGCTCCATCCTGCACTGTTTGTAGGGTTATAATGGCAGTGACATGAGCCCGCGCTCCATCCCTGCACTGTATGTAGGGTTATAATGGCAGTGACATGAGCCCGCGCTCCATCCCTGCACTGTAAGTAGGGTTATAATGGCAGTGACATGAGCCCGCGCTCCATCCCTGCACTGTATGTAGGGTTATAATGGCAGTGACATGAGCCTGCGCTCCATCCTACACTGTATGTAGGGTTATAATGGCAGTGACATGAGCCTGCGCTCCATCCCTGCACTGTAAGTAGGGTTATAATGGCAGTGACATGAGCCTGCGCTCCATCCTGCACTGTATGTAGGGTTATAATGGCAGTGACATGAGCCTGCGCTCCATCCTGCACTGTATGTAGGGTTATAATGGCAGTGACATGAGCCTGCGCTCCATCCCTGCACTGTATGTAGGGTTATAATGGCAGTGACATGAGCCCGCGCTCCATCCCTGCACTCTAAGTAGGGTTATAATGGCAGTGACATGAGCCCGCGCTCCATCCCTGCACTGTATGTAGGGTTATAATGGCAGTGACATGAGCCTGCGCTCCATCCCTGCACTGTATGTAGGGTTATAATGGCAGTGACATGAGCCCGCGCTCCATCCCTGCACTGTAAGTAGGGTTATAATGGCAGTGACATGAGCCCGCGCTCCATCCCTGCACTGTATGTAGGGTTATAATGGCAGTGACATGAGCCCACGCTCCATCCCTGCACTGTATGTAGGGTTATAATGGCAGTGACATGAGCCCGCGCTCCATCACTGCACTGTATGTAGGGTTATAATGGCAGTGACATGAGCCTGCGCTCCATCCTTGCACTGTATGTAGGGTTATAATGGCAGTGACATGAGCCTGCGCTCCATCCCTGCACTGTATGTAGGGTTATAATGGCAGTGACATGAGCCCGCACTCCATCCCTGCACTATATGTAGGGTTATAATGGCAGTGACATGAGCCTGCGCTCCATCCCTGCACTGTATGTAGGGTTATAATGGCAGTGACATGAGCCTGCGCTCCATCCCTGCACTGTATGTAGGGTTATAATGGCAGTGACATGAGCCTGCGCTCCATCCTGCACTGTATGTAGGGTTATAATGGCAGTGACATGAGCCCGCGCTCCATCCCTGCACTGTATGTAGGGTTATAATGGCAGTGATATGAGGCCGCGCTCCATCCCTGCACTGTAGGTAGGGTTATAATGGCAGTGACATGAGCCTGCGCTCCATCCCTGCACTGTATGTAGGGTTATAATGGCAGTGACAAGAGCCTGCGCTCCATCCCTGCACTGTAAGTAGGGTTACAATGGCAGTGACATGAGCCCGCGCTCCATCCCTGCACTGTATGTAGGGTTATAAAAAGTAGTGACATGACCCCTCACTCTTTTCTGCACTGTATATAGGGTTATAATGGCAGTGATATGAGGCCGCGCTCCATCCCTGCACTGTATGTAGGGTTATAATGGCAGTGATATGAGGCCGCGCTCCATCCCTGCACTGTATGTAGGGTTATAAAAAGCAGTGACATGACCCCTCGCTCTTTTCTGCACTGTATATAGAGGTTATAAGCAGTGACATGATCCCTCACTCTGTTCTGCACTGTATATAGAGGTTAAAAGCAGTGATATGATCTCTCGCTCTGTCCTGCACTGTACATAGAGGTTATAAGCAGTGATATGACCCCTCACTCTGTTCTGCACTGTATATAGGTTATAAGCAGTGACATGACGCCTCACTCTGTCCTGCACTGTATATACAGGTTATAAGCAGTAATATGATCCCTCACTCTGTCCTGCACTGTATACAGAGGTTATAAGCATTAACATGATCCCTCGCTCTGTCCTGCACTGTATATAGAAGTTATAAGCAGTGACATGACCCCTCACTCTGTTCTGCACTGTATATGGAGGTTATAAGCAGTGACATGATCCTTCGCTCTGTCCTGCACTGTATATAGAGGTTATAAGCAGTGACATGACGCCTCGCTCTGTCCTGCACTGTATATAGAGGTTATAAGCAGTGATATGATCCCTCGCTCTGTCCTGCACTGTATATGGAGGTTATAAGCATTGACATGATCCCTCGCTCTGTCCTGCACTGTATATAGAAGTTATAAGCAGTGACATGACCCCTCGCTCTGTCCTGCACTGTATGGAGGTTATAAGCAGTGACATGATCCTTCGCTCTGTCCTGCACTGTATATAGAGATTATAAGCAGTGACACGATCCCTCGCTCTGTCCTGCACTGTATATGGAGGATATAAGCAGTGCTATGACCCCTCACTTTGTTCTGCACTGTATATGGAGGTTATAAGCAGTGATATGATCCCTCGCTCTCTCCTGCACTGTATATAGAGGTTATAAGCAGTGATATGATATCTCACTCTGTCCTGCAGTGTATATAGAGGTTATAAGCAGTGATATGATCCCTCGCTCTGCCCTGCACTGTATATGGAGGTTATAAGCAGTGATATGACCCCTCGCTCTGTCCTGCACTGTATATGGAGGTTATAAGCAGTGATATGATCCCTCGCTCTGTCTGCACTGTATATAGAGGTTATAAGCAGTGATATGATCCCTCGCTCTGTCCTGCACTGTATATAGAGGTTATATATATATATATATATATATATATATAGTATATATATATATATATATATATATATATATATATATATACTGCAACAAGCTTTCCTACATCCATGATCTTTTTGTTACTACCAAACTCTCCTTCCTCGCCATCACCGAAACCTGGCTCACCCCTTCTGACACAGCCTCTCCTGCTGCACTTTCGTATGGCGGCTTCCACCTTTCTCACACCCCCCGCCCCAGCAGCAAACATGGTGGAGGAGTTGGTTTTCTCCTGTCAGATACCTGCTCCTTCACCCCAATCCCACTGCCACCCTCTGTTACCCTCCCTTCCTTTGAGGTGCACTCTGTGCGCATCTACTCCCCCTCCAACCTCCAACTGGCTGTCATCTACCGCCCCCCAGGGCCAGCCACCACCTTCTTTGACCACTTCACCACCTGGTTACTTCATTTCCTTTCTGTGGACATCCCTACTATCATCATGGGCGACTTCAACATCCCCATTGACACTTCCCTCTCAGCTGCCACTAAACTTCTATCTCTCACTTCCTCCTTCGGCCTCACTCAATGGTCTTCTACAGCCACCCACAAAGATGGTCACACACTGGACCTCATCTTCACCCGCCTCTGCTCCCTATCTAACCTCTCTAACTCACCTCTTCCTCTCTCTGACCACAACCTGCTCACATTCTCTTCCCTCTTCACTCCATGTCTACAATCCCCACCCCACAAACTTTCACACCCTCGCAGGAATCTTAAACACCTTGACCTACACTCATTCTCCGAATCCCTCCTCCCTCTTACAGATATAAGTTCCTTACACAATGCGGATGACGCTGCCGCTCTATATAACACCACAATAGCTGAAGCTTTGGAATCCGCTGCCCCACTTACACATACCAAAACTCGCAAAATCAACAGACAGCCCTGGCACACCAGCCTGACCAAAGAGCTGAGGCGAGCTTCCAGGGCTGCTGAGCGCAGATGGAAAAGATCCCACTCCAACGAGCATTTCATCGCATTCAAACAGTCCCTCACTACTTTCAAGACCACACTCGCCACAGCTAAACAAACCTACTTCTCATCTCTCATATCCTCCCTGTCTCACAACCCTAAACAGTTATTCAACACCTTCAATTCTCTCCTCCGCCCCCCAGCACCTCCTCCCTCCCCACTCATCTCAGCTGAAGACTTTGCCTCATTTTTCAAGCAGAAAATTGATAACATCAGGGACAGTTTTGGTCAACAACCCCCAGAGCCCTTCCTCCCGACTTCCCAGCCCTCCACCTTCAAAACCAACTTCTCCACCATTACAGAAGATCGACTCTCCACTCTACTCTCAAGATCACATCTCACCACCTGTGCACTCGACCCGATCCCATCCCACTTCATCCCAAACCTCACCACAGTCTTCATCCCAACCCTAACCCATCTCTTCAACCTATCACTAACAACTGGTGTTTTCCCCTCAAGCTTTAAACATGCCTCCATCACACCTATCCTCAAAAAGCCCTCTCTTGACCCATCCTCTGTATCTAGCTATCGCCCTATATCACTTCTCCCATACGCCTCCAAGCTACTGGAACAACACGTCTACCTTGAACTGTCCTCCCATCTCTCTTCTTGCTCCCTCTTCGACCGCTTACAATCTGGCTTCCGGTCACACCACTCCACTGAAACTGCCCTTACTAAGGTCACCAATGACCTCTTAACTGCCAAGAGCAAGCGACACTACTCTGTCCTCCTCCTCCTGGACCTGTCGGCTGCCTTTGACACAGTGGACCATTCCCTATTATTACAGACCCTCTCATCCCTCGGCATCACAGACTTGGCCCTCTCCTGGATCTCATCATACCTAACAGACCGGACATTCAGCGTCTCCCACTCACACACCACCTCCTCACCTCGCCCCCTATCTGTCGGAGTCCCACAAGGTTCAGTCCTTGGGCCCCTGCTGTTCTCTATTTACACCTTTGGCCTGGGACAGCTCATAGAATCTCACGGCTTTCAGTATCATCTTTATGCTGATGACACACAGATCTACATCTCTGGACCAGATATCACCTCCCTACTAACCAGAATCCCTCAATGTCTGTCCACTATTTCATCCTTCTTCTCCACTAGATATCTGAAACTCAACATGGACAAAACAGAATTCATCATCTTTCCCCCATCTCACGTGACCCCCCCTACGAACCTATCAATTACAGTAAATGACTGCCCACTCTCCCCAGTCCCACAAGCTCGCTGCCTCGGAGTAATCCTTGATGCTGATCTCTCCTTCAAACCACATATCCAAACCCTTTCCACTTCCTGCCGACTTCAACTCAAAAATATTTCACGCATCCGTTCATTCCTCACCCAAGAATCTGCAAAAACCCTAGTCCATGCCCTCATCATCTCTCGCCTTGACTACTGCAACCTCATGCTCTGCGGCCTCCCCTCAAACACTCTCGCACCCCTCCAATCTATTCTAAACTCTGCTGCCCGACTAATCCACCTGTCCCCCCGCTATTCCCCAGCTTCTCCCCTCTGTCAATCCCTTCACTGGCTCCCAATTGCCCAGAGACTCCATTACAAAACCCTAACCATGACATACAAAGCCATCCACAACTTGTCTCCTCCATACATCTGTGACCTCGTCTCCCGGTACTTTCCTGCACGCAACCTCCGATCCTCACAAGATCTCCTTCTCTACTCCCCTCTTATCTCCTCTTCCCACAATCGCATACAAGATTTCTCTCGCGCATCACCCCTACTCTGGAACTCTCTACCACAACATATCAGACTCTCACCTACCATCGAAACCTTCAAAAAGAGCCTGAAGACCCACCTCTTCCGACAAGCCTATAACCTGCAGTAACCACCGATCGACCAAACCGCTGCACGACCAGCTCTACCCTCGCCTACTGTATTATCACCCATCCCTTGAAGATTGTGAGCCCTCGCGGGCAGGGTCCTCTCTCCTCCTGTACCAGTTATGACTTGTATTGTTTAAGATTATTGTACTTGTTTTTATGTATACCCCTCCTCGCATGTAAAGCGCCATGGAATAAATGGCGCTATAACAATAAATAATAATAATAATAATAATAATAAGCAGTGATATGACCCTTCGCTCTGTCCAGCACTATATATAGAGGTTATAAGCAGTAATATGACCCCTCGCTCTGTCATGCACTGTATATAGAGGTTATAAGCAGTGATATGACCCCTCGCTCTGTCCTGCACTGTATATGGAGGTTATAAGCAGTGATATGATCCCTCGCCCTGTCCAGCACTGTATATAGAGGTTATAAGCAGTGATATGACCCCTCGCTCTGTCCTGTACTGTATATAGAGGTTATAAGCAGTGATATGATCCCTCGCCCTGTCCAGCACTGTATATAGAGGTTATAAGCAGTGATATGACCCCTTGCTCTGTCTTGCACTGTATATAGAGGTTATAAGCAGTGATATGATCCCTCGTTCTGTTCTGCACTGTATATAGAGGTTATAAGCAGTGATATGACCCCTCGCTCTGTCCTGCACTGTATATGGAGGTTATAAGCAGTGATATGACCCCTCGCTCTGTCCTGCACTGTATATGGAGGTTATAAGCAGTGATATGACCCCTCGCTCTGTCCTGCACTGTATATGGAGGATATAAGCAGTGATATGACCCCTCGCCCTGTCCTGTACTGTATATAGAGGTTATAAGCAGTGATATGATCCCTTGCGCTGTCCAGCACTGTATATAGAGGTTATAAGCAGTGATATGACCCCTCGCTCTGTCTTGCACTGTATATAGAGGTTATAAGCAGTGATATGATCCCTCGTTCTGTTCTGCACTGTATATAGAGGTTATAAGCAGTGACATGATTCCTCGCTCTGTCCTGCACTGTATATGGAGGTTATAAGCAGTGATATGATCCCTCGCTCTGTCCTGCACTGTATATAGGTTATAAGCAGTGACATGACTCCTCGCTCTGTCCTGCACAGTATATGGAGTTTAGAAGCAGTGATATGATCCCTCGCTCTGTCCTGCACTGTATATAGAGGTTATAAGCAGTGATATGATCCCTCACTCTGTTCTGCACTGTATATAGAGGTTATAAGCAGTGATATGATCCCTCACTCTGTCCTGCACTGTATATAGAGGTTAAAAGCAGTGATATGATCTCTCGCTCTGTCCTGCACTGCACATAGAGGTTATAAGCAGTGATATGACCCCTCACTCTGTTCTGCACTGTATATAGGTTATAAGCAGTGACATGACGCCTCACTCTGTCCTGCACTGTATATACAGGTTATAAGCAGTAATATGATCCCTCACTCTGTCCTGCACTGTATACAGAGGTTATAAGCATTGACATGACCCCTCGCTCTGTCCTGCACTGTATATGGAGGTTATAAGCAGTGACATGATCCTTCGCTCTGTCCTGCACTGTATGTAGAGGTTATAAGCAGTGACATGACGCCTCGCTCTGTCCTGCACTGTATGTAGAGGTTATAAGCAGTGATATGATCCCTCGCTCTGTCCTGCACTGTATATGGAGGTTATAAGCATTGACATGATCCCTCGCTCTGTCCTGCACTGTATATAGAAGTTATAAGCAGTGATATGACCCCTCGCTCTGTCCTGCACTGTATGGAGGTTATAAGCAGTGACATGATCCTTCGCTCTGTCCTGCACTGTATATAGAGGTTATAAGCAGTGACATGATCCCTCATTCTGTCCTGCACTGTATATAGAGGTTATAAGCAGTGACATGACCCCTCGCTCTGTCCTGCAGTGTATATGGAGGTTATAAGCAGTGACGTGATCCTTCGCTCTGTCCTGCACTGTATATAGAGGTTATAAGCAGTGACATGATCCCTCACTCTGTCCTACACTGTATATAGAGGTTATAAGCAGTGACATGACGCCTCGTTCTGTCCTGCACTGTATATAGAGGTTATAAGCAGTGATATGATCCCTCGCTCTGTCCTGCACTGTATATGGAGGATATAAGCAGTGCTATGATCCCTCACTCTGTTCTGCACTGTATATGGAGGTTATAAGCAGTGATATGATCCCTCGCTCTCTCCTGCACTGTATATAGAGGTTATAAGCAGTGATATGATATCTCACTCTGTCCTGCAGTGTATATAGAGGTTATAAGCAGTGATATGATCCCTCGCTCTGCCCTGCACTGTATATGGAGGTTATAAGCAGTGATATGACCCCTCGCTCTGTCCTGCACTGTATATGGAGGTTATAAGCAGTGATATGATCCCTCACTCTGTCTGCACTGTATATAGAGGTTATAAGCAGTGATATGATCCCTCGCTCTGTCCTGCACTGTATATAGAGGTTATAAGCAGTGATATGACCCTTCGCTCTGTCCAGCACTATATATAGAGGTTATAAGCAGTAATATGACCCCTCGCTCTGTCATGCACTGTATATAGAGGTTATAAGCAGTGATATGACCCCTCGCTCTGTCCTGCACTGTATATGGAGGTTATAAGCAGTGATATGACCCCTCGCTCTGTCCTGTACTGTATATAGAGGTTATAAGCAGTGATATGATCCCTCGCCCTGTCCAGCACTGTATATAGAGGTTATAAGCAGTGATATGACCCCTTGCTCTGTCTTGCACTGTATATAGAGGTTATAAGCAGTGATATGATCCCTCGTTCTGTTCTGCACTGTATATAGAGGTTATAAGCAGTGATATGACCCCTCGCTCTGTCCTGCACTGTATATGGAGGTTATAAGCAGTGATATGACCCCTCGCTCTGTCCTGCACTGTATATGGAGGTTATAAGCAGTGATATGACCCCTCGCTCTGTCCTGCACTGTATATGGAGGTTATAAGCAGTGATATGACCCCTCGCCCTGTCCTGTACTGTATATAGAGGTTATAAGCAGTGATATGATCCCTTGCGCTGTCCAGCACTGTATATAGAGGTTATAAGCAGTGATATGACCCCTCGCTCTGTCTTGCACTGTATATAGAGGTTATAAGCAGTGATATGATCCCTCGTTCTGTTCTGCACTGTATATAGAGGTTATAAGCAGTGACATGATTCCTCGCTCTGTCTTGCACTGTATATGGAGGTCATAAGCAGTGATATGATCCCTCGCTCTGTCCTGCACTGTATATAGGTTATAAGCAGTGACATGACTCCTCGCTCTGTCCTGCACAGTATATGGAGTTTAGAAGCAGTGATATGATCCCTCGCTCTGTCCTGCACTGTATATAGAGGTTATAAGCAGTGATATGATCCCTCACTCTGTTCTGCACTGTATATAGAGGTTATAAGCAGTGATATGATCCCTCACTCTGTCCTGCACTGTATATAGAGGTTAAAAGCAGTGATATGATCTCTCGCTCTGTCCTGCACTGCACATAGAGGTTATAAGCAGTGATATGACCCCTCACTCTGTTCTGCACTGTATATAGGTTATAAGCAGTGACATGACGCCTCACTCTGTCCTGCACTGTATATACAGGTTATAAGCAGTAATATGATCCCTCACTCTGTCCTGCACTGTATACAGAGGTTATAAGCATTGACATGACCCCTCGCTCTGTCCTGCACTGTATATGGAGGTTATAAGCAGTGACATGATCCTTCGCTATGTCCTGCACTGTATATAGAGGTTATAAGCAGTGACATGACGCCTCGCTCTGTCCTGCACTGTATGTAGAGGTTATAAGCAGTGATATGATCCCTCGCTCTGTCCTGCACTGTATATGGAGGTTATAAGCAGTGACATGATCCTTCGCTCTGTCCTGCACTGTATATAGAGGTTATAAGCAGTGACATGACCCCTCACTCTGTCCTGCACTGTATATAGAGGTTATAAGCAGTGATATGATCCCTCACTCTGTCCTGCACTGTATATAGAGGTTATAAGCAGTGACATGACCCCTCGCTCTGTCCTGCAGTGTATATGGAGGTTATAAGCAGTGACGTGATCCTTCGCTCTGTCCTGCACTGTATATAGAGGTTATAAGCAGTGACATGATCCCTCACTCTGTCCTACACTGTATATAGAGGTTATAAGCAGTGACATGACGCCTCGTTCTGTCCTGCACTGTATATAGAGGTTATAAGCAGTGATATGATCCCTCGCTCTGTCCTGCACTGTATATGGAGGATATAAGCAGTGCTATGACCCCTCACTCTGTTCTGCACTGTATATGGAGGTTATAAGCAGTGATATGATCCCTCGCTCTCTCCTGCACTGTATATAGAGGTTATAAGCAGTGATATGACCCCTCGCTCTGTCCTGCACTGTATATGGAGGTTATAAGCAGTGATATGATCCCTCGCTCTGTCCTGCACTGTATATAGAGGTTATAAGCAGTGATATGATATCTCACTCTGTCCTGCAGTGTATATAGAGGTTATAAGCAGTGATATGATCCCTCGCTCTGCCCTGCACTGTATATAGAGGTTATAAGCAGTGACATGACTCCTCGCTCTGTCCTGCACAGTATATGGAGTTTAGAAGCAGTGATATGATCCCTCGCTCTGTCCTGCACTGTATATAGAGGTTATAAGCAGTGATATGATCCCTCACTCTGTTCTGCACTGTATATAGAGGTTATAAGCAGTGATATGATCCCTCACTCTGTCCTGCACTGTATATAGAGGTTAAAAGCAGTGATATGATCTCTCGCTCTGTCCTGCACTGTATATACAGGTTATAAGCAGTAATATGATCCCTCACTCTGTCCTGCACTGTATACAGAGGTTATAAGCATTGACATGACCCCTCGCTCTGTCCTGCACTGTATATGGAGGTTATAAGCAGTGACATGATCCTTCGCTCTGTCCTGCACTGTATATAGAGGTTATAAGCAGTGACATGACGCCTCGCTCTGTCCTACACTGTATATAGAGGTTATAAGCATTGACATGATCCCTCGCTCTGTCCTGCACTGTATATGGAGGTTATAAGCATTGACATGATCCCTCGCTCTGTCCTGCACTGTATATAGAAGTTATAAGCAGTGATATGACCCCTCGCTCTGTCCTGCACTGTATGGAGGTTATAAGCAGTGACATGATCCTTCGCTCTGTCCTGCACTGTATATTATTATTATTATTTATTGTTATAGCGCCATTTATTCCATGGCGCTTTACATGTGAGGAGGGGTATACATAAAAACAAGTACAATAATCTTAAACAATACAAGTCATAACTGGTACAGGAGGAGAGAGGACCCTGCCCGCGAGGGCTCACAATCTTCAAGGGATGGGTGATAATACAGTAGGTGAGGGTAGAGCTGGTCGTGCAGCGGTTTGGTCGATCGGTGGTTACTGCATGTTATAGGCTTGTCGGAAGAGGTGGGTCTTCAGGCTCTTTTTGAAGGTTTCGATGCTAGGTGAGAGTCTGATATGTTGTGGTAGAGAGTTCCAGAGTAGGGGTGATGCGCGAGAGAAATCTTGTATGCGATTGTGGGAAGAGGAGATAAGAGGGGAGTAAAGAAGGAGATCTTGTGAGGATCGGAGGTTGCGTGCAGGAAAGTACCTGGAGACGAGGTCACAGATGTATGGAGGAGACAGGTTGTGGATTGCTTTGTATGTCATGGTTAGGGTTTTGTAATGGAGTCTCTGGGCAATTGGGAGCCAGTGAAGGGATTGACAGAGGGGAGAAGCTGGGGAATAGCGGGGGGACAGGTGGATTAGTCGGGCAGCAGAGTTTAGAATAGATTGGAGGGGTGCAAGAGTGTTTGAGGGGAGGCCACAGAGCATGAGGTTGCAGTAGTCAAGGCGAGAGATGATGAGGGCATGGACTAGGGTTTTTGCAGATTCTTGGGTGAGGAATGAACGGATGCGTGAAATATTTTTGAGTTGAAGTCGGCAGGAAGTGGAAAGGGTTTGGATATGTGGTTTGAAGGAGAGATCAGCGTCAAGGATTACTCCGAGGCAGCGAGCTTGTGGGACTGGGGAGAGTGGGCAGTCATTTACTGTAATTGATAGGTTCGTAGGGGGGGTCACGTGAGATGGGGGAAAGATGATGAATTCTGTTTTGTCCATGTTGAGTTTCAGAAATCTAGTGGAGAAGAAGGATGAAATAGTGGACAGACATTGAGGGATTCTGGTTAGTAGGGAGGTGATATCTGGTCCAGAGATGTAGATCTGTGTGTCATCAGCATAAAGATGATACTGAAAGCCGTGAGATTCTATGAGCTGTCCCAGGCCAAAGGTGTAAATAGAGAACAGCAGGGGCCCAAGGACTGAACCTTGTGGGACTCCGACAGATAGGGGGCGAGGTGAGGAGGTGGTGTGTGAGTGGGAGACGCTGAATGTCCGGTCTGTTAGTTATGATGAGATCCAGGAGAGGGCCAAGTCTGTGATGCCGAGGGATGAGAGGGTCTGTAATAATAGGGAATGGTCCACTGTGTCAAAGGCAGCCGACAGGTCCAGGAGGAGGAGGACAGAGTAGTGTCGCTTGCTCTTGGCAGTTAAGAGGTCATTGGTGACCTTAGTAAGGGCAGTTTCAGTGGAGTGGTGTGACCGGAAGCCAGATTGTAAGCGGTCGAAGAGGGAGCAAGAAGAGAGATGGGAGGACAGTTCAAGGTAGACGTGTTGTTCCAGTAGCTTGGAGGCGTATGGGAGAAGTGATATAGGGCGATAGCTAGATATAGAGGATGGGTCAAGAGAGAGCTTTTTGAGGATAGGTGTGATGGAGGCATGTTTAAAGCTTGAGGGGAAAACACCAGTTGTTAGTGACAGGTTGAAGAGATGGGTTAGGGTTGGGATGAAGACTGTGGTGAGGTTTGGGATGAAGTGGGATGGGATCGGGTCGAGTGCACAGGTGGTGAGATGTGATCTTGAGAGTAGAGTGGAGAGTCGATCTTCTGTAATGGTGGAGAAGTTGGTTTTGAAGGTGGAGGGCTGGGAAGTCGGGAGGAAGGGCTCTGGGGGTTGTTGACCAAAACTGTCCCTGATGTTATCAATTTTCTGCTTGAAAAATGAGGCAAAGTCTTCAGCTGAGATGAGTGGGGAGGGAGGAGGTGCTGGGGGGCGGAGGAGAGAATTGAAGGTGTTGAATAACTGTTTCGGGTTGTGAGACAGGGAGGATATGAGAGATGAGAAGTAGGTTTGTTTAGCTGTGGCGAGTGTGGTCTTGAAAGTAGTGAGGGACTGTTTGAATGCGATGAAGTGCTTGTTGGAGTGGGATCTTTTCCATCTGCGCTCAGCAGCCCTGGAAGCTCGCCTCAGCTCTTTGGTCAGGCTGGTGTGCCAGGGCTGTCTGTTGATTTTGCGAGTTTTGGTATGTGTAAGTGGGGCAGCGGATTCCAAAGCTACAGCTATTGTGGTGTTATATAGAGCGGCAGCGTCATCCGCATTGTGTAAGGAACTTATATCTGTAAGAGGGAGGAGGGATTCAGAGAATGAGTGTAGGTCAAGGTGTTTAAGATTCCTGCGAGGGTGTGAAAGTTTGTGGGGTGGGGATTGTAGACATGGAGTGAAGAGGGAAGAGAATGTGAGCAGGTTGTGGTCAGAGAGAGGAAGAGGTGAGTTAGAGAGGTTAGATAGGGAGCAGAGGCGGGTGAAGATGAGGTCCAGTGTGTGGCCATCTTTGTGGGTGGCTGTAGAAGACCATTGAGTGAGGCCGAAGGAGGAAGTGAGAGATAGAAGTTTAGTGGCAGCTGAGAGGGAAGTGTCGATGGGGATGTTGAAGTCGCCCATGATGATAGTAGGGATGTCCGCGGAAAGGAAATGAAGTAACCAGGTGGTGAAGTGGTCAAAGAAGGTGGTGGCTGGCCCTGGGGGGCGGTAGATGACAGCCAGTTGGAGGTTGGAGGGGGAGTAGATGCGCACAGAGTGCACCTCAAAGGAAGGGAGGGTTACAGAGGGTGGCAGTGGGATAGGGGTGAAGGAGCAGGTATCTGACAGGAGAAAACCAACTCCTCCACCATGTTTGCTGCTGGGGCGGGGGGTGTGAGAAAGGTGGAAGCCGCCATACGAAAGTGCAGCAGGAGAGGCTGTGTCAGAAGGGGTGAGCCAGGTTTCGGTGATGGCGAGGAAGGAGAGTTTGGTAGTAACAAAAAGATCATGGATGTAGGAAAGCTTGTTGCAGACAGAGCGAGCGTTCCACAGAGCTCCTGTTAGTGGGACTGGGGAAGCGGGGGCTGGGTGAATGGGTATAAGGTTGGAGAGGTTACGGAAGGTTGTGATAGAGTGTGGATGGGAGGTAGAAATGACTGTGGGAATGTGGTGAGGAGGACCAGGATTTGGGGAGATATCGCCAGCAGTGAGAAGGAGCAGAGAAAGTGTTAGCAGGTGGGAGCAGGAGAGGGCATGAGGGGGCTGTCTGTGTTTGGAGACAGAGGATTGTATGTTAAGGAACAGTTTTGAGGCGGAGGTGAGGTGGATGGGGAGGATTGAAGAAGAGATGAACAGTTCCTTACTAGGAGTAGGGATTAGGGGAATTAGCAGAAAGTGAAGGATTATTGGGGTGAAAGTGAAAACAAACAGAAACATTGTTTACAGTGACTGTGTCCAGTTCCCTTCAGTTCCCTTCTGGTTCAATTCTGGTTTTAATTCTTAAATTAATCTTCACACTTCTAGCACACACTTATAGCAATCACAATGCAGACTGAAGTCTATGCAGACTTGTACTCTGCAATATGTGTACAACTAAGTGCAGTCAGGTGTGAAGCAGAGAGGAGTGGTCTCTGCTCATTTTGGTCAGACAATTAAGAGTGGACCAGATGTATATGATCAAGCCAGAGTAAACAAGGTCATAAATAACACTGGGGTAAGCTGGGGTTAGCTGAAAGGCATACCATGTGAATGCTAGGTGCAGAGGCAAGTCTATGTGCAAAGCTGGATGATGCACTGTGTGTCCTTCATAGACAGACAGCAGGAGAGCAGGAGAGCTGGGTGGATGGACATACCATGTGAATGCTAGGTGCAGAGGCAAGTCTATGTGCAAAGCTGGGTGATGCACTGTGTGTCCTTCATAGACAGACAGCAGGAGAGCAGGAGAGCTGGGTGGATGGACATACCATGTGAATGCTAGGTGCAGAGGCAAGTCTATGTGCAAAGCTGGGTGATGCACTGTGTGTCCTTCATAGACAGACAGCAGGAGAGCAGGAGAGCTGGGTGGATGGACATACCATGTGAATGCTAGGTGTAGAGGCAAGTCTATGTGCAAAGCTGGGTGATGCACTGTGTGTCCTTCATAGACAGACAGCAGGAGAGCAGGAGAGCTGGGTGGATGGACATACCATGTGAATGCTAGATAGAGGTTATAAGCAGTTATATGGTAGTTATAAGCAGTTAGAGGTTATATAGAGGTTATAAGCAGTGACATGATCCCTCACTCTGTCCTGCACTGTATATAGAGGTTATAATAATAATAATAATAATAAATTTTATTTTTATAGCGCCGACATATTCCGCAGCACTTTACATTTCAGAGGGGATTTGTACAGACAATAGACATTACAGCATAACAATAATCACATACAGTAGATTATAACAAATACCAAGAGGAGTGAGGGCCCTGCTCGCAAGCTTACAGTCTATGAGGAAAGAGGTAGACACGAAAGGTGGGTGGTAACAGTTGCCCTGATTGTATGGACCAGCCATAATGTTAAGTGTGTAACAGTACAGACACAGAGGGCTAATGGATGCATAAAGCATGTGGGAACATGATGCTGGGAACCTGGTTATGGTAAAATTTTTGGCTCTGCCACACAGGGATAGGTTAGGTTAATGTGTTGAGGCGATAGGCCAGTCTGAATAAATGCGTTTTCAGGACACGCTTAAAATTGTGGGGATTGGGGACTAATCGTATTGACCTGGGAAGTGCATTCCAAAGAATTGGCGCAGCACGTGTAAAGTCTTGGAGACGGGAGTGGGAGGTTCTGACTATTGAGGATACTAACCTCAGGTCATCAGCAGAACGGAGGGCGCGGGTAGGGTGGTATACTGAAACAAGGGAGGAGATGTAGGGTGGTGCTGAGCCATGGAGGGCTTTGTGGGTGAGGGTAATAAGTTTATACTGAATTCTGGAGTGGATGGGTAGCCAGTGTAATGACTGGCACAAGGTAGAGGCATCGGTGTAACGATTGGTGAGGAATATGATCCTGGCTGCAGCATTCAAGACAGATTGGAGAGGGGAGAGTTTTGTAAGAGGGAGACCGATTAGAAGAGAGTTACAATAGTCAAGACGAGAATGAATAAGAGAAACAGTAAGAGTTTTTGCAGAGTCAAAAGTAAGAAAAGGTCGAATTCTAGAAATGTTTTTGAGGTGCAGATGACAAGAGCGAGCCAGTGATCGAATGTGGGGGGCAAAGGAAAGCTCGGAATCAAGTATGACCCCAAGACAGCGGGCATGTTGCTGGGGAGTAATAGTGGAACCACAGACGGAAATGGCAATGTCGGGTGTAGGTACATTAGTAGCGGGAGGAAACACAAGGAGTTCAGTCTTTGACAGGTTCAGTTTCAGATATAGTGAGGACATGATATTAGACACAGCGTTTAGACAATCGCCAGTGTTTTCTAGAAAGGCTGGCGTGATGTCAGGAGAAGAAGCGTATAATTGGGTGTCATCAGCATAGAGATGGTACTGGAAACCAAATCTACTGATTGTTTGACCAATAGGGGCAGTGTACAAGGAGAAGAGGAGGGGGCCTAGAACCGATCCTTGAGGAACCCCAACAGTAAGGGGAAGGTGAGAGGAGGAGGAACCGGCAAAAGAAACAGTAAAGGAGCGGTCGGAGAGATAGGAGGAGAACCAGGAGAGAACGGTGTCCTTGAGGCCAATGGAATGGAGCATAGTGAGGAGGAGCTGATGATCCACAGTGTCGAATGCTGCAGAGAGATCCAAGAGAATTAGCATGGAGTAATGACCATTTGATTTAGCTGTTAGCAGATCATTAGAGACTTTAGTGAGGGCAGTTTCAGTGGAGTGTAAAGAGCGGAAACCGGATTGGAGAGGGTCGAGAACAGAGTTTTCTGAGAGATAGCGGATAAGACGGGAGTGGACCAGGCGTTCCAGGAGTTTAGAGATGAAGGGAAGATTAGAGACAGGTCTATAGTTAGCGGCACAATTTTGGTCGAGGGATGGTTTTTTAAGTAGTGGATGTATGATGGCATGCTTAAATGAGGAGGGAAAAATACCAGAAGAGAGAGAGAGGTTAAATATTTTAGTTAGGTGAGGGGTGACAGCAGGGGAAAGGGACTGGAGGAGATGTGACGGAAATGGGTCACTGGTGCAAGTAGTTGGGCGAGAAGATGCAAGGAGCCTGCTTACTTCTTCTTCTGTGACTGGTTCAAAATCAGAGCGTGAGCTAGATGCAGTGGGGGAGGGAGGACAGTGCATGGTATGAGGGGATTTGGAGATAATTTCCTGTCGGATCTGGTCAATTTTTTCTTTGAAGTAATTGGCCAGATCGTCAGCTCGGAGCTCAGTGGTTGGGGCCTGTACTCTTGGATTGAGTAGAGAATGAAAAGTGTCAAAGAGACGTTTCGGGTTATTGGACAGTGAGATGATGAGGGTGTTGAAATAGGTTTGTTTGGAGAGGTGAAGGGCAGTGTTGTATGTTCTAAGCATAAACTTAAAATGGATGAAATCTTCGTGTAGATTGGATTTTCTCCACAGACGTTCGGCGCACCTGGAGCACCGCTGCAGGAAACGTGTTTGCACCGTGTGCCAGGGTTGTCGCCGTCTGCGTTGTGGTGTTCTATTTATAGGGGGTGCAAATTCATCCAGGGCAGTTTGAAGTGTTTCATTGTAATGCTTCAATGCAGAATCAGGACATGAGGGAGGAGATAGGGGCCAATGAAGACTGCAAGTTCTTCAGAAGTTTCTGGGTGTTAATGGCCTGTGTGTTTCTATAAGTCTGGACAGTGGGGGTGACCTGAGCAGCCTGGCAGTTCTTTATAGAGAATGAAAGAAGATTGTGGTCAGAGAGCGGGAGAGGGGAGTTTGCAAAATCATCCACTGCACAAAGCCGAGAGAAGACCAAGTCGAGGGAGTTTCCGTCTTCATGCGTTGGAGAATTAGTAAGCTGCGAAAGGCCAAATGAGGAGGTTAGAGATAAAAGGTGAGTAGCAGATGGGGAGAGGGGAAGAGCAATGGGGATGTTGAAATCTCCCATGATGAGGGTAGGGATGTCACAGGAGAGAAAATGTGGAAGCCAAGTGGCAAAATGATCCAGGAACTGATGGGAGGGGCCGGGAGGACGATATACCACCGCCACTCGCATGGAGAAGGGGGTGTAGAGTCTGACGGCATGGACCTCAAAAGAAGGGAAGACAAGTGAGGGTACTTGAGGGATAACCTGAAAGGTACATTTTGGTGATAGGAGCAGACCAACGCCTCCACCAGCTCTATTGTCTGATCTTGGGGTATGAGAGAAGTGTAGCCCCCCGTATGAAAGAGCAGCAGCAGCGGTAGTATCTGACTGCTGGATCCAGGTTTCAGTAAGAGCCAGAAGGTTAAGAGAATTAGAAAGGAAGAAGTCATGAATGAAGGAGAGTTTGTTACACACTGAGCGAGAATTCCAAAGTGCACAATTAAGAGAGACAGATGGCATGCAGGGAATATTAATAAGATTAGAGGGGTTTCTGAGTGTAGCAGTGGGGGGGTTTGACTTTCTATAACATGGGGGACCAGGGTTGGGAGCAATGTCTCCTGCAACTAGGAGAAGGAGGATAGAAAGAGTGAGCAGATGGTTAAGTGATTTGTGAGAGCGTCTCTGGTGTTGAATGGTGGGACTGGCTGGATCTGTGCAATTTAACAATGTGAAAAGAGCATGAGTGCTATACATAGGAGAGGAAAGAAGCGAGGGGCCAATGTGGATGGAGTGTGGAGAGTTAATGCCAGGGCGGTGGATGTGTGTGAATGCAGCGGCCAGGATAAAAATTACACAAATGCATATGGTATATATTTGTTATACTCCAAATGTACAGAGAGTAGATGTATATAAATGTCTTACCTGTCTCCTGCCTTGTCTAACTGCCATGTTATAACTGCCAGAAGTACTTTGATACATGTACTTAGATTACATGTGCATAAATGCCACCCCTGCATAAATGCTCCCCCTAGTTATAAGCAGTGACATGACCCCTCGCTCTGTCCTGCAGTGTATATGGAGGTTATAAGCAGTGACGTGATCCTTCGCTCTGTCCTGCACTGTATATAGAGGTTATAAGCAGTGACATGATCCCTCACTCTGTCCTACACTGTATATAGAGGTTATAAGCAGTGACATGACGCCTCGTTCTGTCCTGCACTGTATATAGAGGTTATAAGCAGTGATATGATCCCTCGCTCTGTCCTGCACTGTATATGGATGATATAAGCAGTGCTATGACCCCTCACTCTGTTCTGCACTGTATATAGAGGTTATAAGCAGTGACATGATCCCTCACTCTGTCCTACACTGTATATAGAGGTTATAAGCAGTGATATGATCCCTCGCTCTCTCCTGCACTGTATATAGAGGTTATAAGCAGTGATATGACCCCTCGCTCTGTCCTGCACTGTATATGGAGGTTATAAGCAGTGATATGATCCCTCGCTCTGTCCTGCACTGTATATAGAGGTTATAAGCAGTGATATGATATCTCACTCTGTCCTGCAGTGTATATAGAGGTTATAAGCAGTGATATGATACCTCGCTCTGCCCTGCACTGTATATGGAGGTTATAAGCAGTGATATGACCCCTCGCTCTGTCCTGCACTGTATATGAAGGTTATAAGCAGTGATATGATCCCTCGCTCTGTCTGCACTGTATATAGAGGTTATAAGCAGTGATATGATCCCTCGCTCTGTCCTACACTGTATATAGAGGTTATAAGCAGTGATATGACCCTTCGCTCTGTCCAGCACTATATATAGAGGTTATAAGCAGTAATATGACCCCTCGCTCTGTCCTGCACTGTATATAGAGGTTATAAGCAGTGATATGACCCCTCGCTCTGTCCTGCACTGTATATGGAGGTTATAAGCAGTGATATGACCCCTCGCTCTGTCCTGTACTGTATATAGAGGTTATAAGCAGTGATATGATCTCTCGCCCTGGCCAGCACTGTATATAGAGGTTATAAGCAGTGATATGATCCCTCGCTCTGTCATGCACTGTATATGAAGGTTATAAGCAGTGATATGATCCCTCGCTCTGTCTGCACTGTATATAGAGGTTATAAGCAGTGATATGACCCCTTGCTCTGGCTTGCACTGTATATAGAGGTTATAAGCAGTGATTTGATCCCTCGTTCTGTTCTGCACTGTATATAGAGGTTATAAGCAGTGATATGACCCCTCGCTCTGTCCTGCACTGTATATGGAGGTTATAAGCAGTGATATGACCCCTCGCTCTGTCCTGCACTGTATATGGAGGTTATAAGCAGTGATATGACCCCTCGCTCTGTCCTGCACTGTATATGGAGGTTATAAGCAGTGATATGACCCCTCGCTCTGTCCTGCACTGTATATGGAGGTTATAAGCAGTGATATGATCCCTCGCTCTGTCTGCACTGTATATAGAGGTTATAAGCAGTGATATGATCCCTCGCTCTGTCCTACACTGTATATAGAGGTTATAAGCAGTGATATGACCCTTCGCTCTGTCCAGCACTATATATAGAGGTTATAAGCAGTAATATGACCCCTCGCTCTGTCCTGCACTGTATATAGAGGTTATAAGCAGTGATATGACCCCTCGCTCTGTCCTGCACTGTATATGGAGGTTATAAGCAGTGATATGACCCCTCGCTCTGTCCTGTACTGTATATAGAGGTTATAAGCAGTGATATGATCTCTCGCCCTGGCCAGCACTGTATATAGAGGTTATAAGCAGTGATATGACCCCTTGCTCTGTCTTGCACTGTATATAGAGGTTATAAGCAGTGATTTGATCCCTCGTTCTGTTCTGCACTGTATATAGAGGTTATAAGCAGTGATATGACCCCTCGCTCTGTCCTGCACTGTATATGGAGGTTATAAGCAGTGATATGACCCCTCGCTCTGTCCTGCACTGTATATGGAGGTTATAAGCGGTGATATGACCCCTCGCTCTGTCCTGCACTGTATATGGAGGTTATAAGCAGTGATATGACCCCTCGCTCTGTCCTGTACTGTATATAGAGGTTATAAGCAGTGATATGATCCATCGCCCTGTCCAGCACTGTATATAGAGGTTATAAGCAGTGATATGACACCTCTCTCTGTCTTGCACTGCATATAGAGGTTATAAGCAGTGACATGACCCCTCGCTCTGTCCTGCACTGTATATGGAGGTTATAAGCAGTGATATGATCCCTCGCTCTGTCTGCAGTGTAAATAGAGGTTATAAGCAGTTATATGATCCCTCGCTCTGTCCTGCACTGTATATAGAGGTTATAAGCAGTGATATGATCCCTCGCTCTTTCCTGCACTGTATATAGAGGTTATAAGCAGTGATATGACCCCTTGCTCTGTCCTGCACTGCATATAGAGGTTATAAGCAGTGATATGACCCCTCGCTCTGTCCTGCACTGTATATGGAGGTTATAAGCAGTGATATGATCCCTCGCTCTGTCTGTACTGTATATAGAGGTTATAAGCAGTGATATGAACCCTAGCTTTGTCCTGCACTGTATATGGAGGTTATAAGCAGTGATATGTTCCCTCGCTCTGTCTGCACTGTATATAGAGGTTATAAGCAGTGATATGACCCCTCGCTCTGTCCTGCACTGTATATGGAGGTTATAAGCAGTAATATGATCCCTGCTCTGTCCTGCACTGTATATGGAGGTTATAAAAAGTGAAATGACTCCTCGCTCTGTCCTGCACTGTATATAGAGGTTATAAGCAGTGATATGATCCCTCACTCTGTCCTGCACTGTATATGGAGGTTATAAGCAGTGATATGACCCCTCACTCTGTCCTGCACTGTATATGGAGGTTATAAACAGTGACATGACTTCGCTCTGTACCTACACTGTATATGGAGGTTATAAGCAGTGATATGATCCCTCGCTCTGTACATGCGGTGTATATAGAGGTTATAAGCAGTGACATGACCCCTCACTCTTTCCTGCACTGTATATAGAGGTTATAAGCAGTGATATGATCCCTCGCTCTGTCCTGCACTGTAAATGGAGGTTATAAGCAGTGACATGACCCCTTGCTCTGTCCTGCTCTGTATATGGAGGTTATAAGCAGTGATATGATCCCTCGCTCTGTCCTGCACAGTAAATGGAGGTTATAAGCAGTGACATGACCCCTTGCTCTGTCCTGCTCTGTATATAGAGGTTATAAGCAGTGATATGATCCCTCGCTCTGTCTGGACTGTATCTAGAGGTTACAAGCAGTGATATGATCCCTCGCTTTGTCCTGCACTGTATATGGAGGTTATAAGCAGTGATATGTTCCCTCGCTCTGTCTCCACTGTATATAGAGGTTATAAGCAGTGATATGACCCCTCGCTCTGTCCTGCACTGTATATGGAGGTTATAAGCAGTGATATGATCCCTCGCTCTGTCCTGCACTGTATATGGAGGTTATAAGCAGTGACATGACCCCTCACTCTGTCCTTCACTGTATATAGAGGTTATAAGCAGTGATATGATCCCTCGCTCTGTCCTGCACTGTAAATGGAGGTTATAAGCAGTGACATGACCCCTTGCTCTGTCCTGCTCTGTATATGGAGGTTATAAGCAGTGATATGATCCCTCGCTCTGTACCTGCACTGTATATGGAGGTTATAAGAAGTGATATGATCCCTCCCTCTGTCCTACACTGTATATAGAGGTTATAAGCAGTGATATCATCCCTCGCTCTGTCCTGCACTGTATATGGAGGTTATAAGCAGTGATATGATCCCTCGCTCTGTCTGCACTGTATATGGAGGTTATAAGCAGTGACATGACCCCTCACTCTGTCCTGCACTGTATATAGGTTATAAGCAGTGATATGATCCCTCGCTCTGTCATGCACTGTATATAGAGGTTATAAGCAGTGATATGATCCCTCGCTCTGTCCTGCACTGTATATAGAGGTTATAAGCAGTGATATGACCCCTCACTCTGTCCTACACTGTATATAGAGGTTAGAAGCAGTGATATGATCCCTCCCTCTGTCCTGCACTGTATATAGAGGTTATAAGCAGTGACATGATCCCTCGCTCTGTACCTGCACTGTATATGGAGGTTATAAGCAGTTATATGATCCCTCGCTCTGTCCTGCACTGTATATAGAGGTTATAAGCAGTGATATGATCCCTCGCTCTGTACCTGCGCAGTATAGAGGTTATAAGCAGTGATATGATCCCTCGCTCTGTCCTACACTGTATATAGAGGTTATAAGCAGTGATATCATCCCTCGCTCTGTCCTGCACTGTATATGGAGGTTATAAGCAGTGATATGATCCCTCGCTCTGTACCTGCGCAGTATATAGGTTATAAGCAGTGATATGATCCCTCGCTCTGTCTGCACTGTATATGGAGGTTATAAGCAGTGACATGACCCCTCACTCTGTCCTGCACTGTATATAGGTTATAAGCAGTGATATGATCCCTCGCTCTGTCATGCACTGTATATAGAGGTTATAAGCAGTGATATGATCCCTCGCTCTGTCCTGCACTGTATATAGAGGTTATGAGCAGTGATATGACCCCTCGCTCTGTCCTGCACTGTATATAGAGGTTATAAGCAGTGACATGACCCCTCACTCTGTCCTGCACTGTATATAGAGGTTAGAAGCAGTGATATGATCCCTCCCTCTGTCCTGCACTGTATATAGAGGTTATAAGCAGTGACATGATCCCTCGCTCTGTACCTGCACTGTATATGGAGGTTATAAGCAGTTATATGATCCCTCGCTCTGTCCTGCACTGTATATAGAGGTTATAAGCAGTGATATGATCCCTCGCTCTGTACCTGCGCAGTATAGAGGTTATAAGCAGTGATATGATCCCTCGCTCTGTCCTACACTGTATATAGAGGTTATAAGCAGTGATATCATCCCTCGCTCTGTCCTGCACTGTATATGGAGGTTATAAGCAGTGATATGATCCCTCGCTCTGTACCTGCGCAGTATATAGGTTATAAGCAGTGATATGATCCCTCGCTCTGTCTGCACTGTATATGGAGGTTATAAGCAGTGACATGACCCCTCACTCTGTCCTGCACTGTATATAGGTTATAAGCAGTGATATGATCCCTCGCTCTGTCATGCACTGTATATAGAGGTTATAAGCAGTGATATGATCCCTCGCTCTGTCCTGCACTGTATATAGAGGTTATGAGCAGTGATATGACCCCTCGCTCTGTCCTGCACTGTATATAGAGGTTATAAGCAGTGACATGACCCCTCACTCTGTCCTGCACTGTATATAGAGGTTAGAAGCAGTGATATGATCCCTCCCTCTGTCCTGCACTGTATATAGAGGTTATAAGCAGTGATATGATCCCTCGCTCTGTCCTGCACTGTAAATGGAGGTTATAAGCAGTGACATGACCCCTTGCTCTGTACCTGCACTGTATATGGAGGTTATAAGCAGTGATATGATCCCTCCCTCTGTCCTACACTGTATATAGAGGTTATAAGCAGTGATATCATCCCTCGCTCTGTCCTGCACTGTATATGGAGGTTATAAGCAGTGATATGATCCCTCGCTCTGTCTGCACTGTATATGGAGGTTATAAGCAGTGATATGACCCCTCACTCTGTCCTGCACTGTATATAGAGGTTAGAAGCAGTGATATGACCCCTCACTCTGTCCTGCACTGTATATAGAGGTTAGAAGCAGTGATATGATCCCTCCCTCTGTCCTGCACTGTATATAGAGGTTATAAGCAGTGATATGATCCCTCGCTCTGTCCTGCACTGTAAATGGAGGTTATAAGCAGTGACATGACCCCTTGCTCTGTACCTGCACTGTATATGGAGGTTATAAGCAGTGATATGATCCCTCCCTCTGTCCTACACTGTATATAGAGGTTATAAGCAGTGATATCATCCCTCACTCTGTCCTGCACTGTATATAGGTTATAAGCAGTGATATGATCCCTCGCTCTGTCCTGCACTGTATATAGAGGTTATAAGCAGTGATATGACCCCTCACTCTGTCCTACACTGTATATAGAGGTTAGAAGCAGTGATATGATCCCTCCCTCTGTCCTGCACTGTATATAGAGGTTATAAGCAGTGACATGATCCCTCGCTCTGTACCTGCACTGTATATGGAGGTTATAAGCAGTGACATGATCCCTCGCTCTGTACCTGCACTGTATATGGAGGTTATAAGCAGTGATATGATCCCTCGCTCTGTCCTGCACTGTATATAGAGGTTATAAGCAGTGATATGATCCCTCACTCTGTCCTGCACTGTATATGGAGGTTATAAGCAGTAATATGATCCCTCGCTCTGTCCTGCACTGTATATAGAGGTTATAAGCAGTGATATGATCCCTCACTCTGTCCTGCACTGTATATAGAGGTTATAAGCAGTGATATCATCCCTCGCTCTGTCCTGCACTGTATATGGAGGTTATAAGCAGTGATATGATCCCTCACTCTGTCATGCACTGTATATAGAGGTTATAAGCAGTGATATGATCCCTCGCTCTGTCCTGCACTGTATATAGAGGTTATAAGCAGTGATATGACCCCTCACTCTGTCCTGCACTGTATATAGAGGTTATAAGCAGTGATATGATCCCTCCCTCTGTCCTGCACTGTATATAGAGGTTATAAGCAGTGACATGACTCCTCGCTCTGTCCTGCACTGTATATAGAGGTTATAAGCAGTGACATGACCCCTCACTCTGTCCTTCACTGTATATAGAGGTTATAAGCAGTGATATGATCCCTCGCTCTGTCCTGCACTGTATATGGAGGTTATAAGCAGTGACATGACCCCTTGCTCTGTCCTGCACTGTATATGGAGGTTATAAGCAGTGATATGATCCCTCGCTCTGTACCTGCACTGTATATGGAGGTTATAAGCAGTGATATGATCCCTCCCTCTGTCCTACACTGTATATAGAGGTTATAAGCAGTGATATCATCCCTCGCTCTGTCCTGCACTGTATATGGAGGTTATAAGCAGTGATATGATCCCTCGCTCTGTACCTGCGCAGTATATAGGTTATAAGCAGTGATATGATCCCTCGCTCTGTCTGCACTGTATATGGAGGTTATAAGCAGTGACATGACCCCTCACTCTGTCCTGCACTGTATATAGGTTATAAGCAGTGATATGATCCCTCGCTCTGTCATGCACTGTATATAGAGGTTATAAGCAGTGATATGATCCCTCGCTCTGTCCTGCACTGTATATAGAGGTTATAAGCAGTGATATGACCCCTCGCTCTGTCCTGCACTGTATATAGAGGTTATAAGCAGTGACATGACCCCTCACTCTGTCCTGCACTGTATATAGAGGTTAGAAGCAGTGATATGATCCCTCCCTCTGTCCTGCACTGTATATAGAGGTTATAAGCAGTGATATGATCCCTCGCTCTGTCCTGCACTGTATATAGAGGTTATAAGCAGTGATATGACCCCTCACTCTGTCCTACACTGTATATAGAGGTTAGAAACAGTGATATGATCCCTCCCTCTGTCCTGCACTGTATATAGAGGTTATAAGCAGTGACATGATCCCTCGCTCTGTACCTGCACTGTATATGGAGGTTATAAGCAGTGACATGATCCCTCGCTCTGTAGCTGCACTGTATATGGAGGTTATAAGCAGTGATATGATCCCTCGCTCTGTCCTGCACTGTATATAGAGGTTATAAGCAGTGATATGATCCCTCGCTCTGTACCTGCACTGTATATGGAGGTTATAAGCAGTGATATGATCCCTCCCTCTGTCCTACACTGTATATAGAGGTTATAAGCAGTGATATCATCCCTCGCTCTGTCCTGCACTGTATATGGAGGTTATAAGCAGTGATATGATCCCTCGCTCTGTACCTGCGCAGTATATAGGTTATAAGCAGTGATATGATCCCTCGCTCTGTCTGCACTGTATATGGAGGTTATAAGCAGTGACATGACCCCTCACTCTGTCCTGCACTGTATATAGGTTATAAGCAGTGATATGATCCCTCGCTCTGTCATGCACTGTATATAGAGGTTATAAGCAGTGATATGATCCCTCGCTCTGTCCTGCACTGTATATAGAGGTTATAAGCAGTGATATGACCCCTCGCTCTGTCCTGCACTGTATATAGAGGTTATAAGCAGTGACATGACCCCTCACTCTGTCCTGCACTGTATATAGAGGTTAGAAGCAGTGATATGATCCCTCCCTCTGTCCTGCACTGTATATAGAGGTTATAAGCAGTGACATGATCCCTCGCTCTGTACCTGCACTGTATATGGAGGTTATAAGCAGTGACATGATCCCTCGCTCTGTACCTGCACTGTATATGGAGGTTATAAGCAGTGATATGATCCCTCGCTCTGTCCTGCACTGTATATAGAGGTTATAAGCAGTGATATGATCCCTCACTCTGTCCTGCACTGTATATGGAGGTTATAAGCAGTAATATGATCCCTCGCTCTGTCCTGCACTGTATATAGAGGTTATAAGCAGTGATATGATCCCTCACTCTGTCCTGCACTGTATATAGAGGTTATAAGCAGTGATATCATCCCTCGCTCTGTCCTGCACTGTATATGGAGGTTATAAGCAGTGATATGATCCCTCACTCTGTCATGCACTGTATATAGAGGTTATAAGCAGTGATATGATCCCTCGCTCTGTCCTGCACTGTATATAGAGGTTATAAGCAGTGATATGACCCCTCACTCTGTCCTGCACTGTATATAGAGGTTATAAGCAGTGATATGATCCCTCCCTCTGTCCTGCACTGTATATAGAGGTTATAAGCAGTGACATGACTCCTCGCTCTGTCCTGCACTGTATATAGAGGTTATAAGCAGTGACATGACCCCTCACTCTGTCCTTCACTGTATATACAGGTTATAAGCAGTAATATGATCCCTCGCTCTGTCCTGCACTGTATATGGAGGTTATAAGCAGTGACATGACCCCTTGCTCTGTCCTGCACTGTATATGGAGGTTATAAGCAGTGATATGATCCCTCGCTCTGTACCTGTACTGTATATGGAGGTTATAAGCAGTGATATGATCCCTCCCTCTGTCCTACACTGTATATAGAGGTTATAAGCAGTGATATCATCCCTCGCTCTGTCCTGCACTGTATATGGAGGTTATAAGCAGTGATATGATCCCTCGCTCTGTACCTGCGCAGTATATAGGTTATAAGCAGTGATATGATCCCTCGCTCTGTCTGCACTGTATATGGAGGTTATAAGCAGTGACATGACCCCTCACTCTGTCCTGCACTGTATATAGGTTATAAGCAGTGATATGATCCCTCGCTCTGTCATGCACTGTATATAGAGGTTATAAGCAGTGATATGATCCCTCGCTCTGTCCTGCACTGTATATAGAGGTTATAAGCAGTGATATGACCCCTCACTCTGTCCTGCACTGTATATAGAGGTTGCAGTGATATGATCCCTCCCTCTGTCCTGCACTGTATATAGAGGTTATAAGCAGTGACATGATCCCTCGCTCTGTACCTGCACTGTATATGGAGGTTATAAGCAGTGACATGATCCCTCGCTCTGTACCTGCACTGTATATGGAGGTTATAAGCAGTGATATGATCCCTCGCTCTGTCCTGCACTGTATATAGAGGTTATAAGCAGTGATATGATCCCTCACTCTGTCCTGCACTGTATATGGAGGTTATAAGCAGTAATATGATCCCTCGCTCTGTCCTGCACTGTATATAGAGGTTATAAGCAGTGATATGATCCCTCACTCTGTCCTGCACTGTATATAGAGGTTATAAGCAGTGATATCATCCCTCGCTCTGTCCTGCACTGTATATGGAGGTTATAAGCAGTGATATGATCCCTCACTCTGTCATGCACTGTATATAGAGGTTATAAGCAGTGATATGATCCCTCGCTCTGTCCTGCACTGTATATAGAGGTTATAAGCAGTGATATGACCCCTCACTCTGTCCTGCACTGTATATAGAGGTTATAAGCAGTGATATGATCCCTCCCTCTGTCCTGCACTGTATATAGAGGTGATAAGCAGTGACATGATCCCTCGCTCTGTCCTGCACTGTATATGGAGGTTATAAGCAGTGATATGATCCCTCACTCTGTCCTGCACTGTATGTAGAGGTTATAAGCAGTGATATCATCCCTCGCTCTGTCCTGCACTGTATATGGAGGTTATAAGCAGTGATATGATCCCTCGCTCTGTCTGCACTGTATATAGAGGTTATAAGCAGTGATATGACCCCTCGCTCTGTCCTGCACTGTATATGGAGGTTATAAGCAGTAATATGATCCCTCGCTCTGTCCTGCACTGTATATGGAGGTTATAAGCAGTGAAATGACTCCTCGCTCTGTCCTGCACTGTATATAGAGGTTATAAGCAGTGATATGATCCCTCGCTCTGTCTGCACTGTAAATAGAGGTTATAAGCAGTGATATGATCCCTCGCTCTGTCCTGCACTGTATATATAGGTTATAAGCAGTGATATGACCCCTCGCTCTGTCCTGCACTGTATATGGAGGTTATAAGCAGTGACATGACTCCGCTCTGTACCTGCACTGTATATGGAGGTTATAAGCAGTGATATGATCCCTCGCTCTGTACATGCGCTGTATATAGAGGTTATAAGCAGTGACATGACCCCTCACTCTTTCCTGCACTGTATATAGAGGTTACAAGCAGTGATATGATCCCTCGCTCTGTCCTGCACTGTATATGGAGGTTATAAGCAATGACATGACCCCTCGCTCTGTTCTGCACTGTATATGGAGGTTATAAGCAGTGATATCCCTCGCTCTGTACCTGCGCTGTATATAGAGGTTATAAGCAGTGATATGATCCTTCGCTCTGTCCTGCACTGTATATGGAGGTTATAAGCAGTGACATGACCCCTCACTCTGTCCTGCACTGTATATAGAGGTTATAAGCAGTGATATGATCCCTCCCTCTGTCCTGCACTGTATATAGAGGTTATAAGCAGTGATATGATCCTTCGCTCTGTCCTGCACTGTATATGGAGGTTATAAGCAGTGACATGACCCCTCACTCTGTCCTGCACTGTATATAGAGGTTATAAGCAGTGATATGATCCCTCCCTCTGTCCTGCACTGTATATAGAGGTTATAAGCAGTGACATGATCCCTCGCTCTGTACCTGCACTGTATATGGAGGTTATAAGCAGTGATATGATCCCTCGCTGTCTGCACTGTATATAGAGGTTATAAGCAGTGATATGATCCCTCGCTCTGTCCTGCACTGTATATGGAGGTTATAAGCAGTGACATGACCCCTCACTCTGTCCTGCACTGTATATAGAGGTTATAAGCAGTGATATGATCCCTTGCTCTGTCCTGCACTGTATATGGAGGTTATAAGCAGTGACATGACCCCTCACTCTGTCCTGCACTGTATATAGAGGTTATAAGCAGTGATATGATCCCTCCCTCTGTCCTGCACTGTATATAGAGGTTATAAGCAGTGACATGATCCCTCGCTCTGTACCTGCACTGTATATGGAGGTTATAAGCAGTGATATGATCCCTCACTCTGTCCTGCACTGTATATAGAGGTTATAAGCAGTAATATGATCCCTCACTCTGTCCTGCACTGTATTTAGAGGTTATAAGCAGTAATATGATCCCTCACTCTGTCCTGCACTGTATATAGAGGTTATAAGCAGAGACACGTTCCCTCGCTCTGTACCTGCACTGTATATGGAGGTTATAAGCAGTGATATCATCCCTCACTCTGTCCTGCACTGTATATAGAGGTTATAAGCAGTGATATCATCCCTCGCTCTGTCCTGCACTGTACATAGAGGTTATAAGCAGTAATATGATCCCTTGCTCTGTCCTGCACTGTATATAGAGGTTATAAGCAGTAATATGATCCCTTGCTCTGTCTGCACTGTATATACAGTTGTGGCCAAAATTATTGACACCCCTGCAATCCTGTCAGATAATACTCAGTTTCTTCCTGAAAATGATTGCAAACACAAATTCTTTGGTATTATTATCTTCATTTAATTTGTCTTAAATGAAAAAAAACACAAAAGAGAATGAAGAAAAACATTGATCATTTCACACAAAACTCCAAAAATGGGCCAGACAAAAGTATTGGCACCCTCGGCCTAATACTTGGTTGCACAACCTTTAGCCAAAATAACTGCGACCAACCGCTTCCGGTAACCATCAATGAGTTTCTTACAATGCTCTGCTGGAATTTTAGACCATTCTTCTTTGGCAAACTGCTCCAGGTCCCTGATATTAGAAGGGTGCCTTCTCCAAGCTGCCACTTTTAGATCTCTCCACAGGTGTTCTATCGGATTCAGGTCTGGACTCATTGCTGGCCACCTTAGGAGTGTCCAGTGCTTTCTCTCAAACCATTTTCTAGTGCTTTTTGAAGTGTGTTTTGGGTCATTGTCCTGCTGGAAGACCCATGACCTCTGAGGGAGACCCAGCTTTCTCACACTGGGCCCTACATTATGCTGCAAAATTTGTTGGTAGTCTTCAGACTTCTTAATGCCATGCACACGGTCAAGCAGTCCAGTGCCAGAGGCAACAAAGCAACCCCAAAACATCAGGGAACCTCCGCCATGTTTGACTGTAGGGACCGTGTTTTTATCTTTGAATGCCTCTTTTTTTCTCCTGTAAACTCTATGTTGATGCCTTTGCCCAAAAAGCTCTACTTATGTCTCATCTGACCTGAGAACATTCTTCCAAAACGTTTTAGGCTTTTTCAGGTAAGTTTTGGCAAACTCCAGCCTGGCTTTTTTATGTCTCGGGGTAAGAAGTAGGGTCTTCCTCGGTCTCCTACTGTACAGTCCCTTTTCATTCAGACGCGGATGGATAGTACGGGTTGACACTGTGGTACCCTCGGACTGCAGGGCAGCTTGAACTTGTTTGGATGTTAGTCGAGGTTCTTTATCCAACATCCGCACAATCTTGCGTTGAAATCTCTTGTCCATTTTTCTTTTCCATCCACATCTAGGGAGGTTAGCCACAGTGCCATGGGCTTTACACTTCTTGATGACACTGCGCACGGTAGACACAGGAACATTCAGGTCTTTGGAGATGGACTTGTAGCCTTGAGATTGCTCATGCTTCCTCACAATTTGGTTCCTCAAGTCCTCAGACAGTTCTTTGGTCTTCTTTCTTTTCTCCATGCTCAATGTGGTACACACAAGGACACAGGACAGAGGTTGAGTCAACTTTAATCCATGTCAACTGGCTGCAAGTGTGATTTAGTTATTGCCAACACCTGTTAGGTGCCACAGGTAAGTTACAGGTGCTGTTAATTACACAAATTAGAGAAGCATCACAGGATTTTTCGAACAGTGCCAATACTTTTGTCCACCCTCTTTTTTATGTTTGGTGTGGAATTATATCCAATTTGGCTTTAGGACAATTCTTTTTGTGTTTTTTCATTTAAGACAAATTAAATGAAGATAATAATACCAAAGAATTTGTGTTTGCAATCATTTTCAGGAAGAAACTGAGTATTATCTGACAGAATTGCAGGGGTGTCAATACTTTTGGCCACAACTGTAGAGGTTATAAGCAGTGATATGACCCCTCGCTCTGTCCTGCACTGTATATAGGTTATAAGCAGTGATATGATCCCTCGCTCTGTTCTGCAATGTATATGGAGGTTATAAGCAGTGATATGATCCCTCGCTCTGTCCTGCACTGTATATGGAGGTTATAAGCAGTGATATGATCCCTCCCTCTGTCCTGCACTGTATATAGAGGTTATAAGCAGTGATATGATCCCTCCCTCTGTCCTGCACTGTATATAGAGGCTATAAGCAGTGACATGATCCCTCGCTCTGTTCCTGCACTGTATATGGAGGTTATAAGCAGTGATATGGTCCCTCGCTGTCTGCACTGTATATAGAGGTTATAAGCAGTGATATGATCCCTCGCTCTGTCCTGCACTGTATATGGAGGTTATAAGCAGTGACATGACCCCTTGCTCTGTCCTGCACTGTATATAGAGGTTATAAGCAGTGATATGATCCCTCCCTCTATCCTGCACTGTATATAGAGGTTATAAGCAGTAATATGATCCCTCACTCTGTCCTGCACTGTATATAGAGATTATAAGCAGTGACATGACCCATCACTCTGTCCTGCACTGTATATAGAGGTTATAAGCAGTGATATGATCCCTCGCTCTGTCCTGCACTGTATATAGAGGTTATAAGCAGTGACATGATCCCTCGCTCTGTCCTGAACTGTATATAGAGGTTATAAGCAGTGATATGATCCCTCACTCTGTCCTGCACTGTATATAGAGGTTATAAGCAGTGATATGATCCCTCGCTCTGTCCTGCACTGTATATAGAGGTTATAAGCAGTGATATGATCCCTCGCTCTGTCCTCCACTGTATATAGAGTTTATAAGCAGTGATATGATCCCTCCCTCTGTCCTGCACTGTATATAGAGGTTATAAGCAGTGACATGATCCCTCGCTCTGTCCTGCACTGTATATAGAGGTTATAAGCAGTGATATGATCCCTCGCTGTCTGCACTGTATATAGAGGTTATAAGCAGTGATATGATCCCTCGCTCTGTCCTGCACTGTATATGGAGGTTATAAGCAGTGACATGACCCCTCACTCTGTCCTGCACTGTATATGGAGGTTATAAGCAGTGATATGATCCCTCCCTCTGTCCTGCACTGTATATAGAGGTTATAAGCAGTGACATGATCCCTCGCTCTGTACCTGCACTGTATATGGAGGTTATAAGCAGTGATGTGATCCCTCTCTGTCCTGCACTGTATATAGAGGTTATAAGCAGTAATATGATCCCTCACTCTGTCCTGCACTGTATATAGAGATTATAAGCAGTAATATGATCCCTCACTCTGTCCTGCACTGTATATAGAGGTTATAAGCAGTGACATGATCCCTCGCTCTGTACCTGCACTGTATATGGAGGTTATAAGCAGTGATATGATCCCTCGCTGTCTGCACTGTATAGAGGTTATAAGCAGTGATATGATCCCTCACTCTGTCCTGCACTGTATATAGAGGTTATAAGCAGTAATATGATCCCTTGCTCTGTCTGCACTGTATATAGAGGTTATAAGCAGGGATATGATCCCTCGCTGTCTGCACTGTATATAGAGGTTATAAGCAGTGATATGATCCCTCGCTCTGTCCTGCACTGTATATAGAGGTTAGAAGCAGTGATATGATCCCTCGCTCTGTCCTGCACTGTATATGGAGGTTATAAGCAGTGACATGACCCCTCACTCTGTCCTGCACTGTATATAGAGGTTATAAGCAGTGATATGATCCCTCGCTCTGTCCTGCACTGCATATGGAGGTTATAAGCAGTGATATGATCCCTCGCTGTCTACACTGTATATAGAGGTTATAAGCAGTGATATGACCCCTTGCTCTGTCCTGCACTGTATATAGAGGTTATAAGCAGTGATATGACCCCTTGCTCTGTCCTGCACTGTATATAGAGGTTATAAGCAGTGATATGATCCCTCGCTCTGTCCTGCACTGTATATAGAGGTTATAAGCAGTGATATGACCCCTTGCTCTGTCCTGCACTGTATATAGAGGTTATAAGCAGTGATATGATCCCTCGCTGTCCTGTACTGTATATAGAGGTTATAAGCAGTGATATGATCCCTCCCTCTGTCCTACACTGTATATAGAGGTTATAAGCAGTGATATCATCCCTCGCTCTGTCCTGCACTGTATATAGAGGTTATAAGCAGTGATATGACCCCTTGCTCTGTCCTGCACTGTATATAGAGGTTAAAAGCAGTGATATGACCCCTTGCTCTGTCCTGCACTGTATATAGAGGTTATAAGCAGTGACATGACCCCTCGCTCTGTCTGCACTGTATATGGAGGTTATAAGCAGTGACATGACCCCTCACTCTGTCCTGCACTGTATATAGAGGTTATAAGCAGTTATATGATCCCTGCCTCTGTCCTGCACTGTATATAGAGGTTATAAGCAGTGATATGACCCCTCCCTCTGTCCTGCACTGTATATAGAGGTTATAAGCAGTGATATGACCCCTCGCTCTGTCCTGCACTGTATATAGAGGTTATAAGCAGTGATATGATCCCTCGCTCTGTCCTGCACTGTATATAGAGGTTATAAGCAGTGATATGACCCCTCACTCTGTCCTGCACTGTATATAGAGGTTATAAGCAGTGATATGACCCCTCGCTCTGTACCTGCACTGTATATGGAGGTTATAAGCAGTGATATGATCCCTTGCTCTGTCTGCACTCTATATAGAGGTTATAAGCAGTGATATGACCCCTCGCTCTGTACCTGCACTGTATATGGAGGTTATAAGCAGTGATATGATCCCTTGCTCTGTCTGCACTCTATATAGAGGTTATAAGCAGTGATATGACCCCTTGCTCTGTACCTGCACTGTATATGGAGGTTATAAGCAGTGACATGACCCCTCGCTCTGTCCTGCACTGTATATGGAGGTTATAAGCAGTGATATGATCCCTCCCTCTGTCCTGCACTGTATATGGAGGTTATAAGCAGTGATATGACCTCTCGATCTGTCTGCACTGTATATGGAGGTTATAAGTAGTGATATGATCCCTCCCTCTGTCCTGCACTGTATATAGAGGTTATAAGCAGTGACATGATCCCTCGCTCTGTCCTGCACTGTATATAGAGGTTATAAGCAGTGATATGATCCCTCGCTCTGTCCTGCACTGTATATGGAGGTTATAAGCAGTGATATGATCCCTCGCTCTGTCTTGCACTGTATATGGAGGTTATAAGCAGTGACATGACCCCTTGCTCTGTCCTGCACTGTATATAGAGGTTATAAGCAGTGACATGACTCCTCGCTCTGTCCTGCTCTGTATATGGAGGTTATAAGCAGTGATATGACCCCTCACTCTGTCCTGCACTGTATATGGAGGTTATAAGCAGTGACATGACCCCTTGCTCTGTCCTGCACTGTATATAGAGGTTATAAGCAGTGATATGATCCCTCGCTCTGTCCTGCACTGTATATGGAGGTTATAAGCAGTGATATGATCCCTCGCTCTGTCTTGCACTGTATATGGAGGTTATAAGCAGTGACATGACCCCTTGCTCTGTCCTGCACTGTATATAGAGGTTATAAGCAGTGACATGACTCCTCGCTCTGTCCTGCTCTGTATATGGAGGTTATAAGCAGTGATATGACCCCTCACTCTGTCCTGCACTGTATATGGAGGTTATAAGCAGTGACATGACCCCTTGCTCTGTCCTGCACTGTATATAGAGGTTATAAGCAGTGATATGATCCCTCGCTCTGTCCTGCACTGTATATACAGGTTATAAGCAGTGATAGGACTCCTCGCTCTGTACCTGCACTGTATATGGAGGTTATAAGCAGTGACATGATCCCTCGCTCTGTCCTGCACTGTATATAGAGGTTATAAGCAGTGATATGATCCCTCGCTCTGTCCTGCACTGTATATGGAGGTTATAAGCAGTGATATGATCCCTCGCTCTGTCTTGCACTGTATATGGAGGTTATAAGCAGTGACATGACCCCTCACTCTGTCCTGCACTGTATATAGAGATTATAAGTAGTGATATGATCCCTCGCTCTGTCCTGCACTGTATATGGAGGTTATAAGCAGTGATATGATCCCTCGCTCTGTCTTGCACTGTATATGGAGGTTATAAGCAGTGACATGACCCCTTGCTCTGTCCTGCACTGTATATAGAGGTTATAAGCAGTGACATGACTCCTCGCTCTGTCCTGCTCTGTATATGGAGGTTATAAGCAGTGATATGACCCCTCACTCTGTCCTGCACTGTATATGGAGGTTATAAGCAGTGATATGACCCCTTGCTCTGTCCTGCACTGTATATAGAGGTTATAAGCAGTGATATGATCCCTCGCTCTGTCCTGCACTGTATATACAGGTTATAAGCAGTGATAGGACTCCTCGCTCTGTACCTGCACTGTATATGGAGGTTAAGATGGCAGCAGAGCACACAGGCGTGTATCACATTATCACACCGTCCTCGTCTCCATGACAACAGGTCTCCGGGACCCTCATGACCTCTCACTCCACCTTGTCTCTCCGGCCCCGCCCACAGCGGTAGCAGGTGTCAGCGCTGTCTCCCGTCATACTCCGCGCTGTTTAACAGGTGCTTACGCCCCGCCCCTCCGCTGCTTGGTTGCCTGGAGACCAGTCACGTCCCGCCCGCCGCTCTGTGGTTGCTTAGTAACCGGTCAGGCCTACGGGGCCGGTAGTTAGTGGGACGGGACTATAAACCGCCGGAGGCCGGAGGAGCTCGGGCGCCTGCACTGTACATCCCGGGGAGGAGGAGCTCAGGTACCGATCTCCGAAGGGGGGGTGTGTGTGTGTGTGTGTGTGTTAGTTAGTCCTCCCCTCAGTGTTCCTGCACGGTCTGTGTTGCTCCAGTGATTTGCACCATTAGTGACATTTCAGTTGTGGATTTTATTCCAGGTTCCCCGCATCATGTTCCCACATGCTTTATGCCTCCATTAGCCCTCTGTGTCTGTACTGTCACACACTTAACATTATGGCTGGTCCATACAATCAGGGCAACTGTTACCACCCACCTTTCGTGTCTCCCTCTTTCCTCATAGACTGTAAGCTTGTGAGCAGGGCCCTCATTCCTCTTGTTATTTGTTATGATCTATGTGATTATTGTTATGCTGTAATGTCTATTGTCTGTACAAATCCCCTCTGAAATGTAAAGTGCTGCGGAATATGTCGGCGCTATAGAAATAAAATAATTATTATTATTATTCCTAAACGCTATAAAATGGCGCAAAGACGCCGAACTGCAGCGAGACGCTGGAAAACCGCGAGATGAGACCTGACGGCCGGTTCATGAGTCGCTGCGGCGTCCGATATTACCGTTATCACAGATTACAAGAGATGGCCGTGGAAATGGACATGACGGAGCTGGAAATCGGTGGGGTTCAGTGGACGTGCCGCTGATTCACAGACCCACCGCATCAGGATTCTCAGGAAGCCTCTGTGACTGCCCCGGCTCTATACTGTGGGGTCTGACCGTGCAGTGCTGCCTGCTCCTGGCAGATAAGTGCATGCTGGGAGTTGTAGTGTTCCCAGCGCTGACCTACTGATGTACCCACAGTGTCGGCTGTGTCAGATTCCAGGCCACTCCTGTCCCACGTGTCGGGGTGACCCCCCATGAGTGCTGGGTGCAGTGGTGCTTGTGTGTGCAGCCTTCCGTTTCCAGGGTGCGTCCACTGCTCTCCTCTGTGGGTGTCTGACGTTGTCCCCTCTGCCCGTCTGTGTCGGGACTCGTCCTCCTCATAGGAACAGATGTTACTCAGCGGCCTAGTCCAGATCTTCTCCATCTGTGCTGTCATTTTATGTCTGAGAAGGGGACGTACTGCCCCCCGTGCCCCTGCGCAGTGATAGTTCTGGGAAGAAGCCCAGTGGAGCCTATTACTCCCAACCACCTCTGTTTTTGGAGCACTGACGCTTTGTGACAGCTGAATCGCCCCTGTTTTCCCAGCTGATGCGTCTGTCAGAGTTTACGGCTTCTAGGGGGGACGGTCGCCCCCTGACAGGTGAGGACGTGTGTTCCCATCATGTACTGGGGAGAGACTGGATGTCACCGATGTGCTATGGTCCGTGCTCCAGAGCAGCGCTTCCCTCCCCCAATGTCCCCACACAGGATTGCAGCAGGACCCCACTATGGACCTGCTGCCCCCGAGGGGCATCGTGTATGACATTTTGAGGGCTCTGAGTGATGTACAGACGTGCAGGGGCCGAGGGACCTCTCCTGTCAGCTCAGATCTCCCTTTATGGTGTTTGAGAATCTAATATATAAAGCTCAGTGTGTGTGTATATCCGGGATTGGCATCCGCACCGTCACAGCTACAGCCATAAAGTTTGGCACAGTCACACATCTGGACCCCGAGAGCGTCCTAAGCTATGTTGTGAGGCAAAATTTTAACCCCGCGCGTTCCAATTCACCAAGCAATTTTGCCCCCATCTACATACTGGGGAAAAAGTCTGTGCGCGTCAAGCCCCGCCCCTCATTATGATGTCACAATGGTTGACTATGGAATGGAGGATATGTATGATGGGTATATGGGCACGGGACTATGGGATGGAGGATATGTATGATGGGTCTATGGGCACGGGACTATGGGATGGAGGATATGTATGATGGGTATATAGGCACGGGACTATGGGATGGAGGATGTGTGATGGGTATATGGGCACGGGACTATGGGATGGAGGATGTATGATGGGTATATGGGCATGGGACTATGGGATGGAGGATGTATGATGGGTATATGGGCATGGGACTATGGGATGGAGGATATGTATGATGGGTATATGGGCACTGGACTATGGGATGGAGGATATGTATGATGGGTCTATGGGCACTGGACTATGGGATGGAGGATATGTATGATGGGTCTATGGGCATGGGACTATGGCAGTGGTTTTCAACCAGTGTTCCGCGGCACACTAGTGTGCCGCGACACATGGTCGGGTGTGCCGCGTGTCCGCATGGCTAATTTACATGCGATGCAAATTAGCCATGTGGAGGCAAGCAGGGCGGCGGGTCGGAGAGGCAGCAGTCCCGTGTTCCTGTGTCGCTTCCTCCCTGACACAGCAGTCAGCGGCGCGGCTGGATGACATCATCATTCAGCCCCGCGGCTGCTGTGCCAGTGAGAGGAAGCTGCCGGTGAGGAGAGGTGAGGGGGGTGTGTGTGTGTGTGTGTGTGTGTGTGTGTGTGTGTGTGTGTGTGTGTGTCTAGGTGAGAGGTGTGTGTTTGTGTGCGTGTGTAGGTGAGTTGATGGATGTGATGAGAAGCAATGATGGGAGTCATGGAGAAGGCGGTGATGGGGAGAGGGCAATGGAGAAGGCGGTGAAGGGGGTGATAAGAAGGCGGTGGTGGGGAGAGGGCAATGATGGGGTTGTTGAAAGGGCAATAATGAGGTGGTGGGGAGAAGGAAATGATGGAGGTAGTGGAATGGGCAATTTCTACATGAAGGGGATTATGATGGGGCATATTACTACAAGAAGGTGATAATGATGGGGCATATTAATAAAAGAAAGGGATAATTGTGGCTCATATACTGCAATATAAAGGGGTACAATGAGAAATACTATGGCCATGAGGCTGGAGTACAAGCGCCAGCTCATATACTATATATATATATATATATATATATATATATATATATATATAGTATATGCTGATAATTATGTGGCTCATATACGTGGGACTGTATGTATGACTTTACATGGGACTGTGTATATGTGTGTGTGTGTATATATATATATATATATATATATATATATATATATATATATATATATATATATATATATATATATATATATATATATACTGAGTGAGTAAAAATACATTTAGAATCTATATTATTAACTATATGTATAATATGTACTGTTTTAGTGTCATTTTGTGCCATTTTGGTTGGTGGTGTGCCCCGGGATTTTTTACGTATAAAAAGTGTGCCGCGGCTCAAAAAAGGTTGAAAATCACTGGACTATGGGATGGAGGATAATTATAATTTGTTATAACTAACCACTAATAACTAGCCACTCTTGTCCATGGGTTGACAGTTTAGCCTTAAAGGAGATGTTCTCTACTTATTTAAAAAAAACAAACATCCACACCCTCCTACCGGCCCCCTGCTGCTCAGTCACCAGCCTCCTGACCTCTTCAGACTGGCCCGTGACTGTAGGGGCCCAGGCATCCGTATGAAGGGGCCCCCTGGGTCTGCTAGGTGAGTGCGGAGAGTTTCTACTTCTAAGACCATCAAAGTTCAATTAAAAAAAATATAAGTTGGAACAATCCGTTTAAGATATTTTCCAGGACAACTTTGTACCCTCCTGTGCCGAATATATTATTTTGCTCTCAAAGGGAGAGCGGGACAATCTGCGGCCGGAGAGCGCTGCTGCAGCTCGTCTACAGGACGGAGGGGGCTGGTGGAAAGGATGCCTGCTGTAGGGGGAGAGCCGGGCACCGCAGTACCCCAATACAAATCACACCCATTGTTCTCCCGCAGTTTAAAAAAAAAATGTGTTCACATCTGCACAAAAAATGTGACTTTTTGAAGTCTGAATTGGTAAAAAAAAAAAAAAAACCTCTAGAAACCCCTAAAGCTGCTCTCCATGGTGGCCCTGAGAACCAGGCGAACAGAATGAACGTTTAAATGACAGGAGGCCACAAATGCAACAATGAATCCGACCCATGGACTTGTCGTCTAATCCCGCACATTACATTAGGCCAACCTCCAGCTGTCACCCACTACAACTCCCAGCATGCTGGCTTCTAGTCTGCAGACCACTATGATGCATCACGGGCAGATGAAGGCTCCTCGTCCTGTGCTGGTGGAGGAGGCTTTAGTGCCTGACCTTTAGCAGCAGGCGGGTGCGGTGTGGGCTGAGCCCAGTGTAAGCTCCTTATCTGCCAGTGCAGGAGGTGAATGCTGGAGGGATAGAGGCTGCTGAGGCTCCTGGCGCTGAGGCTCCTGGCGCTGAGGCTCCTGGCGCTGAGGCTCCTGGCGCTGAGGCTGGACCTGCAGTAGGGGTCTGTGCTGCTGATTATATGTATTTTCGCTCTCTGTAGGGTTAGATGCTGCATCCCCCGGCCGCGTCTTACCAGTATATGACATTGTACCGTCAGGATTGTCGTGGTGTCTGTGTGGTTGTTGAGCACATGTCTGTTTGCTGTGACACGTGTAATGACGCCCGATACATTGTGAGGTTTACTTTACTTGATCTTTTTATGCTTTTATCTAGAATTGTTACATTTACCCTAAAACTCACCATTTTTATTATGTTGTAAATGTTTTTGTTTGGGTTTTATTTCTGAATATTTTTGGTGCACTTTTTACAGGATGAAATACTGAAGGGTCTCATCAGTCTCTGCTGTGTTTGAGACATTTTTGTAGTATTTTTTTTTCCCCTAATGAAGTCAGAAGTGGAAGGCTTCATGCAGCCATGCGACGCCGCTGTGGGCCCCCCCCGTCTGTGCCGCTGTGGGCATTATATGGAGGCTGTTTCTTACGGGTTAGTGAGATGGTACAGGTGCTGACTTTCTCCGTCTGGTCTGTATTGTTGGGCTACAGCGCCTCATCTGCTGCCATAAAGGCTCCATAGCTTTTTTCTCTCCGTTATTAGTAGTGTTCCTATCTGTACAGTAAGTTTGGACTTGACTTCTTCTCTAAACCTGTTTGGTGCCGGTCCAGGATTCCTCCATCACTGTGGCGCTTTCTTCCCCGTTACAGACCAGATGATGGCACGACGCCCATCCTCACGCTGACCGTGATCTGTGACTCCGAGTGGAGTAGTTGTCCAGTCGTCTCGTCTGTGGAAAGTGTCAGACAAAGCTCGTAAATTGGGCGCAGCAGAGTCGCAGATGAAGTGATGGGCAGAGGACGATCGTCCTGAAGTCTCTGCCCGTGTCGTCTTCTCCTCTGAGCGCTGTGATAATGGATTATGACCGGGTCTTCTGTAATTCTCACTTCAGCAGAGCCATCTGGAGGGGATTAATGGCCAGAATGGAGAGGCTCTAAGTAGATTGTGCGGCGTCTGCTTATGGGATCAGTGTTCCTTATAGTAATTGTCGCTGTCAGAGGTTCATGTGTTCGGGCGGCGGTATTCCCTAAACTGGTGTAACCTTCATGGGCAGCACTCTGCCCAGACCAGTGAGGGCACGACCTAGGCGAGCGACCCCCGAGGGCTGGATCTACAGGTTAGGGTTATCGCCCCTGTGATGTATGTAGGGGGATCGTGGCGCCCTTCATAAGTGGGTTACAGATCGCCCCGGTATCTTTTGTTTTTCCATCTTATATAAAGGCCGCGTCTCTGTACATGTTAGTGGGGGCGTCGGGATATAACCTGGGATATGATGGCTCCTTGCTTTATAGTAGATGGACGGCCTTTCTGGGGTCTCCACTGTTTTGTGAATTGACATTCGGCTTCTACACCATCCTGTCAGTCCGTGTGGCCGTTGTTGGCTCCAGGTTTGTCGATTTTTAATTCTTCTGTCTTTTCAGTTTTAGGTAATGTCTCCATAGATGCGGCTCCTTCTCGCTGTATACAGGCCATTGATGCATGTGGCATGCCGACTATGGGTGACTGGAGGACTGGAAACATGCCGGAATCAGGTAATTCTGCATCCTGACCCTTCTCGTCTGCTCTTATTGCTCACAGTCTGTGAACATCGCATTGCCTGGCCTTAGCCCCTTTATGTGTGCCGTATTTTTTGGATTATAAGACACATGTTTTTCCCCAAGATTTGGTAGGAAAATGGGGGTGCATTTTATAATATGACTGTAGCTTCCCGGCGGTGGGGCGGCTGCAGTGGAGCAGGGTCACAGGAGTGGGGCGATGCTTTGGGCTGGTAAAGGGGGTGTCCTGATGCTGGGCGCCATGGGCTGTCAGAAAATGTCAGCATTGAGCAGAGTCTCCGCACTTTCCTACTTCCCTGCGGTGGGCTTCGGGGAAATGGCCGCCTCCGGCAGTGCATGGGCACACTGAGTCAGGCTGGAAGACACACCATTTTATTACATTTTTTTTCCTATTTTCCTTCTCAAAATATGGAATGCATCTTATAGTCCACAAAATACAGTACATTCATACCAACTGATACTGAAGCTGAAGGACTTTTTCAGTTGCAGATATTTTTTTTCATCACCTTGTGGTTGACATTTAGTAAAATCCACAAAGGGCTCTATTAATTTTCTTATAAATGTCCCTCCTACTGCACCCACTGAGTGGAGCATGATTCCGTGTACGTGTCCCCCCTGACTGTACAATGTACGGTACACAGACAGGTACATTGTGATCCACTGAGGACTTTACTGCCCGACTGTGACGGTCACAGCACACACCTGTCCTGTACATTGCTAATGCCGTAACGGGCCATGTACTGACCGGAGCATCACTGCAGCATTTACCTGCCGCGGTGTTTTAGATAATGGGGAAGCCCTCAAAGGTTCCATACACACCTGTCATAGATCTCTAATGGAAGTCAGATTCTCTGCCACCCAAAAGGACCTTCACAGACTTTGGTAAGGTCTGTCTGGCCTCATTCACAAAATAGATCCTCCAACACAACTTCTAGTTTTTGTGACAATGCATCAGATAGGCGACACCGAGGCTGCGGTGTATACCTCCCACGGGAGACTCCGAGGCTGCGGTGTATACCTCCCACGGGAGACTCCGAGGCTGCGGTGTATACCTCCCACGGGAGACTCCGAGGCTGCGGTGTATACCTCCCACGGGAGACTCCGAGGCTGCGGTGTATACCTCCCACGGGAGACTCCGAGGCTGCGGTGTATACCTCCCACGGGAGACTCCGAGGCTGCGGTGTATACCTCCCACGGGAGACTCCGAGGCTGCGGTGTATACTTTACATCGAATGTTTAAAACAGTCCTAAAAAATAACCCAGAACCCTGAAGTAGATATTCTGGAGGGGTTTCCTCCACCATTTTGTCTCGCTTGCATTTTCCCCCATTTTCCAGTATATTGTATGGTACAATTATGTAATCATGTAAAACTACCAGTCATCCCAGCATGAAGCACAAGTCCTCATACAGCTGTCACTGAAAAAATTAAAGCTCTGGGGAGCAGGAGAGGAAAAAACAGAAGCGCCAATGTGATAATTGTCATTTGGCTGTGAGTTGAATTGCACTGAATGTGGGGAGATGTGGCGCTGCGTTCAGTGTAGTCGGCAGCACATCTCGTGTAAACCAGGATGCGCTGCCGGCAATAAGAGGAGGAGCGAGCGATCGCTCTGACGTGTCAATGGACGCCTGCAAGGGTCCGCTTCTTGTATCGTCTGTCGGCGTTCCCTGGACAGAATCCACCACCGGCAGGGACCCTGCGGGCATGTGCCGCGTCGTCCAGACGTTCTTACCCGGAGTATTTCTGGTGGTGCCGGTCAGTTTACGCTGTGTAGTTGTGGATTTTCTTTGCTGTTGTAGCACGCAGCAAATATTCCATGGAAAATGTGGCACTTAGTCTCTCGTGGGATTGGACCCTCAGTCCCTTTTAATTGGCCACAGTGGGGAGGTGATCGTTGACCTTCGCTCTTTGTGGCCGGTGATATGACTCTGGAGCGACTGCTTTGAGGTTAATCGCTCATTTAGAACATTTAGCCTTTTATCTCCTGCATGTAAATGCTGCCTCGTCTCATCCGCTGCTGCTCATTCCAGAAAGCCGAATCCTCTCCCGATACAACTCTGAGCCCAGGATGACGCCCTCGGCCCTCCTGCAGCCCCTGGCCAGCGCGGCCAAAGTGTCCCAAGACCTGAACTTCTGCACTGATGACAACGTGGAGCAGTGTGTAGCGTACATCAACCAGGTGAGCTTCCGGCCCGGTACTGTCCAGTGTGGCCAGGCATGGAGACATGGATAATGTTATGGGATCCTCCAGGAAGGCTCAGACTAATTCATCGTGTAGGTGAGGTTCAAGGTGCAGACACTATAGGTTGCAGTAGTGGCCCCCAGCCGTCATCACTGTGAGGGCCACATTCGGACAGAATCGTAGATAACTGTAAATGCCTCAAACTGGACTCCACAGTCGCTATTGATGGCTTTTCGGGGGGTTAAACTGCTGGGATTAGAGAAGTTTGTGGTTCCTGCAGCTGCCTCCGAGTGTACGGAGATGCCCAGTGTCTACGCTCTGCACACAGGGATGTGACTAAGGGTACGTGCCCGCGATCAGGAGATGGCAGCACTTTGGACACAGGGTATCTTCCCTGCATTCAGTCACGTGTTCATTGACCCACGCATCCAACACGTTGTATTGTGGAAATGTCTGTTACGGAGATGCTAGTCTCCACAACAGGAATGGACATGCTGTAACTCCTAATCCCGCACTGCGGTTGAGCTTACGCAGCGTCATATAGAAGCACAGTGGGCGTGGGATTTCTGTAAGTCCAGTCCACTGTGCTTGTCGTGGAATGCAGCGTCATGGGCGCAGCGCAGGTGAGGGGTGTCCACAACCTGCTGCTATTCCCGATCGTAGGCACGTACCGTAAAAGGATGTTCCAGCTCCGCTCACTTCTGTGTCAGGTGAGCAGCGGCATTGATGGTATGTGTACTGACCTGCCAGGACGAGTGCGCCATCAGCAGACCCAGTGGGGAAAATAAGTATTTGATGCACTGCCGATCTTACAAGTTTTCCTACCTATAAAGAATGGAGAGGTCTGTAATTATCATAGGTACACTTCACCTGTGAGAGACAGAATCTAAAAGTAAAATCCAGAAAGTCACATTGTCGGATTGTTACATAAGTAAATTGCATTTTATTACATGAAATAAGTATTTGATCACTGACCAACCAGTAAGAATTCTGGCTCTCCACCATAGCCAAGACCAAAGAGCTGTGTAAGGACATCAGGGACAAAATGGTAGACCTGCACAAGGCTGGGATGAGCTACAGGACAACAGGCATTGGTGAGGAGAAGACAACAACTGTTAGCACAATTAGAAAATGGAAGAAACCTAATATGACTGTCAATCTTCCTTGGTCTGGGGCTTCAAGTGGGATCTCTCCTTGTGGGGTAAGGATGATTCTGAGAAAGGTCAGGAATCAGCCCAGAACTACATGGAGGACCTGGTCAATGACCTGAAGAGAGCTGGGACCACAGTTTCAAACACTACTGTTGGTAACGCACTACACCGTCATGGATTACAATCTTGCAGGGCCACAATGTCCCCCTGCTCACACCATTGTAATTTCACTAATAACCATCTGGTTGATCCAGAGGAGGCATGGGAGAAGGTCATGTGGTCAGATGAGAGCAAAATTGAACTTTTTGGTATCAACTCCACTCGCCGTGTTTGGAGGAAGAAGGATGAGTACAACCCAAAGAACATTGTCTCAACCGAGAAGCATGGTGGGGGAAACATCATACTTTGGGGGTGCATTTCTGAAAAGGGGACCGGACAACTGCACCGTATTGAAGGGTGGATGAATTGGGTCATGTATCATGAGATTGTGGCCAACAACCTCCTTCCATCAGTAAGAGCATTGAAGATGAGTTGTGGCTGAGTCTTCCCAGTATGACAATGACCCGAAACACACAGCTGCGCTAACTAAGGAACGGCTCCTTAAGAAGCATATCACGGTCCTGGTGTGGCCTAGCCAGTCTCCAGACCTGAACCCAATAGAAAATGTTTGGAGTAGCTGAAATGTTGCCCAGCGACAGCCCCGAAACCTGAAAGATCTGGAGAAGATCTGTATGGAGGAGGGGGCCAATATCCCTGCTGCAGTGTGTGCAAACCTGGTCAAGAACTACAGGAAACGTCCGACCTCTGTAACTGCAAACAAAGGTTTCTGCACCAAATATTAGAAAAACAGAACTTATTGTATCAAATACTTATTTCTTGCAATAAAATGCAAATGAATTGTGTAACAATCCTACAATGTGATTTTTCTGGATTTTATCTTGGATTCTGTCTCTCACAGGTGAAGTGTATCTACAATGAAAACTACAGATCTCGCCATTCTTTGTGGGTGGGAAAACTTGCAAAACCTGCAGTGTATCAAATACTTATTTCCCCCATTGAATCTGTAGAGGTTACAAATGGCGCTGAACATGAATTCGTGTATAAAGGATTTTTCTGACTCCTTTCACTCCTGTCGGGATGTGAGCTGTACCAGCGGTGTCGCATCTATACAACTGGAATTACACACCGGTCCTAACGACTGCCAATCATACACACGGCCTGACCGGTGTAGCGGTGACTTAACCGGTGCCGCGCTCCTCCCAATACAGAAGTGATCAGAACCAGAATAATTTCTCCTTTGTGATGGCCATTGTTATCCCTGGCCTCCAGACCCCCAATTCCCCTTAGTAACAGTTATTAAGGAGCGGGCAGGTTTGGGAGAACCATGGGGTCATGTATAGACATTATGCATGCTCATACCGAGAAGCAGAGGTCGGACATGGAGCAGGGAATCTGCTGAGGGGCGCAGCGTGGAGCTCTGCCATTAGGGAACCACTTCTGATTCCTTTTATATGGCGAGGATCAGCCTTAATCGCCCAAAAAGTTCCCTGTTTTTCCCCTTACATCAGTTTATATTTTTGATATCAGCCAGGAAAAAGGTAATCTTCAAAATTAACTGTAGTAATGCACAGCAATGAAACCTCAAGATAAGGTCGACCCTTCAATGTGGTAACTTGCTGCATTCGGCCTCATTCTGTGCATTGTAGGAGCTCACAACATTGGGGTTTCCATCACTGCAAACTGCCCCCCAAAATGGTGTCGGCAGGAGGCTCCAATTAGTGTCCATTATGAACTGTATCCACGAGCTGCTGCAGCGACACAGCCGAGACCTGAGACGACGAGAAGATGCAGAATTGCAGATCCTGAAGATGAACAGCGACCTGGAGCATCTGCAGAGCGGCCACAGCAAGCTGAAGGTGAGCGCCAGTGTGTGAGGCCGGTGCAATCTCTGTGCCTCATACAATAACTATCTATATATTGTGTACCGCAGGATCAGCTGGATCTAACAAAACGAGAAAACGCTGCGCTCCTGGAGCGAGAGCGGCAGCAGCAGTGCAAGCACCACAACCTGCTCCAACTGCTGAAGAATGAGAAGGAAGAGGTGAGGCACATGGGGAGACGCCAGACGCGGCTTAAGGTCACGTGTCTGCAGGCTAAAGTGGGAGTCGGGAGTGTTGTTGGGTTTTGTTGTATCACTAAGACACACAATTCGTGGATGCATACATTACTATAAGCAGAATACAGGCCGCCATAAACGGCAGCTCTTATTGTGAAGCCACTTCTGTTTGTGAACACGTTTCCTCCACAATTCACTAAAATAATTGGTCTTCTCACAATTGTGCACCGGCCGTCAGTACCTGCATATATAATGGACTGTAATCACATCACTAAGAGCACATATAACACAAGTATCGATATCTGTCCTGTGCAGGTGCAGAAGCTGCAGAACATCATTAGCAGCCGCTCCACTCAGCACAATCACAACCTGAAGAGGAAGGAGCGCGAGTATAACAAGCTGAAGGAGAGACTGTACCAGCTGGTGATGGACAAGAGGGACAAGAAAATCTGTAGGTGCAGAGCGCACGCTTCATGTACCCGAGCCGCGGCCGGCATACTCTGCATGTCAGCACGTTATCTGAAGTCCTAGGCCATGTTCACACCTTGGCGAAAACTTCTGCTGCTGATCTGGCGCAGACTTCACCTTTTTCACTACAAGCATGTGCAATCCATGGTGAACTATCTTCACCAGACTGAGCTTGGCCTGCTGCTGATCTTCCAGAGCCGACTCTGGGGTCTGTTCATTGGTCTTGTGCTGTAAATTGCTGCAGATCTTATTTGCAGACGCTGCGGCTCAACACTGATCTCTCCCTCATTGTGTGATGCTTTATTACATCTGTGGATGGAGAAACGCGACGTTGTATCAGGCAGGGAGATGTGGACCGCAGCTGCTCCTGGCCTCTAGGTAGAAGTCCCAGAGCCCAGATATATTCACACGCGATAAGTTAGCGGAGGGTTTTATCTTCGGAGACTCGTTCCCTGGAGCCAGTCTGTTCACCCCATAGACATGCGGGAAGGCTTGTGATGTGACGGAATAAGGAGACTTTGCTGATCTGTCAAACACTAACGTACACTTACTCCACAGCCATCGATGTGTTGAACTACGTCGGTCGAGCTGATGGCAAGAGGATGGCATGGAGAACAAGCAAAACGGATGCCAAGTGAGTAAAGTGCAACACAAAATGGAATCTGGTGGGAGAATGTTCTGACGAGACCTAAAATGATGGCGCCGTCACCTCCGCAGGTCACAGCTGTGGGCTCGGGTGCTGGGACCTGTGCCTCTGTCAGTGGGGTTTACCTTCACACCTGTACTAGCACAATACTGGCCCTGTCGGTTCTCTGCACTTTTCATGCAGCTGAGTGTAATGCAGTTTAGTTTATTATTGGCTTTATTCGCAGGAAAGGTTCCTGATTTGTATCTTCTATCGGTGTGTATTGATTAAGCAGTCTGCATGGGAAAAGTGTCGTCATTGTCTGCTTTTCAATATAGGTAAAAAAAAAACCTTGTATTTCTCTCACCTGTGACAGCACCACGGAGAGAGGGGATCCGCCCTTCAGGGACAGGAACCTAAAGATAAAAGGGCGGTACCTCTCCTCCACCTTCAGTTGGGTTCCTGTCCCTGACGGGAGGACCCACAGTACGGCATACCTGTGTTTGTAAGAAGAGTCCGGATCCGGGGCTGACCTGTCCGGTATGCGGCATCAGGGAGGCCCCTGTCGCGGCAGGAGCGGTGCCCGAAGCCGCTACATGCGGGCTGCCGGGTGAGCGGGGGGAGACGTCAGAGCCGCCGCTCCAGAAAGGAGTTCGTGGACCTGGTGGAAGTGCAGACAGCGCCTTGGTATAGAAAGTACCAACATGGCAGCTGCCCCGGAAGTAGAGGAGCGGCTTCCGGGTCCCTGGAACCGGCGCATGCGCAGGAGCACGCTCCCCGGCCAGCGTGGTGCAGGATGGGAGCGGTGACGTCACGGGGGCGGCAAAATTTAAAATGGTGGATTCACAACTCCTGGCTGGAAACGATCCTGATAATGGGGGATAGCGACCAGCAACAGGAGCAGCATGTCAGGCTGCAGCCCAAGCAGCAGCACCACCAACACCACCACCGGCAGAAGGAATGAGACAAAGATGGCCGTTCCAGCAGTCACTCCACGCGGCGCAGTATGTCAGCGGCAAGGAGCAAATCGCCACCAGCCTATACAGGACCTGACTCCATCTCCCGACCCGGGAAAGAAGGGGGAAAAAGAAGAACAGGGAATGCCCCACTTGCACTAGAGCCCTACCTGTATCATGGGAGAAAAAACTGTGAGTCTTGCACAAAAGAAATTCTTTGTCAGGAGATTCCGGATTTCGCATCCGACCTAAGGGCTGCAATTAAATCAGAGGTTCAGAGTGCCCTCGTATCCCTTAAGCATAGGGATAAAACGAGGAAGAAAGACACAATAGAAACCTCCCAGTCAGACTCTTCCACGTCGGGAGAAATCACGTCTAAAACCTCGGAATCCGGCTCCTCATCCTCAGACGAGGAAAGAGGAGGGCGTCACTGTTTTCCCCTAGAAGAGGTAGACAGACTAGTAAAAGCTGTAAGGTCTACCATGGGGGTATTAGACCCTAGGCCGGATAAAACAGTCCAGGACATAATGTTCGGGGGACTAGGCCAGAAAAAACAGAGTATTTCCGCTTAATGAAATTGTCAAGGGCCTAATCAAAAAAAGAATGGGACAAGCCAGACAGGAAAAATACTACAGTCCCTTCCCTTAAAAGAAAATATCCCTTTGAGGAGGAGGCATCTATGTCTTGGGATAGAGACCCGAAGCTAGATGTTGCAGTCGCTAAGACCTCAAAGAAATTCGTCCTTCCCTTTGAGGATGTGGAAACCCTCAAGGACCCCCTAGATAAAAAGGCGGATACCTCTCTAAAGGGGGCATGGGAGTCAGCAGGCGGTAACCTTAGGCCAGCCATAGCGGCGACATGTACCTCAAGAGCCCTAATGGTATGGGTAGACCAACTTGAGAAACAGCTGAGGGAAGGGACACCAAGAGATAAGATCTTAGATTCTATCCCAGTAATAAGGGGAGCGGCTGCCTTCCTAGCCTGGCTGAATCGGCCGATGAGTCCGCTATCGTCCAAAACAGCAGCACTCTCAAACGCGGCCCGAAGGACACTATGGCTTAAAAGTTGGCCAGGGGACCTACAGACCAAAATGAAATTATCTTCAATCCCCTGTGAAGGGAAATTCCTTTTTGGGGAGATGTCAGATGACAACCTCCAGAAAGCAGGGGACAAGAAGAAAGGATTCCCAAGTTTGGGGCGAGCAGCATTTAAAAGGCCCTTTCGAAATAGGAGGTTTTTTCAGAGGAGACCACCGAGGGAACAAAAGTGGGATGACAAATGAAGAGAGAGAGGGTTCTTCTTTAACTCCTCCCTAGACAAAAAGCCCTCCAAGTGACAGTACGCCCCAGGTGGGGGGGGAAGGTTAACCCTTTTTCTTCCAGCCTGGAGGAGAATTTCAAACAACCCATGGATAGTAAACCTAATCCAGGAGGGCCTAAGAATAGACTTTCTCTCTCTCTCCCACCTCGAAAGTATGTAACAACGCCGCTGAGATCCAGTACGCGAGAACAGGAAGTGCTAGAAAGCGAGGTCCTGGGCCTAGTAAAAAAAGGGGTCCTCCAGGAGGTTCCCCTGCAGGATATGGGCAGAGGGTTCTACTCCCCTCTTTTTCTAGTAACCAAACCAGACGGCACCTTTCGGACGATTATAAATCTGAAAAAGCTAAACGAACCATCAGAGCACGCTAACCTACATGAGTTGATAATTTTACATAGTTATCTAATCTATTCTAGAGCTTTTGTTAAAGTAGTTTTTGAAACGTCAGAATATAATGCTCGGCATTTGCTTACAACTTGCAGGACATATTGCTTTTGTTCTTCATCTTTTGTCAGAAGGTCGTTAAAGTCGGTTACTTCCTACCTCTTATAATTTTTCTTTCCTAATTTTTGGATTTACAACCCTAGCGTGCTCTGATGGTTCATCTGTGCTACTGAGCAATTTATTAGCCATTAACAACTTTTCATTGTCTGTAATGGTGGGATCAAAAAACGATAATCCCACCAACTCTGCATTCAAATACCACAAATGGTTTGAAAATTTGGTCAGGGCTATTTCTGCAATGTTGTTGTCACATTCTTTATAGTCTAACAGACTATGCAAAATACCTAAATCTTAAAATACCTCAATTTGGATTTTTTCAAACTTTGAGTGACGAGCGGCACGGGTTAACGTCGTTTGATCGAGCTCAAATTTTGGCTATCTCAATATCTGGAAAGGGGAATCGTTTTGTGGGGTCCAGACGGAAAAAATTCCGACATCCATTTTTTGCGGTCACCCTAGTGGACACGGGCGGGAGGACGCAGGATCGCCTGGTGTGACAGGTAAGTAGCGACCCCCCGTCCCCAGCGATGTCGCTGGTGAGATCTGCCTGTGTGGCAGCCCACTAGCGACCACTTAGCGATGTACCAGCGATCCTGACCGCGTCATATCGCTGGTGCATCGCTCAGTGTGACAGTACCTTAACACTAGACTCAAACATTCAGGAGTGTCGCCTCCCAGACCACAAAGGAGAAAATTGCTCAAATTACAGCAAGAGCAATCCAAAATCCCTCTATGACATTAAGGAAAGCTATGTCACTGCTGGGTTCCCTATCCGCCTGCCTGCCAGCAGTTCAATGGGCTCAGTTACACACGAGAGATCTCCAGTGGGATGTATTAGCCAACCAGGCAGCTATAGGGGGACACCTAGAGGGTCGTATTACCCTAAATTCAAGAACTATTCATTCCCTAGCTTGGTGGGGAAACCAGGAAAATCTGTCCAAAGGGATCCCCTGGGTAACAAAGATAACACACAGTGACAACGGATGCCAGTCCCACGGGATGAGGAGCGCACATGAACAGCGAGGTGACTCAGAATGTTTGGGGAGATCAAGAACTAAAAGCCTCCTCAAATCAAAAAGAGCTTCTAGCAGTAGGCTATGCCCTGACACACTTCCTACCCCTGCTTCAGAATCTCCATGCCCGCATTCTTTCGGACAATCGAGTCAGTGGCCTATATAAATCATCGGGGGAACCAGGTCCCGAGCCCTAATGGACACATCCGCCAGAATCCTCAAACTAGCGGAGGCAAACCTGCTATCTGTCAGCCCTACACATCCGGGGTACAGAGAATCAAAGGGCAGACTTTCTGAGCCGCACCCAATTACGACAGGGGGTATGGGTACTAAAGTGGTCCATTTTCGGCAGATTGTAAAAATGTCTGCCGATTTAAAAAAAAAAAAAAAAGACACCTTCTGCTCCCTAGATCCCAGGGGGAATCCTCTAACTCTGGACGCGTTTATGCTCCCATGGACACAGAGTCTAACATATGCCTTTCCCCCAATCATGCTCATTCCAGCGGTCCTAAGGAAAGTCAGGGAGGACGGGGCAAGAATGATACTGATAGCCCCTTTCTGGCCCAAAAGAACCTGGTTTTCCTGGCTAAGAATGCTCTCAGTAACCAACCCATGGATCCTACCGGACCTGCTATCGCAGGGCCCAGTGTTACATCCTCAGGCACCGAACCTCCATTTAACAGCATGGAATTTGAGAGGGCACTGATGAGGGACAGGGGATTTTCAGAGAACCTGATAACTACACTACAAAAAACACATCCACAGGGAAATAAGATGTAACTAATATCCCAGAAAAATGAAGCGAACCAATAAATATTCTGTGATAAAATCACAATATTTTTATTTCATGAAAAAAGAATTAAAAAAGACCACATGTCATTTTAAACATAATATACCCCTAGGGGAAAATTACACAGCCCAAAATTTCATAATCCAATTGATCAATATATTAAATATATCATAATTTAAATGTCACAGGAGGTATAATCAAAAAAAACGCTTCCTAATGTTAATTTCAAATATCATTATATAAAGTTAACAATTAAAATAATTAACTCCATGATACACCTCAATAAGGTCTATAATATAGTCTCCATATATGCAATAATTTTATCCACAGGATATTATACAATAATCCAAGCAGGAGACACCGAAAAAATATATACAAGATAGAAGCAGTTGTTACACAGTATGGAATATAAGTATAAAACTTATTACCTTCTCTGCAATATGACCATAAATAGGAGCCGTGCAAGAGACCCCCGCACCCCGAGGCGCGTTTCGCCCTCTTGCTTCTTTCGGGGAAGACCATATCAAATGCAATCCATACCTGAAGCATATCTGCATCACTCCCTTGCAGCCAGATGGAGCAGGTGCAGATGAAGGCCAACCAGGTCTGAACACAGACATCTCAGGTTTGACCTCCACACACTGCCTGACCAGCAAACACAGATGAAGGGCAATGCAGGATCAGACATGGATGCAAAAATAAATAAAGCCTGGGGCAGGGCGGGACTGCCGTGAGTGTGCACAGCAGCCTAGATCAATCACAATAAACACAGAAAAGATGGCGAACATGACCCAGCGCGCACGGCAACAGTGGTGGTCAGCCACAAAACCAATTTGCAACAAAAAGAGAGAAGAGCCAGCACTGCCAGTGGTCAGAACGCATAACATGAGGTGCATATGCACATATCTTACTGCATTCAAAATGAGACATTTAGCAAAATATTGATCAATATATTGAGCCACCCCGCCACGCCAAGGCAATCTCATATGGGGGGTCCTACTCTACATTTTATGGGGGGTCCTACATCTACAAATCTGTAAGGTGGCCACCTGGACATCACCTTCGACCTTTTTCAGGCACTATAGATTAGATCTAGCCTCTACGTCTGACCTGACCTTCGGGAGAAGGGTCCTTCAGGCGGTGGTCCCTCCCTAAGCTACCAATCTCTGAAATTTTCTCCGTGGTGCTGTCATGGGTGAGAGAGAATAGCTTAGTTACTCACCGATAACGGTGTTTCTCGGAACCCATGACAGCACCTGCTTATTCCCCTCCCCTTCACGAGTGTGGTGAGCATGTTTTACTGTTAGTAGAGTGTTTCCGTTTAGGCACGGTGCTTCTGATAAGCAATATTATAATATTGTGTATATATTTCTGTTGTCTAACCTGGAGACCCTCTGATGCTCTGTAACCAACTGAAGGCGGAGGAGAGGTACCGCCCTTCTATCTGTAGGTTCCTGTCCCTGAAGGGCGGATCCCCTCTCTCCGTGGTGCTGTCTTGGGTTCCGAGAAACACCGTTATCGGTGAGTAACTAAGCTATTTTTCCTCTAAACCTGTATTGACCAGCAGACACGATCTCCTTTCCTTACCGACCGCCCTCTACCTACGTGTTACACTGATTAAATACACATGTGACCTGCACAATAGTGAACAGGTCGGTTGGACCGTGTTCACACCACCCAAAGACTGAGACACAAAGAAAAAACACAGTATGACAAACATGCAAAAAAACTCTTGTAAAAAAATATATAACAGTAGACAGCAAGTGCTAGTAAAAAGATAATAAAACAGGGTATTTAGTTCATACGTTTTTGCAAAAAATGTATACTAAGCCGCTCCACCAACGTGTTACACTGGTTGTGGGTCGGGTTCATGGGGCATCAGTGTTGCATTGGGTTGCTGTATTTGTCCTGTAACAGGAGATATTGGTATCAGGTGTGAATAGAGCTCTGCGGTGGTTTTCTAGCTGCAGGCGGCACATAATGTGTTTTTCGGCCTTAGAAATGAAGAGGAGATGTACAAGGTTCTGCTGAGTGACTATGAGCAGAGGCAGAAGCAGCTCATGATGGAGAACGCAGAACTGAAGAAAGTCCTGCAGCAAATGAAGAAAGAAATGATCTCCATCCTCAGCCCGCAGAAAGCAAAAGCCAAGGAGAAGCTGGAGGACGGCTTTGGCCCGGTGAGTGTCCGCTGCTCCTGGTCTCTTCATCCTTCTGTACCTGGTTATGGCCGCCGGTGCTGTAGGTTGTCAGGCGTCCTGTTAACTGATCTTCACTTTCAGGCCTTTTCAGATGGAGAAGATGACGCTGCAGACTCCAGCAAGGACAATCTGATTGAGTTATCGTGCGAGGCGGTCAGAGAGCAGCTGGTGAACAGCATCCGTCAGCAGTGGCGCATCCTGAAGAGCCACGTAGAGAAGCTGGACCACCAAGGTGCGCCTCCATCCACCCCCGTATTCATTACTCGCTGTCTGACATGACGCTACATGTGTGATCTGTCTGCAGCTTCTCAAGTCCGTGTGCCGTCTCCAGATCGCAAAGGCCTAATGTCCAGAGAAGATCATGAGAAGGAGCTCGGACAATTAAAAAAAGAAATTAAAAGCTGCAAAGAAACCATAAAGAACCAGCAGCTCCTGCTACAGGTACGGGTAGTGTGGCCGAATCCGGCGTTTGTAGGATCGGTGTCACTGAATATAACTGTGATCCTCCCTAGTATAACCGATGGTGTAATGTGTCCCGGAGCCGGCAGAAGGCAGAGACTCGTCTCCTCGATGTCCGTATCCTGAATCTACGGACATCTGCGCTTACTACAGAGAACACACGGGCCTTTACCAGCACTATATGTCCTAGAACACTGAAAGCCGCTGCTGGTCTTCTGTTTGTTTCTTCTATAGTCCTTTATTAATGTGCAGCTGATGTGTGGGGTCCAGGTCCTCCCGCCCCCGCATTGTCTCACTGCAGCATGCACAGGGGTATATGGGCTCCATAGAAGTCTGAGCCCATAACTCGTCTGTTGGGGAAGGGAATGGATCTTAAATGTAGAATCTGTATTCAGGGCCCCCCATACACTTTAGATGATGGTCGGCCAAGTTTGGTGGGACCAGCCAACCATCTGACGTTTCTGGGGATCTCCAACCTCTCGCTAAAAGCTCTTTTCAGAGGCGATAAGCTGCTGCCAGAGGTGTCTAAAGTCGCTTTCTCCACTCTCCCCATTGAAAACACACTACTGCTCGTAGATTGCATGTATGGAGGATTCAGGGGAGATGTACCCTCGCTGTAGGTGGGCCACACATCCAGATATTACATATTGCTCTTCTGCACCTTGGTATCACCTCGGTGCTGTGTGGCAGCCATTGTTGTGGTGACGCCCAGAGCCATGGTGTCAGTACACAGCAGGATGGGGGCTGTGGAGCCCCTGGGTGGTAGCTGTCCGTGCACAGCACTGCGCCTACCAGTAAGGGATCTGGTAAGAGTCGCTGTGACGTGGCAGTGGCTTGTACGTCCAGTGGCTTTTGCTCAGCTGCAGAATGTAGAATATTCTATGTGCAGTTCGGGGATTTTACTCTTCTCCTACAGTAACTGTGAATGAGAGCGAGGTGGCTGCCATCTGCTCACTCGCTGCCATCTTGTGTGTCTCCTGCTTTCTAATGGTTTACACTGATCTGCGCCAGCCGCTTTATCAGTAAGGAATCTTGATGTCAGGAAGGCGCCAAACTTTCTGCATGTACACAATGACGAGACTGCTGGGACGATTGGGTGTGGCGGGTTCGTGGGTGCTGTGTATATATGGTGTGCGGCGTGTTCGTGGGGTGCTGTGTTTATAGTGCGCAGCATGTTTATGGGGTTCTGTGTGTGTATGGTGTGCGGCGTGTTCGTGGGATGCTTTATATGGTGTGCGGCGTGTTCGTGGGATGCTTTATATGGTGTGCGGCGTGTTCGTGGGATGCTTTATATGGTGTGCGGCGTGTTCATGGGGTGCTGTGTGTGTGTGTGTGTATATGGTGCACATTGTGTTCGGGGGGTGCTGTGTGTATATATGGTTCGTGGGGTGCTGTGTGTTTATAGTGTGCGGCATGTTTATGGGGTTCTGTGTGTGTATGGTGTGCGGCGTGTTCGTGGGATGCTTTATATGGTGTGCGGCGTGTTCGTGGGATGCTTTATATGGTGTGCGGCGTGTTCGTGGGATGCTTTATATGGTGTGCGGCGTGTTCATGGGGTGCTGTGTGTGTATATGGTGCACATTGTGTTCGGGGGGTGCTGTGTGTATATATGGTTCGTGGGGTGCTGTGTGTTTATAGTGCGCGGCATGTTTATGGGGTTCTGTGTGTGTATGGTGTGCAGCGTGTTCGTGGGATGATTTATATGGTGTGCGGCGTGTTCGTGGGGTGCTGTGTTTATAGTGCGCGGCATGTTTATGGGGTTCTGTGTGTGTATGGTGTGCGGCGTGTTCGTGGGATGCTTTATATGGTGTGTGGCGTGTTCATGGGGTGCTGTGTGTGTGTGTGTATATGGTGCACATTGTGTTCGGGGGGTGCTGTGTATATATGGTTCGTGGGGTGCTGTGTGTTTATAGTGCGCGGCATGTTTATGGGGTTCTGTGTGTATGGTGTGCGGCGTGTTCGTGGGATGCTTTATATGGTGTGCGGCGTGTTCATGGGGTGCTGTGTGTGTGTGTGTGTGTGTGTGTGTATATGGTGCACGTTGTGTTCGTGGGGTGCTGTGCATTTATGGTGCGCTGCTGCCATCTGCAGGATTGTGGAGCATGTTGCATAGAAAGTTCTCATTTCCCTAAACTCTTCCGTGCGATCGTCCTAGACTTGGCGGGGAGGTTCGGTGGTCTTGGTCTTGGGCTTTGTGCTTGATCAGCTTTTAGCCACAGTGTATGTGCGGAGCTTTGCAAGCAGAAGACTTGTTTTCTTTGGTTTAGAAAGGCTGCACAACACCAGGACGGGGCTTTCTGTGTCGTCTTCCTTTTGTGGCATGTGAGTGGGACTTCAGCATCTCAGGTGGCGGCTGCAGTGGTCTGAATACAAATGGCAAACGTTCTCTACCAGAGTAGTGCGACCTCCATTGCTGCTGATCACCGCGGCCGCAGCCTCCTCTCTGCTTTATCTGGAGAGTTTGACTTATGACTATATTTTATGTTCAGCAACAGGTTGTTGAAGCGAGTGATGATGACACCTCCACCCTGCTGCAGGATTGCTACCTCCTAGAGGACCAGGAGCGGCTCCAGCAAGAATGGACGCTGTTCAACGAGCAAAAGAAAAACTTTGAAATGGAAAGAAGAAACTTCACCGAAGCAGCAATCCGCCTCGGCCATGACGTAATTTACAGTACAGCCTGTAGCGCAGAGAAGTATTAAAGCTGTCACTAGGTGGCGCTCCCTCACCACTAATGGGGCATGGGATGGTCTTGTGAATCTGCGGAGTGTCGTGGCCCCTCCGGGACCATCATCTGGACCCTCTCTACCACTTCTGTCTTTATACCCGTTAGTGGTGGTGGTTTTTGGTGCACGGTGTGGCATCTTGGGTCAGACCCTCTTCCTATTAAAGAGAACCTGTCAGCAGGATTGTGCACAGAAACTACAGACACTGTCAGGTCGGCGCCGTTATACTGATTACCCTGATACCTGGTGATGAAAAACGTCCTGTGGTTGTTGTGGAATCTTTATTTTCAGTTTTGAGTGAATGATATTCTCATGCTCCGGGGCGGCCTGTGGGGTCTGCATGTGGTGCGCTGATTCATAATGCAGCCTGCTGAGAGGTCACTGATCCCTCACTGCCCGCCCAATACTTTGCATAATGAATATCTACCTTTTTTTTCTTTTTTAACCCTTCTGCAGCATAATTGTGTGTTTTTATGTGCCAGTAATACATTTTCTTGATGTTACTCAACTAGGGGGGAAAAAAATGGTGCCCTCCGCTCCTGTGCAGTAGCTGCTCTCGGTGTCTATAGCTGTGATAGCTGCTACTGTGCATGCACCGGTGGTGCCATCTTACTGGAGAAGAAAAAAAATCTCTTCCAAGATGGCGCCTGCGCAGTAGTAACTCGGAGATAGCCGAGAGGGATCAGTGACCTGTCAGCAGGCTGCATTATGAATATCTAATCTGAGCACCACATGTAGACCCCCCTCCAGCCCAACCTTAGGGCACGAGGGTATCATTAACTACAAACTGAAAATAGAGTCAAGAACAACCACAAGATGGATTCATCCCCAGGTATCAGTGTAATCAGTATAATGGCGCCGACCTGACACTGTCTGTAGTCACTGAGCACAATCCTGGTGACAGGTTCCCTTTAACTCCAGCTCTACATGCAGGCTTTTTTTTTTTTCGTCACCCTTAGCTCAGTTACACCCCTTAGTCTTCATGGAAACCCCCTGTTTATACTGTATTTTGTCACAAGGCTTTTTTTTTAATTTATTTTATTTTTAGAGGAAAATGTTTGAGGAAGATCGGGCTCTGTGGTTGAAGCACCAGTTCTTGAACATGACCTTGTTCTCTGACCGGAGGAGCTCCGAGCACGGCCACCCCCGAAGTGCCTTAGGTGAGGCGCTCCTGCAGGATCTGGGGCCACGGCGATGGCAATCCTACAGTAGTCTTTGCTCTGTTCCTCACTGGTTGCGGTCTGTCTGGCTGAATCAATGTGTCCCACTACTGGGAACTCCCGGACCACCTCGGCTTTCAGTTCAAGACCCAAAGTAAAATAAAAGCAATCTATAATCTGCATCCATGCCGACACCACTGTTAAGGCGGTGTCCTCTGTGGGCTGCAGACTATTTCATCAGAGCGGACCCCTGCCCTGACGGCATTTTGATGAGTTGCAGCCTGTGATTGGCTGTAGCTGGCATGTGACACATTAATGTCATCGCCAGAAGCAGAGGCCCCAACATCGCTATAATGGCGTCATTGCAAGAGGTCATCTCTAATGAATTGGTCCTGTGAGGATTAGCTGACCGCTTGCTGTCCCGCTGCTAGGACCCCCAGACCACCAGAGACCACCTATAATCTCTACTGGGACTCTACAGTGTGGTGAATTGCCCTGCAGCACCCCAACAGGCAAAATGAGAAATTACAGCCCCCATTGAAATCTGCTTTCCATGTAAGATCGACCATCGTGTACGATCAGACCTCAGTCCACTACGTCTCTATCTGCTGCATTATATAGAATCGTAGAGTTGGAAGGGACCTCCTGGGCCATCTGGTCCAACCCCCTGCTCAAAGCAGGATTCGCTAAATCATCCCAGTCAGATGTCTGTTCAGCCTCTGTTTGAAGACTTCCATTGAAGGAGAACTCACCACTTCTCGTGGCAGCCTGTTCCACTCATTGATCACTCTAACTGTCAAAAAGTTTTTTCTAATATCTAATCTGTGTCTCCTCCCATTCAGTTTCATCCCATTGCTTCTAGTCTTTCCTTGTGCAAATGAGAATAAAGTTGATCCTTCTACAGTGTGACAGCCCTTTAGATATTTGTAGACAGCTATTAAGTCTCCTCTCAGTCTTCTCTTTTACAAACTAAACATTCCCAAATCCTGCAACCTTTCCTCATAAGACAGGGTTTGCAGACCGGTCACCATTCTGGTCGCTCTGTTCTGAACTTGCTCCAGTTTGTTGATGTCTTTTTTAAAATGTGGTGCCCAAAACTGGACACAGTATTCCAGATGAGGTCTGACCAAAGAGGAGTAGAGGGAAATAATTACTTCACGTGATCTAGACTGTATGCTTCTGTTAATACATCCTAGAATTGCATTTGCCTTTTTTGCTGCTGCATCACACTGTTGACTCATTCAGTCTGTGATCTATTAGTATACCCAAGTCTTTTTCACATGTGCTGTTGCTTAGCCCTATTCCTCCCATTCTGTATATGCTTTTTTGCATTTTTATTGCCCAGATGTAGTACTTTGCATTTTTCCCTGTTAAAAACCATTCTGTTAGTTGCTGCCCACTTCTCCAGTTTATTTATATCTTTTTGAATTCTCTCTCTCTCTCTCTCTCTCTCTCTCTCTCTCTCTCTCTCTCTCTCTCTCTCTCTCTCTCTCTCTCTCTTCTCTAGTATTAGCTATCCTTCCAAGCTTTGTGTCATCAGCAAATTTAATCAGTTTACCCTCAATGCCTTCATCTAAATCGTTGATAAAGATGTTGAACAATACAGGGCCCAGGACAGAGCCCTGTGGTACCCCACTTGAGACATTCTTCCAACTGGATGTGCAGCCATTTACGACCACTCTTTGGGTCCGATCACTAAGCCAGTTATGAATCCACCTAATAGTTGCCTTGTCCATTCCATACTTAGTCATTTTTTCAATAAGGATTGTATGAGATACTTTGTCAAATGCTTTGCTGAAGTCAAGATATACTATATCTACAGCATTTCCTTGATCCACCCAATCAGTGATTCCGTCATAGAAGGAAATTAAGTTAGTCTGACATGACTTATTAGTTACAAACCCATGCTGACTGTTTAATCACTTCATTCTTATCCAGGTACTGACATACATGTTGTTTAATAATTTGTTCAGATCTTTCCTGGTATAGAAGTCAGACTCACCGCCCTTTGGTTGCCTGGGTCGACCTTCTTCCCCTTTTTGAAGATAGGAACAACATTTGCTCTTCTCCAGTCTTCTGGGACTTCTGTTCTCCAAGAATTTTCAAAGATTATGGAGAGGGGTTCAAAAATTTCTTCTGCTATCTCCTTCAGTACTCTGGGGTGTAATTCATCTGGACCTGGAGACTTGAATTCATTTAGGTTAGCTAAGTGTTTCCTTACTATCTTTCTGTTTATAGATATCCTGGATTCTTCTATTCCCTTAATAGGACAGTGAATAACAGTTGATTTTACATTTCCTTTCTGAGAGAAAACAGATGCAAAATAGGAATTTAAAAGTTCAGCCTTCTCAACATCCTGTCTTACCATTTCATCATTTTCATCCTGTAAAAATCCTATAGCATCTTTGGCTTTTCTTTTACTTTTGACATATCCCCAAAATCCTTTATTATTGCTTTTGACATCTCTTGCAAGCCTCAATTCATTTTCAGCTTTAGCTAATCTGATTTGTGCCCTGCAGGTTCTGCAGACAGCATTATATTCTTCTTTAGATATGCCTCCCTCTTTCCATTTTATAAACATTTTTTTTCTTTTTAGCATGTGCTTAAGTTCTTTGTTCATCCATCCTGGTTTCCTTAAATGCTTCCTATTCTTCCCTCTTTTCGGAATTGTTAACAATTGTGCTTTGAGAATTTCATTTTTCAAGATTTCCCATCCTTCCTGGACATTTTTGTCTTTAAGGATATCCAGCCATTGGATCCCTCCAATTCTCTTTCTGAATCCCTTAAAATCTGCCTTTCTGAAATCTAACCTTGACGTCTGAGTCTTCACAGGTCTTCCTCCTCTAGTTATCCAAAATTCTAAAATAGCATGGTCGCTACCTCCTAGGGTCCCAGCCACTTTTACCTCCTCAACCATTTCCTCCCTGTTTATAAGGATTAGATCCAAGGTAGTAGTTCCCCTTGTTTTCTCCCTTACCTTTTGGAAGATAAAGTTGTCAGCAAGAGAGGATAAGAATTTCCTTGACCTGTTAGTTTTTCCTGAGAGAGATTCCCAACAAATGTCTGGATAGTTGAAATCTCCCATGACAACTATGTCATATTTTTTGGACAACTTGGCCATTTGATGCATAAAGAGTTCATATCTTCAGCTTGCACAGGCGGCCTGTAGTAAATGCCTACAATGGTGTCCTTTCCATTGTTCTGCCCTTGTATTCTTACCCAAACAGTTTCCACAGAACTCCCAGTCTCTGAAGCTTCAATCTCTGCAGATATACACATTTCTAACATACAATGCGACACCCCCTCCTCGTTTATCAAGTCTGTTTCTAGCAAATAAGTTGTATCCTTCTAGTCTTGTATTGCAATCATGTGTATCGTCCCACCAAGTCTCAGTGATTCCAATGACATCATATTTCTTTTCCTGCGTTAGTAGTTCCAATTCTCCTTGTTTGTTGCCCATGCTTTGTGCATTAGTATAGAAATATTTTAGTTTGTGATTGGTTTCTCTTTCTCCAATTTTTTTATTAATTAGATTCTTTTGTCTTTGTTCTTCCTTTCCACTTCTAATAGCAGAGTTCTCAATAGCATTTGTCAGGTGTATGGCTTTTTCTGGTCTTTTGCTTCCCTTCCCATGTTGTTCTAGTTTAAAGCTCTCCTTACATGCAGATCTGCGAAGCTGGAACTTAATCTCTTGTCATTTAGTTTAATTTTGTTTTGTTTGTTTTTTTTATTTAGGTCCTGATCAAGAATCTCCTAATGTCCAGTCTAAGTCTGAAAGTAGCCTTCGCCCATCGTCTTCAAGAGATGTCACAAGAAGCGCGCGAAAATCACTGCCAGCGACTCCTGCGAGCCGATCGCCTCTCTACAGGTACGTGTCCCCCAGCTTAGAATCATAGAATCGTAGAGTTGGAAGGGACCTCCTGGGCCATCTGGTCCAACCCCCTGCTCAAAGCAGGATTCGCTAAATCATCCCAGTCAGATGTCCGTCCAGCCTCTGTTTGAAGACTTCCATTGAAGGAGAACTCACCACTTCTCGTGGCAGCCTGTTCCACTCATTGATCACTCTAACTGTCAAAAAGTTTTTTCTAATATCTAATCTGTGTCTCCTCCCATTCAGTTTCATCCCATTGCTTCTAGTCTTTCCTTGGGCAAATGAGAATAAAGTTGATCCTTCTACAATGTGACAGCCCTTTAGATATTTGTAGACAGCTACTATTAAGTCTCCTCTCAGTCTTCTCTTTTGCAAACTAAACATTACCAAATCCTGCAACCTTTCCTCATAAGACAGGGTTTGCAGACCGGTCACCATTCTGGTCGCTCTTTTCTGAACTTGCTCCAGTTTGTTGATGTCTTTTTTAAAATGTGGTGCCCAAAACTGGACACAATATTCCAGATGAGGTCTGACCAAAGAGGAGTAGAGGGAAATAATGACTTCACGTGATCTAGACTGTATGCTTCTGTTAATACATCCTAGAATTGCATATGCCTTTTTTGCTGCTGCATCACACTGTTGACTCATATTCAGTCTGTGATCTATTAGTATACCCAAGTCTTTTTCACATGTGCTGTCACTTAGCCCTATTCCTCCCATTCTATATATGCTTTTCATTTTTATTGCCCAGATGTAGTACTTTGCATTTCTCCCTGTTAAAAACCATTCTGTTAGTTGCTGCCCACTTCTCCAGTTTATTTAAATCTTTTTGAATCCTCTCTCTCTCTTCTCTAGTATTAGCTATCCCTCCTAGCTTTGTGTCATCAGCAAATTTAATCAGTTTACCCTCAATTCCTTCATCTAAATCATTGATAAAGATGTTGAACAATACAGGGCCCAGGACAGAGCCCTGTGGTACCCCACTTGAGACATTCTTCCAACTGGATGTGCAGCCATTTACGACCACTCTTTGGGTCCGATCACTAAGCCAGTTATGAATCCACCTAACAGTTGCCTTGTCCATTCCATACTTAGTCATTTTTTCAATAAGGATTGTATGAGAGACTTTGTCAAATGCTTTGCTGAAGTCAAGATATACTATATCTACAGCATTTCCTTGATCCACCCAATCAGTGATACCGTCATAGAAGGAAATTAAGTTAGTCTGACATGACTTATTAGTTACAAACCCATGCTGACTCTGTTTAATCACTTCATTCTTATCCAGGTATTGACATACATGTTGTTTTTAATAATTTGTTTAAAGATCTTTCCTGGTATAGAAGTCAGACTCACCGGCCTATAGTTGCCTGGGTCCACCTTCTTCCCCTTTTTGAAGATAGGAACAACATTTGCTCTTCTCCAGTCTTCTGGCACTTCTCCTGTTCTCCAAGAATTTTCAAAGATTATGGAGAGGGGTTCAAAAATTTCTTCTGCTATCTCCTTCAGTACTCTGGGGTGTAATTCATCTGGACCTGGAGACTTGAATTCATTTAGGTTAGCTAAGTGTTTCCTCACTATCTTTCTGTTTATAGATATCCTGGATTCTTCTATTCCCTTAATAAGACAGTGAATAACAGTTGATTTTACATTTCCTTTCTGAGAGAAAACAGATGCAAAATAGGAATTTAAAAGTTCAGCCTTCTCAACATCCTGTCTTACCATTTCATCATTTTCATCCTGTAAAAATCCTATAGCATCTTTGACTTTTCTTTTACTTTTGACATATCCCCAAAATCCTTTATTATTGCTTTTGACATCTCTTGCAAGCCTCAATTCATTTTCAGCTTTAGCTAATCTGATTTGTGCCCTGCAGGTTCTGCAGACAGCATTATATTCTTCTTTAGATATGCCTCCCTCTTTCCATTTTATAAACATTTTTTTCTTCCTTTTTAGCATGTGCTTAAGTTCTGTGTTCATCCATCCTGGTTTCCTTAAATGCTTCCTATTCTTCCCTCTTTTCGGAATTGTTAACAACTGTGCTTTGAGAATTTCATTTTTCAAGATTTCCCATCCTTCCTGGACATTTTTGTCTTTAAGGATATCCAGCCATTGGATCCCTCCAATTCTCTTTCTGAATCCCTTAAAATCTGCCTTTCTGAAATCTAACCTTGACGTCTGAGTCTTCACAGGTCTTCCGCCTCTAGTTATCCAAAATTCTAAAATAGCATGGTAGCTACCTCCTAGGGTCCCAGCCACTTTTACCTCCTCAACCATTTCCTCCCTGTTTATAAGGATTAGATCCAAGGTAGCAGTTCCCCTTGTTTTCTCCCCTACCTTTTGGAAGATAAAGTTGTCAGCAAGAGAGGATAAGAATTTCCTTGACCTGTTAGTTTTGCCTGAGAGAGATTCCCAACAAATGTCTGGATAGTTGAAATCTCCCATGACAACTATCATGACAACTGCTTGTGGACGGCAGCTCACCTCCTCCACCCGAGGGTTAGAAGAATGCGGACTCTATACAGGCTTCTTATATTTCTGGTGCCCCCAGTGCCGTTTACAGCACCCGGAGCTGCGCGCAGCATGTGGCACATGTGTCAGGCATCACACGCATAGCAGATCTGTATTATAGGGGCTGTCCTCAGATTGTGCTGCACGATCCGACCCTTGGTCTCCTGACCCAAACCTGTGCAGCCTCCTGGGCACATCACTCAGGAGACCAGTGATTGGTCCGTACATCAGTCTGGACTGGATTATCGACTTAAAAAGGGAGAATAACGATGGTGGTAAAATATTGTAGGAGCTGTACCCCCACACCCTAAGTACATGTCATCCCTGCGGTGCATGGGAAACCCCATCTGAAAACTAGAAACCAAGTAGCTGTCAGATATTGTAGATGAATGGAGCGCTCCACTTTATCATTTAGGGACCCCTCCTCCTCCTCACCATTAGTAGCACAGATCTGCTGGATCTCCAGGTGATCTGCCATTGTTTTTGCAGCGTCAAGAGGTTTTGGGTCACTTCTGACGTGTCTCCAGTCCTCCCTCCATTACTTGATCTAGATGCCAGGAAAGGAGCGTCTGTAGCTAAAGTGTATGGAATCTATAGGAAGATCGGTCACTTACACCTTTGCTCTGACATACGGCCGAGCCATCGATTTTACTGTCTGTACAGAAAGCGACTTTCTATGTGGAAGATAAAATGAGAATTGTGCCACAGCGTGACATGCCAAAAAGACGTGGACTCCTCCAAAGCTTATGGAGCCATTAATAATAATAATAATAATAATAATCTTTATTTTTATATAGCGCTAACATATTCCGCAGCGCTTTACAGTTTTGCACACATTTTCATCACTGTCCCCGATGGGGCTCACAATCTAAATTCCCTATCAGTATGTCTTTGGGTGGCTTAGCAAAAATGATGATTACTTTGTCACTGATGTTCGTTCGTATATTGATTTTTATTATTGATCATCCAATGATAACGTTCCTGGAATTTTATGTACACTATAACGGACGCCCTGATCAGAACGTGGCGGTGACCGAACACCAGATGGCGCCGTTACATCACAGGAATCTCGTTGCAGCCGGGATGAGAGATGGAGAATTGCTCGTGTGTAAAATATATATAATATTATATATAATACATTTTTATTTTTCCCCCTCCAGATCGTCTCGCATTGATGGCAGCGACTTGTGACGTCCTGGCATGTGCGGGATCGTCCCCGGCTCCTGCACACGCCGGCCCGTGGCCTTGCTTTTGATGTGAATTATTAGTAAATTCTCCGTGGACCCCATATCCGTTTCTTCTGTGGATTTCACTGCCTGAAGGAGTTGTCTGTCGTTAACACCGGAGGGAACTGCTCATTCGCCCCTCGTTGCGCTGCACGCTGTGTCCCGGCTATGGAGGTGCGGATATCATTGCTTCTGACTGAATGCGAAATGATTCTCTCAGGGAATAAAGCCGAGCGTCTTTGCGGCCATACATTGGTTGCATGCAATGATGTCTCGTATATCAGAACTGAGCTCGGGCTCACAAATCATCCAAGGAAACTTGACATGGGGGTCCAGTGTGCCTGCTGGTGGGTCAGACCCCTATGTTGATCCCTGCTGGGTCTTCCACTGGTTCAGGGGGTAAATAAAAGCTGTGATTTAAGTGTAGATGAAGAACCAAATGATTATGTATTGCATATCCTCGTGTGAGCACATGTGTGATGCGCTGAGCAGCCCCCTAATCACAGCCCATGGGTAAACCTGGCCATACACGGTGTATATGGACTGCATATGTGATGGGGATCGGGCAGCTGGATTTTAACATGCCTAACCCTTTTGTTTGTGCTGCTTTAACTCGCCGCCTCCTACTGAGGCCCCTGGCAGGTTAATCCATGCCCTGTGTATGGTGGGGTGAGATGCTTATGTGTATGGCTGCTGCTCTGGGGGGCAACTGCCACTCCCACCATGCTCTGAAGGTGTACAAAGCATGTTGGGTGTTGAAGCCGCCTGCTGCTAAGGACTTTTTTTTGTTCTGGATGGGTTTTAGATGATATTTTGGAGCTTTCTTTTATTAGGACATAGCTGTTTTTTTGTTTGTTTTTTTTTTTTACTTCTGACTCTCAGTGAATGTCGGTCTATGAAGGAGATGTTCATGGCACTCGGCATGCCCTGGTGTGATTGTCCAGACATGCTGGACATTGTAGTCCTACGACACCTTGAGAAATCCCACGTGATTCACACCACAGGTCTACCATGCTCATGGATGGGACTGGACTCTGGAAAGCCTGTAAGGCGGTGATGCATTAAAAGATGGTCACGTGTCCTAGAGGACATCACTGTCTGCACAAATAACATTGCACCAGAAACACTACTTTTAAAGGCTGGCGGTTGGAGCGATCAGATATGTCTGTGGTCTCATTGACGGCTAGAGCAGCCGCTGTCCTGGCTTATCTTTTTTACATGGCGCATACAGCTTTAACACATGGGATACATGACGGCACAGAGCTGCGATTTGGCACCGCAAACATGATGACAACGGAATCTGACGTCCCGCAGGCCGGTGTCGCCTGAATCCTGTGTCGTGACTTCTCACTTCTGTTATTCTACGTTTTCATTAAGACTTGTGATGCAGAAGCTGAGCCGCCGCCTGTGGTCACAAAGGCCAGACCGGCTCCGCTCTGCCCTGACTGACGCTGCGTATTCTAGTACAAGGTCTCCTCTATGAATTTGGGATTCTCTGCCGCTTCTGATCTGCGGGACCTCGTCGCCCCCATTCATCTGCTGTGGACTCGAGTCGCCTCTGGCCTCCAGCATCGTCTTCTGCACTTACAGATTATGTTCTCCTCAATTTTTTGTCTTTTTAGATTTGTAATAAAATACTTTTTGGCTTTTTAATGTTTGTTCTGTCATTCCTGTCGCTGTGATTGTTGGAGAGATGACGTGGCCTCGCTCCAAGGACTGAGTAGTAGGGAACATCTTCATTTATATTTCACCATCTGTGCACCATGACTGCGATGCGGGGGGCTCGGATGGTGAAAATGTACATTCGTTTCTCGGGCACCACCTCATAGTGGGGGGAAGCCTTGGAAGACCAGCGCCCAAATGCACCCAGGTGAGGAGACTGCTGTTCTGGGCAAAAAAAAAAAAAAAACATGTTTCAGACTCTCATAACACTCATTGCACCTATGTGTGTGGCTTCCATTAGAGACTGAATTCTGCTCCAGAAGAACACATCTGGCGGTACAGTATGGACCCATCATATGGCGGTATGTGCGAGTACACGTGAACTCACTATATGGGAGATGAGTGAATGTGAAAATAATCACTAGGGAAATGAGAAGATGTCACCATCATGCCCCTCTTCCTATATAGAGGTCATACTGGCCCCAGATTATCCAGGAGGCTCCTGAAAGAACAGGCAAATCTGCCTTGAGTTCCCACTAGGGGGCGCTAGATACTGGCGTATGTCCACTGCTCCCACTACAGTGAGGGGGGTGTGTGTGGGAGACAAGGAATATAAAGTGTTACTGCCATTATCAAACTGAAGCGTGACAGAAATCTAGACAGCCCCCCCAGGCCTTATAGGGCAGAGACCCCCACTAATTGTTAAAGTGCTCCTCAGCCATGAAGCACGACTCCATGGGAGATTTACCAAGTTACATGCAGCAAAAATCAAGAGAAACTTCCTTGACTGGCCTCCGCTGCTTTCACTGCATTTTACATGCTCTTATCGGGGTCCTGAGTGTCCACAGGCAGCAAATGGTGTGAACTCAGGCAGCGCCATGTAAAAAGGCGCCAAATGTGTGTCTATAAATCACTGTCATAAGCTGACGCATTTCAGACCTTATCTAAAGATTACCCGGGATTTTATCTACCCCAAAGACTCCGGCCGGGACGGACAGCGCCGAGCTCTGCTCACGTGTTTTACTGCTTACTGGAGGTCTCTGCTCCGAGACCCCCATTAGTACTCCTGTGATCTGCGCTCTTTTTGATAAGGATTTTTCTGCCTGAATAAAAGGTCTCAAGAATTGAAATGTGGCAAAAGCTGCACTAGATGCAGCACAGGCGCGTCTCTACCCAGAGTCTGCTGATGTGAATTTTGGTGTGATTTTTTTTGCTCTTGTGTGAACCTACCCCTACAGTACACTCCCATGAATCCCCAAAAACATATAGAACACATTTTTGGAGTATGTTTTGGGGATTGTTTTTTTTTTTTTTTTTTTTTTATTGCGTGTTTTCCCTTTTTAATATATTATAAGCTTACTCTGCACATTTGAGGCAGTTTTTCATGTTAATATTGGAGCAGAATCTGCTTCAACATCCATGTGGAAAAACCTCAGTGTGAACATACCTGTATCTGTCGCAGCAAGAAGGCGCAGCCACATATAAAGAGATTCAAGCTTAATTAAAAAGTCAAAATGTTATTGATTCTAATATAAAAATTAAAAAGACGGCGCAAACAAAAAAGCCTCCAAAAAGAGGGAGGACACAAGCATAAAAATGGAATCCAGATTAGTATAGTGGATGGTTCTACACATAGATGGGTCTATCTCCAGGGTAATATGGGAATAAAACAAGTGTACACAGAGTGTATATATCCAAAGGGGCCCAAATGAAAGGCCAAGATCTAAAGTGCAAGGGCAGAGGACATGGATATACACTGCCCCAAGCAGTCGGGCACTAGCAGGATGCATACAGATGGGGGAAGGTTTATGTGGACTTATCTGTTTAAGGTGCCAAAGCAGCATAACCAACATAGTCCTAATGACCATGATAGCATACCAAGAAAAAAATAATGATGCCCAGATATAACAACCACCTATGCTGCAGACAGGTCAGATAAAAGAAAATAGCAGGTATAATACCTTGATCTTGGAAACAATCAGTGCTGTGGCCTCCCCACACCTGACGCCGTTTCGCCTATGCTTCTTCTGGGAGCACCAGTATATACACTTTCAGAAAAGGTAAAGGCCACAGAGCCAGCAACATCATTAACAAAAGGCACAACTAACCAAACACCATGAAGACCAAGGAGATGTCCAGACCAGTCAGGGACAGAGTTGTTGAGAAGCACAAGTCAGGGTTGGGTTATAAGAAAAAAACATATATATATCCCAATCTCTGATGATTCCCCAGAGCACCGACACATCCATTATCTTCACATGGAAAGAACATGGTACCACAACAAACCTGTCGAGAGGGCAGCACACCAAGACTCTCAGGCTAGGCAAGAAGGGCCAAAGGTAACCCTGAATGAGATGCAGAGACTGGAGCATCTGTCTATATGACCACAATTAGCCGTACACTCCATAGAGGTGGTCTTTATGGAAGAGTGGGCAAAAAAAGCCTTTATTTACACACACAAATTGCAAGACTTGTTTTGAGTTTGCCAAAAGACAGGAGACTCCCCAAGTGTATGGAGGAAGGAGCTGTGATCAGATGAGACCAAAATAGAACTTTGCCACCAAGGTAAATGCTATGTCTGGCGCCAAACCAACAAGCTCATCACCCCAAGAACACCATCCCCACATTGAAACATGGCGGTGGCAGCATCATGATGTGGAGATGTTTTTCAGCACCAGGGACAGGAAAAATGGTCCTAGACAATGGGAAGATGCATGGTGTGAAATACACGGCTATTTGTGGGCAAAACCTGTTTGTCAGTGATTTGAGACTGGTACAGAGGTTCACCTTCCAACTAGTAATGAACGAATGTGCTCGGGTACTAAGCGAGTGACCTCTGCATGCTCGAAAAATGTTTGCGTCTCCGTGCCTTCATGTCTTGTGGCTGTTTGACAGCTGCTAACAAACAGGCAAACCCTGCATGTGTTGCAACTGTCGAGCAGCTGTGAGACATGCAGGCGCGAAGACCATGCCAAAGTCACTTGGTTAGTACCCGAGTGTGCTCTGATAACCCCTTATCCGAGCACGTTCACTCATCACTACTTCCAATGACCCAAAGCATACTGCTAAAGCAACACTTGAGTGTTTTAAGGGGAAACATGTAAATGTTCTGGAGTGGCCGAGTCACAGCCCAGACCTGCATCCAATGGAGAATCTGTGGTCAGACGTGAAGATCGCTGTTCACCAGAGGAAACCTCTAACCTGAAGGAGCTGGAGCAGTTTTGCTTTGATGAATGGGGAAAAAAGGTCCCAGTGGCGATGTGGAAAGCTCATAGAGACTTATCCAAAGTGACTTACAGCTGTAATTGCAGCAAAAGGAGGCTCTACAACGTACTGACTTTAGGGGGTGAATAATTTTGCACACTAAAGTTTTCAGTTATTTTGTCCTATTTGTTTTTCGCATCACAATAAAAAGAAAACCAAATGTTCACAGCTGTCAGCATATTCTCTACATGAACTGATGAAAATCCTCAAAAATACAGGGAAATTCCAGGTTGTGAGGTGGCAAAACATGAAAAATGTCAAGAGGGTGAATACTTTCACAAGCCAATGTAAGTGAGTGATACGTGAGGGTCCTAAACACGGCAGCGTTCAACATATACAGGTGTATCTCAGAAAATTAGAATATCATCAAAAAGTGAATTTATTTCAGTTCTTTTAAACAAAAAGTGAAGGAAGATGAGAGACACCAGACCCAACAATGCAGATGAGCTGAAGGCTGCTATCAAAGCAACCTGGGCTTCCATAACCCCTCAGCAGTGCCACAGGCTGATCGCCTCCATGCCACGCCGCATTGAGGCAGTAATTGATGCAGAGGAGCCCCGACCAAGTAATGAGTGCATTTACTGATCATACATCTCAGGAGGACATTTCAGATCATTTTTCAAGCCGGTGTTATAAAGTATTCTAATTTCCTGAGATAATGACGTTTGGGTTCTCATTGGCTATAAGCCATAATCATCATCATTACCAGAAATAAACACATGAGATAGATCACTCTGTGTGTAATGACTCTATAGAATAGAGGAGAGTCACTGTCTGTATTGAAGAACTGAAATAAATTCACTTTCTGATGATATTCTGATTTTGTGAGCAGCTCCTGTAACTACACCTCCCAGGATGCTCTGATGTCTACAGTCAGCTTGGAGCTGCTGCCAGATAATGAAATCTGGTTTAGAGGCAAATCCCCCCCAGGATGTGTCTGATAGGATGGGGGTCTCCACTGCACAGAAAGGTGGCTGCACATCTGCGCCTCTCTCCATGAATCTCTATAGGAGTCACGGAAAGAGCCGAGCATCTGAGCGCGACCTGCATCCATCAGACACTTAGTGTGGAGAATAATTGTCGGCAGTGGTAATGTCCCTTTAAAATAACTGAGAAGGACGTTACATGGAAGCGGCAGTCCGATGTTTGAACAATTCCTGGGACAGGACTTATCTCAGAACCAGCGCAGTTATTTATTTGCTAAATGTTTGTCCTTTACCAAAGTCACAGTGACCCGATGCGGAGCGCCCCGGACTGAGAAACCTGAAAATAACGACTATGCAAATCTGCAACCTCATGGACCTCACAGTGAGGGTCGCGAATAACCCCGCTCGTACATCACATCTGTTTTCTGCTGAAAATACTAAAAATGTTTAATGCAGATTTCTAACTGTCCCGTTACCTGGAGCAGCAGCCGATCGTGCAGATCACCATGGTTGTGCCGGACCGAAATGGGCCGAGAGGAAGATGCAGAATCACTATAGAAACCCACAGAGTTTTCATAAAATCGCATGCACTTTATTAGAATTGTTAATTTTAGAGGATTTTCTGCAGAAAAAAAAACAGCAAAAAAGCAGCATTTCTGCCATGTGGGAACATGACCTTGTTATTTCCCCGCCAACAGTCGTTCTGTATTTGCCTCGTGTGTGAACAGCAGCTGCCGTGGCCCCTGCAGTTCTCCGTGTGTGAACAGCGGCAGCCGCGGCCCCTGCAGTTCTCCGTGTGTGAACAGCAGCTGCCGCAGCCCCTGCAGTTCTCCGTGTGTGAACAGCGGCAGCCGCAGCCCCTGCAGTTCTCCGTGTGTGAACAGCGGCAGCCGCAGCCCCTGCGGTTCTCCGTGTGTGAACAGCGGCAGCCGCAGCCCCTGCGGTTCTCCGTGTAAGCCTCATTTCTCTGTGAGCCGCACACAAATCCCTTTCGTTCCCTGCTGAGTCTTGTTTGCTATTGTGACCAATTTTAGGTTTAGCAACAATATCTCTTGGGAAGGAAGAATCCGTGTTTGGTTAATACTAGAAAAATATCTTCCCAGAACTTTATCACCACGATTGGTGCATCAGATGTTCCTACATATTTCTACATTTTCATTCATCATTTATTTCTTTATTTATTCCTGTATTTTTTTATTTACAGTATTTTGCTTTGTAATCCTAGATTTTATATGATTTATATATTGTACTTTTATTTTAGCATTGACTTTCATTTTACCTAATAATCTATTTTACTCCAGGTTTGCTTATACCATATTAATTTGTGTCCATGCATATATATATATATATATATATATATATATACACTCACTGGCCACTTTATTAGGTACACCTGTCCAACTGTGTGTTAAGACTTAATTTCTAATCAGCCAATCACATGGCGGCAACTCTGCATTTAGGCATGTAGACATGGTCAAGACAATCTCCTGCAGTTCAAACCGAGCATCAGTATGGGGAAGAAAGGTGATTTGAGTGCCTTTGAACGTGGCATGATTGTTGGTGCCAGAAGGGCTGGTCTGAGAATTTCAGAAACTGCTGATCTACTGGGATTTTCACGCACAACCATCTCTAGGGTTTACAGAGAATGGTCCGAAAAAGAAAAAAAATCCAGTGAGCGGCAGTTCTGTGGCCGGAAATGCCATGTTGATGCCAGAGGTCAGAGGAGAATGGGCAGACTGGTTCGAGCTGATAGAAAGGCAACAGTGACTCAAATTGCCACCCGTTACAACCAAGGTAGGCAGAAGAGCATCTCTGAACGCACAGTGCGTCGAACTTTGAGGCAGATGGGCTACAGCAGCAGAAGACCACACTGGGTACCACTCCTCTCAGCTAAGAACAGGAAACTGAGGCTACAATTTGCACAAGCTCATCGAAATTGGACAGTAGAAGATTGGAAAAACGTTGCCTGGTCTGATGAGTCTCGATTTCTGCTGCGACATTTGGATGGTAGGGTCAGAATTTGGCGTAAACAACATGAAAGCATGGATCCATCCTGCCTTGTATCAACGGTTCAGGCTGGTGGTGGTGGTGTCATGGTGTGGGGAATTTTTTCTGGGCACTCTTTGGGCCCCTTGGTACCAATTGAGCATCGTTGCAACGCCACAGCCTACCTGAGTATTGTTGCTGACCATGTCCATCCCTTTATGACCACAATGTACCCAACATCTGATGGCTACTTTCAGCAGGATAATGCGCCATGTCATAAAGCTCGAATCATCTCAGATTGGTTTCTTGAACATGACAATGAGTTTACTGTACTCAAATGGCCTCCTCAGTCACCAGATCTCAATCCAATAGAGCATCTTTGGGATGTGGTGGAACGGGAGATTCGCATCAGGGATGTGCAGCCGACAAATCTGCGCCAACTGTGTGATGCCATCATGTCAATATGGTCCAAAATCTCTGAGGAATGCTTCCAGCACCTTGTTGAATCTCTGCCACGAAGAATTGAGGCAGTTCTGAAGGCAAAAGGGGGTCCAACCCCTTACTAGCATGGTGTACCTAATAAAGTGGCCAGTGAGTGTATATATATATAATAGCAGTGCAGTTGTGTATTTCCCCTCTACTTTCCATTTACATTGCTTTCTTCTGATATATTTAGTATTTTTGCAGACACATTTTAATATCTTTTTTGGTGCATTTTTATTTTCTTTCTGATAAAATACTGTAAATTCCCATTGATATCTTCTCCTTCTGTATTTCTTTGGAACTACTGTACGTTTTATCTCTGCCTACATTGTACTTTTTATTAAACTATAAAACGTACATTTGATTAATAGTTTTATAATTTTTCTCTTTGACATTGTGGTCGCTTTTGCCTAATTTACAAATATTTTGCATTTAATTTTATATGAATTTTCTCAGTGATTTGCAATTTGTAACTGATCAGGTTTTTCTACAATTTATATCAGTTTTATATTTCTTATTCATCCCTCAATATCGTATCCTTCAGGGTTGTTCGGGCAATTACAGTAACTCACATTTAGTTAATTGACTATATCTTTTTATTTTTATTAAATATTATATAGCAGCTAATAATGAGATATTAATCTTGTATTAACAGTGTATGAAGATTGCAGAATCTCCAATCTAGTGAATACATTGTTATGTATGGTACACATTTTAAAAATTAGTTTTTGTAATTCATTTATTTTTATTTTTTACATTTTCGCAACTGTTTTTAATTAATGAAAATATCTGACTTGCTTTGGGTAATTTTTTTTCTGATTTTTAACAGTTTACATTTTCTGATATCCACTTTATAAAATTATATAAAATTATTGAAAAATAAATTATTACTACTGTGAAATAAAGAATCCGTACAATGCGTTCTTCCATCTGTATAATTAACTCTTCTTCACTGGTTTTCTTTTTGCTTTCGTACATATTCTCGATTCACATCCGCCCCCCCCCCCAAAAAAAAAAAAAGAAATGAACTTAAAGTCAAGTGTGTCTTTTCAATTGGATAAAAGAAAATAAAAAGGTTTTAGTACCGTGTAAACCAGTTAAAAAAGGATTGATTGCGCTCTGTGGGAGAAATTTTCAATTTGTGTTATTCCAGTTATTCGATTGGAATAATATACGGGAAAATCTAAATATGTTTATAAATGAACAATATTTGTATAAATACTGGAATGTAATTCTTTCACTTATATGTATTTGTGAGAAGCCAGGATACATTTATATTGTTACTGGGGGGCTGCTAAATGTCATTAAAATTACCTGGCAAGTTAAGGGGGCTGAAGCCGTAACTGAAAAATTAGGTCAGAAAATAAAGGGACAGTAAAAGTAAAGAATATTCGTTCTAATAATATAAAATCCAACTAATTTACATTGAAACATATTTACAATGCAAATTAACATAATATAATAATAATATTAATATAATAATATTTTAATATAATAAATATTAAAAATGTTGGTTTTTTTAATATTTATTATATTTTGTATTTAACATAAATGTTTATTGTTTGTCAGATCCACGACTTTCTTTTGCAAAAAATTCCAATAGGTGAAACATAAAAATCTCAATAGTTCCATGTGTAATTTGTCACCAGTATTATATATTAAAGTCCTTGTTAGTGTAACTCTCCTACAATAGGTGCACACTCCCGAAAATTCATGAAGCAATTGTTAATACCCTCGGCGCAGATTTAACCGTAGGATAAGGGAGTGGCTAAATTAGAATACAGACAAATTTAAAATAAATTTATTTTATTAATGATATGATAAAACAAAGTAAAGTTAAAACTAAGAATGAAAAAATGGAGGGACACAGGACTCAGTCAATAATAATTGCTAACCGTGATAAAATCTCCATGTCTTGAACAGTAAAAGAAAATGCAACTAAGGTATGAAATCAGAGTTCAGCTGTGTAAACAAATGACAAAAACCCCATAAAATGCCAGTACATACATAAGAATATTAACGTGCCTGGTGTCAATAATGAAGTATAAGGCCTCTTGTTTTTTGTGTCAGTTAAAATCCGCCAAAAAGGCGGAAAAGTGGATCCGTTCCTAACTGATGTGAATGGATGCCACAGGATCCATTTTTTGACGGATCCGCAGAATGAAGAATTTTAAAGGAAACGCTGGCCGGGAAGAGGAGAGAGAGAGAGAGATCCGCCAGTAATGCAACTCAATGGAAAAAAACGGATCCGCAAAAAAAATGGCGGATCCGTTTTTTTCAAAACCTGGCGGATTTTGACTGATGGTCAAAAACGGAAGTGTGAAAGAGGCCTAACCAAAAGCATGTAAAATATATTTTGCTAGGAAGGTGTGAACTTAGGTAGGTTCAACACGGAAACAGACATAAACCATTCATGTAATTCATTGATGTAAGGCCGTCGGTTTCACACGTCCATTTATTTCCAGTACCGGAAAAACTAGTACCAGAGATATCCGTGTTTGAGTGTGTAATACTTGTGGCACATGTGTGGAAACTGTGTGCCGCATCAGTACCACATGGACGGCCGACGGGGTAGAAGCGCTGCAGTAAGCGCTGTTCCCCGGTGGCAGGTGCTGAAGGCGGTCCTCATCATTCTCCCCTGCTCTGCCGGCGATCGTCGCAAGCAGAAGAGAATGAGGAGCGTTATATTAAAGTCAGAAAGATGACAGCAGGTGGGTACTATTACTCCCATCAACCTACACCTGCTGCCGCTGATAACAGTGACAGCAGGAGCGGATGATCGGGGTATTCCTCGCCCGCTGCCAGCAATATAACGAAATAAATGAATGAAAATCCCGGCGTGGATTCCCCCCTATTTTCTTTAACCAACCAGGCAAAACTCACAGCTGGGGGCTGCGACCCTCAGCTGTCAGCAAGGCTGGTTATCAAGAATAGAGGGCTTCCCACACTGTTTTTTTAAATTCTTTTTGAAGAAAATTCAGTCCTTCATTATATTGAACAAAAAAGTGCAAAAGTGCTATCAGCATGGCAACAGGTGCAGTAATTCCATAAAGGGAGACATGACGGACAACGAATGTTTTGCTTCCTGTCTTAGCAGTGGACACTGCAGAGTCTCACACAGCGCACTGTCACACAATCTCTCTATCCAGATGACTGATGAAGGTCAGGTATTGACCGAAACGTTTCATTTTTTCTGGAATTTCTTTACTCGATAAATAAGTTCTTGAACACACAGCTGACGGATTTGGTTATCCTACTTGTGCACCACCAGAATTCCAGAAGTGCCGTGTTCTCCTAATTACTTCATTGCCCACTGACAAAGACATGAACAGTCTATAATTTTAAGGGTTGAATAATTTTAACATTGAGAGATATCAAAAATAAAATCTAGAAAATCACATTGTGTATAAATTATATAAATTTGCAGTGAGAAATAAGTATTTGATCCCTCTGGCAAACAAGACTTAATAATTGATGGCAAAACCCTTGTTGGCAAGCACAGAAGTCAGATGTTTGTTGTAGTTGATGATGAGGTTTGCGCACATGTCAGGAGGAATTTTGCTCCACTCCTCTTTGCAGTTCATCTCTAAATCATTAAGATTTTGAGTCTGTCGCTTGGCAGCTCGGAGCTTCAACTCCCTCCATAAGTTTTCTATGGGATTAAGGCCTGGAGGCTGGCTAGGCCACTCCATGACCTGATTGTGCTTCTTTTTGAGCCGCTCCTGTTTTGCCTTGGCTGTATGTTTTGGGTCATTGTCTTGCTGGAAGACCCAGCCACGACCCATTTTTAATGTCCTGGTGGAGGGAAGGAGGTTGTTCCTCAGGATTTTATGGTACATGGCTCCATTCATTCTCCCATTGATGCGGTGAAGTAGTCCTGTGCCCTTAGCAGAGAAACACCCCCAAAACATAATGTTTCCACCTCCATGCTTGACATAGAGGATGGTGTTCTTTGGGTCATAACATGCAGCTTCTGTTTTGCATGTTTTGCATATTTCCCATAAGGGATGGGGGCAGTGCTCTAGAATCACTGCGTTGAGAAACACGTGATGGTGTCTCCGCAGGGTCGGATGTTGATCTCCATGAGTTCATTCATCCTCCTCTTCATGTTCTTTGGGTCATAGTCAGCATTTCTCTTCCTCCATACACGGTGAGTTGAGTTAATGCCAAAGAGCTCAATTTTTGTCGCTGACCACAGCATCTTCTCCCAGTCACTCACAGAATCATCCAGGTGTTCATTGGCAAACTTCAGACGGGCCTGCACATACGCCTTCTTGAGCAAGGGGACCTTGCGGGCACTGCAGAATTGTAAACCTTTACGGCGTAATGTGTTACCAATGGTTTTCTTGGTGACTGTGGTCCCAGCTGCCTTGAGATCATTAACAAGTTCCCCCCGTGTAGTTTTAGGCTGATCTCTCACCTTCCTCATGATCAAGGATACCCCACGAGGTGAGATTTTGCATGGTGCTCCAAATCGATGTTGATTGACAGTCATTTTGCATTTCTTCCATGTTCTTACTATTTGCACCAACAGTTGTCTCCTCACCCAGCGTCTTACTTATGGTTTTGTAGCCCATTCCAGCTTTGTGCAGGTCTATGATCTTGTCCCTATATCAAAAAACTGACCTTCACATCCAAACATAAATCAGGTCTAAACAGGTGCTTACCCAGGAGTAGCCAACTCATATACAAAAACATAAAAGGCAGCACTCTGTAGCGCTATAGCATGCAAATATGAAAATTCAATTCCATTACTGCAGTAGAAGTATTAAAAATTGAGAATGCTTAGCACATACAGTGGGGCAAAAAAGTATTTAGTCAGTCAGCAATAGTGCAAGTTCCACCACTTAAAAAGATGAGAGGCGTCTGTAATTTACATCATAGGTAGACCTCAACTATGGGAGACAAACTGAGAAAAAAAAATCCAGAAAATCACATTGTCTGTTTTTTTTCCATTTTATTTGCATATTATGGTGGAAAATAAGTATTTGGTCAGAAACAAGCAATCAAGATTTCTGGCTCTCACAGACCTGTAACTTCTTCTTTAAGAGTCTCCTCTTTCCTCCACTCATTACCTGTAGTAATGGCACCTGTTTAAACTTGTTATCAGTATAAAAAGACACCTGTGCACACCCTCAAACAGTCTGACTTCAAACTCCACTATGGTGAAGACCAAAGAGCTGTCAAAGGACACCAGAAACAAAATTGTAGCCCTGCACCAGGCTGGGAAGACTGAATCTGCAATAGCCAACCAGCTTGGAGTGAAGAAATCAACTGTGGGAGCAATAATTAGAAAATGGAAGACATACAAGACCACTGATAATCTCCCTCGATCTGGTGCTCCACGCAAAATCCCACCCCGTGGGGTCAGAATGATCACAAGAACGGTGAGCAAAAATCCCAGAACCACGCGGGGGGACCTAGTGAATGAACTGCAGAGAGCTGGGACCAATGTAACAAGGCCTACCATAAGTAACACACTACGCCACCATGGACTCAGATCCTGCAGTGCCAGACGTGTCCCACTGCTTAAGCCTGTACATGTCCGGGCCCGTCTAAAGTTTGCTAGAGAGCATTTGGATGATCCAGAGGAGTTTTGGGAGAATGTCCTATGGTCTGATGAAACCAAACTGGAACTGTTTGGTAGAAACACAACTTGTCGTGTTTGGAGGAAAAAGAATACTGAGTTGCATCCATCAAACACCATACCTACTGTAAAGCATGGTGGTGGAAACACCATGCTTTGGGGCTGTTTCTCTGCAAAGGGGCCAGGACGACTGATCCGGGTACATGAAAGAATGAATGGGGCCATGTATCGTGAGATTTTGAGTGCAAACCTCCTTCCATCAGCAAGGGCATTGAAGATGAAACGTGGCTGGGTCTTTCAACATGACAATGATCCAAAGCACACCACCAGGGCAACGAAGGAGTGGCTTCGTAAGAAGCATTTCAAGGTCCTGGAGTGGCCTAGCCAGTCTCCAGATCTCAACCCTATAGAAAACCTTTGGAGGGAGTTGAAAGTCCGTGTTGCCAAGCGAAAAGCCAAAAACATCACTGCTCTAGAGGAGATCTGCATGGAGGAATGGGCCAACATACCAACAACAGTGTGTGGCAACCTTGTGAAGACTTACAGAAAACGTTTGACCTCTGTCATTGCCAACAAAGGATATATCACAAAGTATTGAGATGAAATTTTGTTTCTGACCAAATACTTATTTTCCACCATAATATGCAAATAAAATGAAAAAAAAACAGACAATGTGATTTTCTGGATTTTTTTTTCTCAGTTTGTCTCCCATAGTTGAGGTCTACCTATGATGTAAATTACAGACGCCTCTCATCTTTTTAAGTGGTGGAACTTGCACTATTGCTGACTGACTAAATACTTTTTTGCCCCACTGTATATTGTCCAATACATGTGTACCTGGCAGCCACGTTAAGGTGATTCTCGCTTGCCAATGCCTAACGCCAATCCTCTCTTAGACAGTCTACATTTCTTCTGGGAACCTAATGTGAATCCTCTCCTAGACTAAAGTCTACATCCAAACATAAATCAGGTCTGAACAGGTGCTTAGCTTACCTAGGAGTAGCCAACTCATATACATATAAATTGGCCAATTCATGTGTACCTGGCAGCCACGTTCCCAGAAGGATTTCGGTTGCGCCTCTCAGGCATCCATAACAGCTATACCATCAGAAATGTTGTAAAATTTGGTACCCTTGAGATGTTTCTTCAGATTTGGAAACAGATGATAGTCGTAGGGAGCTAGATCTGATGAATAAGGTGGGTGGTCAACCAGCTGGAAGCCCAGCTCCGCCAGTTTTGCCTTGGTCGCTTGTGCAGTGTGAGTGGAGGCATTGCCTTGCAGGAACAAGATTCCTTTGGACAGCTTGCCGAACCTTTTGGCCTTCAGAGCTGCCTTTAATTGGTCCATAAGTTCAATGTAATACCTTGTATTGATGGTGAAACCCTTTTGAAGGTAGTCCACCAGCAGCACGCCCTCCTTATCCCAGGACACAGACGTCATCATGTTAATGGCTGATTTTTGCACCCTGAACCTCTTTGGATGAGGAGAACCTCTGTGCCTCCACTCGTTTGACTGCTCCTTGGTTTCAGAGTCATACAAATAAATCCAGGTCTCATCCATAGTGACCAGTCGATCCAGGAAGTTCTTATCAGTCTGGAAATGCTGACAAATGGACCGGGAAGTTTTCACTCGCATGATTTTTCTGATCTGTTCTCATACATTTGGGGAGCCAGGCTGCAGATCACTTCTTCATGTCCAAATGTTCATGGATAATTACACAGACACGTTCACGGGAAATCCCCATGATGTCCGCTGTTGTTTTAGCTGAAACTCGCCGATTCTCCAGTATGAGGTTGTGCACGGCATCGACGATCTCCGGAACAACCACCACTCTCGGTCGTCCAGGACGCTCCTCATCGTTGGTGCTGGAGTGGCTCGTTATAAATTTGACAACCCAGATCGTAACTCTAGAATATGAAGGGCATTGATCCCCCAATGTCTGCGACATGTCACCATGAATATCCTTCGCGGACTTTCCTTGCAGAAACAAGAACGTTATCCCTCCTCTGCTCTCATTTGCTGTGAATATCGCATTAGACTCCGCCATTTTGTTTTCCCGCATGCGTAGGACACTGCTGCCATAAGACAAAACACAACATTGTGAAAACATATATTACACACATAAAGCTTTCATGTGATGTAATGTTCGTTACCATAGAGACAAAAAAGATCACAAAGCCAAAGACTGATCAGCAGCCCCTTGTATATAAAACACCGGTATACGGGGGGTGTATCTATAACATTGGTATAAAGGGGTGTATATTGTATATATAACACTGGTATACGGGGGTGTACCTATAACACTGGTATACGGGGGTGTACCTATAACACCGGTATACGGGGGATGAATATATAACACCGGTATACGGGGGTGTATATATAACACCGGTATACGGGGGATGTATATATAACACCGGTATATGGGGGATGTATATAATATATAACACTGGTATACGGGGGTGTACCTATAACACCGGTATACGGGGGTGTATATATAACACCGGTATACGGGGGGTGTATCTATAACATTGGTATAAAGGGGTGTATATTGTATATATAACACTGGTATACGGGGGTGTACCTATAACACTGGTATACGGGGGTGTACCTATAACACCGGTATACGGGGGATGAATATATAACACCGGTATACGGGGGTGTATATATAACACCGGTATACGGGGGATGTATATATAACACCGGTATATGGGGGATGTATATAATATATAACACTGGTATACGGGGGTGTACCTATAACACCGGTATACGGGGGTGTATATATAACACCGGTATACGGGGGGTGTATCTATAACATTGGTATAAAGGGGTGTATATTGTATATATAACACTGGTATACGGGGGTGTACCTATAACAATGGTATACGGGGGATGAATACATTACACCGGTATACGGGGGTGTATATATAACACCGGTATACGGGGGATGTATATATAACACCGGTATATGGGGGATGTATATAATATATAACACTGGTATACGGGGGTGTACCTATAACACCGGTATACGGGGGTGTATATATAACACCGGTATACGGGGGGTGTATCTATAACATTGGTATAAAGGGGTGTATATTGTATATACAGTCATATGTCAAAGTTTGGGCACCCCTATTAATGTTAACGTTTTTTCTTTATAACAATTTTGGTTTTTGCAACAGCTATTTCAGTTTCATATATCTAATAACTGATGGACTCAGTTATATTTCTGGATTCAAATGAGGTTTATTGTACTAACAGAAAATGTGCAATCTGCATTTAAACAAAATTTGACCGGTGCAAAAGTATGGGCACCCTTATCATTTTCTTGATTTGAACACACCTAACTACTTTTTACTGACTTCCTGAAGCACTAAATTGGTTTTGTAACCTCATTGAGCTTTGAACTTCATAGCCAGGTGTATCAAATCATGAGAAAAAGTATTTAAGGTGGCCACTTGCAAGTAGTTCTCCTATTTGATTCTCCTATGAAGAGTGGCATCATGGGCTCCTCAAAACAACTCTCAAAGGATCTGAAAACAAAGATTATTCAACATAGCTTTTCAGGGGAAGGATACAAAAAGTTGTCTCAGAGATTTAACCTGTCAGTTTCCACTGTGAGGAACATAGTAAGGAAATGGAAGAACACAGGTACAGTTCTTGTTAAGCCCAGAAGTGGCAGGCCAAGAAAAATATCAGAAAGGCAAAGAAGAAGAATGGTGAGAACAGTCAAGGACCATCCACAGACCACCTCCAAAGACCTGCAGCCTCATCTTGCTGCAGATGGTGTCACTGTGCATCGGTCAACAATACAGCGCACTTTGCACAAGGAGAAGCTGTATGGGAGAGTGATGCGAAAGAAGCCGTTTCTGCAAGCACGCCACAAACAGTCGCCTGAGGTCTGCAAAAGCACATTTGGACAAGCCAGTTACATTTTGGAAGAAGGTCCTGTGGACTGATGAAACAAAGATTGAGTTGTTTGGTCATACAAAAAGGCGTTATGCATGGAGGCTAAAAAACACAGCATTCCAAGAAAAACACTTGCTACGCACAGTAAAATTTGGTGGAAGTTCCATCATGCTTTGGGGCTGTGTGGCCAATGCCGGCACCTGGAATCTTGTTAAAGTTGAGGGTCGCATGGATTCAACTCAGTATCAGCAGATTCTTGACAATAATGTGCAAGAATCAGTGACGAAGTTGAAGTTACGCAGGGGATGGATATTTCAGGAAGACAATGATCCAAAACACTGCTCCAAATCTACTCAGGCATTCATGCAGAGGAACAATTACAATGTTCTGGAATGGCCATCCCAGTCCCCAGACCTGAATATCATTGAACATCTGTGGGATGATTTGAAGCAGGCTGTCCATGCTCGGCGACCATCAAACTTAACTGAACTGGAATTGTTTTGTAAACAGGAATGGTCACAAATACCTTCATCCAGGATCCAGGAACTCATTAATAGCTACAGAAAGCGACTAGAGGCTGTTATTTTTGCAAAAGGAGGATCTACGAAATATTAATGTCACTTTTATGTTGAGGTGCCCATACTTTTGCACCGGTCAAATTTTGTTTAAATGCAGATTGCACATTTTCTGTTAGTACCATAAACCTCATTTGAATCCAGAAATATAACTGAGTCCATCAGTTATTAGATATATGAAACTGAAATAGCTGTTGCAAAAACCAAAATTGTTATAAAGAAAAAAGGTTAACATTAATAGGGGTGCCCAAACTTTAACATATGACTGTATAACACTGGTATACGGGGGTGTACCTATAACACTGGTATATGGGGGTGTACCTATAACACCGGTATACGGGGGTGTATATATAACACCGGTATACGGGGGATGTATATATAACACCGGTATACGGGGTGTATATATAACACTGGTATATGGGGGTGAATCTATATCATTGGTATAAAGGGGTGTATATTGTATATATAACACTGGTATACGGGGGTGTATCTATAACACCGGTATACGGGGGATGTATATAATATATAACACTGGTATACGGGGGTGTATCTATAACACCGGTATACGGGGGATGTATATAATATATAACACTGGTATACGGGGGTGTACCTATAACACTGGTATATGGGGGTGTACCTATAACACTGGTATACGGGGGATGAATATATAACACCGGTATACGGGGGTGTATATATAACACCGGTATACGGGGGGTGTATCTATAACATTGGTATAAAGGGGTGTATATTGTATATAACACTGGTATACGGGGGATGAATATATAACACTGGTATATGGGGGATGTATATAATATATAACACTGGTATACGGGGGTGTATATACCAGCATTTCACAAGTGGATGTGTCTTCATGCAGACTGCCCCCACCGTGCGGGTAAGGACGCTTCTGAGCACTGCGCAGTTTGGTTCTTTTTCCCTATAGGCTTCTATGGGGAATCTAAAGAAATGCATGTAAAGCCCAGCAGGGGGATGTAAATGGAGAATCCCCAGCATTAAACACACATTAAGAAACACAGCTTCCAATTTTCAGCAACAGCAAAAAAAGGGGGAACTGCATAAAAAAGAGCAACAAAAGCAGAATAATCCGAGTGATTGCTGTTATGTATTTAGGCGCGGACCCCTGCGGAAATACGCAGCGCGTTCACACTGGAGAACACGGCCTAACTCTGCCCTCTTTAGGTTAAAGCCCCAAAACCGTTCTCCAACAAGCAGCGGTGCTGCCAGTCAAGAGCTGAACTCTGTCCGCTCCTGCAGGAGCAGTCTGGCGCTTTTCTACAAAGTTATTTCTCCTGTGACGACCACTAATCGACATGTAGTGATCCCTTTCATCTTAGAAGAGGTTCTTCAGCAGCTGTGATGAGTATTGTACAGTTCTATGTAAAGTTAATGATAAAGAACCTAAATTTAAAAATAAAGCATCAGAGAGAAAAAGGCAGCCGTACCCTCCAACACTGGTCTACAATGACAGTGCACCAGCCGGACCCTATGATAAAGACGGGGGGCAGCACAGTGCAGCATACTGATGAAACGACCATCTTGGAGGGCGACTGCCTGGTGCTATAAATGCACACAGATGAGACTCCCATAGGGCTCCAGTCACACAGGTGTAGATTTATGCCCCATGAAGCTCCGTACCTCAGCTGCTGCAGAACATCAATTGAAATATGACAATAGATTAGAGAGTTGTTCCCATAAAATCAGTCTATCCCCAATTAGAGGATTTCCAGGGGTTTGGTGATAAATTACTGATCGCTGGGCATTGGGGTCTGACCGCTCAGACCCCCACTGATTCCATGATAGTGGATCAGCAGCCCCTTCCTGAGCGGAGCAGATCTGCCCATGAGCTGCCTATTCATTGCTTATGGGGCAATTCATGAAGGGGCTGCAGAGTTATTCCAAAATATCTCCCAGAAATTATCCCCCAGAAAGGGGGCAAAAAAATGTTTGATGATGAAAGTTAAAATTACAAGGCCAAAAAAATACAATGAACTACACTTTTTGAAAAAAACTAAAACAATTCTCAGTAAAGAGTTAAACCATGTTCCTTGGCATCATCCTGGTGCGCACAATTCACAGTTACTGTCACCGCCACTTGTAAAGTGCCTGAGGCTGCCATGATCCCACACTTGACGCTGAATACCTGATACTTTCCCCTGTGAGGCATTTCTAGACCCCTGCTGCCCCCGAAACGTCTGTGTAGATCTCCTGCATCTTCACATTCGCTGAGTGCTCTTAGCCACTGAGCCAGGGCAGTAGAGCAGACAACCAAAGAAGTGGCCAAACTGCCATAAAGTTTAGGGATAGGGACGGTGAAACTACAGTTTACAATTCTGATCCTGGGACAGCAGGGACCCCAAAATCCACAGCTGGGATAAGCACTGGTGGTATTCACTGTTGCTGCTGCCCCCAATCTGTCCCCATTTTTCTTTATTTTCTATGGGAACACAGACAAGATCTTCTGACAGAGGTGCCCCTGTGTGTAGCTATAGAGATAGTGGTCGTGTATGAGCTCTGGTGATCGAGGGGTCTAATAGTCTGCTTCACATTTTGGACTAGGGCCCCGGAGCGACATCTTACATTTTCAGAACCATATTATAGATTTAGGGTCCTCACAGTAGATGCCCCTCGATCATACAGACAGCACTACAGAAATATGGACCCCAACATGACAGAAACAGTCTCCAGAGAACATCTGATGACTGTGGAGTTCATGTGACCAGAGGCTGGTCATGGTGACCGCGCCAAAGTCCACACCACCTGGACCCAATCCACAACCTGGAACTGAGCCAAGAGTAAAGAAGAAGTGATACAAAGTATAACCACGAAATATCTCCACATGGTAACACAGACCCGGGGCGACAGGAGATCATCAATCCCCCGAGAAGAGAAAATCCAGAATTACCAAAAGTTCTGAGGTTAATGGTTGATGGAAGATCCTCCGGCCAAAACTGATAAGGACCCGAGTCGATGCCAGGGGTGATGTGTCCAAGGCGTGACGTGCACCCGGGGAGCACTATAAGTACGCTGGACGCTCCGCAGTCCGACATTCACCATCATCATGAGGGGAATCATCCTAGCACTAGTGCTCGCACTGGCGGGTGAGTGGCAGCTCCGAAACGAATATCTATCTATTATCTATCATCTATCTATCATCTATTATCTATCTATCATCTATTATCTATCTATCTATCTATCATCTGTTATCTATCTATCTGTCTATCATATATCTATTTATCTATTATCCATCTATTATCTATCTATCATCTATTATCTATCTATTTTCTGTTATCTGTCTATCTGTCTATCATCTATCTATCTATTTATCTATCATCTATCTATTTATCTATCTATTATCTATCTATCATCTGTTATCTATCTGTCTATCATCTATCTACCTATTTATCTATTATCTATCTATTATCTATCTAGCTATTATCTATCTATCTATCTATCATCTGTTATCTATCTATTATCTATCTATCATGATAGACTTTTCGTGTGTTGCGTGATATTTATTCATTGTGACACATCTTTAATAGAGTTGAGTGACTTTGGTCGGATCGGGTTTCATGAAACAAAATTCGTTTCAGATGAAACTGGTCCGACTAGGGCAAAAAAAGTCAGAGTTTCATCCGAAACCCGACCCCAATGCAAGTCAATGGGGAATATAAGTCAGCATTGAGTGGATGAACGTCATCTGCTCAATGCCGACTTTTATTTCCCATTCACTTGCATTGGGGTCAGGTTTCGGATGAAACTCTGACTTTTTTTGCCCTAGTCGGACCAGTTTCATCTGAAACGAATTTGGTTTCATGAAACCCGATCCGACCAAAGTCACTCAACTCTAATCTTTAAATATAAAACGTCTTGTTAAACATTTCTTCAGTTTCTTTTCCATCTCCGTTACTGGAGTAAGATTAACACTTTATTTAGTGACTTTTTTTTTCAGTTGCAATTTATAAACCTGTTCTTCAGCTCATTTACATAGCTAACCACGCCCACTTTATCACCCACTATTCCGAAGGGGGCAAGAGAGGCTTAAAATATCAAAAAGTTTCAACATTTGTGATTTTTTGTGATGGTTAAAAAACTTCTGCAAAAACCCTAGAACATTCTCCCCATAAAGTACAACATCTGTGAACTTTTTATTATAAGTATATTAATCACTGGTGTATACAAGTGTATATATATATATGGGGTCCCTATATACACACATATATTTGTATATACAGTCACATTCCCATTTTCTCCATGTTAGATAACATCTCTTCTCTTTTCTCCACAGGCGCAGACAATGCCTATTTAGGTAAGATGAACACTACAGATGTGGTTAATATTATCTATCTATCCAGATTGTGTTTTGTATGGAATCGGTCACCAGGTTTTTGCTTTTTAATCTGAGAGTAGCAAGATGTGGGGGCTAAGTTCCTGATTCCAGCTATGTGTCACTTACTAGGGTCCAGCTAATCAGTGTAGCCCCGCCCCTACCACTGATTGGCAACATGCTCACAATGTAAACAGGAAGCAGCCAATCACTGGTGTGGGCGGGGTTATACACAGCTCAGCATTCCGAGCACTGCTAAGTCTACAGCAGAAAAAAACAGGTATTGTATCAAAACTGTAGCAAGCAGCCCCAGGATCTGGAACCAGGGTCTCAGATCCTACATCATGCTGTTCTCAGATTACGTAGCGAAAACCTCTGATAGATTCCATTTAAGAAAACTTTGTAAGAGAAATAATTAAATCCTAAAGATGATGGACTATAACACTAGTGCAATGATCTGTTCTACAGTGACGATGAGACGTTCTTATATCATATTTATGTTATAGTCTATTGAGCGGAATATTCATTATTCTGATTATTGTATTTATATCTCCTATAAATATATTTTAGCTTTTGAGCCGCTCATTCGCGGTGTCACCTGCAGTAATCACAGTGATGGCAGTTTTTATTTTTTTACATATATATTTTTATGATGTAATTTGTATTTCATTTATATTTTATGAGGATATTCTACGAGTAGAATCTCTGGTCATCAGAGATGTACAAGTTGTGGACTATCCTTGCTTTGCATAACTGCTCTACTCTACAAACACACACATCATCCTCATCAATGTAAACTCATGACCCTCTGGCCACATTAAAGGGATACAGTTTACAAAACCCAATTTCCAATTATCTATTAGATAATTATGGGGAAAACAAGTGTATTTCATATTCAGGTGCCTCTCATATTAGCCATAGAGATCATCTCTCTCTGGAGGACCCATACAGACAATCTATTGATTTCAATGTGTACTACCTAATACCCCCTGTGGAGGCACTGCAGGAACATATAAGTTTGCCGCCGGATTCATACACAGATTACATGTCATCATTAGCATCATAAAACAATGCGACCCTCTCCAAGAGCCCAATGATTTATTGTATATTTTACCAGATTCTCAACTTTTCATGTCTCAGATCCTTCGTTCAGCCAGAACAAAATCACAATTTTTGACTATGAGGCCTTTGTTATGACCGGACTTCCTGAAAATGATTTTGTACGAGCTGGAATTAATATCGCCTGCAAGCTTGAGATCATTCCTTATTCCCAGAGGATGTACTTATTAAAGGTAAAGAAAGATGCAAACCTTCTCTTATGCGTTCAAACTGTAATCCATCAATAGCAGATTAGTGGGGATCTGATGTCTGATCAGCTGATTGATCCCGCCGATCGGTTTCCTGTTTCCTCGTCTTTGTTTATAATTCACAGCACCATTTGCCTTGTAGTGGTTGCATATGGTACTACAGTTCTTTGTGGTTGGTACCATTTAGCCTTGGTGACAATTGGACTGCAGCACCTCCAATCAGCTGATCATCAGGTGAAGGGAATCGGACCACCAATCTGAAATTGATGAACTATGATAGATCATTAATATGGAAGTCATGGAAAACCTCTTTAATCAGTGGGTCAGGGTAACTATGAATAAGTAACTAGTTGGGTGTAGATTTTAGACTAATGGATAGTACAACTGATCATACATGGAGAAAAATAATGTATTAAGTCAGGGAAAACCCAGCTGGTCCAAAGTATTTATCCTTCAGGAGGAGAAATACCCTAAAATCCTCCTAGATTTTCAGTGCTTATCGGAGGCAGCCCATTGGTGAAATCACCAATGGCTTAGGTCAGTGGTCTACAATTTGTTGCTCTACAGCTAAGCCACAAAGTGAATATTAACAGGTGAGGCTGAAATGAGTGCAGAAATTGTTTCTTATATTTTGATAATTCTATTTTCATTTTAGGCCCAGTCTCTAACCATCAAAGAAATGAATGGTGCGTGGCCTAAAGACCCATTCACTCGTTCCTCTAAGTTGACCCAGGTTGTTGCTGAGCAGCTCAGTAAACCCATCAAGTTTGAGTACCACAGCGGAAGAATTGGAAACGTTTATGCTTCTAATGATGTTTCCGAAACCATAGTCAACCTTTACAAAGGAATCCTCAGCTTGTTCCAGGTCATCATCAAGAGGACCCAGAATGTATACGACATGCAAGAGGTAAGTGGATGTCCTATCGTACTCTGCTGTAATCCATACCTCGTACTTTCTTATGTTGGGTACTCACCACTCATTTCTTTCCTTGCCGTAGACAAGCATTGCCGGTGTTTGCCATACAAGATATGTAATCCAAGAAGACAAGAAAGGAGATCAACTGGTTGTTGTGAAATCCATCGATTTCAATAACTGCCAAGAAAAAGTATCAAAAGATATTGGCATGGCCTTCATGGAAGAATGCATCACCTGCAAGAAGGTACGCTCCTTGTGAAATCTCAACAGGCTTTAGAACATCAGGCTTTTATCACTTGCTCATTGTCTGTTCCACTTGTAATTGTCTATAGATGCACAGGAACATTCGTGATGCTGCAACTTACACCTACAAGATGAAGAACCGGGAACACAATACTGTTATCACCCAGGTTACTTCCGAGCAGATCATCCACTATTCTCCATTCCAAGAACGTCAAGGTGGTGCCGTAATGGAAGCCAAGTAAGGAAGTTCTTCCAATCCAACTAAACTCATGATGTACATAGGAAAACTAGAGAATATTTGATGGATAAGCTTTATTTTTATTTGAAACATTTTACTTTTAGGCAAATTCTCACCTGGGCAGGAACCAAGAGCAGCCAACAGAGCACCCCTCAACTTCAGCTCCAGAACCGTGGAAATCTCCATTACAACTTTGGAGATGAAATATACCAAATTCCATTTGTTCTAATCAAGACTAAGAGCCTTGAGGCGCAGGTAGGAGCAGGGCACACATACAGGTTCTAGATATATGGAGGCTTTATTCTCAGCAGTCATTCATTACATTCAGCAATGTAACCCACCACAACGATATCACAAGTGCATTCTATTCATCAATTGTTCTTTTTGTCTCCCATCAGATCGTAGAAATTCTTCAGCACATAGTACAGAACAACCAGCAGAAACTCCATAAGGATGTCTCCATAAAGTTCATGCAACTGGTTCAGCTTTTGCGTCATGCCACCCCTGACATCATACAGACCATTTGGAAGCAGTTTGCTGAAAAACCAAGATACAGGTTAGTGATTTTATATCCTGCTGGATTTGATGTCAAACTGCAGAAAACCTGATAGGAGTCATCAATAAACTATGAGGTCATGAATTCCTATATAAACTGATATATCCTGTTGGACAATGAACATCGTATCTCGTTTTCCTAGACCCTGGATCCTACAAGCTCTTCCTATGGCTGCCACAGCAGACAGCCTGAAGGTGGTCTACCAGATTATTCACAGTGGAGATCTGACAACTGCAGAAGCCCTCAAATTGATTCCCTTAGCAATGCACTTTAGCAGAGCCAGCCAGCGGTCATTGCAGATTGCTCAAGTACGTATTTACCTTGTTACCTACTATTATATCACTAATATAATGCGCATTCTGATATCAGTTTATTCAATACTTTAATTACATAAATTAGTCAAACTTTCACATTCTTCTTGCTGTAGGATATCATCAAGGACTCCAAAATTGAGAAAAGCCCCTCATTGTTCAAAGTTGCAATACTTGGATATGGTTCAATGGTAAAGAAATACTGCAACCGTCTCAGTACTTGTCCAGATTCAGTTCTCGAGGTGAGTTATTGCTGCATGTGATGGAGATGCTCAATTGATTATAACTACTGAGGTCTGCATGCAAAGGCGGAAAACACTTTGTAGGGTGTTTTTCGCAAGAAGGTAGGCTATCCATGGCAGACCTCAGGTCTACACCTAGTGAGGGTGACCACCATCATGCGAGGCGGACATACAGACCTCCTATAAATCTACTTTTTAGGATATCCTGACTTTTGTACTTTTTTTCTTTTATAGCCTATCCAAGATTTGGCAGCAGAATCACTAAGCAAGGTCCATGAAGAAGATATGGCTCTGGCATTGAAAGCCCTGGGTAACGCTGGTCGGCCAGAATCCTTAAAACGTATTCAGAAATTCCTGCCAGGATTTTCTTCCAGTGCCTCCCAACTTCCAGTCAGAATTAAGGTTGACGCCGTCATGGCTTTAAGGAATATTGCCAAGCTGGAACCCCATAGAGTAAGATAGCTTCATAGAATTCTTAATGTACTCATTTTTTAGGCATATTTGAATAATAACATGACTGGCATATGCATTCTAGGTTCAAGAAATCCTTATGAAAGTCTACATGAACCGTGAGGCCCGGACTGAAGTGAGAATGGTCGCTGTTCTGTCCTTATTTGAGACAAAACCCAACCTCGCCATGATTGCCAATATTGCAAATATCGCCGTTAGAGAGAGCAAGGCTAACCTCCAGATTGCCAGTTTCGTCTACTCCCAACTCAAAGCTTTGGCCAAGAGCAGTGTACCCCAACTGGAGCCCCTGTGAGTATAGCGCCCACATATGATTATAACTCAAGCCCTTTTAAGAGCTGTGCTGAAAACAATATGATGGACAAAATTATTTGAGTTGCGCTTCAAAAGGCCTGCCAGTATATTAATTCATGAGGTCCTAATCCATAGACCGATGCCTATTATCTTCTAGGGCTGCTGCCTGCAATGTTGCCCTCAAACTGTTCAACCCAAGCATTGATAGTCTGGGCTATCGCTACAGCAAGGTCATTCGTCTGGACGCCTTCAAATGTGAGTCTATGGAAGGAGTTATGTTATCGTATCAGTTTATATGATAGTATATCATGAAACTAAATTGTTTTTTTGTGTTTTTTTTAATCTTGTAGACTCTTTGATGAGTGGAGCCGCAGCTAAATTGTACGTGATGAATAGTGCCAGTACCATGTTCCCCGTGTTCCTTATGTTCAAATTGAAAGCCTATGTTGGTGGAGCAGAGACTGACGTTATGGAGGTACGAGAGTCACCAAAAGATTGACACAAAATAGAGATGCCACAGTGCCATTGATGCCCTTTTCCTCTTTTCAGTTCACCATTATATATGTCAAGGAGATAAAGATTTTGTTGTTGTTGTTTTTTTAAAGGTTGGTATCCGAGGAGAAGGAATTGAGCAGATCCTGAGAAAGCAAGATGCCCAGTTCCGTGATTTCCCAATGAAGAAGAAGATCTACCAGATTGTGAAAATGGTGAGTGTTTTTGTCTTTCCTTGATGTTGTCTATATGTCTTTGCGTGCAATAGAGGCTGTAACTTTAATTTTCTTGGCAGCTGAAGGGATTCAGGTCTCAACCATCTCAGGCTCCACTTCTGTCTGGATACATCAAAGCAATCGGTCAAGAACTTTCCTTCACTGAAATCAACAAAGAGACTCTTCAAACTCTGACCCGGGTAAGAAGAACGTACAACGAGTGTATATAATTTTGTGCATATGTCAGTCGTAGCTTATACAATTGGATTATTTCAGGCACTGAATGAGCCAATTGAAAGACATGCTGCCATCAAGAGCATCCTTAACAAGCTTCTGAATGGTCTGGTTGGACAATACGCCAAGGCTATTGTGGCATTTGAAGCTCGTCACATCACCCCAACTACTGTTGGTTTTCCAATGGAGTTCAGTTGGTACTCTACCGCTGTGGCCCACGCCCCTGTGAACAGTATGTCAATGTGATTGAGTTCTTTCCTGTGTCATATCCTTTATGAGTATGATATTGATCAGAATATCCATTCCTCACTACAGTTGACGTCAAGATGACCCCAGCTTACACACCGGACTTCAGTATCGCTCAGTTGCTGGAATCTCAGTTGCAGATCAATGCAGATGTCAACCCCAGGTGAGATCCAACTTCAATCAGGATGATCAGCGATTTTTGTCAGTTAACCTTCTAATAATGTCTTGTCTGTTATAACTGCAGTCTGTTAATCCATGGTGTATCAACAATGGGAATCAACACCCCCTTAATCCAGAGCGGAATTGAATTTCATGGCAAGGTGCTCACAAACATCCCAGCGAAATTCACAGCACGTGTGGATTTGAAAGAAAAGAACATTAAATTTGAAGCACAACCCTGCCAACAAGAGGATGACTTACTTCGCATAAGGTACATTTTGGCCAATATTTCACAAGCCTGTGTAAATAAATCCAACGAAAACTAGAAACATCCCGAGCTGCTAACCGAATGTCTCAAAAAAAATTTGTTGATTCCAAGACAGTAACAAATAACCCTTTTCTTCAATTTTGTATAGTGCACATACTTACGCCGTCTCTAGAAATGCTGAGGACTTGGATGCCGCTAAGAAGACACCATTGGTGCCAAGAGCAGTCAGTCAAAGCATCTACCAGAAACGCTTTGAGTCTACAGGCAGGACTTCAGCTGAAGGAGCAAGCATGATGGTAACAACTAATAATTTCTATAGCCCTGAAGAAGAGCCATATTTCTACTGATCACTGTGATCAATCTCATCTTATTCTCTTTTACAGGAGGCCTCCTCAGAAACTGGACCCAAGAAATACATGAGTCTTGCATCTGCCCATCGCCAATATTCTTCCCGGGCATTCAAGAAATGTTTGAAGATCTCCCAAGTTCCTGTACAAGTTTGTCTTGAGAACCAATTTTTGACAGCTGCAGCACGCAAAAACTCAATCCTTTATTATATGGTGGGAGATCTGGACACCAAAATCACAATAAAACCAGGTTAGTCAGATCGATCATGGTTACAGGACTGTTGACTCCTTGCAGTCTATCTTTCATTGGATTAAGGTTGTTTGACCTCTCATCTGTGCACATTTACAGCCCACACTGATGCCTCTATTGAAAAGATCCAAATTGAGCTCACAGCTGGACCCAAAGCAGCATCAAAGGTCATTGCCTTGATTGATGTCGAGGAGAAGGAAGGTGAACAAATGGAGGAATCTGAGATCCATAGGAGACTGAGAACCATTCTTGGCATCGATGAGCAAATTGCAGTAGGTGTCAATTAACCCATATTATATTGCTGGTTTTCATGAGCTTATGTAATAGTTTAGTTGAAATTATACTCTTTCTTTTTTTCCTACAGGCAAGGAACCAGAGCTTGGCCCAAAAAGCCAGAAAGCAGAAGGCAAAGCAGAACAGAAAGCATACACCTGCTGCAGATGGTACTGAGACCGACTTGGTCCGTGCATTATCATCCTCAAGCTCGTCATCATCTTCATCTTCTTCTTCATCCCATGGTCATAGAGCTAGAAGCCAACAACATGGTCACAAGCCTCAAAGCTCTAGCAGTCAGTCAAGCAGCAGCAGTAGCAGCAGGAGACATGGCCAAGCGCACAAACATGAGGAAGATGAAACAAAGAGAGGCCATTATAAGAAATTCAGCTCTAGCAGCAGCAGCAGCAGTTCCAGCAGCAGTAGCAGCAGAATGGGAAGACCTATAAAGGACAGCAGCAGCAGTAGTAGTAGCAGCAGTAGCAGCAGCAGCAGTAGTAGTAGCAGCAGCAGCTATAGAAGGCATGACAAGGACAGGCAACAGCAGCATGATCGAGCACAGCAACAACAACATGGAAAGAAGAGCAGCAGTAGCAGCAGCGACAGCAGCAGCAGCAGCGAATCCTCCAGAAGCAAGGTATGGCATATATAAGTATATGCTTGAGAACACATATTGTGACCATTTATTCCATCCATATCCATTAATAAACTTGTGTCGTTTTCCTATACAGAGACATTTTTACAACCTTCGTTTCAGACCAGTACGGGAACAAAGAGTAAGTGACCACTTTTCTCATGCATTTGTGGATCACCTCTAAAAGTATCTCTAAAAATTATGATGATGTCCTGACTCAAGCCATTATCTTTCCAGACTGACAGCAAGCAGCAGTCCTCTTCATCCTCAAGCTCGTCATCTTCAAGCATCAGCCGTGGCCCTGAGCATAATCGCCAGGTAGATCTTCTTGGCACATGTGCTAAACCTAAACTCGCCTGAAGTTTATAGAGCATCACATAATAGCTATTTCTGCTCGTAGAACAAATTTTTGGGTGATAACAAGCCCCCTGCATTGGTCGTCACTGTCCGCGCCGTCAGAAATGACAACGTTCGTCAAGGATATCAACTCATCGTCTATGCCGACGATTCCGTCTCCAAACCTCATCTCCAGGCCTATGTTGTGGATTTCACCAAGGCAAGCCGGTGGAGAGCGTGTGTCAATGCTGCAGTGCTGAGCTCTCATAAAGCTGAGGTGAGCCAACATCTTTGTCGATAAAGTCTTGAAATATCTGTATTAAATCCATTCTACTGAATGTGTCCACATTTTTACCAATTCAGGCCAGTCTCAAGTGGGGACAGAACTGTCAGGATTACAAGATTATAACCAAAGCTCAAACTGGACACTTGGGTAACCAACCTGCAGTAAAGGTGACAGTAAACTGGCCAAAAGTACCATCCAAACTGAAGTATGCCGCCACATAGTAAGTTCTCTTCACTCCATGACATTGAGAGCTCTGATCATGTGTCTAGACATTTGGTAGATGGTTTTGTAGCATATTAGGGATTAACGAGTCAATATTTGTATCAGTGTTTCAGAATTCATCCCAGGAGTTGCGTACTTGTTGGGAGCCTCTGAGAGATACAAGAAGAATTCTCAACGTGAAGCAAAACTCATCTTGTCCCTCAGTTCTTCAAGAACCGCCGATGTCATTCTCCACCTGCCAAAGGTAAATTGGGATATGAGCTTATATGCTATTGAATTCCATCTCACAAAGTGAACTTGGTAATAATCAATATTTTCTAATGTCCTTGCTACAGTTGACCATGTTCTACACAGCGCTCAGAATCCCACTGCCAGTCCCAGTTCGACGCGTTTCACAAAGTGAGATTCTCCAGGCCCCAACTTGGAACTTAATTGCTGAAGCTCCCCAGATGATCCTGGACTCTTTGCAAGGTTCGATGGTGCACAGAAAACGTGCAAGATAAATACAATTCCTCACAATCTGCCATTTTATTTCATATAAATGTAACATTTACAGGTGAATGTAAGGCCACGGAAAACCGCCTGACCACCTTTAATGGTATTGACCTTGCTTATGCCATGCCTGAAAACTGCTACCACATCCTAGCCCACGACTGCAGCGATGAGATGAAATTTATGGTGATGGTGAAGAAATCTAAGCATGTTCCCGGACACAAGGACTTGAACATTAAAGTTGGCCACCAGTGAGTATCTCACAAAGAAATCAAATAACAAATTACAAATTTTAGAAGTTATGAAATAAAGGAAATTTGATTAAATGTAAATTTGAAAAGCTTCTGCTTTACAATCTAAGAAAAAGGTGAGATATCAGGCGCCGCTGGGGTGATGATTTCCTATAATGAAAACTCTATAGAAATGATAGACTATTACTAACAATCATCTCCATTTTGTTCTCTGACAGTGACATTTTAATGTCCTACAAATCTGAATCACCAGAGATGACCCTCAACGGAGTCCCCCTGTCAGAAAGCCAGCTCCCATATAAGTCAATGGCCGGTAGGTGATTGGAAACTATAGGCCCATGGAAAGGAAGATGCAGTTTTGAAGGGAATGTGCCAGAAAATTATCAAAGGATAATGTCAATTTTAATAGGTTTTCCTGATGTTTTTGAAAGTTTCCATGTCGTCTATGCTTCAAAAATCCTGAAGTTTTGCTTGTTTGACTTTGGGCACGGAGCCTAATTCCAGGCTGACACTTCCTGTTTTACAATGTTTTACATTGACAGGAAACACCTGCAGATAGCTAGCAGAGGATCCACTATTAATAATAAATGATTTCCCGACTTACCTAATCATCCCACTCCCTGCACAGTTACCTCTGCAAAGGTCACAGGGCATGCCCACAGCACTCTCCCACAGAAACCAATAGGTGGTGTCACAACTCACTTGCTCCTCTCGTCACCGTGACCTCCGCACAGATCTTAGAGCATGTCTACAACACTCTTCTGGAGAAGTTTATGGATGACACAGCTCACATACCCACTCCTACCGCGAAGTCAGTGAACATCTCCAGACTATTGTTTTCCGTAGTCCGTGTAGCTGCTGCAAAGCATATGTCTAAATACTATTACCAGAACCCCATACAAGAGGGTCGCCCTGATAATCATATACAAAAAAAAAAATTTAAATATCTACAATTACAAAAAAGAGAAAATATTTATCACAAGACGTGTCATTAGTAAACATTTTACATGTAATCCGTTCTCTCTAACTTTACATTATGCAATTTTAATCTTTTAGAGCCAGTGGTGGAGATTCTGAAAGCAGAAAATGGTTTATCCGTCTCAGCACCAGAATATGGCATTCAGAAGATCGACTACGATGGAATCAATGTCCAGGTACTTCTGGCATGATTGTATTCCCGAGTGGCCCATAGTGTTGTGAATAATAAGGATTTCCGTGTGTGAGGTTCTGGTAAAAATGGATCATCAGTCATGGGATTAAAACCCATCATAAAGGTTCAGAGGATCGGAAATTGTTCTAGGAAAGACCAGATTGTGATTTTTAAATAGTTTACCGAATGAATGGTTTTGCAGGTGGTACCATCCATCTGGATGAAGGGCCAGACATGTGGCTTATGTGGCCGCAATGATGACGAGTCAGTACAGGAGTTCCGTAGACCAGATGGCTCCGTGGCCATGGATGAAATGAGCCATATTCACTCTTGGATTCTTCCTGCCCAGACTTGTGCTGAAGGTAATTTAGGCGGCTTTTCTCTGTTCTCAGATATCCGGAGTTGTACCTCTGGGTAGATTCAAAACAAGGCCTAACACAGAATTTCTCTTCCTTTAAGGTTGCAATGTTCAACAGTCTCTTGTGAAACTTGAGAAGGAAATCGATGGTGAGAATGCTAAGTGTTACTCAGTCCATCCCGTTTTACGATGCGCCAAGGGATGCTCCCCAGTTAAGACCACCGAAGTAACCACTGGTTTCCACTGCCTGCCTGCTGGTGAGTGTAACTTTCCTCTTTGCAAAGTATTTTGAGACTTTACTGTCAAATAATGATCATGTAATTCCCATGGGAGCCATTTTTTACCATGGTTTATGGTTTCTATGTCATCCTCCCTTTAGGAGCAACTCTGGATCTGGTTGAAGGACAAGTGAGCTTGGACAAGTCTGAAGACTTCACAGAACTCGTGGAAGCGCACACATCTTGTTCATGTGAAAACACGGCATGCTCCTCTTAATCCGGCCTCCCGCCAGCACCATCCTTTAATTCTCTGTATAATCTGTGACCTCACAGAGACATGATTTTCATTTCAGGGTGACCCCCAAGAAGTAATCTAGACTTTGTAATGTATTTCTTCATTCCCAATAAAAGTTTGCATTCGAAAATATTTGACTTGTGGCTCCTCATTCTGTCACTGATTTTCGTGAAGGATGACAATCATTTATAGTCATATACATAGATAATGACTGGTTGGGGTAGCAAATACAAGGATACAGGGGAAGCACGGGAGAAATGTTGGAGACTGTTGCGTGAGGGGCTGACAAGAGGCAAGCAGAGAAGGAGGTCTCATCAGGACCGCAGATGATGGTGGCACTGATATAGGAGGCTGTTTCTGATATAGGGGGCATTATAAGCTGGGAATAATATTGCTGGCACTGTTGCTGGCACTAATAAATGGGCTCAATGTCAAACAATGGGAGAATTTATTAAAATTGCACTTAATAAATTAGGCGAATCTCTTGTTATGCCAGAAAATCAAATCTACACTATCCATAGGCTGGCGGAGACCTGCACTATAACATACGCCACTTTCTGGTGTAAATTATTGTAAATGTATTCGGCCATTCGTGGTCCTCTACACACATTTTTAAAAGTGCTATGAACAGGGGAAAAATTAAAAAGTCCAAACTATGGTGCAAATATGGCATTTGCTCTATTTTGTTAGAGTAAAGATAAATTGCCCCATAGAGTCATTCTAGAATCAGTAATACAGGTACATCGCAGGCTAAAGCCACGTTCACATGTGAGACATGTCTGACACGATCTTCAGACCGGCCACGGGTCTCCTGACCACAAACTTCACAGCCTCATAGCAGACATGAGACTGCGGAGTTTGGGTTGGAGACCTGCGGACAGTCCGTGCACCGCGGTCCGTACTCAGGCCACGGACGTCAGATGTGAATGAGGCTTTAGTCCGTGTGGTGGGAGAGTGAGACCAGGCGGCACCAGGCGGCCATAATGTCCCACGGTAAAGCCGAACACCACACATGAGTCCATCACCAGATGCCTCTCTACGTCCTGTCTACTTCACTAGCACGGCCCGGATTTGGAGAACACCGAGCTGACAAAGGCCAGAAAGCTTTTGCATTAGTGATGAGTGAGTATACTCGTTGCTCGGGTATGCTGAGCATGCTCGGATGATCTCCGAGTATTTTGGCGTGCTCGGGGATTTAGTTTGTGTCGCCGCAGCTGCATGATTTGCATTCTCTAACAAACAGGCATTCCTCACATGTATTCAGGCTGTCTAGCAGTCACAAATCATGCAGCTGCTCGACACAAACTAATTCTCAGAGCACGCCAGAATACTCGGAGATCATTCGAGCATGCTCAGAAAACCCGAGAAACGAGTATACACGCTCATCACTATGCTGCATCCCTCTGTACGTGCGTAGAGTAGATGGAGCGCCCTCACTCGCCAGGGCCGTGGGGTATTCGGTACCGGGCCGGTTGATCTTCTCAACGGGAGTTGTCACGGCAGCAGTGACCCGGTCCGTGGCCCTGGGGCTCCATTGCAAACGGGGTTGTTTCAGTGTGCTTATGGTGGTGAAAGGTTATAAGTGATTCGTGACGCATCCTGTGGTGTTCGGCAAATGTTAAGCCGACGCTGCAGACAGATCCTCTGGGACAGATGGTAGGGTGCAGCAGTGATGTTATAGCCCTCCACAGGCAGGGCTGTAGTCCCAGGGCAGTGTAGGTGAGGTGACACTTAGATGGTGTAGTGTCGGGCGCAGGAGGGATGTAGCGGTGTCGGGCAGGCTGGAGCAGGAATAAGTGGAGGACACCAGGGCATGTAATTCCAAAGCTTTACTCACAGTCTGTTGTAGTACAGGTGCCCGCATCCGTGCCGTGTCCTCTGGGTCAGGAGCTCATCCAACTTCCAGGCAAGATGAAGTACTCCTTTCCAACATTCCACCAACATAAGCGCCTTTTCTGAACGTCTCCCTCTTATAGCGCCTTTGAGTGAAGTACTCACAGTACTGAGTTACACTGGAGTTCCTCCTGTCAGATGTTCCTATGAACTCTACTTGTACGGCAGACAGCTGTAGCCTGCTTCGGGGACTCCTTCTACCTAGTCCCGGCTCACACACGTTGCTGTTGTGCCCCCAAGTCTTGTGTGGGAATAAAGTGGTCACTACTTCTATTCCTCCGGTGTCTGCTGCAGGACCATTAGTATCCGTACAACCTCGGGGACCGGGCCCCGGCCTTGCGCTTAGAACTTGGGAAGGGTTCTCCTCTAACCCTGGTCCTCACGTTCCGTACTAATCCTTTCTTTCTTATGGAGTGTCAGGCTTTCTATCAATGTTCCTTTACTGTGCCAGTGGACCCAGATCACTGAGGTCGGCTGCAGCACTTCCTTCCTCCATCCCACTCAGGGGATCTCCTTTCACAGACTGACCTCGTCAGACTCCTGTGACTAACTAACCAAATCCTATCCTCTTCCCGCTCTTTTAGTGCAGACTAAGCTTCACCCGCCTCCCAGCACGCTTCGTGTTCCAAGCAGGGAGCCGCCAAAGGTGCTTTGCTACACTACTATGTTGTGTGGGATGCAGGTGTTGGAGTGTGGTCAGGAGTCTCCACCTTACCTGGATGGTGGGGTACCACACCTCAGGAGGAGGTGCAGTACCTCTGTGGCAACGGAACCCTCAGGGGTGCCACATAGACATCGGTGGAGGACAAGTCCTTACATCCCTACTCGCATGGCTGTCCCCTCACATGCCTTTCTTTACTGAGCAGACTGATTACCGCCTCTGATTATACGGGCGCTGTCATCTCCTGACATTATACCTCACTCTCAACAGCTGCTCCCATAGTACAAGGATTGTCCCAAAGCTATAGACAAATTTGTGTATTTTGAGACGTCTGGAGACAATTAGGCAGATTTATCCGTCTTTGTTGCCCATAGTGACCAATCAGAACGAAGTTTTCTATTCTCAAACTTTCTGAGGTAAAATGAAAGCTGCGCTCTGATTGGTTGCTATAGGCAACGAAGGCAGACACTACCTAAGAGACAGTTTATGAGGCTTATCACTGAGTGAGGCTGACATCATGTGTTGTCCCCCCCAGACGGAGCCGAGCGAGACCCTCTCTTCCCCTTCTTTTTGACCCGGTCTTCCACTTTCTGTCCCTCTCTGCCCATTTGTTTCTCATCTCTGTCCCTGTCTGCTCCTCTGTACCAGACTCTGACTCTTCTCTTTGCCCCTATTTGCCCTTCTGTGCCCCTCTTTGTCCATCTCTGCCCATTTGTCTCTCTGTGTCTCTCTCTGCCAGTTCTGTCTGCCTCCCTTTGCCTATCTCTGCCCCTCTCTGCCTGTCTCTATCCATTCTCTCTGTCTGTCTCTGCTCATTCTCTCTGCCTCACTTTGCCAGTCTCTGCCCCTCTCTGCCACTATCTGTCTATCTCTGCCCTTTCTCTCTGTCTCCATTTGCCCATCTCTGCGCCTCTCTGTCTCTGCTCATTCTCTCTGCCTCCCTTTTCCAGTCTCTGCCCCTCTCTGTCCATCTCTGCCACTATCTGTCTATCTCTGCCCTTTCTCTCTGTCTTTCTTTGCCTGTCTCTGCCCCCTCTCTGTCACTATCTGTCTATCTCTGCCCATTCTCTCTGTCTCCATTTGCCCATCTCTGCGCCTCTCTGTCTCTGCTCATTCTCTCTGCCTCCCTTTTCCAGTCTCTGCCCCTCTCTGTCCATCTCTGCCACTATCTGTCTATCTCTGCCCTTTCTCTCTGTCTCTCTTTGCCTGTCTCTGCCCCTCTCTGTCACTATCTGTCTATCTCTGCCCTTTCTCTCTGTCTCTCTTTGCCTGTCTCTGCCCCTCTCTGTCACTATCTGTCTATCTCTGCCCATTCTCTCTGTCTCCATTTGCCCATCTCTGCGCCTCTCTGTCTGTCTCTGCTCATTCTCTCTGCCTCCCTTTTCCAGTCTCTGCCTCTCTCTGTCCATCTCTGCCACTATCTGTCTATCTCTGCCCTTTCTCTCTGTCTCTCTTTGCCTGTCTCTGCCCCTCTCTGTCACTATCTGTCCATCTCTGCCCTTTCTCTCTGTCTCCATTTGCCCATCTCTGCGCCTCTCTGTCTGTCTCTGCTCATTCTCTCTGCCTCCCTTTTCCAGTCTCTGCCCCTCTCTGTCCATCTCTGCCACTATCTGTCTATCTCTGCCCTTTCTCTCTGTCTCTCTTTGCCTGTCTCAGCCCCTCTCTGCCACTATCTGCCCATTCTCTCTGTCTCCATTTGCCCATCTCTGCGCCTCTCTGTCTGTCTCTGCTCATTCTCTCTGCCTTCCTTTTCCAGTCTCTGCCCCTCTGTCCATCTCTGCCACTATCTGTCTGTCTCTGCCCATTCTCTCTGCCTCCCTTTGCCCGTCTCTGTCCATCTCTGCCCCTCTCTGCCTCTATTTGCCCGTCTCTGTCCCTCTCTGTACAAGTCACTTCTGTGGAGCGGATCCTGATGGAAAATTCTCCAAACTAGACGCTGTCCAATCAGAAGGCTGCAAAAACTCTCCAAATGCTGATAAGAGGGAACATGTGAGCGCAGTCGGATCTATAAGGGACATGAATTGGAAGAGTCTTTCAAGTTGATATTTTTTTTAGTGGAGGACGCCAAATTCTCCACATAAAGCTCCGTCTGCACATAGACTTTGCATCCACATCCAGCCCTTGTATTCTGTGCTTGGCGAGCGCTCACCGGCGCTGTCTCACCTAATAATAATCTTTATTTTTATATAGCGCAAACATATTCCGCAGCGCTTTACAGTTTGCACACATTAGCATCACTGTCCCCGATGGGGCTCACAATCTAAATTTCCTATCAGTATGTCTTTGGAATGTGGGAGGAAACCGGAGGACCCGGAGGAAACCCACGCAAACACGGGGAGAACATACAAACTCCTTGCAGATGTTGTCCTTGGTGGGATACGAACCCAGGACCCCAGCGCTGCAAGGCTGCAGCGCTAACCACTGAGCCACCGTGCCGCCCTGAGTCTCTGAGGCTGCGTGGTACTAAGGTCAGGCTCAGACGAGCGTTCCTAATGTCCAGGAGCACGCAGACCGCACGGACCGATGTGACCGACATGTAATCTCCAAATGAGACTTGTTTCACATAAATAAATCGGCAGCGTCCACAAGTCCCTTCTGTTGTTTTGGGGATCAAACTCATCTATTCAAATCTATGGGTGCACAAAAAATCCGAATATCATACTGATCATTAGGCCTAATTCACACAGTAGTGTTTTTGATCAGTATTTCATCAGTATTTCTATACACAAAACCAGGAGCGACTCCAAAACACAGAGCAGGTGTCAGTATTTTTAATTATAGCTTTTCTCTGATTGTTCCTCTTCTGGTTTTGGTTTACAAATACTGATGTAAAATACTGACCGTGTGAATGAGGTCTTTATATGTTATTATTTTTACAACCGTTGATTTATAAAAACACAAGTAACATATACAAAATATAGTCAAGTGAATAGGTTACTTGCAGTGGCGTAACTGCAAAGTTATGGGCCCTGATGCAAACTTTCGAATGGGGCCCCCCCATGACCCCAAGCCAAAATACATGTACATCTCCGCTCCGTACACCTCGTACATGCGCGGCTCCACTCCGCACACCCCGTACACGCGCGGCTCCCCACAACTTGTACACACATGGCTCCGCTCCGCACACCTTGTACACGCGTGGCTCCCCACAACTTGTACACACATGGCTCCGCTCCGCACACCTTGTACACGCGTGGCTCCACACAACTTGTACACACATGGCTCCGCTCCGCACACCTTGTACACGCGCGGCTCCCCACAACTTGTACACACATGGCTCCGCTCCGCACACCTTGTACACGCGTGGCTCCCCACAACTTATACACACATGGCTCCGCTCCGCACACCTTGTACACGCGTGGCTCCCCACAACTTGTACACACATGGCTCCGCTCCACACACCTCGTACACGCGCGGCTCCCCACAACTTGTACACACATGGCTCCGCTCCGCACACCTTGTACACGCGTGGCTCCCCACAACTTGTACACACATGGCTCCGCTCCACACACCTCGTACATTCGCGGCTCTGCTCCGTACACCTCGTACACGCATGGCTTCTCTCCGTACACTTCGTACACGCGTGGCTTCTCTCTGTACACTTCATACACGCGTGGCTTCTCTCCGTACACCTTGTACACACGTGGCTTCTCTCCATACACTTCGTACACACCCGGGTCCGCTCCATACATCTCGCACACATGACTCCGCTCACCTCGTACACACAGCTGCGCTCCATACACTTCGTACACAAGCAGCTTCTCTCCGTCCACCTCATACACAAGCGTGTTATGAACGAGTCACCGTAGGAGGCAGACACAAAAATAGAAGCTACGTCCAGAAAACCGGAGAAGTTGGCAACTATCAGATTGCAGACCCCTGAACCTACCAACACAACTAGCAGTAGCCGTGGGGGGTTCCTACAATGCCCTAGACCCCTCGATCACGGCCGGAGGACTAAATAGCCTAAAGAAAGAAAAGGACATCTAAACTGCCCCAGAGCAGAGCCCAAAGAAAAAGGCAGCCCCCAACATATAATGACGGTGAAGCAAGATGAAAAAACACTCACACAGGTAGAAAGATAGGCTGAGCAAACAATGGGGCCCAAACTAACTAAACAGGAAAGGAAAGGATGGTTGCTGTCTGCAATCTGCCAAAACCCTATGAAAAACAGAAGCCAACAGGCTGATATGGAAAAAGACCCTGAAGCAGCTAGGCTTCAAAAACTAAATCAGCACTCAGGTATTTTCTGAAGACAGAGCTAAAGGAATTCAGCCCACCCCAGCAGGGAATGGCAGAAATCCAGCAACACAAAGTCAAAGCACAAATGCAAAAGGCAGAGCAGAAAACTTAGCTTTTAGCAGAGCAGGAATTCAGACTGGACTCCAAGGATCCCACAGAGAAATCACCCGCAGGGCAGAAGGGCGTCGACACCCTTATATCCAGTCAGTAACTCCACTCAGCCAGTCATCATCATTAGTCTCAGATGTTTGATAATCAGGCTCACTACCTTTCTTAACCAGCAGAGGGAGTTCATCGGGCCTGAGTGGTGAAGGGGAAAATTAACTCACAACACAAGCGGCTCCGCTCTGTACACTTTGTACACACGTGTCTTCTCTCCGTACACTTCGTACACATGTGGCTCCACTCACCTCGTACACACAGGGCTCCGCTCCATACACCTTGTACACACATGGCTCTGCTACATCTACCCTGTAAACCCCTCCTGACCCTACACATAAACTTACCCTCATCCGGCACCATGACAACCAGCACAGCAGAGTCCTACATACACAGAGGCCCCTGATCATGTGACCCCTGACTCCTCCCCTCCTGTGACCTCATCACAGGTCCTGTGCACACAGAGCAGCCATCGCGTCAGGCCAATTGCAGCCTGGCAGCCAATCAAAGCATGGAGCTGCACAGCCAATTAGTGGCTGCAGCTCCGCGATCAGGCCCTTAAGCACTCTGGGCCGCGTCGCAGCTGCAACCGTGGTAGTCACGCCCCTGGTTACATCGATACAACAGCGCAAACAGTGAGGAGACGGCAATACTGAGCCAACACTATCTATTTGACTAACACACAAAGAAAATCTATCAGTGTATATCTAATATATACAGGGTGGACCATTTATATGGATACACCTAAATAAACTTGGAATGGTTGGTGATATCAGCTTCCTGCTTGTGGCACATTAGTATATGGGAGGGAGAAACTTTTCAAGATGGGTGGTGACCATGGCGGCCATTTTATCAATGGCCCACCCAGGTGTATCCATATAAATGACGCACCCGGTATTATTATTATTTATTTCTATAGCGCCATTAATTCCATGGTGCTGTACATGAAACGGGGTTACATACAAAGTTATAGATATCGTTAACAGTAAACAAGTTTCCACAACAAATTTACAATGACAGACTGGTACAGAGGGGAGAGGACCCTGTCCTTGCGGACTTACATTCTACGGGATGGTGGGGAAGAGACAGAAGGTCGGGGGTGCAGCAGCTCTGGTGGTGATGAGGCAGCAGCTCTGGTGGTGGTGAGGCGGCAGAATGGTCATTGCAGGCTGTAGGCTTTCCTCAAAAGATGGGTTTTCAGGTTCCGTTTGAAGGATCGGAGGGTGGTGGTTTATAAATATATGTATATATATATTTATGCACTTTATGATATTTATAATTGTTTATTACTTTTTTAGCCAGATGATGAATTAATGCATTTCATATCACATGATACATATTATTTTTAAGTAGGGAACCACTGTTCAATTACTATTGAATTATATACCTTTTTAATTGTTGTGCCATTAGTTTGACATACGTTGCCCCGCACACACAATGCAATTGTTTTTAAATATTTTTTTTAAAACATTAATATTTTAATAATATGTGTTAATAAAATTCTCTTGTCTTGAATTAAATTTTGTGTCCATCAATTTTCTTTATATACAAATTAAAATAAAATGCTTTTTTGATCAGAAATTAAAACATTTTTATGAATTTTTTTGGGGGGTTATGTATTGATGTTTAATATTCATATAATAAAATATTGAATAGTTACACTTCTGGTATTTCTTTTCTATATATAACATCCAACAGTAATCTGCCATCATTGAGTCATTCCAAAAGCCCTGGTAGCGGTGCTCCATTACTTTAATGTCCTGGTGAAACCGCCCGCCTTGTTCATCACTTAGATTTTGATGGACAAAAATCTAAATGTGAATGCAAAAAGTGCATTTTCAGAGACATGCGACATCCAAGACACTGGTATGCATTTTGCAGCTCCTCAACACCTTCAACATTTTCTGGAGATTTTTTTTTTCCTAAGGCCGGGGTCACACTAACCGACGCAAAATACGGTCCGTAGTTTACATGCGTAATACGGATGAATGACCCCTAAATAGTGCTCCGTATGTCATCCGTAAGCAAGGTGTGGTCGCGTATTTTGCACATGTGAGCATCCGTATGGAATCCGTATGGCATCCGTATGGCGAGATTTTCTCGCAGCCTTGCAAAATGGACATTTAACGGTTTTGAGGCCTGCTAACTATTTAAATCATTAGCCTGCACCCTATTTATTGGCTCAGGAGCAGGTGGCTGCCTCCATTCTGTCCATTTGTGACCTTGCCTTCACTAGGTGTGTTGCTGTGGTATGTGCAACATGGCAGACAGTCTGAGTTTCAACACAACTGAGCAGGTTCTCTTCAACTGGCTTTTGTCACGTCGCTTTGGTCACCCATACCCAGTGATAGTGGATCCGCGGAGGAGGAGACGCATGTGGGTCCATCCACTTTTGAGGCAACGACTCACAAGAGGTCATTTTCACCGCCTCTATTCTTCTCTGCGGGAGCATCCGGAGAAATTCTACCAATACTGTCGCATGAGCATTTCCACATTTGATCGACTCTTGGAGACAGTGCGACCTGGGATCACCTTTCAGGACACAAGGATGCGCAAAGCGATATCTGCAGAGGAGCGACTTCTACTCACAATACGGTATGTACTACACAACCACATTCTCTATGTTCATGATGTGTTGCCCAAAGTATGTTTTTTTTGCTTTTTGGACTAAGTTTAATGCCCTCATCTTATTCCAGATGTTTAAACTTACAGACCAGAATGTTATGTGTAATATGTACTGAATATCACGTAGTCATTGTGCGACCAAATATATGTGTGTTAGTAGATCTGAAATCCTAACAAGTTTGGTATGTATGTACCTGGTCTTTTGTTAATTTGTGCATTCTAAAATCTTCCTTTTCTGTTGTTCTTCAGCTTCCTGTCCACTGGCCTGTCTTATGCCGCCCTCCACCATGAGTTTCTCATTGGAAGATCTACCATTTCTGGCATAGTCAGGTCAATATGTAGTGAAATATGGTCAAGACTATATCAACTCGTCATGCCCCAGCCCAGGATGGAAGCTTGGTTGAGGATATGAAGGGACTTTGAGGAGGAATGCCAGTTTCCTAATTGTATTGGGGCCCTTGATGGCAAACATATCCGGGTGCGTAAGCCGCCGAACTCTGGCTCCCAATTCTTCAGTTATAAACAATACTTTTCTGTTGTATTGTTGGCTCTGGCCGACCCTCAATACAAGTTTATAATTGTTGACATTGGGGCCTATGGAAGGACGGGAGACTCTAGAGTCTTCAATACTTCCATTATGGCTCGGCGGCTACACACCAACCAGTTGGATCTACCACCACCACGACAGCTACCAGGCTCCACTCAAGAATCAGTCCCTTATGTCCTTGTGGCAGATGAGGCATTTCAGTTAATGCGCAATGTCATGAGGCCATATCCCCGGCGCAACCTGGACCACCGGCGCAGAATTTTTAACTTGCGCCTATCACGTGCTAGGCGACTGGTGGAGTGTTCCTTTGGCATTCTTTGTGCCAAATGGCGGGTACTCCAGTCTGCCATTCAGCTGAGTGAACAAAATGTTAATGAAGTAGTTAAAGCCTGTGTGGTTCTTCATAACTTCACCAGGATACATGATTGTTCCTCCTCTGCTGATGTTGTGCGTAGGCCGGACAATGTGCGCAGGGTGAGACCACCTATCTACCCTCAACGTAGACCGCTCTCTGGCCTCAAATATTTTCACAAGTTATGTCACCTGAGGGGGAAACTTCTTGGCAAGAGCATGCTGTGTCTATGTTCTAATTTTTTGGTTTATGTCTGTCTAAACAGGACCGGATTGGTAATATACCCAACCGGGCATTTTCCCGCTGGGCCGCTGTCATGGCCACTTGCCAGCTGATGCGGCCACTGGCCTGGCTGTTGTTCCTGCCGCCGGCCCTATGCGGGCACGGCGGTTATAGTTTCCAACCCTCCCGGGATTTTTCTATCCCGCACTGCAGGGAGATGAGCCCCCCCCCCGCACTCCATCCACGCCCTAGCATGAGACCTCCCCCCCCCGCAGCCACTCACAGCGTCGCTTGCCTGCTCTCTTTTCTGTACACAGGACTTTGATGAGGTCACAAGAGGGGAGGAGTCAGGGGGTCACATGATCAGGAGCCTGTGTCCAGACCCCTGATCATGTGACCCCCTGACTCCACCCCTCCTGTGACCTCATCACAGGTCCTGTGCGCACAGCCCTGCCTCTTGGTGTCTGCAGGACTCGGCTGTGCTGGTTGTCATGGTGCTGGATGAGGGAAGTATGTGTGGGGTCAGGAGGGGTTTACAGGATAGATGTAGCAGAGCTGTGTATGTATGAGGCGTATGGAGCGGAGCCGTGTGTGTACGAGGTGTACGGAGAGGAGCCGCGTGTGTACGAGGTGTATGGAGCGGAGCCACGTGTGTACGAGGTGTATGGAGCGGAGCCGCGTGTGTACGAGGTGTACGGAGCGGAGCCCTGTGTATACGAGGTGTACGGAGCGGAACCGGATGTGTACGAGGTGTTTTGAGCAGAACCAGATGTGTAGAGGTGTACGGAGCGGAGCCGCATGTGTGTACGAGATGTACGGAGCGGAGCCGCGTGTGTATGAGGTGTACGGAGAGGAGCCGCGTGTGTACGAGGTGTACGTAGCGGAGCCGCGTGTGTACGAGGTGTACGGAGCAGAGCCATGTGGACGAGGTGTACGGAGCGGAGCCGCGTGTGTACGAGGTGTACGGAGAGGAGCCGCATGTGTACGAGGTGTACGGAGAGGAGACGCGTGTGTACGAGGTGTACGGAGAGGAGCCGCGTGTGTACGAGGTGTACGGACCGGAGCCGTGTGTGTACGGAGTGGAGCCATATGTGTACGGGATGAACGGAGCGGAGCCAAGTGTGCACTTTCTTAGCCCTCTTTCTTTCTCTCTCTGTTCTTTCTTCTTTCTCTCTGTTCTTTCTTTCTCTCTCGCTCTCCTTTCTTTCTCTCTGTTTTCTTTTTTCTCTCTCTGTTTTCTCTCTTCCTTAGTGCCAGTCAGTGTGCCCATAATGCCAGCCACTGTGCCCTCAGTACCAGTATGTGTGATCAGCAGTGCTAAATGGGTGTGGGCATGGGTGTGACTAGTTGTGAAATGGGTGTGGCCGGGCGTGGCCTAAAATTTGCAGTCTTTGTCCCTCTTTCCCTTCTTCAAAACTTGGGAGGTATGATAGGGGCGGCTGTGACCAGGGGGTCTGGTTGCCCAATAGCAGTTCTGCCAGGAATTCTGTCACCGTGCGTACAAAAGGGGACAGAGCTTTGGGAGGAGTACTGTACCTAAAAGCAATAAATAGGCCTGAGCTGAAATACTGGGCACAGCTGTGACTACATGTTATATAGTCGTGTTAATCTCCTCTCACTTCTTGTAACCTACAAGTGTACAAAAATGTTATATAGTCACCATGTGACTAGTGGGCCTGTGTAACTTCAAATGCCAGGGCTGAATTTTAGTCCCAGTCCGCCCCCGTGTCTAAATATATATATGTAAACCCCTTATGATTCTATGACTGTTTAATTGCATTGGTAAGCGTATGTTAGTATGCTGACACCTTTTTTTAGAATTGAGACAAAGACGTAAAATGTAGTAGACAAATGTTTACTTTTGCCTTTTATTTTTAAGAAAAACATATTATTGCATTATGATAAATGTGGGAATAGGCCAAATTGGCGTTTGTGCAGATGTGAAAATTGGGAACAAATAACATTTTATGACAAACAAAACAACCACAAAACCATTAGGCAATACCAAAATGGCAACATTATAAATTTTGGTAGGTCGGGGGAGGAGAAGGCGGAAGACCAGCCTGTGTTTGCTGCTGGCTACTTTGCCCAACTTGCCCATCGCCCTGTGTGGGGGCATACTGTTGCCCATGATGTGGGTAGTGTACTGCCTCCTGGGATTGGGGTTGGTACTAGCCAGAGTGATACTGGAGAGGGGCCTCTTGTTGGGGCTGGTAGGACCGTGTCTCATACCCACCAATATAGCCATGTCGTCCCCAACCAGGTTGGGACCAGCCTCCAACACTGGGTGGGAACAAGTGGCCATATTGGTGAGGTTGACTAGAGCCAGACATATGTAGCTGCTGTTGGAAAGGTTGGGTAGGGGGAGGAAGGGGGTGAGGTGTAGGCCCACGTATTTGAGGATCCTCAGAGCCTGCTTGAGCAAGCATGTGTGTGGGGTGTCTAAGGCACATCAGATTTCTGGGTGAAAGCTGCCACCTCTCCATATATTCAAATAACTCATATGGGGTATTGGGGGGTGTGCTTGCATCAAGCAGGATCTGAAAACATCCTCGAATACGTAGCCTCACCTCACGGGAAAGGGCACGAAGATAAAGGGCCAGGCTGCGTGAGTATGCCTCCTCGCCATCATCATTATTGACTCTAGCCAGATAGTTCAGTACCCCTGTGTCAACATTGATACGGGTATCTTGGGCAGGGATATGGCGCCTTCTTCTTCCTCGCCGGGATGGTCCAGCAGGCTGTGGGGAGCCCCAGATCTGGGCAGTTGGGCTGCTGCTGATGTTGCCCTGCTCCTCCTGTATGGCTGATGGTGCAGCAGCAGACGGTCCTGGTGGTGGGGTTTGTGGCGCAGGCACTGGGTTTTCCTGAGAGGAATCTTCACCCATGCTTCTTGTAGGGGGAGAAGATGGGCCAGCCACCTCATCCCCTACAGGATCAATTATGGGCTCTGTATCTGAGCCAGTTTCTCTCTCCGTAATGTTGGACTGAGTTCTGTTATGAAATAGAACAGAGCCAAAAATAAATCAATATTTTTGGCCCTGTAAAGTATCTGTGTAATGTGGTGTGAGGTATCTACTTACGGTCTCAGATCCAGAATAGGGGCGAGGAAGGAGAGGCGGTCATAATACACATATTTGCGTTTCACGTAGCCCGCATCCCCACTCCTGGACCGCTGCTGACGTTCCCGCCTGTATTGGTCGCGGATGCTTCGCCAGCGTTTCATCACATCTTCCACTGCAATGTGAAAGGAAATATTCTCAATTTCACATATTTGATATGTCACATTTGCTACCAGTAGTCTAGGCATGTGGCCTTCTGGGGTTTGTGCTTTCTACCCAGGGTGGCATATGTAATTGGGGCATCCAGGCCAGATACACAGGGTCACAAGAGTTCAGGTATCAAGTAACTACACTTACTAACTTGGTTGGCTAGGAGGATGAGGAGCTTGTGGCCTGGGCCAAATTATGGCAGTGTCAAACCATGTGTCACATCAAAATCTACCTGCCTCATGAGGCAAAAAGTCCAAGCACAGGAAGGGGGGGGGCTGATTCTATATGCATTTTTTGATGTGAGGTAATTCTAAACAGTTTTTGGGTTGTCCTTACTCATTTGATGCTGCTCCTCACGTGGCCGATCACCAAAATCATGGAACATCTGGCAACATATGCGCCTCCATGACGCCTCCTTTCTTGCCCGGTTGGCATAATGGGCATCACGTTGGTCCCAGATTTCCGGTTGCTCCTGCATTATACAATCAGCATCTCCACATTGAGGAAATATGGCGCCATGACGCTGCTGTACTCCGTGGAGGCGTACTTCCTGGATGTCTGGAGCGGTTTTTGAGCTCATCTGCATGTCTAGACTTCCTGATGATGGATTGGCCCATTTCCTGTCACCAGCCAAAAGACCTGCGTATTTCTCGCAAGTCACATGTGTGGTCCGTGTGTAATCCGTATTTTTTGCGCAGCCATAGACTTGCATTGGTGTACTACGGGCGTAGTACGCTGACAGTCACAGCATGCTGCGATTGGCACGGACCGTACAATACGGATGAGAAATATACGGCTGTTGGGAGCTGCCCCATAGAGAATCATTGGTCCGTGTGTAATGCGTGCTTTTAACGCCTCTCACTCGTCCGTATTCCTCTCTAGTGTGACCCCGGCCTAAGAAGTTTTCACAGATCCACTTGAAGCTTTTCCAAGATCCCAGTTCCTTATCATTTCGAGTTCCTTCAAACACATCATCTCTCATAAGCTCTCTGATCTGAGGACCAACAAATCCCCCTTCCTTCAGTTTTGCTGGTGAAATGCTGCATAATTTCTGTGAAATGTATTGGAACCCTTGTGAATTTGTCTTTGCCATGGCTTACACAAACAATCCCAACTTTATATGTAGTGGAGGAAGAAAGATTTTTGTTGGCGCAGCTAAAGGATTATGCTGAACATTTTCTCTACCTGGAGCATAGATGTTTCTCTGTCCCCAAGCACGATGAACATAATGCTCTACTGTATTTCTACCGTCCCAGAAACACAAGAAGCAACAATATTTTGTGAAACTTCCTTGCATTCCCATTAGCAGACCAACCACTTTCAAATCTCCACAGATATTGCATTGATGATACTTATATTGTGTAGCATCCAAAACAACTAACATATTTTCATAACTTTCCTTTAGATGACATGAGTGAGCAACATGGATTGATGGTTTCACGTTTCCATTGTGAAGCAACACTGCTTTCAAACTTCTTTGGGATGAGTCAATAAACAATCACCAAACTGCAACAAAATACTCTTGATTCAGTTCTTCAAAGAGGCCGTTCACATTGTTACAGGACACCATTGGTCCATCAGCTGTGAAAAATTGTGTTAAAGTGTTACGTCTGTTTCGGTAATAACACACTTTGACGCCATCATAAAGAACATTCTTCTGTTTCAACCAAATGCACAAAGTTCAGCTTTATCTTTTGCCAATGAAAGGTCTCCGATGATATCATTTAATTCATGTTGAGTAAAGCGTTCTGGCTGCTCCATCAGGTACATACTCATCTTGACTTGAGGGCTCCATGTCTTCGGCAGTAGCTTCAGCTCCATAGTCTTCATATTCTACTTCATTTTCACCCAATCCAGACAACGGTGGTACAGTAACCGGCAAGGCACCATCATGTTGAACTGGCCTAATCGCAGATACAATTTCAGGGTAATTAATCTTATGTTTGTTCTTTATAGAAAAGCCCTTCGGTTTGACAAAAGTAGCAGTCATCACTATGATTGTTGGATTCTCTCCAAATCATGGGAACAGCAAATGGCATAGCCACTGTCACGTAACTTTGGAGTGCAAAACACAGAAGCCACAGGCCGTAGGCGATTCTATGGGATTGGCATGAGAGGGCACATTTAAAAATGTGCACTGGAATGTCACACGTCTGTGGGTAGGAAAACTGTGAAAGCTGAAGACAAACCACCACTGCATCTCATTGTGAGTCAACGTCCATAAGAAATGGAAGCCATTGATCATCTGAAGCTAGATCCCGGCCAGCGGGACAGGGCATAGCTACGTCTTAACCATCATCTTCTATCAGTTCACCAAATTTGTAGTGGCAGGCCCAGTGAAGGATTTGACAGGCCAGACTACACAGCGGAGGAGCAGGGAGAGGTAAACATTGCAAATGCTGGGGCCCTGCCCAAGCAAGGGGGGCACACTCGTGGGCGTCGGCACTGGCACTGGGCCCCTCATAGTACGGCGGTGTGTCTGACGGCGGGTGTGCACCACCACCGTCAGAGACACTTGATTGCACTATGAGGGACCCTGTGCCAGTGCCCGCGCCCAAGAGTCAGCCCACCCACCTGTCCAGGGCAACGGCACTCGCACGGTTGCGTTCGCTAAGTGGTGACCCCGGCCATGGGGGGAGGAGGCAGCCCAGTTAGGGAGGTTTACAAAATGGCCTATGCTGATGTGGGACATTCACCTGCTACTAAAGGTGAAATTGGTCAAGTCCCAGGAACAGGCGGACCAAAGAAAACAATTTTTCTGGCAACCTATGTGTCATCAGGGTAAGGTGGGACAAAATCCTTGGAAACCCATGCATGGTTCATTTTAATGAAGGTTAGATCATCCACATTTTGGGTCGACAGACGGGTCCTTTTTTCTGTCAGTATTGATCCAGCAGCACTGAAGACTCTTTCCGATAGCACACTTGCAGCTGGGCAAGCAAGCTCCTGTAAGGCATATTGTGCCAATTCAGGCCAGGTGTCCAGTTTAGCGGCCCAATAGTCAAATGGGAATGACCTGTGAGGGAGAACATCGATATGGGAGGAAAAGTAGTTTGTAACCATAGTTGACAAGTGCTGTCTCCTGTCACTTTCAATCGATGTAGTATTACCAGTCGTGTGAGCGGAACTTGAAGAATCAGTCCACAGCATGGTCATGAAACCCCTGTCTCCAACGCCACTTCTGATGTGTGCACCACCAACACCTCTTCCATGTTGCCCCCGGCCCCTACGGCTCGTGTGAGAACCATCACCGCTGCTGTGTGCTGGGAATGCCTCAACCAACCGGTTTACCAGAGTTGCTTGTTTGTTAGCCAATATTAGGTCAAGGTTCTCCTGTGGCATGATGTTTTGGAACTTGCCTTTATAGCATGGATCCAGGATGCTGGCCAGCCAGTAGTCATCATCGTTCATCATTTTGGCAATGCGGGGGTCCCTTTTTAGGATCTGCAAGGCATAATCTGACATGTGGGCCAATGTTCCCGGTGTCAATGATGCACTGCGAGTGTTGGGTGGAGGAGCACTTTCAGGCAAATCCACATCCCTCCAATCACGATCAAACCCAGTACCAGACCTTGCAAAGCCAACATTTCTCTTGCCCCACGAGAAGCATCCTCCCCTAAATAATCATCCCCATCATCATCCTCGTCCTCTTCCTCCTCCACCTCGTCCACGACAGTTCCCTGACCAGACAATGGCTGACTGTCATCAAGGCTTCCCTCCTCCTCTTCAACCTCGGCTGCAGACGCCTGCTCCTTAATGTGCGTCAAAGTTTGCATGAGCAGACGCACAAGTGGGATGCTCATGCTTATGATGGCGTCGTGTTATGAGTTCATTTTCTCCTGCACCTCTGATGTCTGAGGAATTTCCTCTGCTGGTGAAAGGAGGTGGTGAAAGTGATCTGGATGGGAAGAACCTATCATCAGACCAGATAGAAGATGATTGGACATCCGGAATTACTGAGTGGATAAAAGTCAGCCGACGCCCTGCAGGGTTGCTGGTGATCCTTTCAGCTCTGAGCGCTTGTATCCAGTTCAAGTTTCTGTCTGCTAAAAGCTAAGTGTTGCTCTGCTATTTTTCCTTGAGATATTGTCTGCTTACTTAGTGTTTGTTTTCAGCCTGCCCTGGTTTGGACGGGCTGAACTCCATTTTTGTCACTGATCAGTAGATCTTTTTGCTCTGTCTTCAGAATATACCTGAGTGCTGATATAGTGATTTTGAAGTCTAGTGACTTCAGGGCCTATTTCTATCAGACGTGTTGGACGATTTTGATAGGGTTTTTTGCGGATCACAGCCAGCATCTTTTCTGTCCTGTCCTATCTAGTTAGTTGGGCCCCATCGTTTGCTCAGCCTGTCTTTCTGTCTGTGTTTGTGTTTTCATCTGTTTTCACCGACAATACATGTAGGGGGCTGTCTATTGCTTTGGGGTCTGCTCTGGGGCAGTTTAGATTTCCCCTTTCTTTCTTTAGGCTTATGTAGTCCTCCGGCTGTGACGAGGGGCCTAGGGCATCATAGGAGCCCCCCATGGCTACTGTTAGTTGTGGTGTACAGGATTAGGGGTCTGCAATCCGCTAGTTACCAACCTCTCTGGTTTTCTGGACTTAGCCTTTGTTTTTGTTTTTTCCTCCTCCGGTGACTCAATCATAACAGAATCACCAGCCATACCGCAGATTCTAGGGTACTCAATAGCAGGAAGGAATTGTAAAAAAAAAAAAGGTGTCAGAATTTTTTGTGTATATTTTTTCCTCTATTTCTCTGAGGCCGTAGGGGGAATTTTTTCTCAATGGAGATTGAGCAATTGCCTGATCGGGTGAAGCAGCTTACTGCTGAAGTACGGGGAATTTCCGCCTATCTTGCTCATTCACATGCTGCTGAACCAAAGATCCCTACTCCTGATGTGTTTTTTGGGGATCGGTCTAAATTTTTGAATTTTAAGAATAATTGCAAATTATTTTTTGCTTTGAGGCCTAACTCATCAGGGAGCTCTGCGCAGCAGGTTAGAATTGTCATCTCTTTGCTGCGCGGCGATCCCCAGGATTGGGCGTTTTCTTTGAAACCTGATGATCCTATCCTGACTAATGTGAACGCATTTTTCCAATCCTTGGGGTTGTTGTATGATGAACCTAATGCTGTTGATCAGGCTGAAAAGGCCCTGTTAGCATTGAGCCAGGGTCGGGATTCTGCAGAGTTGTACTGTCAGAAATTCCGAAACTGGGCGGTCCTTACTACCTGGAATGATGGTGCTTTGGCAGCCCTCTTTCGGAAGGGTTTGTCAGAAACCATAAAAGATACCATGGTGGGATTTCCTGTTCCCTCTGGTCTTGACGATTCTATGTCATTAGCCATTCAGGTCGATCGGCGTTTGCGTGAACGCAAAACTGCACGAGAGGTGTTGCCACCTGTTGAGCAAATGTCTGAACCTATGCAATGTGATAGAGTTTTGTCTAGGGGGCAACGTCAGGAGTTCAGAAGGCGTAATAAGCTGTGTTTTTTTTGTGGAGATGCCTCGCATATGATTTCTGTCTGCCCTAAACGAGAGAAACGTTTTGCACATACATTTGCTGTGGGTGGTGTTCAACCTAAGTTTCTTCTGGCAATTACTCTGATCTGCTCCTTGTCCACATTTTCCGCCAAGGCCTTTGTGGATTCCGGAGCTGCTCTGAACCTGATGGACTTGGATTTTGCTAAACATTGTGGGTTTCCTATGACACTTCTGCGAACACCTATCCCTTTGAGGGGTATTGATGCTACTCCTTTGGCGAGGAATAAACCTCAGTTTTGGACTCAGGTGGTAATGCGGGTCGCCCCAGACCATCAAGAAAATTGCAGATTTTTGGTGTTGCATAATTTGCATAATACCATTGTTTTGGGGTTTCCCTGGTTGCAAATCCATAATCCAGTTTTAGATTGGAAATCTTTGTCTGTGGTGAGTTGGGGTTGTCGGTGTGCCCTTAGCGACGCTCCTGTTTTCTCCGCCTCTCCCCAGTCGCATGATGTTCCTGACTATTTGGCTGATTTTTATGATGTATTTAGTGAGAATGAGTCTGCATCTTTGCCTCCTCATAGGAGTTATGACTGTGCAATTGAGCTGAGCCCTGGGTGTAAGTTTCCCAAGGGTCGACTTTTCAATTTGTCTGTACCCGAGCACGAGGCTTTGCGATCCCTATATTAAGGAGTCGTTGGAGAAGGGTCATATTAGACCATCCGCTTCGCCCTTAGGTGCTGGGTTTTTTTTCGTGGCCAAGAAAGATGGTTCATTAAGGGCTTGTATTGACTATCGTTCCCTCAACAAGATTACTGTTAAATATCAGTATCCGTTACCCCGATTTCTGATCTATTCTCCAGAGTTAAAGGTGCTTGCTGGTTTACCAAGCTTGACCTCAGGGGGGCGTATAATCTTATTCGCATTAAGCATGGAGATGAATGGAAGACGGCATTTAATACTCCGGAGGGACATTTTGAGTACCTGGTGATGCCTTTTGGGCTCACTAATGCTCCTTCTGTCTTCCAGTCCTTCATGAATGATATTTTCCGGGACTTTGTGGATAAGTTTTTGATCATCTATCTGGATGATATTTTGATTTTTTCCAGGGATTGGGATTCTCATGTGGAACATGTTCGGACTGTGTTCCGGATTTTGAGGGAGAATTCCCTGTATGTCAAGGGATCGAAATGCCTTTTTGGGGTACAGAGGATTTCATTTTTAGGATTTATTTTGTCTCCGTCAACTATTGAAATGGACCCGGCCAAGGTACAGGCCATTTAAGACTGGGTTCAGCCCACTTCTTTGAAGGCCCTCCAGAAGTTTTTGGGTTTTGCTAATTTTTATCGTAAATTTATAGCTAATTTTTCTGGTATTGCCAAACCATTGACTGATTTGACTAAGAAGGGTGCTGATGTGCTGAATTGGTCTCCGGAGGCTGTTTCTTCCTTTCAGGAGCCGAAGCGAAGGTTCACTTCTGCTCCGGTTTTGCGGCAACCTGATGTCTCACTCCCGTTTCAGGTAGAGGTGGACGCTTCTGAGATTGGTGCAGGAGCTGTTTTGTCCCAAAAAGATCCTGTAACATCTAAGATGAATCCCTGTGCTTTCTTTTCCCCGAAAGTTCTCCCCATCTGAACGTAACTATGATGTGGGGAATCGGGAACTGTTGGCCATGAAATGGGCATTTGGGGAGTGGAGACATTGGTTGGAGGGAGCTAGGCATCAAGTCGTGGTCCTTACTGACCACAAGAATTTGATCTACCTTGAGTCGGCCAAACGCTTGAATCCTAGACAGGCTAGGTGGCCTTGTTTTTCACACGTTTTGATTTCGTGGTATCATTTCTTCCGGGCACTAAGAATGTCAAGGCTGATGCCCTCTCTAGGAGTTTCTTTGCTGATTCTCCTGTTGTGACCAAGCCTGCTACCATCTTGGGTGAGGGGGTGGTTCTTTCTGCCATCTCGCCCGATTTGAGACGTGCTCTGGAAGAGTTTCAGGAGGACAAACCTGAGCGTTGTCCCATTGGAAAATTGTATGTTCCTAACCAGTGGAGGAATAGAGTGATGTCTGAGGTTCATTGCTCCGCATTGGCTGGTCATCCAGGTATTTTTGGTACTAGAGATTTGGTGAGTCGGTCTTTTTGGTGGCCCGCCTTGTCTCGTGATGTCAGGAATTTTGTGCAGTCCTGTGGGACGTGCTCCCGGTCTAAACCTTGTTCTCGCTCCGGTGGGTTGTTGATGCCTTTGCCGGTACCCAGGAGGCCATGGACCCATATTTCAATGGATTTTATCTCTGATATGCCTGTCTCTCAGAGAATGACTGTTATTTGGGTGATTTGTGATAGATTCTCTAAGATGGTCCATCTTGTACCACTCTCTAAGTTGCCATCTTCTTCAGAGTTGGTGCCCTTGTTTTTGCAACAGGTGGTTCGCTTGCACGGGATTCCAGAGAACATTGTATCTGACAGAGGAGTTCAGTTTGTTTCTAGATTTTGGAGGACTTTCTGTTCCAAGCTGGGAATTCAGCTGTCCTTCTCCTCTGCGTTTCACCCTCAGACCAATGGGTAGACGGAGAGAACAAACCAGACTTTGGAGTCGTATTTGAGATGTTTTATTTCTGCTGATCAGGATGATTGGGTTTCATTTTTGCCCTTGGCCGAATTTGCTTTAAATAATAGAGCTAGTTCGGCCACTTTGATGTCACCTTTTTTTTGTAACTTTGGGTTTCATCCTCGATTCTCTTCAGGGCAGGTGGCGCCTTCTGCCTGCCCAGGTGTTGACACTGTGGTGGAGAGAATGCACCATATCTGGGACCAAGTGGTGGATAAGTTATCTCTCTCCCAGGAAAGGGCCCAGCGGTTTTCCAACCGGCATAGGACCATTGGTCCCCGGTTTAAGGTGGGTGATATGGTTTGGTTGTCATCAAAGAATATCTCTATGAAGGTGGCTTCTCCAAAGTTTAAACCTAGATTTATTGGACCTTATACGATTTTGGAGATTCTTAATCCAGTCTCTTTTCGATTGGCTCTTCCTGCTACATTCAAGATCCATAACGTGTTTCATAAGTCTCTGTTAAAGAGGTTTGTTGAGCCAGTAGTTCCTGTGGTGGCACCTCCTGACCCTGTATTGGTTGAAGGTAATGTGGAATATGAGGTTGAGAAGATACTGGATTCTCGTCTGGCTAGACGGAGACTTCAGTATTTGGTTAAATGGAAGGGTTATGGCCAGGAGGATAATTCTTGGGTCCCTGCATCCGATATTCATGCCGAAAGGTTGGTTCGTGCTTTTCATCGGACCCATCCTGATCGCCCTGGTGGCGCGGATGAGGGTTCGGTGACCCCTCCTCAAGGGGGAGGTACTGTTATGAGTTCATTTTCTCCTGCACCTCTGATGTCTGAGGAATTTCCTCTGCTGGTGAAAGGAGGTGGTGAAAGTGATCTGGATGGGAAGAACCTATCATCAGACCAGATAGAAGATGATTGGACATCCGGAATTACTGAGTGGATATAAGTCAGCCGACGCCCTGCAGGGTTGCTGGTGATCCTTTCAGCTCTGAGCGCTTGTATCCAGTTCAAGTTTCTGTCTGCTAAAAGCTAAGTGTTGCTCTGCTATTTTTCCTTGAGATATTGTCTGCTTACTTAGTGTTTGTTTTCAGCCTGCCCTGGTTTGGACGGGCTGAACTCCATTTTTGTCACTGATCAGTAGATCTTTTTGCTCTGTCTTCAGAATATACCTGAGTGCTGATATAGTGATTTTGAAGTCTAGTGACTTCAGGGCCTATTTCTATCAGACGTGTTGGACATGATTTTGATAGGGTTTTTTGCAGATCGCAGCCAGCATCTTTTCTGTCCTGTCCTATCTAGTTAGTTGGGCCCCATCGTTTGCTCAGCCTGTATTTCTGTCTGTGTTTGTGTTTTCATCTGTTTTCACTGACAATACATGTAGGGGGCTGTCTATTGCTTTGGGGTCTGCTCTGGGGCAGTTTAGATTTCCCCTTTCTTTCTTTAGGCTTATGTAGTCCTCCGGCTGTGAGGAGGGGCCTAGGGCATCGTAGGAGCCCCCCACGGCTACTGTTAGTTGTGGTGTACAGGATTAGGGGTCTGCAATCCGCTAGTTACCAACCTCTCTGGTTTTCTGGACTTAGCCTTTGTTTTTTCCTCCTCCGGTGACTCAATCATATCAGCGTCGTCTGCGCTTACCAGCCGTGTGCATTCCTCAAAACACTGAAGGACTTTACAGAGGTCTTTCAGCTTCGACCACTGCACACCTGTCAACTCCATGTCTGCCCTCAAAGTGCCTGCCCGTGTATCCTCCCACAAATGCATTACGGCCTGCCTTTGTTCGCACAGCCGCTCCACCATGTGCAGGGTGGAGTTCCACCTTGTTGCATCGTCGATAATTAGGCGGTGCTTGGGAAGTTGGAGCAATCGCTGCAGCTTATGCATACGACTGGAGTGTACCGGTGACCGGTGGATGTGTGAGCACAGTCTCCGAACCTTCTGGAGCAGACCTGCTAACTCCGGATAATTAGTGAGGAAGCACTGCACCACCAGGTTCAAGGTGTGAGCCAAGCAAGGTATGTGTCTGAGTTTTGAAAGGGCTATGGCTGCCACAAAATTCCGGACGTTATCACTAACTACCTTGCCTGGGGACAGTGATGAAAATGTGTGCAAACTGTAAAGCGCTGCGGAATATGTTAGCGCTATATAAAAAAATAAAGATTTTGCCTGCCTCAAGATGTAGACTGCCCAGCCATGACTCAGTTTGTCGCTGAAAGTAGTCGGCCAGTACCTCCGCGGTGTGTCTGTTGCCCAAACACATCATCTGCAACACAGCCTGCTGACGCTTTCCAGTAGCTGATCGATAGTGGGACACCTCGTTTGCAACACTGTCAGCTGCGGATGCAGTGCTCGTGCGACTGCGCTTTGTGGACCAGCTTTCGCTTCTGGAGGAGGAGAAGGGTCGAACGCCTACAGCCAACTGTTTCCTATACCGTGGGCTAGGCAGCACTGTGCCACCACCGCTGTCCCCTGTGGACCCTGCATCCACCACATTAACCCAGTGCGCAGTGATGGACACGTAACGGCCCTGGCCATGCCTACTGGACCATGCATCAGTTGTGAGTTGCACCTTTCCACTCACTGACTGCTTGAGTGCATGGACAATGCGATCTTTCACATGAAGGTGGAGGGCTGGGATGGTTTTGCGAGAAAAGAAGTGGCGACTGGGTAGTTCATAGCGTGGTACTGCGTAGGCCATGAGTTCGCGGAAAGCTGTGCTTTCCACCAACCGATAGGGCATCATCTCTAACGAGATTAGTTTGGCTATGTGGGCGTTCAAACCCAGTGTACGCGGATGAGAGGATGAGTACTTTTTGTCCTACTCATAGTCTCTGGCAGGGTGAGCTGGACTTGAGAGATGCCTATGGTGGAACTAGCGGTGGACATGGCGGACTGAGAGAGGGTTGATGATGGTGATGGAGTTGGTATTCTTTCTGATGGCCTAGATTCAGTCTTTCGTTGCAATAACAGTGTGATTCCCTGACTGATTTGCCCTTGCGACGACAACTCAACATTTGCTGCTGGTGGTGTGCTAACCGGTGGTCTTACAGTGGGGGAAACAATGTTGCGTTGCTGACTACCTTCATTCGGAGCATTTGCACATGTGGTACGTGAGGGTTGGTGTTCTGTCCACGCTTGCAAGTGCATGGTGGTTAAATGTCTAAGCATGCGACTGGTATTCAAATTTCTTAGATTTTTCCCTCGGCTAAAGGTCTTTGCGCACTTCTTACAGATAACCTTGGCCTGATCATTATGATTTTATTCAAAAAAGTGCCAAACTGCACTCTTCCTACTAGGGAAGACAGTTTGAGGTCTTGCACGCTGTGCTATTTTGACCGTCTGCCAAGCTGTCCTGCAATTTTTTGGGATTCTGTAACTCGTTTTTGGACTGCTGCGGGCCTGCCAGATAACAACTGTTGCGATGTTGATGCCTGCTGCGGATGCTCCTCCTCCTCTTCTGAGCTATTGGCAGCGGCACCCTCTTCCCCCAATGGATGCCAATCTGGGTCAACAACTGGGTCATCCATCACCTCCTCTTCAATGTCATGTGCACCTTCCTCTGTGTCACCGTGTATGGTGGTAGAGTATGCGGGAAGGGGCACCTGAGTTTCATCTGGATCAGATTCTGGCTCAGTACACATCGAGGACAATGTAGTGCTCTGAGTGAATGTACCAGCAGAATCATCTATCAGTGGCTGTGCATCAGTGCACTCCATGTCAGATTCATCTTTGCCTGGGTAATTCACGATTTGACTTGATAACCCAGGCATGGTATGTGAAAACAGCTCCATGGAGTAATCTGTAGTGTGGTCTGCCGCATCCTTCAATTTTGGTAGGGGTGAAGGACTCAAGGAAAGGTGTGGTTCATGACCATGAGCCTCCAATGACGACTAAGCGCTTTTATTTTTTAAAACTTCAGAAGAGGAGGCGATAGAGCTGGAGACTGAGTCAGCAATGTAAGCCAAAACTTGTTCTTGAAGCTCCGGCTTTAGAAGCGGTGTACCTACTCCCAGAAAAGGGAGCCTTCAAGGCCTTGTGGAGCCAGACGATGACGCAGCCTCAACACCTCCTGCACTAGGTGCTATTTTGCTTTTGCCATTACCAGCAGATCCACCACCAACACCAACACCATCATTACCAGCTGCCAACCCCCGCCCACTTCCACGGACTCTTCCACCACACTTCCTCATTTTTTGGAAAAATGTACCCAAATTTCCACCAACTCTCTGGTACTGTAAAACATGGTACAAGGTGTATATAGTAGTGGGGAGAATTGGAAGGTGTCTACACTTCAGGACACTGTTGGATTCAGTCAGGCCCTGTTTATTTAACACCGCAATGTGACAGGCAGATTCTCTATGCTGTTAGAAAGGTGTATGGAGGACTGTGGAGAATTGGAATCTCTCTACACTTCAGGACACTGTTGGATTCAGTCAGGCCCTGTTTATTTAACACCGCAATGTGACTGGCAGAAATTACCTAGTGTATGACAAACTACAAGGTGTATATAGAATTGGGCAGAACTGGAATCTCCCTAGAGTGTAGGTCTGTAAGAACGGAACAACTCCTCGACTTATCCTTACAGAGTCACGCACAGATAGCTTCACTGTGGCCGTGATAACAGCCGTTACACGGTACTGAGAGAGGAGCCTGCATGTACACCGCTGTCCGGTGTATGTAAAATTGTCAAGCTCCGTGTTTTTGTATACGGACTGACGCACGCTGTCTCTCTATAGTTTTGAATGTAATCAAACAGCAAATATATTAAACTGTTTGAAAAACAGACAAAACTGTAAGGTGGAGGTCTGTAAGAACAGAACAACTCCTCGACTTATCCTTACAGAGTCACACACAGATAGCTTCACTGTGGCCGTGATAACAGCCGTTACACGGTACTGTGTGAGGAGCGTACACCGCTGTACGGTGTGTGAAAAATGTACGCTCAGTAACTCACAAGGACAAAATAATAAAATCTGGATTGCTTTGAAAAAAGCAGTTTGCTCAGCAGTGTGCACACAGCAATGCAGCTACCAGGTAGCCTTAAAAGGCAGCCTAATAACCAACAGAGCTGATGCACCAAGATATAGCCTCCTCTTGCACTGCACAGTGACTGGTGTGTTGTACAGGCAAAATCGCTAGCAGCAGAATCAGTTTTTGGTATCTTCTTCTCTGCCTAACGCTCTCCCTACAGAATCAGCAGCAGCAGCAGCTCTCCCTATTCTGAGATCAGCATGAGAAACATGGCGGTCGGCGTGCACGCCCTTTTATACACCCTGTGACGCCCCCCAAAGCAAGCCAATCACTTGCATGTCCTTCTCCAAGATGGTGGTGACCGCTGCCTATGTCATGATGTTGCCCACAGTGTCCGCTCTTCCTGATTGGCTGCAAAAAGGGCGCTCAAGCATCTTTTGAAACACAACTTTGGCGCTAAAGTCGCCGACCTCGTGGCCGACCTCACGCTGGGGTCGGGTTTCGTTTCATGAAACCCGACTTTCACGAAAGTTGGCGACTTTTCATTTTTTTCGACCTGTTTCGCTCAACTCTATTGGTAAGCACTATGCTTGAGCAACTCATTAGACTCCAGCCTATTGTCTGCACACGTTTTAAGACTTGTACTAGCGGAGCTGTTTGCCCATTAACCCCTTATTATTGCCTGTACTTCTGGCAAATTAGCATTCTCTATTTTTATTATTGGTGACCTTAGCCATCATTGCCTGATCCTTGTATTGCCTATTTATATACTTATATATGTATTGTCATTTTTGTGGAATCATTTAATAAATTTACATTTTTTTCATTAATATGGACTTTTTACTCCATTGTGTCCTCCTTGTTTCTATTATTCAAGAAATGTAGCAAACACCTGACAAATGCTAAAACCAGATAAAACACTGACATCTGTTCTGCTGGAAAAAAAACAAAGATAATACTTAGGACAAGCACAAACAATCAGGGATCAAATAGTACAAAGTGCTTCTTTAATGAAGCAGTCCTCCTCCTCCTCCTCCTCGTCCTCCTCCTCATTCTCCCATCAAAGATTTTATCCTATTAATATATTGCAGTCATCATATTATACAGCAATGTGTACTTACAATTGCGCGTTTTTCCTTTCTACCCAGTTAATTCTTCTGTTTTCCATTAGATCTATGATCCTTCTAAGCTCTATGTAGAAACAGGTGGTCAATTTTCCCATCATGAGTCATAAGTCACTGCAAAAGTCCAGGCAGGGGGGAGGAGGGAGCAGCTGGATCAGAAAATGTAAGTACACAATGCTATATAATATGACTGTAATATATTAAGGCTACGTGCACACGCTGCGGTTTTTGCTGCGGTTCCGCTGCGGTTTTGGCCGCAGTAGAACTGCAGCAGTTCTGCAGTGTACAGTAGCATGTTATCCTTTTTGACAGTTAGAGTGATCAATGAGTGGAACAGGCTGCCACGAGAAGTGGTGAGTTCTCCTTCAATGGAAGTCTTCAAACAGAGGCTGGACAGATATCTGACTGGGATGATTTAGCGAATCCTGCTTTGAGCAGGGGGTTGGACCAGATGGCCCAGGAGGTCCCTTCCAACTCTACGATTCTATGATTCTATGATTCTATGATTCTATCCTATGGGATTTACAATGCGCTGTGCACACGCTGCGGATTTTTAACTGCGGAAAAGCTGCGGTTTTGAATCCGCAGAAACAATTGACATGTCAATTATTTCTGCGGATTCTGCTGCGGTTTGCCACCTATTCCATTGTCCAGGTGTCAAACCGCAGGGCACAACCGCAGTGTGTGCACATAGCCTTAGATGATAAAAACTGAGAGGAGGAGGAGAAGAATGGAGGAGGAACAGGATCAGGAGGAGTACAACTTTAGAAAATGGAGAAAAACAAAGAAGTGAAATACAAGTTTTTCTTCCCTTGCAATAAATGCAAAACTTGCAGAAATGTTACAAATGCAACGTACGCAGGAAATGAGGCTGAGGGTTTCATGTGATACAGAAAATGCTGTTTATTTGCTACAATGTGGAGTGGGTTCCCGGTTGTCAGAGGAGCATTACTGAACATATCAATAACAGAGAAGAAGGCCAATGTCACACAATGGATCTGCACATCTTAAGGAAAAGCTTAATGCAAATCTGGAAGGGCTGAGTGCAGAAGGCGTCTGCTGTGCAGAAGAAATAAAAGAACTTCCACAGAAGGAGATGTTCCATGAGCCGAACACGTTAGCATCAGGAGCAGCGGTGTTGATTGTGTGTGGGGGAATCGGCAGGGCAATGAGTGCGATACACCAGATAACGTAAAATCCTTTACCAACAATAAAACACAGACTTATGTGGGGTAAGGCGGCTGCCACAGCTTTATTAAAACCAAAACTACTCCAAAATTCCATCCATGCCATTTTCCTTTCTTTCCACTGAGCTCCTCTTTTAACGCCCAAAGGCCAACCTCTGCCGTGCTGAATAAGGCATAATTGGGCATGGGCGAGAAAAACCACAATGGAGGAAAACAATGTACACCTAAGTTGTATTCTGATCAACCGCAACTGGAAGAATCAAAGCTTTCTCTAGCCCATCTTGTAACCCAGAAAGAAAAATGTCTGTCCTAATTTGGTTTAGATGTACCCCATCTATTAAGTCAAATTGGTGTAGTCTCCCTCCGATTCTCTGTGCCTTTGGGTCGCCCTCCCAGGGCTGTGGGGTACTCAGTACCGGGCCGGTGTCGGCGGGATGTGTCACAGCAGCGGTGACCCGGTCCGTGGCCCTGGGCGCCCAAGTATTAGGGGAGATTGAATGGTACAATGTAGTTAATGGAATAGTTGGTAGTAGCTAATAGTTCATGACGCCACCTGTGGTGTTCGGCAAGTGAGATGTTAGGCCGACGCTGCATGCAGATCCTCTGGGGCTGGTGGTGTGTTGCAGCCAACATGGTGAAGCTCCCCACAGGTGGAGCTGTAATCCCAGGGCAGTGTAGATGAAGAGGTAGAGGAGAGACACAGGCAGTGTGGAAGCTGGTACCCAGGGTGTTGGCGCAGGAATGAATGGAGGACACCAGGGCTTGTAGTTCCAAAGCTTTACTCACAGTCTGTAGTACACACAGGTGCCTGCCTCCGTGCTGTGTCCTCCGGGTCAGGGACTCAATCAACCTTCAGGCCAGATGGAATGCTCCCTTCCAGCACTCCGCCAACATGTGCCTTTCTGAACGTCTCCTCTTATAGCGCCTTTAAGTGTGAAGATCTCCTAGTACTGAGTTACACTACAGTTCCTCCTGACAGATGTTCCCAAGAACTCTACTTGTACGGCAGACAGCTGTAGCCTGCTTCGGGGACTCCTTACTCCTGAGTCCCGGCTCACTATCAATGTTGCTGTTGTGCCCCCAAGTCTTAGATGGGAGTAGTGCTTTTACAGCCCACTACTCCACCGGTGTCTGCTGTAGAACCATTAGTGTCCATACAACCTCGGGGACCGGGCCCTGGCCTTGTGCTTAGAACTTCTAGGCAGGGTTCTTCCTCTAACCCACGTCCTCTGTTCCCTTCTACTCCTACATTCCGTACTAGTCTTTCCTTCTTATGGAAGATCAGGTTTCGGTTCAATGTCTTTCTCCTTCTTTCCTTTCCCGTGCCAGCAGACCCAGGTCACTGAGATCTGCTGCAGCACTCCTTCCTCCATCCCTCTCACAGGGATCTCCTTTCCTCACTCCTCTCTGAGTGACTCTCTGACTGACCTCTCATCCTAAACCCTCCTGCTCTTTTATGTATTCTAACTCCACCCGCCTCCCAGCACGTTTCGTGTTCCAAGCAGGGAGCCACCAAAGGTGCTCTGCTACACTCCAAGCAGGGAGCCGCAATGTGGCTTTGCTGAACTACCGTGTTGTGGGGATGCAGGTGTTGGAGCGTAGTCAGGAGCCACCAACTTACCTGGATGGTGGGGCACCACACCTCAGGAGGAGGTGCAGTACCTCTGTGGCGACTGAGCCCCAGGGGCGCCACACCTTACCACTATACCACCCATGGCCTCTGCGTGTTTTGACATTCGCATATTCAACAACCTTCTCGCTCTCTTAATTCCTAAAAGGCTTCCTGCCCCCCCTCCATCAATTTGTCCTGGGCACGATTTCCAACCATGCTATAGAAGCATTGCTGGAAAATTTGCTGACCCTTGACATGTCCTGTTTTATAAGCGACAACAAATTTCCCACTCTTACCTTACCGAGGTCGTTGACACCTGCAAGTATTGTAAGTGTCACATTACCTGCATGCACCCTACTACAGTGAATAACTATAGGGAAAACAAGAGTCCAATGTAGTCCTCCTACACCATTCCATATAACCAACCACATGGGCATGCCTAAGATAAGACCCCCAGGGCATGTTCCTGCTCTCCTTTCTGCCCACCATTATTGCCTGCAATGTATATGACCTGCAAGAAACATGCATACTAAATAACAACGCAATTTCTTACAATTACAAAACTATACATCCTAATAGATACGGGATAACGGAATGTTAACCCCCCCCCAATCCGGACGACTATAACCCCTGAAACACTCCGAATTCCCACAACCCAATCCCTTATGGTCCCCGGAACACATGCTTCCTTGCATCCGCAATCGTGGCTGCCCCTATTCTGGATCAATGTGGCCCATATTCGTTAGGGGCCAAACCCAACTCTCTAATTCCCTATTTTAATATAACTGAAAATTGTTAGCGTGTCAAAGGAAAATCCCCCACGTGCAACAGAAAAGCCTCTCCTGAACCGTTTGCTGATGTATTCCTTCACTATCTTAACTGGACAAAGCTCTGTCTGCAACTCCTTAACTGATAACCTCGTCCCCCTGGCAAAAACATTTGCCTTTGATCTCCTGATGCAAATTTTAAATACATTCTCTGAATCTACCACATCCTTATATAACAAGCCTTTGTTAGAACTTTTATTAGGTGGAACCAAAACACCAACTCTTAAAACGCCCCCAAAAAGCCCAGGGCGAAGCTTCCTTGTATAACACCCCTTTCATATTTGCGCATATGGATCACCCCCAGGGCTGTGGGGATCACTCGGTACCAGGCCGGTGTCTTAAAGGGATGTGTCACGGTGGCAGTGACCCAGTCCATGGCCCTGGGTGTCCATGTAAAATAGGTGGAATTGAATAAAGTTTATGTAGATAATTCATGACGCCACCTGTGGAACTCGGCAATGAAGGTGTTAAGCCAACGCTGCGGTGCAGATCCTCTGGGACAGATGGTGTGAGGCAGCAAGATGGAATAGCTCTCCACAGGTAGAGCTGTAGTCCCAGGGCAGTATAGTAGATGTTGAGGTAGATGGTGTAGTGTTAAGCACAGAGATGTAGCAGTGCTGAGTGGGTTGGCGCAGGAAGGAGGCAATGACACAGCTGAATGCAGTTCCAATTCTTTTACTCACGTTTCTGGCACAGACAGATGCCCGCTTCAGTGCCGCAGCCTCCAGGTCAGGGACTCGGCCAACTCCCAGGCACGTGCTTGTCCTGTGATGATGGGACTTGCCCAACGTCGGGGACTGCTGCAAGAGAGGGGGATACCTTCCTCTTCTACCTTGCCCTCCATCCTCTGCATCCTGGAAGAAGGCCCTGCAGCCCCCCTAGGCCTTCCTTGGTGATCCTGGCCTGTACTTGGTCCTCCATGCTCCGTCCCAATTGCAGGTAAAATGGCCAACTGGCCAGTTGGCTCCAAAACCCCGATACACTACCAACTCCACCTTAATTCCCTGGTGCTGGCCCCAATTTCCTCGCATTTTTTCTTTAACCCTCTCCTATTCCCTTGCAGTCCCAGGGCCTTTATGTAGTGTAGGCATACGGACAGGCATATTTACCAGAGCCCCAACCTGCAACATTGGACCGCTAAAGAGGGTAACATGCCTGTCTGCATGCCTAGACTGAGTGTTGCTTAGATATCGGCTTGGTAAACCATATTTGTGTCACTGCCCCGGTCCGTCTGCTACCCGATGGTTTGGGATTGTGCTATTATAGCCTTATTTCTAGTATCCAAGCCATCTGGTCTGCACCACACACCTGGGATAGGCTCCAGCATCGTGTCCATGTATTAGGCACTCAGCACTTTGTTTATTGCACATTAACCCTGACTGTCTTGGATGTTCATTATGATCTATATTGCATTGCTAGTGTGATTAGGCCTGCAGCACATATCTCCATCATCAATATTAGGTTCTTACTAGTTTATAGGCTCTCTATGTATGAACCCCTATAAATGGAGTGATTCTTAATATAACCTCTGCACAGTAAATTTTTAGATTTCTGTTTGTGCTGCCATCTCCTTTTTTAATTATGTCCTTTTTTTTTTTAAATAATCTATGATAATAAATGCCCTAAGCAACTTCCGGTTGTAACAACTTCCATCCAGTTGTAACCGGTGACGTCACCGCACACCTCTTTCCATGTTAACCCTCAACACACACACTCCTCTCACCTTTCACCATCTCCACTCACTCTTTCACTCCACATACGACCCTTTCTCTCACTCCGTCTCTCATACTCACGCCGTCATCGCCGCTGATCCACGATCTTCTTCCGCCGGCGCCATCCTGGATCCAGACGTCCTCCACGCCGGCGACATGTTCTTGCGGCGACGCCATTTTGGATCGGCGAAATCCCGCGATAGTCAAGATGGCGTCGCTGCAAGAACATGTCGCCGGCGTGGAGGACGTCGGGATCCAAAATGGCGTCGGCGAAATCTCGCGAGATTTCGCCGACGCCATTTTGGATCCCGACGGCATCCACACCGGCGACATGTTCTTGCAGCGACGCTATTTTGGATCGGCGAAATCCCGCGATACTCAAGATGGCGTCGCCGCTAAAACATGTCGCCGGCGAGGACGACGTCGGGATCCAAAATGGCGTCGGCGAAAACTCGCGAGATTTCGCCGACACCATTTTGGATCCCGACGTCCTCCACGCCGGCGACATGTTCTTGCAGCGACGCCATCTTGACTATCGCGGGATTTCACGATACTCAAGATGGCGTTGCCGCAAGAACATGTCGCCGGCGTGGACAACGTCTGGATCCAGGATGGCGCCGGCGGAAGATCTCGGGGATCATGGAGCAGCAGCAATGACGGCGTGAGTATGAGAGACGGAGTGAGAGAAGGGGTCGTATGTGGAGTGAAAGAGTGAGTGGAGATGGTGAAAGGTGAGAGGAGTGTGTGTGTTGAGGGTTAACATGGCAAGAGGTGTGATGCTGTCGCATCCTCCCGATGCGTTAGCATCGGGCCATAATCTAGTTTCAAATAAAACTCAACACTTTTTATACACTATTTTGCATTTGGAGGATGTTTTTTTCCTTATCGGTTCTTAGTCTTTCCCGGTCTTTCGTGTTATTATTTAGGGCACAATAGGCTCTTTTATGGAAGAGTGGCAAGAAAAAAAGTCTGTACTTACATACAAAAAATGTAAGGCTTACTTTGAGTTTTCCAAAAGACATGTGTGAGTCTACCCACATGTATGGAGGAAGGTGCTGTGGCCAGATGAGACGAAAATTGAACTTTTTGGCCACCAAGATAAATGCTAAGTCTGGTGCCAAACGAAAACAGCTCATCACTCTGAGAACATCATCCCTACAGTGAAACATGGTGGTGGCAGCATCATTCTGTAGTGAGGCCTTTCTGCAGCAAGGACAGGGAAAATGGTCCAAGTTGAGGGGAAGATGGATGGTGAGAAATACAGGGATATTCTTCAGCAAAACCTGTTTCAGTCTGTAGTGATTTGAGACTGGGACGGAGATTCACCTTCCAACAAGACAATGACCCAAAGCATACTGCTAAAGCAACACTTGAGTGGTCTAAAGGGAAATGTGAAAATGTTCTGGAGAGGTCAAGTCACAGCCCAGACCTTAATCCAATGGAGAATCTGTGGATAGACGTGAAGATCGCTGTTCACCAGAGGAAACATCTAACCTGAAGGAGCTGGAGCAGTTTTGCAAAATCCCAGTGACCAGATGTGGAAAGCTCATAGAGACTTATCCAAAGTGATCTGCAGCTGTAATTGTCACAAAAGGAGGCTCTGCAAAGTACTGACTTTAGGGGGTGAATAGTTATGCACATTGACGTTTTCATTAATTTTGTCCTATTTGTTGTTTACTTCACAATAAAAAGAAAACCAAATGTTCAGAGTTGTCGGCATGTTCTCTACATGAACTGATACAAAACCTCAAAAAAACAGGGAAATTCCAGGTTGTGAGAATCATAGAATCATAGAATCATAGAAACGTAGAGTTGGAAGGGACCTCCTGGGCCATCTGGTCCAACCCCCTGCTCAAAGCAGGATTCGCTAAATCATCCCAGTCAGATGTCTGTCCAGCCTCTGTTTGAAGACTTCCATTGAAGGAGAACTCACCACTTCTCGTGGCAGAATGTTCCACTCATTGATCACTCTAACTTTCAAAAAGTTTTTTCTAATATCTAATCTGTGTCTCCTCCCATTCAGTTTCAAAAACACAAAAAATGTCAAGGGGTGAATACTTTCGCTAGCCACTGTATTAGACTTTTTATGAATTTCTGTTTTCTGGTTGCGGCTTTCGTTCTTGAATACTTGTATATCGCACACAGCGGGTTGGGGGTCACATTGTACTATGAGTATTAACCCACCGACTGATGGATCGGTCGCTCAGACGCCGGAGCGACTAGTCATTGAGGGCACAATCTTGACAGTTTGAGCGCGATCCAAAAAGTTCTGAAATATTATAGGACAATTTATGGATCCATAATGGACCCTCCTACTGCTCAGCATGAATAAGTAGTGAACGCCGGACATTTACTAATCCCCTGGATGTGAGAGCCGGCACCGACGTGGCTCAGAGAGGGAAGGAAGTCACCGCATGTTTGCCCTTATGATGGAATTATTTGGTGCCAAGGGGTTTCCATGGGGTATTGAAGGTCTCCAGCTCTGCCATTTTCATACTACTATTAGGCGATGACATAACATGCGATCAAATTACCATGTAGTCAAGTCCCATAATTGGATAAAAAAAAGTTTTAAAGTTCCATAAAGTTTTTCGAAACATAAAAAAATTAATTTACAAAATGTCGTATTATGAAAAAAGCGAAAAAACAACAACAAATAAAAGTTATCATCACCCAAATATAAACAGATACATTATTTATCTAATGTATTTTGTATCCTACAAATATATAAAACAATGTCAGAACTACAATTTTATATTTCCCCCCCCCCACACACACCCAAAAAATGAAATAAAAAAAGTATAAAGAAATCTAAAAGGTCATTTGTTTTCCCAAATAAACCAACAACTTGTTAACTTGTTGGTGGATTTGTGCTAATTTTTTTTTTTCGTGTCATCTATTTTCCATCCCAAGACAAACAGCTGCTTGTTACACGGAGCCGCGGTCATAGCGACATCCAGCGATGTCGCCATCTTCTTACGTAAATGCCCATCACTTGCCAGGGACACGCTGGCGATAGGACCTCTGTACCTGAGCCACAAGAATATCCTGATCACTGATATACCGGTGATGATATCACCCTGTATACATGGAGAATGAGAGTAAATTCATAGATTGGCCTTATTTTCGGAATGTTATAAAATGTATTGATGCAGATAATCAGCACTAATTCTATTAATTGATACAAAGATTATCATGAATAAAATAAGTGTTTGTACTGCTGCAACTTTAGAGAACAGCGCCACCTCTGTGCGTGGGGCATGCCTGGTATTGCAGCTCACCCTGATATACTGTATACAGCACATATACATTATTATTATTATTATTTCTATAGCGCCATTGATTCCATGCTGCTGTACATGAGACGGGGCTACATACAAAGTTATAGATATCACTTACAGTAAACTAACAATCTCAGACTGATACAGAGGGGAGAGAGGACCCTGCCCCGGGGGGCTTACATGCTACAGGATGGTGGGGAAGGAGACAGTAGGTTGGGGGGTTGCGGCAGTTCCGGTGTTGGTTGAGGTGTTGAGGTGATATCTCCAGTAGTGGTGAGGAGGCAGCGGGGTCACTGCAGGCTGTAGGCTTTCCTGAAGAGGTGGGTTTTCAGGTTCCGTCTGAAGAATCCGATTGTGGTTGATAGTCGGACGTGTTGGGGCAAAGAATTCCAGAACATGGGGGACAGTCGGGAGAAGTCTTGGAGGCGGTTGGGTGAGGAGCGAATAAGTGTGGAGGAGAGAAGGAGGTCTTGGGAGGACCGGAGATTACGTGAGGGAAGGTATCGGGAGATTAGTTCAGAGACATATGGGGGAGACCGGTTATAGATGGCCTTGTAGGTCAGTATTAGTAATCTGAACTGGATACACTGAGGGAATGGGAGCCAGTGAAGGGATTTGCAGAGGGGAGAAGAGGAGGAGTAGCGAGGAGAGAGATGATTTAGTCGGGCGGCAGAGTTGAGGATGGACAGGAGAGGTGTAAGGGTGTTAGCAGGGAGGCCATAGAAAAGGATGTTGCAGTAGTCGAGGCGGGAGATGATGAGGGCATGCACAAGCATTTTAGTAGGTTGAGGGTTGAGGAAGGGACGGATTCTGGAAATATTTTTGAGCTGGAAGCGACAGGAGGTGGAGAGAGGTTGGATGTGCAGTTTGAAGGACAGGGCAGAGTCAAGGGTTACTCCGAGGCAGCAGACCTCCGGTACGGGGAAACGTGATGTTGTCAATTGTTATAGAAAGGTTGGGTAAGGAAGATCTGTGAGATGGAGGAAAGATGAAGAGTTCAGATTTGTCTACATTGAGTTTGAGGAAGCGAGAGGAGAAGAAGGAGGATATGGCTGATAGACACTCAGGGATTCTGGAGAGCAGAGAGGTGATGTCTGGGCTAGAGAGGTAGAGCTGAGTCTCATCGGCATAGAGGTGGTACTGGAAGCCGTGGGACTTTATGAGTTGCCCCAGGCCAAGTGTGTAGATTGAGAAGAGTAGGGGTCCTAGAACAGAGCCTTGGGGGACTCCAGCAGAGAGAGGGTGGGATGAGGAGGTGGTGTGGGAGACGCTGAATGTGCGGTTGGAAAGGTATGAGGAGATCCAGGATAGGGCAAGGCCTTTGATGCTGAAGGAAGAGAGGATCTGTAGTAGGAGGCAGTGGTCAACTGTGTCAAAAGCAGAGGACAGGCCTAGAAGGAGGAGTATAGAGTATTGTCCGTTAGCTTTGGCTGTAAGTAGGTCGTTGGTAATATTGGTCAGGGCTGTCGCAGTGGAGTGATGGGGGCGTACATGATGTACTGCCTGCGTGCTGCTTATATATTATACACATGTACTACTTAAATGGTAACTACACTTTAAAAAAACTTTTCTGATTTTTTAAGTCTCATGCCTGAAGTTTTGACCAGCAGTGGTCTCGGTCCTGAGATCCCAACTGATCCCTGCAATAAAGGACCAGGAACACGTGCAGAGTAGTGTATGGACTCAGGTTAGCCTATGAGCCCCCACACACCATAAACCCCCCAACACTTGCTCTCTGAGGGTTAATTAAGCATTTTTGCCCCCTCCTTTCAGCAATCAGAACCATAGAAAATTCAGACACATGGAGATAAAATGTGAAGAGTTTTTTAAAACTTTATTTACCCTTTGGGCTATGTGCACACGTCTGGAATTCCCGCGGAGTTTATGCGTTTTTTCCAAGCTTTTTCGCCATGAAAATGCTGCAAAATTGCTGCAAAACGCATAAAACCAGCAACCCATTGTATTCAATGGCATTCCGCTCATGATGTGCCAATGCTGCGGATTTTCCTGCAGCGGAATCGCATCGTGGAAAAATACGCAGCATGCTCATTCTTTGTGCGGAATCGCGGGAGTTCCGCACCCATAGGAATGCATTGTTCTGCTTACTTTCCGTATGTGGCTGTGCCCACCATGCGCAAAGTAAGCGGAAAATGTGCGGATGGTACCCAGGGTCCGGAGCAGAGGAGATTATCCTCCAGGCCCTGGGTACCATATCCCTGTAAAAAAATAATTAAAATAAAAAAATCGTGATATTTTCACCTTCTGGCATCCCGCCGGGCGTCCTCATGCCTCAGCGATGCTCCCGGCAAGTCCCGTTCCCAGCGATGCCTTGCGACAATGACCGGTGATGACGACGCGGTCTCGCGTGACGCTACATCATCTGGGGTCATTGTCGCAAGGCATCACTGAGGCCTGTGGGAGCCGCCGGAAGGTGAGAATAACACGATTTTTTATATTATTGTTAACATTATATCTTTTTACTACTGATTCCGCATAGGCCGCCTCAATAGTAAACAGTTGGTCACACTCGTCAAACACTATGCATGATGAGTGTGACCAACCTGTCAATCAGTTTTCCATGCGATGCTACAGATCACTTGCAAATCGCTAGTTTTTCACGGGAATTACGCATGCGGATTTCTCACGCATTTCCCGCGGCATGGAATTTTCAGACTTCCCGCTGAGATTTCTGCGGGAATTCCGGACATGTGCACATAGTAAGCATTTCTTCTAGCTCTGTAACACTGTATGTAAAAAAAAAAGCCTGGTGAAAGCTTTATCTGATGTAGATGGGAAAGGAGGCGCCAGGAATACGGCCCAAATCACCTGTGCCCGTGTTATTAGGGGTCTGGCCGTACGTCTGCAATACGGCAAGGATTATACTCGCATTTTGCTAAATGACACGTTTTTGCTTTGCAAGTAAAAAACAAGTGATAAAAAAAATTATTTTAAGCTTAAACTTTGTTTTTAATTTCTTTATGGCTTAAAACTAGAAAATGAACTTGTTATATATTTCATTACTTTTGTTTATTCTGCAAAAGAAAAAATAAGAAACCGGAGAATCCTCTGCAACAGGGAAAGTATCATCCAGTGAGGAGCTGGGAGAGAGTGGAGTCATGCTGCCACCTGGTGGCCATCACTAGTTTTACAACCACATTTTATTTTCATTGATTTAGTAACGAAGAGATGAAGTAAATTGCGAGAAAAATGTTATTTATTTATTTGACTCACTTATGTAGTTTCATTAATTCCACAGCACTTTACAAACATTATCGAATCTTGAGTATTTTACGGTGACTGACACCTCGTAGAGTGTGTATAAAAGAAACAATATACAATGACGACACTATTAATGCTTATGATAAAGGAGTCATAGAATCATAGAATCGTAGAGTTGGAAGGGACCTCCTGGGCCATCTGGTCCAACCCCCTGCTCAAAGCAGGATTCGCTAAATCATCCCAGTCAGATGTCTGTCCAGCCTCTGTTTGAAGACTTCCATTGAAGGAGAACTCACCACTTCTCGTGGCAGCCTGTTCCACTCATTGATCACTCTAACTGTCAAAAAGTTTTTTCTAATATCTAATCTGTGTCTCCTCCCATTCAGTTTCATCCCATTGCTTCTAGTCTTTCCTTGTGCAAATGAGAATAAAGTTGATCCTTCTACAATGTGACAGCCCTTTAGATATTTGTAGACAGCTATTAAGTCTCCTCTCAGTCTTCTCTTTTGCAAACTAAACATTCCCAAATCCTGCAACCTTTCCTCATAAGACAGGGTTTGCAGACCGGTCACCATTCTGGTCGCTCTTTTCTGAACTTGCTCCAGTTTGTTGATGTCTTTTTTAAAATGTGGTGCCCAAAACTGGACACAATATTCCAGATGAGGTCTGACCAAAGAGGAGTAGAGGGAAATAATGACGTCACGTGATCTAGACTGTATGCTTCTGTTAATACATCCTAGAATTGCATTTGCCTTTTTTGCTGCTGCATCACACTGTTGACTCATATTCAGTCTGTGATCTATTAGTATACCCAAGTCTTTTTCACATGTGCTGTCACTTAGCCCTATTCCTCCCATTCTATATATGCTTTTTCCATTTTTATTGCCCAGATGTAGTACTTTGCATTTCTCCCTGTTAAAAACCATTCTGTTAGTTGCTGCCCACTTCTCCAGTTTATTTAAATCTTTTTGAATCCTCTCTCTCTCTTCTCTAGTATAAGCTATCCCTCCTAGCTTTGTGTCATCAGCAAATTTAATCAGTTTACCCTCAATTCCTTCATCTAAATCGTTGATAAAGATGTTGAACAATACAGGGCCCAGGACAGAGCCCTGTGGTACCCCACTTGAGACATTCTTCCAACTGGATGTGCAGCCATTTACGACCACTCTTTGGGTCCGATCACTAAGCCAGTTATGAATCCACCTAACAGTTGCCTTGTCCATTCCATACTTAATCATTTTTTCAATAAGGATTGTATGAGAGACTTTGTCAAATGCTTTGCTGAAGTCAAGATATACTATATCTACAGCAAAGCACACATGATCATACCCAGTACTCAGGAGCGGAGCGTGCGGCTCCATAGAAACACACGCAGCGCTCCGATCCGAGTGCCGGCGGCAGTGCCGGGTATTAACATGCGAGACTCGGCCGTATTCCTCGCACGTGTGATCCCGGTCTTACCATCCGCTCGGTTCAGGAGCAGACACAGACAGAGGCGGCCCCGGGTGCAAGAACAACTTATGGGCCCTACAGTCCGATAGGTCATTATACTGCACAATCTCACCGGCTTTGGGGGCCTCTTGGGCCCCTGTGCAGCTGTGGCATGTCCGCCCCTGGCTCCGTCACCTAACACTTATGTGAACCATAATGGCTGAACACTAAAATATTTATTCACTGACAGTAAGCAGAGAATTTACACATTAAAGAAATGTGAAAAAATTAATGTGTTTTCTTTCTACAATTAATTGCATTTTTCTGATGTTTTTCTTTTTTTTTTTTTTTTTTTAACCAAAAACACTCTGGACTGATGTGACAAAAAGCGGCAGGGTGCAGTGTGCAGGGAGCAGTGTTCAGGGAGCAGTGTGCAGAGAGCAGGGAGCAGTGAGCAGTGTTCAGGGAGCAGTGTGCAGAGAGAAGGGAGCAGTGAGCAGTGTTCAGGGTGCAGTGTGCAGGGAGCAGTGAGCAGTGAGCAGTGTTCAGGGTGCAGTGTGCAGAGAGCAGGGAGCAGTGTGCAGGGTGCAGGGAGCAAGGTGCAGTGTGCAGGGAGCAGGGTGCAGTAAGCATTGAGCAGGGCACAGTGTGCAGGGAGCAGGGTGCAGGGAGCAGTGTGCAGGGAGCAGTGTGAAATGTGCAGGGAGCAGTGTGAAATGTGCAATAAGCATGGCGCAGTGAGCAGTGTGCAGGGAGCAGTGTGCAGTAAGCAGTGTGAAATGTGCAGTGAGCAGGGAGCAGGGTGCAATGTGCAGTGAGCAGTGTGAAGGATGCAGTGCACAGTGTGAAGGGAGCAGGGTACATGTGTGATCTGTGCGCCATCCATACCCTATAAGGCAGTCGATCGCTGCCCTCAGCTGTTTCTACATCCCTATAGAGAATACATGGAGCAGCGGTCGGGCGTCTGACCTACCACAACGACATAGTTGATTGGTGGCAGCTTTACATCACTCCATACAACACTCGGCATTGTGCTTGGTGATGTACGGCTGCATGCAGCTGCTCGGCCATGAAGCTCCCGGCGGGGGCGCAGTGTTTGTAACAGAGGAGGTCTGGATTCTGCAGTTATGGTGTCATCAGAGCGGGGTGATATTTCTGCTTCTCAGCCCTAGGCCCCCCGCTCTGTGACGTCATGGGGTCTCCACTTTGTGGCTGAGTTGCTGCGGTTCTTCCTACTTCTCAGTAATATCACTCACAGGTGATGGGGGAGATCCAGGAGGAGAAATGTCATGGACGGACGCGTTACCCCGGTGGCTCCTATTACAGGACCGCGCTGGTATCAGGAGCTCCGCACCAGCGGCCACTTGGTCACATGGTAGTGGTGGGGGGTGCAGAGGTTATACATGAGGGGCAATGGAGCTGGAGGGAGGAAAAACGAACTCAGTGACTACGACGTGTGACTCTACGGCCGTTCCATCTTTTGCTTTAGACCTCCCTGGTGCCGGCCGAGGTGCGGGCTCAGGCTGAGCGGTGATTATTATTCGCCAGGTATTGGCGTACAGCCGGATAGATACATTGTTTTCTCATTGAGACCATGATACAATATGGCTGCTTTAAAAACTTAAAAAAAAAGCAAAAGAACTGATTGTAACTTTTTATCTATTCTGGAAAAATAGTTTTCAGGTTCTTATCAGCGAGGTGAAATCTGATGAATTCAGTCACGATGACCAAGAGCAAACAAAGTCATCCTGACCACGCGTGATGCAATCATTAACCAGCCATTTTAGCTTTCCATCAAAATGCAAAAAAAACAACTAAAAATGTACAAAAAAAGAATTAATCTTCCTATAGACCCCGCATGGAGCCGGGGACGGGGGTCCGTCTCCTGCCAGGACTTTGCTTCCTGCAGTTTTTATTATATCATTCCAAATTATTGCAGTAAACAATCTTGGAATCATCGGGGGAAAGTTGATCATTTACCGGCGGCGATCGCTGCCAACATCACGTGATCGGCGATATTCGGGTATAAATACCCCGGGCTGCCAGAGGTTTGGTATTCACCATCGTCATGAGGGGAATCATCCTAGCACTACTGCTCGCACTGGCGGGTGAGTGCCCTCCGGGGTCACAGTCCTCGGATACATTTCTGCTTTTTTTTTTAGATATAACATTTTTATTTTATAAAACATAAATTTGCTATAAATGTAACAATTATATTCCATCGACACAAACTCAGAGAGAGATAATCCTGTTATTATTTGTCATTAACACACTTTCCTTCATTTGTTTCTCCATTCTACAGGTAGTGAAAAATCACACAACGGTGAGTGTCCTCCATCCATCAGTGAGAGTACCGTCCGGTGACTGCAGAGAGAGTCTCCACACTGGCGCCATTATGTAGCCTCCTGCCGGGACCATCGGAGATCAGCTCTGATCTATGAGAGAACTCAGCAGCACCTGGGCCGAGTCGCTGCAGCGCCCCCACAGGGGACATGAAGTATTACATTAACTATAACAATGTAGATATTGATGGCTTATTCTGAAAATAGGTCATCAATATGAGATCAGAGGTGGTCCGACATCCGGCACCCCGACTAATGAGGGCAGCGACATAGTGTACAGAGACAGAACAGCGCAGCTCCCTACAGTGGCTGCCCCCAGTACTGCAGCTCAACTCCTATTGAAATGAGTGTGATCTGAGCTGCAGTACCGAGAACGGCCACTACACAGTGCACATCCAGCGGGAGGTAAGGACAGCTGATTGGTGATTGGGTGTCATAGATGAGGACCATATTTAAGTCCCTCATAACCCTTGTACAATGCCCCTGTAATATATGAATATAACAAGGTCTCCATAGATAAGGGAACTCTAAGACCGATCACAGAGGAGGGGTTCCACTCTAGTAAAGGTGTTGTCTCATCTTCTTTCTTCAGGAGCGCACCGCTCCTCTGCCTCCCGGCTTCCTGATTGATGGGAGCGGTGCGCTCCTGACGATTGCCAGATTTCACCTGCGGTCTGGCCCAAACTGCGCGCTCCCATGCTACAAACAGGAGCAAGTTTGCCTCTGCAGCATCAGACGAGCACAGGGGCACAGAAGCTGCCGAAATCCAGGGCTCCGGCCAGCGTCAGATCTGACTGCAGAGGTGGCTGGAAACTAAGCAACGAGCCGTAAATGATAGAATTACAAATCCATCAGTTCTTACGAATGGCGAGGATTTCTAATAAGAGCTACATTGCAGGTTCCTTCTATTTACAAGCACTTTAACCAATTTAAAGGATTGAGAAAACCCCTTTATCTGTTCTTATAGAGCATGTTACAAATAGTTTTTCTAAACTAGCTGTTCCCCTTCAATATGGCTGCTCACCAATAATTGTAATGAACTCACGGCTTTGTGTCTTTTTTTTTCCTGTCCTGTATTTTTAGAACAACTTTTAAACCCAACCAAGACCTACTTGTACAACTATGAAGGAATAATCGTGAGCGGCCTGCCGGATAACGGCCTGTCAAAGGCTGGACTCAAGTTGAACTTCGATGCTGAAATCAGTGGTTTTGCCCAGAGAACGTTCATCCTGAGGGTAATGATGGAGAAATGGACCTTAGCTGTGGTCATAGTAATCGAGACTGTGTGCCAAGCCTACATTTTGCCTCTTTTTGATTATTTTTAGCTCCATAGTAACCTGTCACTTACATCCACAGGTGTATTCCTTGTACCTGGGGTGAATGCCGCTGTTCTCCTGAATCCAGCGGTGTTCTTTTTTCTTTCCTACGCCTCTCCATTCCTGAGATATGGCCTCCTCTTTCCAGCATGTAAATCTAGTCAGTGCAGCTGAGTGGGCGTGGCCATGACCCCTCCTGGGTGGGTCTTATTCAGGACTACGCCCAGTGAACTGAAGAAACTAGATTTACATACAATGAAGAGGAGGCCATATGTCAGGAACTGAGAGGCACAGGAATAAAAGAAAAACATCCTTGGATTCAGGAGAAGAGCAGCATTTAGACCAGGTAAAAAATAACATATTTATGGCACATGACAGGTTCTCCTTTTAATACAGTATCTTACTTTTAAAAGACATCCAGTCATAACTAAAGACTACGGCCGACATGTGTACGAATACCGCCACATAGAATACATTTTAAATGTCAGCTGTGACCACAGATCACTTCTATATTTCTGATACATGGCGTTATACACTACAGACATGTCAGCCATCCTCATTCCCTGATGCATAGACCCAGTTCATAGTAAACCAGGGCAGTGTCCCCATCACACAGACTTCATCGCAGGCCAGTCATTACAAGAAATATGCTCCTTGGCTTCTTATACACAATCTATTGATGTTTCTTGTACAAGGAGGGAGGATAAAAAGCAGATTAATAGTTGAAAATCCTTGTGAATGAACTCCTGTATTTCTTCACAGGTCCAAAAACTTGACATCAAGGAATATCACGGTGTATGGCCAAGAGATCCCTTCACTCGTTCCACTAGACTGAGCCAAGCCATCGCAGAACAGTTCAAACATCCCTTTAAGTTTGAGTACCACGATGGGCGGGTTGGTGATGTGTTTGCCGCCGAGGGCACCTCAATCACAGCGGTCAACATCATCAGAGGACTCGTCAATCTGCTGCAAGTCCACGTCAGAAAGGCCCAGAACGTTTACCAATTGGACGAGGTTTGTACGGTGCCTTCTTTACGCCTCTTCTCCTATCTAGAAACATTTCAGCAACTTCTAAATTGTTTCTTTGGCGTTTTTTTTTTCACCAGCAATGAGATTTTCAAAGACTTTTTCTTCATTTATATGACGTAACTGGCAGCAGAATTCAGTCGTCGCCTCTGGAAATAGACAGAAACCTTCCCCTTCTCTAACGTTCGGCCTTTCATCTTGGCATTATAATTGCCAAATTGCAAGAGGAGTCAGTGTCTTTCTCCCCTCTCCCCATGGACACTCATCCAAACCAATTGTTCCCGTGCATGGAGGTGTTGGGGGAGATAATTCTGGCTGAATAGTGCTTGGTCACAGCTGTCTCAGGAGTACGGCACCTTCAGACCATAAAATAAATGTCCCCTCATTTACCAAGTAACATGGCGGCTATTATCTGAAAACCATACCCTTGGGTGACGCAAGTCAACATGGGGCAGATTATAGGGAAGGTGTATGACCAGGGACCGCCACTACCTTGGAGTCCTACAACTCAAGGCAAAAAAAAGAGGCGGACAACCATTCACACCTCTCTAAGAAGGCAATGGCTTGTCTGTCTCTCTAACATCCAAATACTTGAGCGGGGGGGGGGAAGAACACATGCATGGCCACCTCTGCTACAAGGTGGTCAGGTAGAGGGTCAGGTAGGGGGTCAGGGCTGCTTGATCAGACATCGAGACTATCTGTAATTTAGTGACAAACAGCATAACATCATGGTGCGGGCACAGATGAAGAACATCCAGCATCAGCCATAAAGCCAACTCTAAGCACCATGACCATTGGGCTCCATAATTGTAACCTATGTATCCTCCATAGAATTTGTGACGCATTTTTTTACGCACAGGATTGTATCTCTGGAAAGTGTCCGACAAGATATCTGATCCAAGACGATGACAAGAAGTCCAATTCCATCATTGTCATCAAATCCCGGGACCTTGAAAAGTGTGAGAATCGTGCTGTGAAGAGAATCGGAATGACCTTCCTGGAGCCGTGCCGAGCGTGCCAACAGGTAAGTGTCGGCTCATGTGGACGTTAATGTGATTGGATATTCTAGGTGTTTATTAATTCCTATTTTCTCTTCAGAAATCCAAGAACTTGCGTGGCATGCTGACCTCCACCTACAGAATTAGGAACAAGGCACAAGGAGCCGTCATAGAGGAAGCTAAGGCCAAGGAAGTCTACCAGTACTCTCCATTCTATGAACTTTACGGATCTGTTGCTACAGAAGTCAGGTAGAGTCTATGACAAGCCCCTTATATTATCTTGTGGTAATAACGTGGACCAGCAATACCATCACACAAGGCGACATATTCAAATAACTTAACTGCAAAAAACATCAAGGGATATGTCCAAGACCCTCAGCAGGGAGAGATGTTGTACTCATCCATACCCCTTGGCTAATAACCTACGTAATCCGCCATTTGTCTAACCCCAAAATCTACTTTATGCAGAATAAATAAATATATGTCTTTTTTTTTGGTTTCCAGACAATTGCTCATCTTGAAAGAAATCAAATCCAGCCGGGTGAGCGAGCCACGTGTGCAACTAGAAAACCGCGGAGGGTTGATCTACCATTTCGGCTCTGAAGTTTTCCAAATGCCACTTCACTTGTTGAAGGGCAAGAACATAGAGTCTCAGGTAAGATGCAGACTGGTAAGGCTGGGAACCAAGATTTACTAGTTAAATATAGCATTAGGGTTGAGGCTAGAACATTGAGTCAGGGGTAGCACTAGAGTCATTGCGGAAGCAAGACCTCAGTCATGGCTGAACTAAAAACTTATAGCCATGGGTGAGCTGAGAACTTGTAGCCATGGGTGAGCTGAGAACTTGTAGCCATGGGTGAGCTGAGAACTTATAGCCATGGGTGAGCTGAGAACTTGTAGCCATGGGTGAGCTGAGAACTTGTAGCCATGGGTGAGCTGAGAACTTATAGCCATGGGTGAATCAAGAACTTCGAGCCATGGATGAGCTGGGAACATAGAGCCATGGGTGAGATGATAACTTAGTGCCATGGATGAGCTGAGAACTTAGAGCAGTGGAAGAGCTGAGAACTTCAAGCCATGAGTAAACTTAGAAGTTAGAGCCGTGGATCAGCTGAGAACTTTGAGCCATGGGTGAACTCAGAAGTTAGAGCCAGTGCAATGCTTTTTGCAGAAATGTTATACTTTATTTGTATTGTTTGTTTATACTATTATTGAAAGCATGCTTCCATATCTACTTTGGATGGTAATTTTAATGCTGATCCGAATTCTATACTGCATTATTGTTTGCTTGTTGGATTACTTTGTGGAATCTTTCAATAAAAAGAGTTAAAAAAAAAAAAAAAAAAAAAAAGAAGAAGTTAGAGCCATGGGTATCACAGAGCTATTCCCAGACATCACCACCAGATCTTGTACAATGGGACATCTTGAACATATAGCTGACTACATGTATCTGAATTAAGTACAGCAATATTTGACATCCTTCCTGCAGATCTCAGACACTCTTCAACGCCTGGTACAGAATAACCAACAGGAGGTACAGGCAGAGGCCCCTGCTAAATTCCTACAGTTGATCCAGCTCCTGCGAGACACCGACCCAGATAACATCCAGGCCATCTTCAAGCAGTATTCTGACCGACCTCTATACAGGTGAGGACTGGGGGCCTGTGACTATCTAACGGTCTATGAATAAGCCCTTTGGGGCACATTTGTTCTGCTTACTATCTTTAGCTCCATTTCCCGCTTGTGTTTTCAGGCAATGGCTGACTAAAGCAATCCCTCTCATCGGTTCCACCGAGTCTCTGAAGGTAGTGAAGCGCAATATTCCAAACCAGAGCATCCAGGAGGCCGCCATGTCTATCACTCTTTCCATGCATCACACACGGGCCAGCCAGAGCGCTCTCCAGATTGCAGCTGTGAGTCTTTTGTCCTCCTTTTCTATGGACAGATTTCTTTATAATACATCAGCATTACTATTATTTACAAAAATGTCATTACTTGGATGTTATCCAATCCAGAAACAGAGTACGTCCTTCCAAAAACATGTCTCGTCTGTTGTGTCTGGTATTGCGGCTCAGGCCCAAGATAAGGGTTATTGAAATGCCCACTTATAAAATTGGATTTTTAAAGTTCTCAATCTCTTATATTGTATATTTGTTTGTTTAGGATCTGGTACAGGATTCCCGAGTCCAGGATTCCCCAACGTTGCTCAAGGCAGCCATGTTGTCCTATGGTACACTGGTCTACAAGTACTGTGCCAACATCGAAGCCTGCCCAGAGTCGGCTCTACAGGTGAGTCAATCATCAAGTTATTAGGTCGACTGTCAGAGAAATATGTTACAAATCTCTCTTAAAATTGAGAGCTCGATGTAATATATGAGCAAATGATCTGTAAACCCCAAACCAACCCAACCAATGAGCAATTGCTATTAAATCTAGTTCACATTTGAAGATTAAAGACGTCAGATTTGTTGCTTTCTTACAAAAGATCAAATACATTTCAGCCCCTTCACGATTTTGCTGCTGAAGCTGCCAACAAGGCTCGCCCCGAAGAGATCATCCTTGCTCTGAAGGCTTTGGGTAACACTGGACAAGTTGCGTGCATCAAGCGCATCCTGAAATTCCTGCCAGGATTTTCCTCTAGTGCCTTCCAGCTGCCCATTAAAGTTCAGGTTGATGCTGTGATGTCCCTCAGGAACATAGCCAAGGATGACCCCAAGAGAGTAAGTGCCTTTAGCTAGGGTCCATCTGATAAATAGGCTCTATCATACAGGACAACCCCACATGACCACATCCTTTCTACCTAGGTTCAGGAAATTCTGCTCAGCATTCTGATGAATCGTCGCGTTCACACTGAGGTCCGCATGATGGCTTTTGCAGTTCTCATGGAAACTAGACCACCTGCAGCCACTGTGACCACCATGGCTCTGATCATACAGAAAGAGGCTAAAGTCAACCTGCAGTTGGCCAGTTTTGCCTACTCTTACATGAAGTCCTTGACCAAAGCCGCAGTGCCAGAATTCCATGAGCTGTAAGTGCGAACGTCTTACTGTGACCCAACACAGAGCCGGTGCGTCCATCTAGAGTGGTGCTAACATCTTCATCAACTGACTTATAGGAATGGTGCTTGCAACGTCGCCATCAAGATCCTAAGCCCTGTGCTTGACAAACTGAGCATGCGCTACAGCAAAGTCATCAACTTCGACACTTTCGATTGTAAGTAACTAAAACTAAGCCAAGAAAATGTATAATGGTGTAGAAAGTAAAGCCCTGGGGCCCTAATGCAAAGTGTTTCATGTGCCCCAAACCTGAGACGTGCCAGTTATAATATTGGTGTCTTCTTATGTGGCTTGGGTCCTCCCAACCTTTCAGCGCTATCTGTGACCCTATAGTTATGTCCCCGTAAGAGCATCCTACTTCACACCTAAAGACTATTGTAATCCAACTTTGGGGTGTCGGGGTTTCACTGTTTTGACACAACGTATTTCTCAAGTTCACTATCTTCCATTTGTATGGTCAAATATAGCAGTCAATATATTGAGACAATGATTTATTTTATCTTTTTTAGACCCTCTGATGTCTGGAGCTACTGCCAAAGTCCTCATTATGAACAGTCCTACCACCACAATGCCAGCTTTCGTCCTATTCAAACTCCGCGGATACGTGTCCGGTGCAACTACAGATATTGTTGAGGTACCTAAAAAAGAATCAACACCTGTTCCCCAATATTAAATATATGTCTATTAAAGTCTAATGACCGTTACTTGTAATCTGCTCCTCGTTCCAGATCGCTGTACGGGCTGAAGGCCTCCAGGAAGTCCTTAGGAAGCAGAACATCGCATTCGATCAGTACTCCATGCAGAAGAACATAATTAAGATCATCAAAAGTGTGAGTGTTGCAGCTTAGAATTGGTCACATGCAACAGATGAAGGACTTCCTAACGCTTTGCTTGTTTTTGTTTTTAAGTTGACCGGATTTAGAAGTCTCCCATCCGAGGTGCCTCTGGTTTCAGCTAATGTTAAGGTTTTCGGGCAAGAAGTCTTCTACAATGATGCCACCAAGGAAACTATCCAAAGCGTTTTCAGAGTACGATTGTTTCTGATCTTACAAAAGATTCATAAAACATTCGCCATATTTCAGGAGTGATTTTTATTATTTATCCTCAATGTTTCTAGATACTGACAGAGCCCACTTCCCGTCATCCCGTGATTAAGAGAATGATCCAGAAGCTTCTCGATGGACTTGTAGCACAATGGGCCCAGCCCATTCTGCTGGCTGAAGTTAGACACATCGTACCTACTTCCATGGGTCTTCCTCTGGAGCTGAGTGTATACTCTGCTGCTGTCGGCAACGCTGCTGTTAACCGTAAGAGAATTGACATTTTTACGAATAATCAGTCCTCAGATCCAGCTACTAAGGGCCATTAAGTCTGGTTGGACAACTGGTGACTCAATGAATAGTGTTTCTCCAGAGTTTCTTTGAGTTTTCACTTGTACAGTTAAATATTTTTTATCTCGGTGCTGGTCGTTGTCTTCGTCTTCTTTTTCCTTGTTTTGCTTCATGTAAAATTAGATTTTCTGGAATCTTGGGTAAAGTCTAGTTTTGGTCACTTGAGCATCATATGGATGATTAGGCATGATATGGTCAAGAACACAAATATTCATGTTCCTAACCATCTATGATATTCTCAAAAGTTTTCTAGACAAGCCAAAGTGTATTCCTTGTGTAAGTCGGCAGCTCTTGGTCTTGTTTTCTTCTGGGGAACTTCTGACCGGTTTCCAATAAACTCCTGAACTCCAAGGTGCCCCCCCGTCTGGGAATTCCCAGGCTGCACAATGGTGGATTCTGTCATAGGGTTTATTTGGTGTTCTATATTTCTCCTATGGCCATCAGTAGTTTTGCCATACAACTTCATTGGATCCTGAAACAATATTGCATTATATGTTTCAGTTGACATGAAAGCAAATCCATCCCCATCCAGTGACCTGAGCGTGGCTCAACTTTTGCAATCCAATATCCAACTCCGGGCTGATGTAACCCCCAGGTTAGTATGCACAGATATTATAATTACATTTTTCTTAGGTTTTACAGGTTTGACGGAACTTTCTAGAACTATACACATTAGTATCCATATTTAATATTTTTTTAAATTGCACGTTGTATCTCAACACAACTGATCCTCGTTTGTGGTATTTCCAGTATTTCAGTGCTCACAGTGGCAAGCATGGGAGTGAACACACCGCTCGTACAATCCGGAATTGAATTCCAGGCAAAGATCCAGGCCGTCACTCCACTGAAGAGCTCCATAAGGTTCAATCCTAAAGATCAGAACATCAAGATCGAAACTCAACCAATCCAGCAAGAAAATGACCTGGTGACTGTAAGGTAATGTCCAGAGGGTGCGTTATGGACATAATAAAGGTTCTCATTGCTGAGGACAGCGACTGACGGTGACCTAACTGAGTACAATGTAACCAAGAAGGTGGCAGGAAATTAATCAAATGAATTAGTGTAGGAGATGTTCAATCTGGTGTCCTCCAACCAAGACACGTGCAGAGATCAGCTGCATTCTGCAGGCAAATCCACCAGCAAGTGTGTAACTTCTCCACAGCTCCTCCGCAGGGGAAATGAGGTACTACAGAGTACTCACTAAAAACGACAGTCCAAAAAATGCCCGGATGTGCCAGGTCCTCCAGGGCAAAGATGCTCTCAGTTTTGGCTACAAATTGAGGGTCTTGAATGTGGAAAACCTCTTAGTCATCCCTTAAACTCCCTAAACATTTTGTTTTTACTAATCCATATTTGTTAGAAGTCCATGATATACAGATTACAAAGTATCCCACAGCAAGCACCATAAGTAAGGGATCCATGTACCCACGGCGCTCACACAAGGAGCAGGGTGTCCATTCACAGCAATGTGAGATTCAGGACCCTCCTACGATGGGGACCCGGAGCGGTAATCCTCTCATTTCTCTCAGGATTCACTTCCATGAAGCATATTTTGAGTTTTCTACACTGGACAACCATTGATGCATAACTGGTACTAAAGACATCTAGTATACAAGTAAGAGAAACAGACATAAAGTAATAGTTTCTTCATTCCATCCCCAGGACTCAGGTGTTTGCTGTGTCCAGAAATGTGGGAGAGTTGGAAGCAGCAAAGAAGACACCGATTGTCCCTAAAGGAGCCGAACCCAACATTCTGCAGAAACATTTCGAAAAGTCTGAAAAGACTTCAGCGGAAGGCGCCAGCATGATGGTAAATGTGCAAGCGCGCCATGTAGACAGGAAATGATGACTTAACCTATGGGCCAGAAATTGAGAAGGACGAGGAACCGTTGCTGCAGAAGAAAAAAATAATTTGGCCAAATGTTCAAGGAAAAAATTACTTTTTGGGTTATTTATATGAAACCAAACATCCAAAAATAGTAATTAAAGATATTCTCTACAAATATGTGTTTTGTGTCTTTTCAGGAGGGATCTTCAGAAATCACTGCCAAGAAGTACGCTTACCCCGGAGAGACCGGACAGCACCAGTACACGCCAGCTAGCATGTTCCACCTCTGCATTAAAGTTCCTAAAATCAACATCCATATCTGTGCCCAGCACAAGGCTCGTAGCGCCGCAGGACGCAAACATACCAGGTTTTACCAAATCGTGGGAGACCATGAAGCTAAACTCTCGGTGAAACCAGGTACGATTCCCATCTTGCCCCCAAGTGTTTTTCTAACTTTTCTGCTCTCTGATCTGTAGCTTCCAGGTGGAGTAACCTCCACCCGTTCTCCTCTTACAGCTCAAAAGGACTTAGCTATCGAAAAGCTTCTGCTGGAAATTACTACCGGACCTAAGGCTGCCTCCAAAATAATCGCTCTGGCTGACCTGGAAGAGAAAGGTGAACATCTTGAGGAATCTGAAGTCCATAAGAGGCTGAGGACCATCCTTGGCATTGATGAGACTTTGGTGAGTGACTTGGATTGGGAAGCGTGGACGTCTCTTTCCTTCTCCATGGAAGTGGCATTAGATTTTCTGACCTTTTATGACTTGACGTTGCAGGCTGCAAACCAGACCTTGCGTGCACGCAAAGCCAGGAAACACGTACGTGAAGAAGACGATGAGGCAACGCAGAAGCACGGGCATTCAACCAGCAACCAACACAAGCCACATGGACATGGACATCGCTCATGGGAAGATGAGCCACAGAATGGCCATAAGCACAACACCAAGCACAGCAGTAGCAGCAGCGACAGCGATAGCAGCAGCGACAGCAGCAGCAGTCATAGCAGCAACAGAAAAGACGGCCATAATCACCGCCAGAGCAGCAGCAGCAAGAGCGACAGCTCCAGCAGCAGCAACAGTGACAGCTCCAGCAGCAGCTCAAGCCAACAACAAAAGGATAGAAAACACCAGCAACCGGCCCATCAGCAAGACCAACACAGACAGCAAAAATCCCGTCACTACGCAAATGAGGTACCATCCCCGTGATGTCCAACTAAATAACAAAATGGTTCAATGAATTGTCCAGGATTAAAAAAAAGGATCTCTTCTCCAGAAACAGCGCCCCACCTGGCCATAGACCGAGTCTGGTATTGCAGGTCATCTACTATGAAATGAATATGACTAAACTGCAATACCAGCCACGGACAGCGGAGGTGCTGCTTCTGGAACAGAATGAGATCCAATTTATTGATCCTATTCATTACTTTTAAATGAAAAAAAAGCCCCAAAGCTGTTTGACCCCTCCAGCTCATTTACACTGTGCTTGGTTGATTTTCCAGGATGATCGGGAAATCTTTGAACTACGATTTAAGAGACCAAATGAAGAGGTACGGGACTATTGCATCATGTTACGCATGATTTTCAATAAGTAAATACTATAGTCGTATTTTTTTTTTGCATTGTGTTTGTACATTTGTAGAATATTCCAGGCCAGGATGCCGCAATTCATCCACATGTCTATATATTGTCACAGTGTAACTAGGGGGCCCCGTATTCATTGCAAGCCTCCGTCCTGGAGCAAATGTCACCAATGTGATTGCGTATCATTCTCCTTTATCTCAGCGCGTCAGGACCATGTCCGGCCGTATCCGAGCCTCACAGTCCGGATCCAGCTCTAGTTCTAGCAGCAGTAGCAGCAGCGAATACGCAGGAAGACCCCAAGCAAGAGTAAGTTCGATGGGAGTAGTGGTGCAGTGATCATACTTTGCCCTTTCAGAATCTTGTTATTTTCTGTTGGTTTTTTTGCTGAAATCAAACATAAAACTTTAAAACTAAAAAGTTCTACATTGGTATCTTTCTTGTTACATTTTCTTCTTGCTTCTATCCCTATCCCTACCCCTAGCACCACTTATAACCCTATCCCTACCCCTAGCACCACTCATAACCCTATCCCTACCCCTAGCACCACTCATAACCCTATCCCTACCCCTAGCACCACTCATAACCCTATCCCTACCCCTAGCACCACTCATAACCCTATCCCTACCCCTAGCACCACTCATAACCCTATCCCTATCCCTACCACCACTTATAACCCTATCCCTACCCCTAGCACCACTTATAACCCTATCCCTACCCCTAGCACCACTCATAACCCTATCCCTACCCCTAGCACCACTCATAACCCTATCCCTACCCCTAGCACCACTCATAACCCTATCCCTACCCCTAGCACCACTCATAACCCTATGCCTACCCCTAGCACAACTCATAATCTTATGCCTACCCCTAGCACCACTCATAACCCTATCCCTACCCCTAGCACCACTCATAACCCTATCCTACCCCTAGCACAACTCATAACCCTATGCCTACCCCTAGCACAACTCATAACCCTATCCTACCCCTAGCACCACTCATAACCCTATCCCTTCCCCTACCCCTAGCACCACTTATAACCTTATCCTACCCCTAGCACAACTCATAACCCTATCCCTACCCCTAGCACCACTCATAACCCTATCCTACCCCTAGCACCACTCATAACCCTATCCCTTTCCCTACCCCTACTTATAACCTTATCCTACCCATAGCACCACTCATAACCCTATCCCTACCACAACTCATAACCCTATGCCTACCCCTAGCACCACTCATAACCCTATCCTACCCCTAGCACCACTCATAACCCTACCCTACCCCTAGCACCACTCATAACCCTATCCTACCCCTAGCACCACTCATAACCCTATCCTACCCCTAGCACCACTCATAACCCTATCCTACCCCTAGCACCACTCATAACCCTATCCTACCCCTAGCACCACTCATAACCCTATCCCTACCCCTAGCACCACTCATAACCCTATCCTACCCCTAGCACCACTCATAACCCTATCCCTACCCCTAGCACCACTCATAACCCTATCCTACCCCTAGCACCACTCATAACCCTATCCTACCCCTAGCACCACTCATAACCCTATCCCTACCCCTAGCACCAATCATAACCCTATCCCTACCCCTAGCACCACTCATAACCCTATCCCTACCCCTAGCACCACTCATGACCCTATCCTTACCCCTAGCACCACTCATAACCGTATCCCTACCCCTAGCACCACTCATAACCCTATCCCTACCCCTAGCACCACTCATAACCCTATCCCTACCCCTAGCACCACTCATGACCCTATCCTACCCCTAGCACCACTCGTAACCCTATCCCTACCCCTAGCACCACTCATAACCAGAGTCCTAACTTAACCCTTGAGCAAACCTTAACCCTAGCCCCAGATAGGAATAGAAAAAGTATGTAAAACACTAAAGTTTTTTAGCCTAAAGTGTTATTTTGTTACAAGGAATCCCTTTTATAAACCTGGTACAACTTCCCCAGGACTTCTTAGGCTTCTGACACATTGGATGACTCCAATCTCCGATCTCCATCATGTTTGGCCATGGTGGTTTCTTACAAAATGATGGAAGTTTGAGGAATAATTTCGGGTAGAGTAAAACCGACATCTAATCTCATTTCAGGGCAGATTCCTTGGTGAACACAAATCTCCCAGCCTGGTGGCCACGCTGCAGGCCGTCCGTGCCGACCATAAGAAGCAGGGCTACCAGCTGATTGTCTATGAAGACTATCACTCACCCAGGCCTAAGATTCAGGCCTATGTGGTGGACATTACTGGAGAGAGCCGCTGGAGAGCGTGCATCAACGCTCAGGTGGAGAGCCAACACGAAGCCCAAGTAAGAAGCATCTTATCGTATTCCCATAGATCTCACAGTATTCTACATATTATCTAACGCCGTTGTTGTGTCCCAGGCCGAACTGAAATGGGGTCAGAACTGTCAACAGTACAAGATCGCTGCATGGGCCGAGACCGGGCGTTGGGGCAGTCAACCAGCACTCAGACTGAAGTTTAGCTGGCCAAGAATCCCATCCAAGCTGAAATCCGTTGGACAAGTGTAAGTGAATTAATAATGCTTCTTTTAGCTCTTCCCAATGAGCGTTCCTAAAGGTGCAGAAGAAACATTTATGGCACCTCGAGCCCTCCAGCGCATGCACCACCGGGTCAGGTACATGGTGCCACTGAAGGTGCTGGGGACTGTGCAGAGTGCAGACCAAGCGTGCTAAGCCACTCCCACCTCACCAAGCCACACCCACTTCACTAAGCCATGCTCAATTCACTAAGCCACACCCTTTAATCAAGCCCCACCTCTTTAGGTAAACCCCACCCATTTCTACAAGCCCCACCCCAAAGTCTTCCTTGGTAGATGACAAAGGACCAGAGATGCAGATTTTCTTTACAAAATTGATTGTTATTTTAATACAAATTACCATAAATATAATCTGAATGTGGTAAAATCTGTAATAATTTATAACAATTGTGAATACAAAAAACAACAAAAAATAAAATCTGTATAAAACGTAAGTTTAATTGTCCTGAATTTGGGTTCCATTTTCAGGGTCAGCTGGTATGTCCCCGGAGCTGCCCTCATGTTAGGATTCGCTGAAAGACTCCAGAGAAACCCATCCAGACAGGCGAAACTCATCCTGGCCCTCTCCAACCCCAGGACCATGAATGTCGTCTTCCATGTACCGCAGGTAACCTCCTGACATATCATCCAAGCCGCCTGTCATCATTCTCGCCCATCCTAGGATGCGACTAGAGCAGGATGGTGCAATGTAGTGAGGCTGAGCTGTAATACCAGGCACAGCCTATTAACCAGGGGGCGCTGTGCTTAGAGAAGTGCTAATGTGCGTGTGCTTACTTATTGCAGGCCACTCTGTACTACCAAGCCCTGAATCTGCCCGCTGCCTTCACTGCCGCCTGGCACGCACGTCCCGCAGACATTCCCATCCCGACCTGGAATGTCTTTGCTGATGCTCACAACTCGATCGCAGACAGACTGAAAGGTGAGTTTAGTTTTGGCTTCTACATTCTGAGCACATATATCCTCCCAGCGTCAGGCTGGGGGCCACAGGCTATGTCAGGGGTCTTCTAGGACATCAATAAAATCCTGAAGTTATTTGTAATTTATCCAGAGGCGCAGACCCTCGGGGTCAGTGGGACCACCCTAAGGCTCCTCCATTGCCTTCTGCTGGACCTTGTGGGCCTTTTTCTCATTGTGGGTCTACTGGAGGACCTGTTGGTGCTCTGGGGGTCCGGTCTATCTTTGGTCCTTCCTCTGCCGATTCCTATCAGCTCCCATTGGACTCAGTTGGAGATAGTTGCGATCTTTGGGCTTTTCGGCCCACGGGTCGATCACGGAGGGTCCCAGTTACACATTATTTTGAGATTAAATTGTTAAAGCTTGAAATATATTGTAAAACTCTAAAAACTCCTCCTCCAGGACGCTGCTCACTGTCCAACAACTTGATAACGACATTCAACGACGTGAACTACAACTACACAATGCCCGGACACTGCTACCACGTCCTCGCTCAGGACTGCACCGAAGAAAATAAGTTCCTGATCATGGCCAAGAAATCCAAGGAGAACCCAGAGCACAAAGACCTGAACGTTAAGCTGGGAGAGTTGTGAGTAATGCTGCACGAAGACCTTGTGCTACATTGTTACATTGTGCTACATTGTATCGTGTCATGTTATAGAGAAGGTTGATTGAAAGGCAGAACACGGATCTGATAGGAGCGTATCAGGTATACGAGGTATGTCCGGTCAGAGCTGGACTACAACTCCCAGCCAAAGGCCGGAGGAAGGACGTCAGGGATGAGCGCAATATGGATAGAAGTGGCCGGGAGCAGCCGGTGATGGCCACTGCTGCCGCTCTTTCCTTTACACGTTCTTCTCTTTTCTAGTGAAATTATGATGGACAGCCGATCTGGAGAACCCAGGGTGAAGGTGAACAACATTGACATTTCCAGAGACAGACTCCCATATCAGCCCAGCCAGGGTAAGTGAGACGAGAGCAAACTAAGGAGCGCACGAGCCACACGGGGAGATCGATGAAAACGAAAAAAGGGAAATGAAGTGAGGAGGAAAGAGAACATTTTAATTTTACCATTGTATAGTGCAGAAATAATACCGCCATGTAGAATGTTAATAGTATTACCAGAAAGTGCTGAAATATTACCGCCATACCGTGTACAAATGACATCCCCTAAGCACCACAGTCCATACTGAACCCCACCAGAGTCCAAACACTTATACCATGTTATTCTTCCAGAACCATCAGTGACAATTGAAGAGAGAGACGGAAGAATTGTGCTTTCTGCACCAGAGTTTGGTATCGATGAGCTGCTGTATGATGGAAAGTCCAGCGAGGTAACGGAGCCGCACGTCTCCACCTAGAACATCTAGAGACTCTGCCTTCTGGGGTGTCCTCAGCGGTCCGTGTAAGGCAAGACCATGCGGGATCTAAGTGTTTGGTGGTTCCAGTATGGGATCATACGGAGCCCATCCAATGAGTGGATCACACAGAGCCCATCTAATGAGTGGATCACATGGAGCTCATCGGATGAATAGATCACATGGAGCTCATCGGATGAATAGATCACATGTAGCTCATCGGATGAATAGATCACATGTAGTTCATCGGATGAATAGATCACATGGAGCTCATCGGATGAATAGATCACATGTAGCTCATCGGATGAATAGATCACATGTAGCTCATCGGATGAATAGATCACATGGAGCTCATCGGATGAATAGATCACATGTAGCTCATCGGATGAATAGATCACATGGAGCTCATCGGATGAATAGATCACATGGAGCTCATCGGATGAATAGATCACATGTAGCTCATCGGATGAATAGATCACATGGAGCTCATCGGATGAATAGATCACATGGAGCTCATCGGATGAATAGATCACATGTAGCTCATCGGATGAATAGATCACATGGAGCTCATCGGATGAATAGATCACATGGAGCTCATCGGATGAATAGATCACATGGAGCTCATCGGATGAATAGATCACATGGAGCTCATCGGATGACTAGATCACATGGAGCTCATCGGATGACTAGATCACATGGAGCTCATCGGATGACTAGATCACATGGAGCTCATCGGATGACTAGATCACATGGAGCTCATCAGATGAATAGATCACATGGAGCTCATCGGATGAATAGATCACATGGAGCTCATCGGATGAATAGATCACATGGAGCTCATCGGATGAATAGATCACATGGAGCTCATCGGATGACTAGATCACATGGAGCTCATCGGATGAATAGATCACATGGAGCTCATTGGATGAATAGATCACATGGAGCTCATCGGATGAATAGATCACATGGAGCTCATCGGATGACTAGATCACATGGAGCTCATCTGATTAGTAGACCGTTGAATTCAGTCATATTGGATTGAGGCCACAATTTTGTATCATTAACCCTTACAATGACCACGTGATGGTAGTGCAGGTTTGGTTACCTAGAGGCTTTGCAGACCCCATATATCCCAGTAATATCTGCCTTTTCTTTTGTAGCTTCGCACAGCTCTGTGGATGAGAGGCAAGACCTGTGGAATCTGCGGCCACCACGATGATGAGACAGAACAGGAATTCAAGATGCCTGACGGATCGGTAGCAAAGGACGAAGAAAGCTTTGGCCATTCTTGGATCCTGGCTGAGGAAGCCTGCACCGGAGGTGGGTGATACATAGCGGCTCTGATGTAGTCCTGTAATGTGCAGCGACAGAGCAGAGTGACCAGTAGAGTGATGGAGAGCTGACAGCAGCAGAGGACGAGTGTGCTGACTTTCTAGGAGGCAGTGACCCAGTTTCTCATGTCTCCATATTAGTGAGGATTTCTGAAGCTTTACCGTACGCCCAGGGCACAGAGAGGTATATAATAATCTCCTTACTTTACAGTCTGCAAACTTCATCGCTCTTTGGTGAAGACAGAGAAACCAGAAAGGGAGGAAAGCAAATGTTACTCTATCCACCCCGTCCTGCGCTGCGCTAAAGGTTGTACCCCATCAGCCACCTCCCCCGTCTCTGTCGGCTTCCACTGCACATCTGCTGGTAAGTGATCATTCCCGAGTAATGTGGCCTCACTAATTAATAGGAGCACAGAAGTCACAACGTATAGGGACTGCTGTCCGGGACTAAGGCCTCAGTCTGACGCCAGATTAGTCCTGATTTGGGACCATGGTGCGATAAGATCTTTTTTTACCTATTCACTTTTGTTTATGGGAAGGAAAGTGCGGCAGGTGACTGCAGCAGTATATGGCCCCCATTAGCTGGACATCATGCCCCCATTACGCCTCTAGATGACACTCACATGCAGTCTAATAGACATGCTGGTCGCTGCCCCCTACCCGCCGGACCCCTGGGGGCCCATATGGTCCCTCTGCCCCTGCTCCGTATGGTTTTTACGTGGACTCACGCCTATAACTTTCTCTTTTCATCCCAGATCTGGCAGAGGAGGAGTCGCTGATTGACAGACCCGAAGACTACACAGAGCAAGTCGAGGCGCACACCTCCTGCTCCTGCGAGTCCCTGAAGTGTGCGGCTTAATGTCGATGACGCTGCCTCCGACCCTTCTCGTTAATACCTAGAAACTAAAGAATGAGCTGTAAAGTCAGCGCCAATCAAGCCAATCGCACTTTCTAACCAACTGTATAGTTCTTCGTCCTAAACTCTGAAATTTTCAATAAATATTTGCATCCACAACAACGTTTCCTTGTTTTCCTTTTATCTTTTCTTTGTTTCTTTGCAATTCTGGGCTTTGATCAGATATTTCTCTCGGGAGTCACTGAGCGAATCTCTGGCATTGCTCTGGTGTTGGTCGGCCGACTCTGCGAGCCATGATCCCACATAACCTCCTCGATGGACACCTCCATTCCTGACTCGCTACGTGACGTCCAGGACTGAGCGGCTCGGCAGCCATTGTTGTACCTGAGACGTGCTGGTCGTCCACATTCCCCTAGATTCTCTCAGATCATTAGTCGTCTACCACAGCGAGACCGCACAATCAACGCAGCCAACAACCGGGGGCAGGGAATGTGTCAGTGAGCGCCCCTTCTGAGCAGTCTATAGGGGCCACAGGTCATAGGAAGCTGAATAACATGACACCTTGATATTTGCGATTCGGTGTCTTACTCCAGAAATATCCACTTTTTTCTTTTATTTAAATGAGCTGTTAAGATCTATGGGTGGGGCATAGAGCTCCCTGATACTCCACCTCCATAACTTACAGTATTGTAAATGAAAGGATGCGTTACCCTCCATCAGACATGTAATGACAGACAGTCTACTCCCATAATCACACACTGCTCGGCAATGAGGTCAGAGCTGACGCAGAAAAGCAGAGTTTCACGGGGTCATCGCGACAGTGTGGAGCCAGAAGACCACAGCGTCTAATTGCTCCTACTCCGGCGCTGAGAAGAAGCACTTCTTCATTTTAAATGTATTTATTTCTTCTGACAGAACAGGGGTTAAACAGCCATGTTGGAAGTTCCTGTGCTCACAGCTGAGCTCGGTTAGCCACTCCTTTTCCCATTATAATCTGGCCTCTGTTACTAATCCTTGTCAGAGCTAGCATTTGCTACATGGCTAGAGGGGGGGAGAGGAGTTCATATGAGAAGGAGAGTTGGAGGCGTTATCAGTGACTGTTGGTTGGTTTGTATATGTGGTATTTTGTTATCCCTCTCTGCTTTTGTTTATTCCCCTACCTTCACACCCAGGTGTATTCCTCTGTAACATGTAAGTGAATATTTTGTATGTCTGGAGGTCTCGGGTCACCCGACAGCTGTGTTGTGACACAGAGAGTACACAGTATAAGAGAGCTGACATACTACAGCAGAGCTAATATAGTACATAGAATTTTGCAATATTAAATATGGACAGCACACAGATGGAATCTGTAGAATCCATGATATATTCTGTATTATACTCCAGAGCTGCACTCAATATTCTGCTGGTGCAGTCACTGTGCACATACATTACATTACTGATCCTGAGTTACATCCTGTATTATACTCCAGAGCTGCACTCACTATTCTGCTGGTGAAGTCACTGTGTACATACATTACATTACTGATCCTGAGCTACATCCTGTATTATACTCCAGAGCTGCACTCACTATTCTGCTGGTGCAGTCACTGTGTACATACATTACATTGCTGATCCTGAGTTACATCCTGTATTATACTCCAGAGCTGCACTCACTATTCTGCTTGTGAAGTCACTGTGTACATACATGACATTACTGATCCTGAGTTACATCCTGTATTATACTCCAGAGCTGCACTCACTATTCTGCTGGTGCAGTCACTGTGTACATTAGGGTGACCGGATCTCATACGGGGGGGAAAAAATGTCAGAATCTTGTCCGTCTGGACCCCACAAAACGATTCCCCTTTCCAGATATTGAGAGAGCCAAAATTTGAGCTCGATCAAACGACGTTAACCCGTGCCGCTCGTCACTCAAAGTTTGAAAAAATCCAAATTGAGGTATTTTAAGATTTAGGTATTTTGCATAGTCTGTTAGACTATAAAGAATGTGACAACAACATTGCAGAAATAGCCCTGACCAAATTTTCGAACCATTTGTGGTATTTGAATGCAGAGTTGGTGGGATTATCGTTTTTTGATCCCACCATTACAGACAATGAAAAGTTGTTAATGGCTAATAAATTGCTCAGTAGCACAGATGAACCATCAGAGCACGCTAACCTACGTGAGTTGATAATTTTACATAGTTATCTAATCTATTCTAGAGCTTTTGTTAAAGTAGTTTTTGAAACGTCAGAATATAATGCTCGGCATTTGCTTACAACTTGCAGGACATATTGCTTTTGTTCTTCATCTTTTGTCAGAAGGCCGTTAAAGTCGGTTACTTCCTACCTCTTATAATTTTTCTTTCCTAACTTTTGGATTTACAACCCTAGCGTGCTCTGATGGTTCATCTGTGCTACTGAGCAATTTATTAGCCATTAACAACTTTTCATTGTCTGTAATGGTGGGATCAAAAAACGAGAATCCCACCAACTCTGCATTCAAATACCACAAATGGTTTGAAAATTTGGTCAGGGCTATTTCTGCAATGTTGTTGTCACATTCTTTATAGTCTAACAGACTATGCAAAATACCTAAATCTTAAAATACCTCAATTTGGATTTTTTCAAACTTTGAGCGACGAGCGGCACGGGTTAACGTCGTTTGATCGAGCTCAAATTTTGGCTCTCTCAATATCCGGAAAGGGGAATCGTTTTGTGGGGTCCAGACGGACAAAATTCCGACATCGATTTTTTGCGGTCACCCTAGTGTACATACTAATATTACATTACTGATCCTGAGTTACATCCTGTATTATACCCCAGAGCTGCACTCACTATTCTGCTGGTGCAGTCACTGTTTACATACATTACTGATCCTGAGTTACCTCCTGTATTATACTCCAGAGCTGCACTCACTATTCTGCTGGTGCAGTCACTGTCTATATGCAGTCCCATTCATTACTGCCTGCTTTGCCTCAGGTTGTTTGCAGACATTTCTCCTTATCTCGGTGATGACAGGACCCATCTCCTCCCCTGACTCCTCCCTGGCCCTCTCCTCCTCCTCCTCTTTATTCCACCCCTGTGTGTGAGGCAGCAGAGCTGACTCCAGTGCAGTGAGGATGGGGCTGTGTGGTGCTGGGCGCCCCCTGCTGGGGCTTCTCCTCATAGTGGGGGCTCCTGTCTGCTGGGGTGGGTGCCCCTGCTCTGACCCTGCTCTATGTCAGCCCATCACAGAGACTCGGGACTTTGAGGTACAGTGTGTGTGTCCGGTGGGGGGGTGATACAAGGTGTCAGTGTCACTTCCTGATTGTAGTGATTGTGGCGGAGGTGCAGGGACAGAGGCCCTGATTCCAGGTGGCGGTCCCCCAGTTATCAGGAGGGTAGTGCTGAGTGAGGTTACATATAGAGCGCTGGATGTTCCACTGCAGGTTGTAAAATACAATGTGATATAAAGTGTCGTCCATTCCTGGTCCTATCTACTTCTGGGAAAGCTGGGTGACCGCACTACACCTCAGTAGTGGAGTTGTGCGAGGGCTGAGAAGTCTGCGGACTCCTGACTGACTATTCCTGTAGGGGCCGAGGCCCATAACCCGTGATCCTCACTTGATTCCGTTTCAGTGGTAAATGTAAAGGGGTCGTCCCCCGCTACTATCGGCCACAGAGGGGATCAAGAATCCAAAAATCACACTGCTCCCTGGCTGCCATCCTCCGTACGATGGGATGCGGGCGGCGCAGCGCTGGGGACGGAGGCGCTGCGCAGGTTTATCCTCCTCCTTATACCTTTTAGGCCGGGATCACACTACTGTGTGCGATGCAAGAAACTCCCACGAGTCTCCTCACCACCCGGCGCTGCCGCCGGCACTCGGGACCGGAGCCGCTTGTGTTTCTGTGCAGCCGCAGCTCCGGTCCTGAGACGCCTGCGAGTTTCTCTCTTCACACACGGTCACGTGATTCCGGCCTCAATAGATTGTACAGTGGACAACACCCGAAAAACCAATGTAAGATGCGCAAAGGGCGTCAGACGTGGTCCGGTGTCTCCTCAAGACCTGGCGGTAGGGGTGAGCGAGTAGTGAACTACGCGGACTCGCTGTACTCGTAACGAGCCCAATGTATTTCTATGGGAAATGCGAGTAATGGGCGGAGGCTGTGTGTGCAGGGGTCTAAGGGGTCTGAGCCTGCACAGACCCCCGATCGGCCCGGCACAGTCCGCACACACATATGACGCTGCGCGGCCAGCCAATCACAGTAATGCCACAACATAAATGGCGGGGGCTTTACAGTGATTGGCTGACACATGCCGGCGGGAGATCCGACTATTGCGAGGTGAGTAGTGAAATTTACTCGCTAGGATTCGAGTACCGTAAGTACCGCATTACTCGCCGAGTACCGGATCCTAACGAGTATACTCGCCCCAATCCCAGCCAGGGCGGCCTTCACCTGTCCTCCCTTCCTCCCTCCACACTTGTCCGTCCTACTTGATACAATCATTCCCTTTGAAATAAGAATCTTGAAGTTTCTCTTCTGAGGACTCCGCTTTGTGTCGATATTTTCTTATCCCTCCTGGAAATGTGAGACTAAACTGACAAATGGGTGTTATCTTTCCCCACCGGAGAAGGGTTCTCTACAGTTTGATGATCTCTGATTAATCAGGGTGACTGTGTAGGGACACGCCCCTTTGGCATAGCGAATGGTGACGCCCAGTTGGCAGTTAGTGGTACTTCACATCATAAATAAACGTGACTTGTTCTCTTCTGTTTTTTCAGGTTTATGTATTTTATGTCAAAGGGAAGAACTGGAGGTTCTATGACTGGGCCCATGTCACCACGGTCGCCCTGTTTGCTCCATATGACCCGGAGCTTCTGTGCTTTGCTCATTCCAGAGGTGCGAGGTTCGTCCTGAAGGGTGAGTTTATTTCCTGTCTGGGCTTCGGATCGGTGCAGGCTTCACCCCGCAGTTTGGTGTAACGTTGTGATCCACGCGGACCAGCGCCTGGGAGTGAAATGGGGAAAGGCCTTGTGGCCACCGGTGATTTTTGCATCTGTTTTGCCATCAGTTGTGATCCGTTGAGTTGCAAAAAGCTCAGAAATCCCGACCCCCAATGCAACGAACATCCGGGAACCTGCTCGGAGTGCATGAGAAGCGGCCACTGAGGCCTCCTGTATACTCAGTGACTGACGCGTGTACGGACAGTAGTCATGGAGTTCAGTGTGACAGCATATCAAGTGTTAATGGGTTTTTACATAATCAGAAAATAAGGGGGCTTATTTTTTCCTTAGAAACAGCGCCCCTCCTGCCTGTGGTCAGCACGTGGTATTACAGCTTCGTCTTATCCAAGTGAATGGGGCTCTGCTGCGTTACCAGAAGCGGCTCATAGACCAGCGGGATGAGATTCGGGGAAGCAGAGGACAGGCTTTTCCTAATCTTCTACAGCTCTCTTAATTCTATTTTTTTTTTTTTTTCTTAGTGGTTTAATTTCCCAGAAGTGATAAATGTAGAAAACGGGTTCATAGATTGAGAGAATCCGTCGTAGAGGAAACACGAGTCATCAACGTCTCCGGACGAATGGAGCCGCCCGGCACTGCATCAAACGGCTCCTCATAGCTCAGCTCCCTGCGACCTACAGCTGCGGGGGGTCCGGCCGGTGTCGCACGGACACTCTATGGCCGGACAGTCGCCGAGTCCGAGCCGCACAATCCTGCAATCGCACTTTATATGGTTCAACCAGTTGTTCCGGCTCATCTGTAAGGGGCTGACATTGCTGTGGACACATTAACAGGCAGCGAAATCGAGCTGACGAGTGCGCGCCGTATCTCGCCGGCCGCTCGTGTGAACAGTCCCGTCCGCCTCCATTGCTCCACAGCGTTCGTTGTGCACATGGATCATAACTGCGCAAGTCTGAACAGGCCCATAAACCGTGTGGGGGAGGGAGTATGGAACATGGCATGAAGATAAAATCTTCTCCGACAATTGCTAAGAATGAAACCTCGGCCGTCCGTAGACCGCTGCTGCCTGGGGGCGATGATGTGGGGCTCTGGTAACACCCTGCGGTCTCCTACGTGCTGCACATCGCAGTTTTGCGCCCAGATCATGGCTGACTGCAGCCTGGATCGTAACGTCGGGGCTCGTGTGCTCCATCCGGTTCGGCCGCTGTGACTCTCAGTCTCTAGACTGACGCGGTGGCAGCTCACGCCGTGATGTTCTGCCCGGGGGTTAGATACAGATGGGGCTCAAATGTAGAGCCCCCAATGCTGAGAACAGCACTGAAAGAGTTACAGACCCCACAAATCATCGGGGTCCAATCCTGTTCTGGAACCGGACTCCCTCCGTAAACGTGGATCTTTCCCTCTTATTACAGGCGACGTTCCACTGAGGGACATTGTGGATCCAGAGAAGAGATCGGCCTGGATCACCGAGAAAGTGGATCTGGCGAAGGCTCAATATATGGACGGGATTAATCTGGATATAGAGCAACCCGTGCTCCCGCACACCCCCGAATACCACGCCCTGACCGCACTGGTGGAGGAGACCACACAGGCTTTCCACGCCGAGATCCCGGGCTCCCAGGTATGCGGTGTTACATACATGACACAGAGACGTATGTGCCCCCCACATCCACCTCCGGGGGCTTCACTGTCCTCATCTACATCCATAGACATTAATATGGAGGAAAGGATGTGCCCCCCACATCCACCTCCGGGGGCTTCACTGTCCTCATCTACATCCATAGACATTAATATGGAGAAAGTATGTGGCCCCCACATCCACCTCCGGGGGCTTCACTGTCCTCATCTACATCCATAGACATTAATATGGAGAAAGTATGTGCCCCCCTCATCCACCTCCGGGGGCTTCACTGTCCTCATCTACATCCATAGACATTAATATGGAGAAAGTATGTGCCCCCCACATCCACCTCCGGGGGCTTCACTGTCCTCATCTACATCCATAGACATTAATATGGAGAAAGTATGTGCCCCCCACATCCACCTCCGGGGGCTTCACTGTCCTCATCTACATCCATAGACATTAATATGGAGAAAGTATGTGCCCCCCACATCCACCTCCGGGGGCTTCACTGTCCTCATCTACATCCATAGACATTAATATGGGGAAAGTATGTGCCCCCCACATCCACCTTCGGGGGCTTCACTGTCCTCATCTACATCCATAGACCTTAATATGGAGAAAGTATGTGCCCCCCACATCCACCTCCGGGGACTTCACTGTCCTCATCTACATCCATAGACCTTAATATGGAGAAAGTATGTGCCCCCCACATCCACCTCCGGGGACTTCACTGTCCTCATCTACATCCTTAGACCTTAATATGGAGAAAGTATGTGCCCCCCACATCCACCTCCGGGGGCTTCACTGCCTCATCTACATCCATAGACATTAATATGGAGAAAGTATGTGACCCCCCACATCCACCTCCGGGGGCTTCACTGTCCTCATCTACATCCATAGACCTTAATATGGGGAAAGTATGTGCCCCCCACATCCACCTTCGGGGGCTTCACTGTCCTCATCCGTAGACATTAATATGGAGAAAGTATGTGCCCCCCCACATCCACCTTCGGGGGCTTCACTGTCCTCATCTGTAGACATTAATATGGAGAAAGTATGTGCCCCCCCACATCCACCTTCGGGGGCTTCACTGTCCTCATCCGTAGACATTAATATGGAGAAAGTATGTGCCCCCCCACATCCACCTCCGGGGGCTTCACTGTCCTCATCTGTAGACATTAATATGGAGAAAGTATGTGCCCCCCCACATCCACCTTCGGGGGCTTCACTGTCCTCATCTGTAGACATTAATATGGAGAAAGTATGTGCCCCCCCACATCCACCTTCGGGGGCTTCACTGTCCTCATCCGTAGACATTAATATGGAGAAAGTATGTGCCCCCCCACATCCACCTCCGGGGGCTTCACTGTCCTCATCTACATCCATAGACATTAATATGGAGGAAAGTATGTGCCCCCCCACATCCACCTTCGGGGGCTTCACTGTCCTCATCCGTAGACATTAATATGGAGAAAGTATGTGCCCCCCACATCCACCTCCGGGGGCATCACTGTCCTCATCCATAGACATTAATATGGAGTCACTCTTTTGCAGATATAACGGCTCTTGCACTTCAGATTTTGGAGACGTTTGTGTGGATTTTTGCCCCTTCAGAAGATTATTTGTGGGGTCAGACACTTGATATTGGGGGAGGCCAGTCTCACAATCTCCATTTTGTATTGTGGGTTGGGGGGTCTGAGCTCTGTGCGGCCGCTCATGACTTCACCCTCCGTATTTGTATAGATTTTGTGCACTGGGCACAGCCATGGGGGGCAGATAAGGGTCTTCCCCAAACTGTTCCCACAAAGATGAAGCTACAATTGTCCACAATGTCTTGTGCTGAAGATTAATATTTCCCATCACTGGAGCTGAGGGTCCGAGGAGGCCGCCCCCTGAAAACAGCCCATAGCATTATCCTCCTCCACCATCTCTACAGGGGGCACAATGCAGTCAGGGGGTAATGTCCTCCTGGAATCACCAAACCCAGACTCCTCCATCAGACGCAGATAGAGAAGAGCGATCCGTCACTGCACAGAACACGTCTCCTCCAGAGTCCAGTGGTGGCGGCTTTACACCACTCCAGCCGACGCTCGGCATTGTGCTTGGTGATGTACGGCCGCATGCCGCTACTCTGCTATGAAGCTCATGACAGGGGCACAGTGTTGATACCAGAGGCGGTGTGGACTGTCTGTTGCCCCTTCTGATTATCAGGACCGGTGCGACATGATCGTCTCCTCTGCTCATATTGGGGTTTAGCACAAGCTAAATGTATAGGAAAATAAAGAGGAGAATAGATAATGGTGCAATAACAATCCTCAGTGACTGCCTAAGAACTGGTGTCTGACACCCCTCACCCCTTTACCAGCTCCGACCGGACTCTTTCCCTTTATTGAATCGCTGTGTCCTCTCCTGCAGGACACCATGTGCTGATTTTTATGTTCGGTCCTATGATCGTCCATGTGTAATGATTTCTCAGTTTGTGCTTTGTTTATTTAGAATGTCCAGTTTTGCTACATTGTACTGATGTTGTTCACCCAGAGCTGCATTCATTGTTCTGCCGCCATCAGACAGCACCACTAGCAGCAGCAATATTAGTGGGACAACTGGTTTTCTAGGATATTACTGTTCTTTGACTTGTGTAACAATGTATAATGCAAGTTGCCCAGATAATTGAAGATTTCTGCTCTGGAGCCTGAGTGTGAATTCAGCTTAGGACCAGGGGCGGCATATAAATCATGGGGTCCCATACGAGAAGTTCTAATTGCCACCCCCACCCCCCCCAACCAAAAAAAATAGTGGGGCCACAGAAGACAGATCTCACAGTTTTGCAACATCTACAAGGTAACGTTCCTCCTTCTGAAGCCCCAGATTCCCCTTTCATTACAATATTAAAGTATGATCCCAACAAAGTGCCCCACAAACACTATATGATAACCCCACCGTTAACTCTCCTGGCAAAGTGTAGTGACCCCCACACAGCCCTCCATGCAGTGCGATGGGCCTACATACAGTATAACGGCACCTCCACCAGCCCTTCGTGCAGTATACGGCACTCGCCCACGGTCCTCCATGCAGCATACGGCACTCGCCCACGGTCCTCCATGCAGCATACTGCACTCGCCCACGGTCCTCCATGCAGCATACTGCACTCGCCCACGGTCCTCCATGCAGCATACTGCACTCGCCCACGGTCCTCCATGCAGCATACTGCACTCGCCCACGGTCCTCCATGCAGCATACTGCACTCGCCCACGGTCCTCCATGCAGCATACGGCACTCTCCCACGGTCCTCCATGCAGCATACTGCACTCGCCCACGGTCCTCCATGCAGCATACTGCACTCGCCCACGGTCCTCCATGCAGCATACTGCACTCGCCCACGGTCCTCCATGCAGCATACTGCACTCGCCCAGGGTCCTCCATGCAGCATACTGCACTCGCCCACGGTCCTCCTTGCAGCATACTGCACTCGCCCACGGTCCTCCTTGCAGCATACTGCACTCGCCCACGGTCCTCCTTGCAGCATACTGCACTCGCCCACGGTCCTCCTTGCAGCATACTGCACTCGCCCACGGTCCTCCTTGCAGCATACTGCACTCGCCCACGGTCCTCCATGCAGCATATTGCACTCGCCCACGGTCCTCCATGCAGCATATTGCACTCGCCCACGGTCCTCCATGCAGCATATTGCACTCGCCCACGGTCCTCCATGCAGCATATTGCACTCGCCCACGGTACTCCATGCAGCATATTGCACTCGCCCACGGTACTCCATGCAGCATATTGCACTCGCCCACGGTCCTCCATGCAGTATATTGCACATGGTCATCCATGCAGTATTATGGCCACCACAATTAAAAAATAAAATATAATTACTCTTCTCTCCTAATCGTCCCCCCACTGAGACGTCAGATGCTGCGGAGTATGTGTTGGCTGACGATTCCTCCCCCATCATTGCTTTCAGCTGGATCCAGGATGCTAGTTCAGTTGAATGTGCAATGACTGGTGGGGGGGCTCAGTGCTGGTCTTGGCACCGGACCCCCCCCCCCCCCGACTCATGGGGCCCCATATCAGCCGCATAGCCTGCCACCATTGGTTGTCCGCCGCTGCCCAGGACTGTGATTCTTTATAGAACTCCTGTCATCTAGATAATTATTTTACACTCGTAGAAGCCAAATCTGAGTGAGTCCAAAATTAAGAAATGGCGCCAATCTTTCCACTCGTTGTTCCAGTTTGCAGATATTGATCTAAAGTGACTGAAATCCTGAGCAGTATAACAGGTCCAGGATCTGGCAGATGTGTACTTCACCCCTCTATGCCGCCCGCTCACGTCCTGTATTCGCCCTGTTGCAGGTGACGTTCGATGTTCCGTGGTCTCCCGCCTGCATCGACCTCCGATGCTATAACTATACGGCCATAGCGGATCTGTGCGACTTCTTGTTTGTGATGTCCTAAGATGAACAATCCCAGATCTGGACGGAATGTATCGCTGGGGCCAACGCGCCATTCAACCAAACCATCACCGGTCAGTCCTCTACCAGTGTGAATGCCATGTCTGCCCGTGTGATGTGGATGAGGACACATCGGGGTCTGCACTGCTGACCAGTGTATGTCTGGCCGCTGCCGTGCAGGGAACCTCCAGACTGATGGCTGCCTCCGTAGCCTCAGGGCCATGGAGGCACCAGATCCTCAGAGAACCTCCGTAGCCTCAGGGCCATGGAGGCACCAGATCCTCAGAGAACCTCCACAGCCTCGGCGCCATGGAGGCACCAGATCCTCAGAGAACCTCCGTAGCCTCAGGGCCATGGAGGCACCAGATCCTCAGAGAACCTCCACAGCCTCGGGGCCATGTAGGCACCAGATCCACAGAGCACCTCCACAGCCTCAGGGCCATGGAGGCACCAGATCCACAGAGAACCTCCACAGCCTCGGGGCCATGGAGGCACCAGATCCTCAGAGAACCTCCGTAGCCTCAGGGCCATGGAGGCACCAGATCCTCAGAGAACCTCCACAGCCTCGGGGCCATGGAGGCACCAGATCCACAGAGCGCCTCGGAGCCATGGAGGCACCAGATCCACAGAGCACCTCCGCAGCCTCGGGGCCATGGAGGCACCAGATCCACAGAGCACCTCCGCAGCCTCGGGGCCATGGAGGCACCAGATCCACAGAGCACCTCCGCAGCCTCAGGGCCATGGAGGCACCACATCCTCGGAGAACCTCTGCTCGGATGTTTCATTCAGGAGTTTCTCATTTTTTCCTGGTTGTCTCTGCTGTCTGGGAACAATGGACCTCATTCAGACATCAGTTTTTTCATACAAGGAAAGGACAGACTGCCTTTCATTTTTTTTTTTTTTTTTTTTTTCTTCACACCAAAAAAAAAAGTTTCCACCTTTTTTCCTATCTAACAATTTATGTAAAAACCAGTCGGCACAGATGGCGCCACGTGTCGTCCAATGTGGTCACGAGACCTCGGCTTGTGCTGCTGAGGGTCAGACACTTGGATGACATCATCCAGGTTTCTGTGATTCGTCACGGACGGCTCGGTCAGCAGAAACCCTGACGTGTGAACAGTGACAGACTGTCACAAGTACAAGCGTTCTCCAGTGATTGCAGCCGGTCCCTGACACTAGATCACAGGACCGGAGCTGAGCAGCCATTGTCTTTATTTTGCTGGGTTGGCCGAAGGTGGACAATCCCTTTAATTGTACAGAAAATGTCAGGACTGTGTGATTTGGGTGTGACGTTTTTCCTCCATCTTCATTTCTCCACTTGCATTTTGGTATTTTGTTTTAGAAATCTTCCTCCTCTCTTGTAGGGTACGAGCAGTTCATCAATATCAGCATTGATCCTAAGAAGCTGGTGATGGGCGTCCCCTGGTATGGCTACAACTACAGCTGCCTGAACCTGACACAGGTATGATGTCCCATTATTGGGGGGATCTCGTTACCCTGGAAGTGATGGATTCTCCTTCTGGAGCCGATATATGGCCTGACCCGTGAGGACTGGAGACGGGGACCCTGTGCATCCATACTATGCGCTGTAGACCTTGTGTGTCGCCGTATAGTGCTTCTGTACCGCACCCTCTATCTGATGGAATGGGGGCTCCATGGTTGACTATGGGTATCATATTATGGGTGCACGAACCCCCAACTCTCAAGATCCGACTGGGCAACCAGAGACCCACCGTTGGGCTTAAATTCTGACATAATGATGTGATCCATCCAAGAGGAGCAGCCACCAACCCATCCGATCTGTATGTGCAGATCACATGCCGGTGTGATTATCTCGGCCCATTACACCTCTCGCTGTATTTATAGGATTAATTACAAAGGTTGGGGGATAACTCACTGACTGCGGGACTCCCAGCAATCCTGAGGAGGCGCTGGAGAAGCCTGTGGCTTGGAGCTGCACACACTCAGCCTCCGCTCCATCCACTGTCTGTGGGACATTGTACTCGGCCTCCTCTCCATCCACTGTCTGTGGGACATTGTACTCGGCCTCCGCTCCATCCACTGTCTGTGGGACATTGTACTCGGCCTCCGCTCCATCCACTGTCTGTCTCTGGGACATTGTACTCGGCCTCCGCTCCATCCACCGTCTGTCTCTGGGACATTGTACTCGGCCTCCGCTCCATCCACTGTCTGTCTCTGGGACATTGTACTCGGCCTCCGCTCCATCCACTGTCTGTCTCTGGGACATTGTACTCGGCCTCCGCTCCATCCACTGTCTGTCTCTGGGACATTGTACTCGGCCTCCGCTCCGTCCACTGTCTGTGGGACATTGTACTCGGCCTCCGCTCTCCATCCACTGTCTGTGGGACATTGTACTCGGCCTCCGCTCTCCATCCACTGTCTGTGGGACATTGTACTCGGCCTCCGCTCTCCATCCACTGTCTGTGGGACATTGTACTCGGCCTCCGCTCTCCATCCACTGTCTGTGGGACATTGTACTCGGCCTCCGCTCTCCATCCACTGTCTGTGGGACATTGTACTCGGCCTCCGCTCTCCATCCACTGTCTGTGGGACATTGTACTCGGCCTCCGCTCTCCATCCACTGTCTGTGGGACATTGTACTCGGCCTCCGCTCCATCCACTGTCTGTGGGACATTGTACTCGGCCTCCGCTCCATCCACTGTCTGTGGGACATTGTACTCGGCCTCCGCTCCATCCACTGTCTGTGGGACATTGTACTCAGCCTCCGCTCCATCCACTGTCTGTGGGACATTGTACTCGGCCTCCGCTCCATCCACTGTCTGTGGGACATTGTACTCGGCCTCTGCTCCATCCACTGTCTGTGGGACATTGTACTCGGCCTCCGCTCCATCCACTGTCTGTGGGACATTGTACTCGGCCTCCGCTCCATTCACTGTCTGTCTCTGGGACATTGTACTCGGCCTCTGCTCCATCCACTGTCTGTGGGACATTGTACTCGGCCTCTGCTCCATCCACTGTCTGTGGGACATTGTACTCGGCCTCTGCTCCATCCACTGTCTGTGGGACATTGTACTCGGCCTCCGCTCCATCCACTGTCTGTGGGACATTGTACTCGGCCTCTGCTCCATCCACTGTCTCTGGGACATTGTACTCGGCCTCTGCTCCATCCACTGTCTGTGGGACATTGTACTCAGCCTCCGCTCCATCCACTGTCTGTGGGACATTGTACTCGGCCTCCGCTCTCCATCCACTGTCTGTGGGACATTGTACTCGGCCTCCGCTCCATCCACAGTCTGTGGGACATTGTACTCGGCCTCCGCTCCATTCACTGTCTGTCTCTGGGACATTGTACTCGGCCTCCGCTCCATCCACTGTCTGTGGGACATTGTACTCAGCCTCCGCTCCATCCACTGTCTGTGGGACATTGTACTCAGCCTCCGCTCCATCCACTGTCTGTGGGACATTGTACTCGGCCTCCGCTCCATCCACTGTCTGTGGGACATTGTACTCAGCCTCCGCTCCATCCACTGTCTGTGGGACATTGTACTCGGCCTCCGCTCCATCCACTGTCTGTGGGACATTGTACTCGGCCTCTGCTCCATCCACTGTCTGTGGGACATTGTACTCGGCCTCCGCTCCATCCACTGTCTGTGGGACATTGTACTCGGCCTCCGCTCCATTCACTGTCTGTCTCTGGGACATTGTACTCGGCCTCTGCTCCATCCACTGTCTGTGGGACATTGTACTCGGCCTCCGCTCCATCCACTGTCTGTGGGACATTGTACTCTGCTTCCGCTCCATCCACTGTCTGTGGGACATTGTACTCAGCCTCCGCTCCATCCACTGTCTGTGGGACATTGTACTCGGCCTCCGCTCTCCATCCACTGTCTGTGGGACATTGTACTCGGCCTCCGCTCCATCCACTGTCTGTGGGACATTGTACTCGGCCTCCGCTCCATCCACTGTCTGTGGGACATTGTACTCGGCCTCTGCTCCATCCACTGTCTGTGGGACATTGTACTCGGCCTCCGCTCCATCCACTGTCTGTGGGACATTGTACTCGGCCTCCGCTCCATTCACTGTCTGTCTCTGGGACATTGTACTCGGCCTCTGCTCCATCCACTGTCTGTGGGACATTGTACTCGGCCTCCGCTCCATCCACTGTCTGTGGGACATTGTACTCTGCTTCCGCTCCATCCACTGTCTGTGGGACATTGTACTCAGCCTCCGCTCCATCCACTGTCTGTGGGACATTGTACTCGGCCTCCGCTCTCCATCCACTGTCTGTGGGACATTGTACTCGGCCTCCACTCTCCATCCACTGTCTGTGGGACATTGTACTCGGCCTCCGCTCCATCCACTGTCTGTGGGACATTGTACTCAGCCTCCGCTCCATCCACTGTCTGTGGGACATTGTACTCGGCCTCCGCTCCATTCACTGTCTGTCTCTGGGACATTGTACTCGGCCTCTGCTCCATCCACTGTCTGTGGGACATTGTACTCGGCCTCCGCTCCATCCACTGTCTCTGGGACATTGTACTCGGCCTCCGCTCCATCCACTGTCTGTGGGACATTGTACTCGGCCTCCGCTCCATCCACTGTCTGTGGGACATTGTACTCGGCCTCCGCTCCATCCACTGTCTGTCTCTGGGACATTGTACTTGGCCTCCGCTCCATCCACTGTCTGTGGGACATTGTACTTGGCCTCCGCTCCATCCACTGTCTGTCTCTGGGACATTGTACTCGGCCTCCGCTCCATCCACTGTCTGTGGGACATTGAACTCGGCCTCCGCTCCATCCACTGTCTGTCTCTGGGACATTGTACTCGGCCTCCGCTCCATCCACTGTCTGTCTCTGGGACATTGTACTCTGCCTCCGCTCCATCCACTGTCTGTCTCTGGGACATTGTACTCTGCTTCAGCTCCATCCACTGTCTGTCTCTGGGACATTGTACTCGGCCTCCGCTCCATCCACTGTCTGTCTCTGGGACATTGTACTCGGCCTCCGCTCCATCCACTGTCTGTCTCTGGGACATTGTACTTGGCCTCCGCTCCTTCCACTGTCTGTCTCTGGGACATTGTACTCGGCCTCCGCTCCTTCCACTGTCTGTCTCTGGGACATTGTACTCGGCCTCCGCTCCATCCACTGTCTGTCTCTGGGACATTGTACTCGGCCTCCGCTCCATCCACTGTCTCTGGGACATTGTACTCGGCCTTCTCCGGCCGCCCCATAGACTATAACTAGAGCGGAGGTCGAGCTTGTGCAGCGCCGATCAATTGATTACAGGGCAGCGCCCCGCCGTCTTGGGCTCCTGCTGTCGGACCCCGACAATCAGTAACTTATTGCCCACGCTATGGATAACTTCAGATTTTAGGAAAACCCTTTGATAATCAATAGAATATTTCTCTTTTTGGATCTTATCAGGATCATCAGTGCAAATTAGCCAAGAAGCCATTTCGAGGGGCCGAGTGCAGCGACGCGGTGGGCCGGCAGGTGCCGTTCCGCACGATTATGAAGCAAGTGAACGATTCAGTGAGCGGCAGATTATGGAACGACGTGCAGAAAGCGCCATTTTATAATTATAAGGTTCGTGCTCCGTCCTCCATCCTGGATCTGGTCATCGTCCTGGGTGAGGACTAAACGAGCTTCTTGTTTCCATAGGACTCCAAGGGAGACTTTCACCAGGTTTGGTACGACGATCCGGACAGCATTTCATTAAAGGCGACTTATGTTAACGAACTAGGTCTCAGAGGCATCGGTATGTGGAATGGAGATCTACTGGATTACTCCAGTGATCCTATAGCCCAACAACAGACTGCAGTCATGTGGCAAGTCCTACTGCCATGATTGACTCATCTGGGGCTCTGAGAGCAGGACTGCTGCTGTGCAGACTGCAGTATGCTGGCGTCAGCCGTACCTGGGATGATTGAAGCACTGGCAGAAATGAGGCTCAAACATCTGCCCCCCCAGTGCCGCCATGATCGCCTTACTGCTTCATTACTTTAGTCTCTGCACTCTTGTGGCCACCACTAGGGGGAGCTCAGGAGCTTATTGCATACTGAGTCTACACTACTAGTATTCAGCGAGCTCTTGTGCTCCCTCTAGTGGTGACCACAGGTGCTGACCGTTTAACTCTTCCTATGGAGGTTCTGCTGCAATAAAGATATTTCAAGCTAAGGTCCAAAAGTTTTAATGTTGCAAAATAAAAAAACAAACAAACTGCATGTCCAGAGTCAGTGTTTGTGTCCTCAAGTTTTAGTCCTGGTGGTACGTTATGCAGTGACCTTCCCAGACATGCAGCCTTCTATAAAATAGATAAAAAGACTTATTTCCAAAATATTTTCTGCTCACGGGAAAAAAGTGTTGTCACGTAGAAAAGCAATAAATATGGGGTGACCGTGCGCCGTCTCTGCCTGGATGGGGCCTCACAGTGCATACAGCGATGGCGGGCTGCCCAGCCCGGACTGAGACTTCCTCTGGGCTAGTTCCGCTTTCAGGACGTTCAGATCGGATGATGCCTGTTTCCTCATCTGCAATTCAGCAAAGAAGATGTTAATTTTACATTTTGGGATGAATACACAGTCTATGCGGCTGGCGGATAAAGCTGCCCCCGTTCACTGTACGATGCCCCCATGATTGGCGTCTGACACCCCCCCCGCCACCGTGACTCTTATCGGTCTAAGGAGAAAGTGGAGAAAAACGGATGCGTTAGTGCAGATCCCGGGGGGAAATAAGTATTGGATCCGCTGCCGATCTTACAAGTTTTCCCATCTACAGAGAATGGAGAGGTCTGTAATTTATTGTAGGTACATGTCACCTGTGAGAAACAGAATCTAAAGAGAAAATCACATTGTCGGATTGTTACATCATTAATTTGCATTTTATTGCCTGAAATAAGTATTTGATCACCGACCAACCAGTGAGAACTCTGCCTCTCACAGACCTGATAGTGTTTCTGTAAGAAGCCTCCTACTCCGCACTCATTACCTGGATTAATTGCACCTGTTTCAGTGTGTGGACAGGTGTCTTTTATACAGCTAATGAGCTCAATCATACTCCAACCTCTTCACCATGGCCAAGACCAAAGAGCTGTCTAAGGACACCAGGGACAAAATTATAGACCTGAACAAGGCTGGGATGGGCTACAGGACAATAGGCAAGCAGCTTGGTGAGAAGGCAACAAGTGATGGTACAATTATTAGAAATTGGAAGAAACACAAGATGACTGTCAATCTTCCTTGGTCAGGGGCTCCATGCAAGATCTCTCCTTGTGGGGGTAAGGATGATTCTGAGGAAGGTCAGGAATCAGCCACAACTACACAGGAGGACCTGGTCAATGACCTGAAGAGAGCTGGAACCACAGTCTCAAACATTACCACTAGTAACACACCACACTGTCATGGATTAAAATCCTGCAGAGCACGTAAGAACCCCCTGCTCATGCCAGCACCTGGACAGGCCCATTGTAAGTTCACCAATGACCAAGGTCATGTGGCCAGATGAGACCAAAGTATAACTTTTTGGTATCGACTCCACTCGCTGTGTTTGGAGGAACAAGGATGATTACAACCCAAAGAACATTGCCCCAACCATTAAGCATGGTGGAGGAAACCTCATACTTTGGGGGTGCTTTTCTGCAAAAGGAACAGGACGACTGAACCGTATTGAGGCGAGAATGGATGGGGTCATGTATTGTGAGGATTCGGCCAACAACCTCCGTAAGAGCATTGAAGATGGATCGTGCCTGGGTCTTCCAGCATGACAATGACTCGAAACACACAGCCTGGGCAACTAAGGAGTGGCTCCATAATAAGCATTTCTAGGTCCTGGTGTGGCCTAGCCAGTCTCTAGACCAGAACCCAATAGAAAATTTTTGGAGGAAGTTGAAACTCAATGTTACCCAGCGACATCCCTGGAACCTGAAAGATCTGGAGAAGATCTGTGTGGAGGAGGGGGCCAATATCCCTGCTGCAGTGTGTGCAAACCTGGTCAAGAACTACAGGAAACGTCCGACCTCTGTAACTGCAAACAAAGGTTTCTGCACCAAATACTAAGTTCTGTTTTTCTATTGTATCAAATACTTAATGTGCATTTTATTGCATGAGATATGTAACGATCCTACAATGTGACTTTGTGGATTTCATCTTAGATTCCGTCTCTCACAGCTGAAGTGACCTACGATAGACATTACAGCCCTCTCCATTCTCTGTGGGTGGGAAACGCTGCTGATTCTGCAAGTTATCAAATACTCTGTAGGCGCACATGTATCCAGAGTTTTGCCCAAGATTTTGTCAGCGAGATATTGCAGATTTTATTGCTACTTATCTGCAAGGATTTGTGACTTTCTGTGATTTTTATGCCACTTTTTTAGAATGGACGCGGTTAACAATGGAAATAGTTCAACCCAGATTTCTGAATTGAACTTTTTATGGGGGATTTTTTTTATGGCTGAAGTACAGAAAAAGAATGAAAAGTCACTAATTGTGGGACACACCATGGTTTCTGACTTTTTCGGCTTTATTGCCGCTGTCCTGAGAGATTTTCTGTGACTTACAGCAAACAATGGTCCAGTCCGGCTCATGTGGCCCCGGAGCCGGAGATGCAGCAGATTCATGGAGGGTATGCGACTCCATCGCTCCGGGGCTCCTTCTCTGGCCAGATAGATATTCTCACTGATAAGACACCCCGATTCCTTTTTGTGGTGCGTGTGGCAGTCGCTGCATTATGACACTTTCTAAGTATTGGGACTGTAGATGTTCTGGACCCTTATAATTAAAGGGCTTTTCCTGAAGTGGGACCTGATAGCGGTCAGTAACACGGGACATGGTGGGTCTTAATGGTCCATCGTAGACTATCGGTGTCAGGTCAGCGGGGGCTCCCAGCATCGATCGGCTGATTAGAGGGGCTGTGGAGGGTCAGTGAGTACCACGTCCCGCTCATTAGTTCCGGACTTTGTAGGTATAGCTGCTCCCGGCACCGGAGTCCGATCAATGACGGCTTCGCAGCGGACTCTTGTCACCGTCTCTGGTGTTTATCTGATGTGAAGCGCTCGTCCTGCTTCACTCATGTTCACACCTGGAGGAGCCGCTGACCTCACGTTATAGGTGTCTGCTGGGACGGTGCGTGATTGGCAGGTGTCAGATGTGACATTTCTTGCGCCACTCACTTTTACACTGGAAATTTACTCTATAATTTAGTTTTTCGAGTTTTATGGATTCCGGCTGCACCCCGAGCCAGCGCAGCATTGAAACGAAGCCACTGATCCCAGAAATGCCACAAACCGGAGCGAGGCTTGGATATGGCATACACGGTGCCAGGACCGGCAAAGTATGGCGGACCAAGGCAGCCTGGGCAATGCCCCATATACACCCAGGAGCCGCTCTGCCACCATCAGCAATAGTCCTGGCACCAGGCAGAGGAAGGTGGCGGAGAGATGACCAGCTCCTTAGTGGGGGGAAGTTGGGTTTGGGGATCACCATCTCTAACCGCTGAGAACCTATCTGACTCTGTGTCTTAGGGCAAACAAGTGTCTTCAAGCAAATAGTCACCTTAATTTCGATGACGAGCTTGATTCTGGCGTTGTCCACCTTCCGCTTCAGCTGGTCGAGTTCCTGCCGCGTTCCGGTTATTGCCATTATTAAAGAATCCTGTCCAGACAGAGGAATACACAATCACTGGCCACAGAGGATGACGAATCACATCTTACACGACAACTCTGAACTGGCGGCCATCGGCCTGGTGTCTAATCTTAAGGGCTCGCTCACACTAGCGTGTAACACGGCCGTAAACTACACTGTGTTCCAAATTATTATGCAAAAAAAGTTTAGGAGTGATAAGGTTAGAATTTTTTTGTTTGTCATTTACACTCATTGCTGGTGATGGGTGTCAGGGCTCTTTATATCACTGAAAGCAATTGCAGATACCTGTGCACATTAGTTTGGCCGGTGTGTCCAAATAAAGGCAAGACTACTGAAGAAGGCTGTTCCACATTATTAAGCAACTTACATTCTTTGCCAAAATGGGAAAGAAAAAGGATGTGTCTGCTGCTGAGAAGCAACAAATTGTGGAGTATTTAGGTCAAGGCATGACTACAACCAACATTGCCAAGACACTTCATCGTGATCATCGCACAATCAAGAAGTATGTCGCTGATTCCCAGCACACACGTGTGCGGCTGATAAGGAAAAACTGAGGACTCTTTCCAACAGGCAATTGCGTCAGGTTAAAAGAGCAGCTGCAAAAATGCCTTGTCATAGCAGCAGACAAGTTTTTAAAGCTGCTGGTGCCTCCAACGTCCCCCGAACAACAAGATGCAGGGTCCTTCAGAGGTTTGCAGCTGTGCATAAGCCATCCTGTCCACCACCTCTATCCACTGCACACAAGCAGAAACGGCTCCAGTGGCCAAACGAGACATGAAGACTGATGAGTGCCGTGCAACGCTCGATGGTCCAGATGGATGGAGTGGAGGATGACTGGTTGACGGACACCCCATGAAAACACGGCTAAGGCGCCAACAAGGAGGAGGTGGAGTAATGTTTTGGGCTGGAATCATGGGGAGAGAGATTGTCGGCCCCTTTAGGATCCCTGAAGGGGTAAAGATGAACTCCATAATCTATGTGGAGTTTCTAAAACAGCACTTCCTGCCATGGTTCAAGAGGAAGAACCGTGCTTTCCGCAGCAAGATCATTGTCATGCCTGATAATGCAGCGTCTCCTGCTGCAAATAACACATCTGCATCTCTGGCTGCTATGGGCATAAAAGAGGACAAACTTATGGTGTGGCCACCATCTTCCCCTGACCTCAACCCCATTGAGAACCTCTGGAGCATCATCACAAGGAGCGTCTATGATGGCAGGAGGCAGCTCACATCTAAGCAACAGCTCTGGGAGGGGATTCTGTCCACAGGCAAAACAATGGAAGCACAAACCGTCCAAAAACTGACAAATCCAATGGACGAGAGAGTTCAGAAGCTTCTTTCGAACAAGGGTCCTATGTGCAAATGTAACATCACCGAGAAGAAAGATTTGACTTGAAAACTGTTTGATTTCATTTTGTAATAAGCTGATAATGCTTATAACTTCACAATTCACCATTTTTTGTTAAAAAAAAAATAAAAAGGTTGAAAACTCTTCTGAGCATAATAATTTGGAACATGCATTCTGAGTGTTTATTTTTAAAAAATATCCTGTTTTCATAGGCAGATTGTTCAAAAATATTGCAATTATACTAGAATAGTAGATGACTGGAAAATAACAATGACTGCAATTCATAGAGGTAATTTACAGAAAATATGAGGAAGTATTGTTTGCATAATAATTTGGAACACAGTGTATGTGATGTCTTATCGGACTCGGCACTGTGGTATAGGGTTGGGCCGCACAGATCTGCGATTGTCTTCACATGGGGAATCAACATGTGAAAACCATCTCCATGCTGCAAGTGGCTCCAGAATCACGGGCAGCCATACAAGTCTATAGGAGCTGGCAAACCTCAGACTGCACTCGGATGACATCTGAGTGCAGTGCGATAACTGCAGAGAATAGAGAAATGAAGTTCTCCATCTTCCCGGCACCAGTGCTACAATTCTCTCATGCAAAAAAATCTGATCTCTCTAAGGTGACGCTCGGATCAGAGTCTGACAGACGGAGCAGAGTGTCAATAATATAATCGACCCGATTCTGTCACATAAGAGAATCTACGTCAGTGTGAGCGGACCCTAATGGTGAAGGTCTACAATCTATTATGATACGATTTATGTCCAATATCGTCTGTTTGATTAATGTTCTTATATACAGTGGCATGTAAAAGTTTGTGCACCCCTGGTGAAAATTACTGTTATTGTGAACAGTTAGGCTATGTGCACACGTTGCGGAATTCCCGCGGAGATTTCCGTGGGAATTCCTGAATTCCATTCTGCGGGAAATATGCGAGCAAATCACATTTTAATTCCCACGGAAAAACTAGAGATTTGCAAGCGTAATTAGCTCGCAGAATGCTAGTGTTTTCCAAGTGATCTGTAGCATCGCTTGGAAAACTGACAGGTTGGTCACACTCGTCAAACATAGTGTTTGACGAGTGTGACCAACTTTTTCTATTGAGGCCACCTATGCGGCATCAGTAGTAAAAGGACCTAAAGGTTAAAATAAAAAAAAATAAAAAAGGGGGCGTGGTTTGCAGGGGACAGGAGCAGACGTGTTTTGCTGAGCTCCTGTTATTTCCCCTATTTAAGCCTGCAAAAGCTTACTTTAAAGCAGAACTTTGGACTCTCAAAACTTCTAAAGAATGCCTGGAATAAAGAAGAACCCGGATCCGAAGAAAAACAACTTTATTATTGGATTAAAAAGTTCTCTGAAGAGATCTGAAGGAGGCCTGCCTTCCAAAACAAAGCCGCAGCTTGGAATTACAGCATCCGGCCAAGAGAAGTGGAAGGAGATGACTCAGCTTGACCAACAGACTCCCTGGGCTGAAGGCGCTAAGAAAGCATCGCAGACAGCGGCTCCAGTATTTCAGGGGTCAAGCCTGCTGAAGCGTCGGGAGATCGCGGGGAGATGTACAGAAGAATCCTCCCCGGGGTCGGCACTGGGCCGGAGAGGAGGAAAGCCCAATGCAGGGAGGGAAGACAATCCTAGGAGGCCAAGTACAGCAGCAGGACCAGCAGCGGGACCAGTAAAAGTAGCAGCGCCGGTGGGAGGAAGAAACCGGCATGAATCTGCTTCTATCAAGCCGGCAGCAGGTGCAGGACGGGTTCCGAGGAAGGCGGCGGTAACGTCAGCGGCCACAGGAGCGATCGGCGGCATGGAGACAGCATCACATGAGGTCCGGGATCCAGAAGTGACAGCGGTGAGCGGCGGTCTCTTCGCCGGCGGCGGCGGGAGCTACCAAGAGACGGGGAAAAGCGGCGGTGATTGTGTCCGCGGCTGATGGGGAGGTTGGCTCTGCTGGAGAGGTGGAGGTGAGTCTGTCGGGGGCTTCGGGAGCAGCGGGATACCCAGGGGAGGCGGCGGTGTCGGCTACAGAGGCTGCCGGAGCAGCCAGAAGAACAGAGAAAATGGCGGGAAATTTAAAAATGGAGGAGGGAGCCGTTGGGAGACTGGGGAAGACAGCGTTGTCATCAGTAGCGGTGAAGCCGGTAGTAATGGCGGCAGTTCCAAAAGTGGCTGTGGGAGCAATGGAGAGCATGAAAGTAGTAACAGATACAAGATCTGGAGACTTTGCAGTAAACTTAAAAGCTAATGAAGGAGCAGAGGGGAGCTTTATAAATGAAGAAAGAATTACACATATTATGAAAGAAGCTGAGAAAGACTTTATAACAAAATTCAAAGCAGCTACTGGGATAACACTTAAGTCAATGAGAGAGCTAGATGAGCAGGGAATGGAGGAGAGGTGGGGTGAAACAGCATTGTGTATAATGGACGAGATGGCTGAGGGGGAGAGATGGGAACTAGCGGAGGCAATGGAAACGAGAAGCTCTATTACAGTAGAACAGACACAAAATAGTAGAGATGATCCCAAGCGGAGGGGGGAGGAACTAAATTTTTCTAATGATATAAGCTTTGGCATAGGGGATAGCTTTAAGTTATGTGACAAGGTCGTGATGGGGGACGAAGACCAGCAGGATTACATTGCAACCTCAATAAGACATAACCAGCATAAGCCCCTTTCACCCATTTTAATTATTGATGGTAGACTCAGACATGAAGCACCAACATTTATCCCAAAGAAGGATGAGAAGGTACTTTATGGGTCATGGCAAGGGGAGGAAATAAAGAGTCAAAGTTTTGAATTTTCTGGGCCCAGTGACCACTCAGGGGATTTATCTGATCAAGCAAATAATTCGTATAATTCATTAGATTTGCAAGGTATATATTCAGAGGGCATTTCGGAGATGGGGTCACCTGAATCTAGACGTAGTGATATATCTGTTAGTACAGATTCTGAGCTTAATTCTTCAGAAGATGGGCAAGAGGGTAACTCTGATTATGAAGGGAATGACCATAGGAAGGAAAAGTATAGTACATCTATCACATCATTAATTGACAAAATACCTGCATCTGATGGTTATCCTACAGAGGATTTCCTGATTAAATTAGTAAAAGCTTTATTAATATCTGTTGAAACACTAGGGGGGAATTCTATTATAGGGAAAAATTCAGAAGCAACGTGTACGTCAGAGCTTTTCTTAAAAAAAACTCTTTCAAAAAGTGCTGCTTTCCTTCCTGGAAGAACTTAATCCTAAACCTACAACAACCTTAGTTATTCCTACTCAAGACTTCAGAACGAACGATATTTCTCAGTTGAAACTCGAAACTCTACGTGCTGAAGAAACCAAGAATTTATTTTCACTTGCAAAATCTGTAGAAAAAATTCAAGAAGACATAGACTCCTTCAGAAATAATCTGGCTATATATGAAGATTTTAAGAGGAAAAACAATGTTAAGATCAGGGGAATCCCAGAGAAAGTTCCTGCCTTTCAATTAAATAATTATATCTCCTCAATGATTCATCAAATTATTCCTCACACAGGCAAGATAAACCTGATTGAGAAAGCCTTTAGAGTACGCAGACCTCCTTCCCTCCCGTCTGATGTTCCCAGAGATGTCATTGTCTCATTTTATCCTAATTGGATTAGAAATACACTGCTGAACATCGCAAAAGACCCGCTATTTCTCTCGTCATCTTACAGCCACCTATCCTTCTATAAAGATTTTTCTAAGGATACATGGAAGAAAAGAAGATCACTCCAATCAATAACGAAGGAACTTCGTTGTGCTAATATTTCTTATACTTGGACCCAAAATTCCACCCTCCAGATAAAGTTTGCAGCAAAGATGTTTGCCATTTCTTCCCTGGAAGAGGGTGTAGAATTTTTGAAAAATATTGGAAGATTGCCCTCGGCGGACTCACCTGGGATCTCGAGACTTCCTAAAGCAGACATCAACCCTCCGTGAAGATGTCTAAAGATTACAAAGCTCTAAGATGGTGGCAGACTTGTCCTCCTTTTATTTTATTTTATTTTTAGGAGTAAAATTATTCATGTTTTTTAAATTTACAAAGATTCGGGCACTAATAATAGTAGTACGTTTTAACAGGGCACATTATTTGTGTTTAACAGATTAGAATTAGGAAGATAAAGAAGTATAATTATAATTATATATATATATTATATTCATGTAGAATAAGCAGGTATTTGCTTTTGTAGCTTTGTTTGAACCTTTTTTTTTTACCCCCAATCGGTCCTAGAGCCACCTTGCGTGGTTGAGGACGGGGGGGTAAAGCCTCCAAACAGGTCCTAGACCACCTAGTGGTTACGGACGGGACAGGTAACATGCAACTATAGCTTTTATTTTTGGACGTATGATGTAATTATGGTACTTTATGTTTGTATACCTGTCTATCCCCCATCTGGGGGTCTCCCTGTATTTACAGGGGGTATCCTTTCCTCACCTAACCCTTTCCCACTTTCTTTCCTTTCCTGTTAAAAAATTCACAAAACTTAATAAAAACACTTAAATAAAAAAAATAAATAAATAAATAAAAAATCGTGTTTTTCTCACCTTCCGGCGGCCCGCGCAGCGTCCCCGATCATCGCGATGCTCCCGGCAGGTCCCGTTCCCAGTGATGCATTGCAACAATGACCTTTGCTGACGTCGCAGTCTCGCGAGACCGCTATGGTTTTGCGGGACCGCGACATCATCAAAGGTCATTGTCGTAAATCATCACTGGGAATGTGACCTGCCGGGAGCATCGCGATGATCGGGGACGCTGCACGGGACGCCGGAAGGTGAGAGTATGACGATTTTTTATTTGTATTCTATTTTTTACAGGGATATGGTACCCAGAGCCCGGCGGACAGTCTCCTCTCCTCCGGACCGTGGGTACCATCTGCAAATGTTCTGCTTACTTTTCGCATCGTGGGCACAGCCACATGCGGAAAGTAAGCAGAACAATGCAATCCTATGTGGGCGGAATTGCCGCGATTCCGCAAATTAATGAACATGCTGTGTATTTTTCTGCAATGTGATTCTGCTGCGGGAAAATCCGCAGCATTAGCACAGCATTTCGGATTCCCATAGGATTGCATGGGATGCTTTTTTGCGTTTTCACGGCAAAGTCGAGCGTTTAAAACGCCACGAAAGCGCAGAAAAAATGCTACGTGTGAACGCAGCCTTAAGCAACTTAAAGATGAAATGATCTCTAAAAGGCCTAAACTTACAGATGACACATTTCATTTGTATTTTAAGCAAAAAAAAAAAATTTTTTTTTCTTTCATTTTAAAAAGTACAAAAAAGGAAATGGGCCGATGCTAAAGTTTGGGCACCCTGGGAGATTTGTGTGCACAGATAACTTTGACCAGGGTTTCAGCCCTTAATTAGCCTGTTAGGGTTATCGCTTGTTCACTATCATCATTAGGAAAAAAAACAGCCTCCTGTAACCTTGTGCCAAAATCCAGCAGACATGGGCTGCCGGGCACTCTGAAAATCGTGGAGGCCCACAAAGCAGGAGAAGGCTGTAAGAAGAGAGAAAAGTGTTTTCAAGTTGCCTCAGTTCAAAATGTAATTAAGAAATAGCCATAACCAGGAACAGTGAAGGTCAAGATAAAGTCTGGAAGACCAAGCAAAATGTCAGCGAGAGCTGCTAGGATTTCTAGAAGAGTGTATTCAGAACTCCCGCTTGACTGCAATAGACCCTCAGAAAGATTTAGCAGACTCTGGAGTTGTGGTACTTTGTTCTAGTGTTCAGAGACACTGGCACAAATACGTCCTTCATGGAGGAGTCATCAGAACAAAACCTCTCCTACATCCTCACCATAAAGGGTCAGAAGTATACAAAATAACATCTAAACAAGACTGAGGCATTTTGGAAACAAGTCATGTGGATCGATGAGGATAAAATAGAACCATGGCCACAATGATAAAAGGTTTGTGTGGAGAAAAAAGGGCACAGAATTTCAATAAAGAACATCTCGCCAACCATTAAGCATGGGGGTGGATCAATCATGCTTTGGGGTTGTGTTGCAACTAATGACACAGGGAACATTTCATGAGGGGAGGGAAGAATGGATTTTATGAAATTTTCACAAATCCTTGCTGCAAACATAATACCATCTGTAAAAACCTGAAGGTGAAAAGAGG